>NC_138656.1:62354700-62954700 GCF_964273445.1 Streptopelia decaocto
GGTACAAAGGTGATTTCCAGATTGAGAAGAAGGATTTCTTTAATTTCTTTAACAGCTGCCATGGCATCTAGCTTTCTAACATAAAAAACAAATATAGTTTCTATCAATTACAACCTGTATTTATTCAAAATAAGGGGATTTAAGTGATTAATACCATAAATATAAAGCTTGATTCATCTCACAGATAAATGCACCATATCAAAAACTGACAGCATCTAGAGCAGTAGGAGACTTCCAGAAAGCAGGAAGAGCAGAAAAAAACCCTAGTTTGTCTTCTAATATCCACTCCCAGAATGTCCCAGGTGGGAGATTACAGCCCATGTGCCAGTTACTCTTATGGGCCTCAATTCAGAAAAGCATACCTATTCAGGAAAGCACTTAATTAAGCATGTGCTTATATGCTTTTCTGAATCAGGTCCATGGTACCATAGGAAATGGGTATAACAGACAGAAAATGCATAAGTACCTGAGAACTTAGCTCCATAACATAAGCTTTCATTTATGTACTTTTATAGTTTTAAGATATGATGCACTGCTTAGAACATAGTACAGCTAAGCATACTCCACTGTAAAATGCAGCATGGCCAAATGGAGGACTGAGTATAACCATATCCCAGGACCCATTCAGTATCTCACATGCCTAGTCCACTGTAAAAAGTGCTGTAAAAGGTGCAGCCTACCCTTCTTTTGCATTATTTTATTTTCAAGCAGATCGGCAACCTCAAGCGTATTGATATAATGGGGACAAATGGCAGGTGGCCAAAGAAGTGTTTGTCGTGGTGGTTTAGAGCTCCTCACACATACCTAGTTAGAGTTATCAAAAACAGGGAACAGGGAAGGAAAGAACTCTGTATGTGTTAATCATGTACAGGAAAGATGACTTCAAGAAGGTCAGTCCTTCTTTTTAACCAGCAGTATTGCAGAGCAAAACTTTTGAATCTTCCTTTCCATTTAATGGTGCTCTCTATGAGAAATCTGAGTCTGAAAAAGAAAGTGGCCACCAGCGAGCAAGGTTGCCCAGCAGCCCCTTTGGGCAAAGCAGGAGGCTGACTGAAGGCACACGTGGGCCAGATGGATTAAGAGCCACCGGCAAGGTCTGAAAAATGCCAAGGTTTGATAAGCTGTCATATCTGCATGTGATTATCAGCCAGCAGGAAAACCCTGAGGTCTGCACTGGAGAAAACTGAGTATAAGAATGGTAATTATGTGTATGTATGGGAATACCAAACCCCTTATTTGGTTTCAAGTAACTGTTTTGCTAAAGAAGGTTACTTTTTTCACCTAGTTCACATTGATTTTCTATCACTTAAACATAATACTAAGCTGGTTAGAAGTATATAATAGCAGAACTGTTCAGAACATTACACTGAGAACCACAAAGTTTAAAAATATTCTGCTGCCTGTAAGAGCTTTGATCAAAAGATAAAGGCTAGATTTGGAATCTCCCTCACTGCAAGATAACTATCATTTTAATATAATAAAATGAAATTTAAAAGTGCAGTTTCATTCCATGGCAATTTTTATTAACAGTGGAAATGAGAAGAAACTTTAGTAAGTACTGGACACTCTAAACTTTGGACTTAACAAACCAGAAGCTGCACAAACTGTCATTACATTACTATTTTGCAATCAGCCAATCTGTCAAAATGCAGAGAGTTTTGTATGATTTAGTTATGCAGTTATTAAACATAGTTCTGTGAAAATTATCTTGAAAGCGAAAATAGCCAGGCTAATAAGATATTAATTTCTACTTACACTTACTAAAATATAACCTCATACAATTAAACAAAAGGAATAGTTTTTGAATAGGCAGCATTCATAAACTGAGAACCTGCTGGTTATTGCAGCCCAACCCTGTAATGGAAAAGTATATAGAACGTGAGAGTACTGACAGGGCTGCAGAGGTATTTCAGAGAGGCAAGCAAAGTTCTTTTCAAGTCGCAGCAACATGACATATTGGTAGGGCAGAAACAGAGTGCTGCAAATTCTGTATCTCAGTTAATACATTGCTACCATAGAGTGACTTACAGTTTCCAAAGGCTTTACTTTTCATCATGCAAAAATCATTAAAGGATCTCTAAGACCTCGTGTATCATATCACAAAACCACTGCAGTCACGCAATAGTTTCTTTATTGTGCAGTCTTAGTACACTAAATAAGGATGCGGGAGTTCATCTTGCAGTATGAAGACAAAATACTCAGTCATAGGCTGTTTCTTTCCACAGCCCTCAAAATGCATCACGTCCTGTAGCCATACCAATTACAAACACCCACAGAATTAGCTATGTTGGATTTTTGTTTTCTTCTTGATTGTCTATAACTCATTCTCTGTATCAGTTTCTCTTAATAGCTGAGATACATACATAGCAGGAATTCACAGATACGTGCCCGGTACACATACACCCCACATTACAACTTAAACAGGCATGATCAAATCTCAAAAAAATTGCCAAATTTTTTCTTGTCCTTAGACTGAATTTGCTCAAGTAACAAACATTTCCAGTATGAACTACAAAACACTGGCACATAGGGTGTATATACCTGTTAATTCCCCTGCATAATACAGTGGAGGGTCCACAGAGTTTGCTTTGGTTACTGTGTCTTTTGTTTCTTTGGTTGCTGCTGTTCTGCAAGCCAAGAATTTTCTGTTGAATTAGCAAATGTTTACTGGCTTATCAGAATTCAAGATTTAAAATATTAACATATTTCAGTATTTAAACAGTGACTTTTTTGCTGGAGATTTAACAGGTGTTCAAACTGATTCATAAAAAAATATCTTCAATCCATTTCCACTCAATTTTATACATTAAAATATTTACAGTGAAAGCAAGTGTGAAAAGTATATTTCTCCATGTGATATGGGGAGCTTTTAATACTCAAACCAGCTCTTCCCTTGTATACAAGCAAACAATGTAAACTTAGATATAAATGGATCAGACTACTGCAAGAAATGGCAGGATCCACTGTAAAGCTGTGGAGGCCCTAAATTTAATCTATTATTTCTTTCCTTTAAAGAGAGTTTGCAAATTACTCAACTCCCAGGAAAGCAATAACTCTTAAACCAAAAAGTAATACTGGTCTTCGAAACTTAGTCTGCTATTCAACATATACAGCAACCATGTTTAATAAAGATGACTACAACTATTCAAAAGCATCTAGTGTCATATGAATGGGGGAGGTCTTTAACTAATGGTAGAAAATTGTATATAATATTTGTTTCTGAAACCACAAAACCATTTCAAATTGTATACAGTGTGTAATAAGTAGGATAGCTTTAAATTTTAGAAGTTTAATGATTTAAAATGTACAATAACATATTAGGCAGTGTAAAATAGTTCATAATATAGGGCAAATTATACATAATGATGGTCATTGTTATCACAAGAGAAAGACCTCTGCTGGCATAACAGTTATATTTTCCACTTAATACACATTTTCTGCAAACTATAAATGTTCGTTTTGCTCATATCAATACATGTAAAGATTCAGTCATTTATCCATAATTATAAAAAGAAGGGACTGTACATTTGAATAAAATGCAAGTCTTTAGAGTATCTAACTGTTGTCAAAATTCAAGGATTTTATTCTTCATGAGGACAGAAAATGGATGTCATGATCTACTGGAATTATACTGTAAATCTCTTGATAGTAAAACAGATGTTGGTTGTTCTTCGAAATGTACCGACTGGAGACAGGATCCAGGATATGCAGGTGTACAATGAGACTACTAATGAACCTTAGACGCTATTCATCATAAACTAGATTCTGGAAAATGTTTTGCCTTCTCCCAAAAGATTTATTCAAATATATTCCAAGAAAAGCAAGCTTGTACTTAACCAAAAAAACCCCAACAACAACAAAAAAAAACCCAACCAAAACAGAACAAAACAACCAACAACAAAACAAAACAAACAAAAAAACCACATAACACAAGAGCCCCACTCGCCTAAATGCATTACTAAAGAAATTCAATTTTTTCTTCTGTGTAGATGACTTCATCCTATTCTCTTAAGGTAAATGGGGATAGAAAGATGGTTGGCTGGAGTAGATGCTGTATTTCCAATGCATTATTATTATATCACCTACAACAGCTTTAGAATAGAATAGAATCATTTAGGTTGGAAAAGACCCTTAAGATGATTGAGTCCAACAATAAGCCTAACACTGCCAATTCCACCACTAAACCATGTCCCTAAGAAACTCATCTACACGTCTTTTAAATATCTGCAGGGATGGTGACTTGACCACTTCCCTGGGCAGCCCATTCCAATGCCTGACAATCCTTTCTGTGAAGAGTTTTTTCCTAGTATCCAATCTGAACCTCCCCTGGTGTTGGGTCCAGTCCTATTTAACATCTTTATTGATGATTTAGATGAAGGGATTGAGACCATCATCAGCAAATTTGCTGATGACACCAAGTTGGGAGGGAGTGTCGACCTGCTGGAAGGCAGGAGCGCTCTGCAGAGGGATCTGGACAGACTGGAAAAATGGGCTGATTCCAATGGGATGAAGTTCAATAAGGCCAAGTGCCGGGTGCTGCACTTTGGTCACAACAACCCCCTGCAGCGCTACAGGCTGGGCGCAGAGTGGCTGGAGAGCAGTCAGACAGAAAGGGACCTGGGGGTACTAATTGACAGGAAGCTCAACATGAGCCATCAGTGTGCCCAGGTGGCCAAGAAGGCCAATGATATCCTGTCCTGTATCAAAAATAGCGTGGTCAGCAGGACAAGGGAAGTGATCCTTCCCCTGTACTCTGCATTGGTGAGGCCACACCTGGAGTATTGTGTTCAGTTCTGGGCCCCTCAGTTCAGGAAAGACATTGAAGTGCTAGAGCGAGTCCAGAGAAGAGCAACAAGACTGGTGAAGGGACTTGAGCATAAGACCTATGGGGAGAGGCTGAGGGAGCTGGGGTTGTTTAGTCTAGAGAAGAGGAGGCTTAGAGGTGACCTCATCACTCTCTATAACTACCTGAAGGGAAGTTATAGCCAGGTGGGGATTGGTCTCTTCTCCCAGGCAGTTAGCAGTAGGACAAGGGGGCATGGGCTTAAACTCTGCCAGGGGAAATTTAGGCTGGATATTAGAAAGAAATTCTTTACAGAGAGAGTGGTCAGGCATTGGAATGGCCTGCCCAGGGAGGTGGTGGACTCGCTGTCCCTGGAGGTTTTTAAACTGAGATTGGACATGGCACTTAGTGCCATGATCTAATAAACGGACTAGAGTTGGACCGAGGGTTGGACTCGATGATCTCTGAGGTCTTTTCCAACCCAGTCGATTCTGTGATTCTGTGGTGCAGCTTGAGGCCGTTTCCTCTGTCCTATCCCTTGTTATGGGGAGAAGAGACCAACACCCTCCATGCTGCAACCACCTTTCAGGTGGTTATGGAGAGTCATAAGGTCTCCTCTCAGCCTCCGTTTCTCCAGGTTGAACAGTGCTAGTTCCCTCAGCCACTCCTCACAGGATTTGCTTTCTAGACCTTTCACCAGCTTCACTGCTCTTCTTTGGACATGCTCCAGCACCTCAGTGTCTTTCATGTAGTGAGGCACCCAAACAGAATGCTTTAATGATAGTTGTGCCATGCTGATTTCCATTTCTCTGCACTGAAAAGGCATGTGTCCTTTGTCAGACAACATTTGTGTGAGCATTGGGTAGAGCAAGCACAGCAGTTATCTTCTGTGTTCTAGTACAACATTCTGCCATTAAAATAATGTGTCATTAATAACTTCCTTCAAGCAACTAAGAGAAACATAAAAAAGCTGAAAGATAGTTGCAAGCTCACATGGCATCTACCCTGTTATGCATCCTTTCAATGGAAGACAGTGCCAAATACTGCGCAATACCTTTATTACATTTTATTAACTTTAGTATTCCCTTTTTATTAATGCAGAATAGCCTTGTCAACTCCAGAAATAACAGAATGATTTATTCTGTCATTTTCTTCCTGTTTTGAAGAAAGCTACAGTTTCTTTTTATTCCTAAGATGAATCTTTTCTCAATTTCCCCCTTTTAATCTTACATCATTAAGTTTAGGATTTACAGGGCATTATAACCTCATAGTATGTACAATATGATGTCGACCAGGAAACCCTGGGAATGAAACCAAGTTCCAGTGGAGATTCTGGATGTCAAACTCAAAGCATAGCTGAGTTTGACCTTGGGTAATTCACTCATTGGGTTTCTCCAGTTTAAATGGAGACATTTTTTCATGGGAAAGCAGAAAAGTCACACATGCAAACTTAACAGGTGACATTACTAACATTTATAGATAAGAAGACAGGTTAATCCTTTCCCCAACCTGGACTGAGCTTACTGTAGACCAAGAAATGGAAGACAATGTCAGACACATGTTTTTGGTCTTCACATAACAGTAACCTCTTCATATAGCCAAATGCAAAGGTCTCACCTCTGTAGCAGCAGTCCATAGATCTTCATCATCATCATAAAAATCTTATGGACAGATTTACACACAAACCTGTGCTGCTTGCTTTGTACTGTGGCATCTGCTAAAAACCATTTTCCAAACAGAAATTTCAAGAGAAACTATTTACACTCCCCTGAGAGAGAAGATTCTTATAAACTACAAGGAAGGATAGGGGAAAAACAAGAAAAAAAGGCAGAGATAGTCCCTGCGCAGTCTAAAGATTCAAGACTTTTATAATGGTCTCATTGTTTGAGATTAATTTTTTGTTAATATTAAGCTCAACAACCACTGAGCAGCAGCAGAGTAGCAGGGACTGATTCCAGCATTCTCTCCCAGGAAACAGTAGTAAAGGAGTGGTGAATACTGGGAGCAGACCAGGTTAGCTCCAAACATCAGAAGATGTTCAATGAGCCTCCCCTAGACAACATTTTTTTCATTTTTCAGGTAGTACTGAGTACCATACTTGGTTATGGCACTTCAATGGTTTGTTACAGCAGCAGCATTGAAAAGTATAAAACATGAAAAGTAAACACAGCTGCTTATCAAAAGAAACAGCCAAAGAGCCGTGTCTATTCACCCCATGGGGCAGCCATGCTGCAATTCACATTTCTACATTAACGTATATACTTGGTCAAAGTATCCTGACAGTTGTCATTCACACATTTGGTTACGCTTTTCCCCCATAGATACTATTTTCTCTCTTTTTGCTCTGTTTCAGCCTTAAAAATTTGAAAGAAAATAACTTATAACATATACATTCCTATTTATACTTTCCATTGAAAATTTTCTCAGTGAAAATATAAATCTTTAAAAAAAAAACTGAGCTAGGTATTACAAATGGTATAAGTATTCTATGTTAAAAAAATTGAGAAAAGGTTCACCTTTCACCTATGGAACTTAGCCATGTTCTATGTCTGAATGTAATTCATGAAGAAACACTGTGTCTCAACAGTACAGTGTATAGAATGTTTGTCATACACAAATGGGGGTATGGGCAACACTTGACAGATCTCCTGTACTTTGAGAAAAATACTCCACATAGAGCTGCCAATGCTAGTGTCATTCTTCTGCACTTAAGACATTGTTTCTTATCTATTCACTGCAATCCTTCTCTTTAGAGGAATAAACATGTTTCATTGCTACTAGAGCCTTGCTACTAAAGATGTGACAAAAAGTTATAGCAAATTCAAAGTTGTTGTATTATTTCAGAAAAATAAACCTTTTTGATGTCTTCAATTTTAGCTAAGAGTTACCCGACAGCCTTGCCTAGAAGGACTTTTAAAATTACAGTGCTTAAGCAGTGATGGCTCCAGTTAAATCCTTCCAGTCCAAGGGGCCAGGTAATTGGCACTGCATAGACACAGAAAGAAAACTACACAAACCATTCACAGCCAAAACTCACAAACTGAATCTCTTCATTTGAACAATAGATTAAAATGCTACTCATGATGAAGAATAAACTTTACTGTATTTTCTTCCTCTCACTACCCAGTGAATGGCTCAACTTGAAAAAGATAAAGTCTGCTAGAGGATACTGGCTACTATTAACAGGAATAAAGTTTCAAACTCCAAAAAGGAAAACGTCCATTTCCATAGAATAATAAAGGGGAGATTTCCAGTGGGGTTTATGAGCTGTGTAATTCCTTTCCTTTCTCTCTTTCTTTCCTTTCTCTCTCTCTTCCTTTCTTCCTTTCTCTCTCTCTCTTTCTCTCTTTCTTTTATTGAGTTTTATGGTGTACTCATTATGGATAATATTTTTAAAAATACACTTTTAATTAGACTGGGTTGTGATACTGATATATTCTCTCATCTTTTTATGAAGCTATGCTAGCAGCAAGTAAAATTTTTGAGCACTGAGAAGTACTCAGCTGAAAATTTCAGATGTTTTGAAATACTGCATCATTCCTGGTTAGACACTGCATCCTGTATCCACTAAAGGCCCCAAGAGTGTCTCTTGAGACTGATGGAAATCAGAGCAGTATAGCTAGTAGGTCAGCTCCTCCTCTTAGGACGCGGCAGATGGGTTTCTGTAACTGGTGATTTTAAAGAAGCCATGCTCTAGCCCTTTTACAACCAGCTGGCATCCTTCCTGTTCAATGCACATCAAGTTAAGTGAACCCAGACAGCAAAGAATAAAGCACTGCCCCTGGGATAATCACAGTTTTTCTTTACCTCCACACTCTTTCAGGTAAACCAGGTGAATTTTGCAGCATGATTTGCAGATCCACAATCACGTCGTATTCGCAGCACTATTATTGCAGGATCAGTTATAAATGGAAGTACATTTAGACATCAAATTTTATGGAGGTCTTTTTGATGCAAAGTAGGCTCTTCATAAACATGAAAAATTCATACATCCATGAAGGAGTATGTGGTACAAGCTCACTGACCATTATAGTCTGGTTTTCATCATTATGTATTTCAGCACATATACCACACCAAGGTTTCCTTGTCTGAAAAAATATACAATTTCCTGTACACCACAGAAAATGAAAGTAGCAATTAGTGCTATCTAAACATACCTCTTTTTCTCCTGTCTTTTTTAAGTGCTCACATAATCTTTTTGCACAATAGGTCTGCTTGACACTCTACTGATAGGTTTTCCACAACTGGTGAATTTTACAGTTGCATCACCCAAAAATAATTACATTGGGATCAGGCTCTATATATGTATTCAGTTTTTCTAGACAAAAAATAGAAACATCAAAAGGTTAACTATAGCTGCATGGCTACAGAATATATAAAAGGCCAATATTCTAACTACTACTAAATCTTCTTCTATCAATACACAGGCATTTAGATATAAAGCAGGTCTGTAGACTTTCCAAACCTATCAACTGCAGACTAATAGGTCACTTCTTCAAACCTGATTATATTAGGCAGGATGTCCTGTTAGGCAATTATTCAGAGTCTTACTTATCACAGCTCAACACCAGGACTTTCAACAGAACTCTTTGTAAGGTTAATGTCCAAAACAGAAGACATTCAACAGCATCAGAAAAACAGCTGAAGTGTACCATAGGCATATTATAAAATACAGTTTAAATTACATGAACTTTAGAGACTTTCAGTAAATAGTTCTGGATAAGTTGTTCAAAATGTCAGCTAATTCTACCCTATTTAAATTAAAATTAGATATTAGTTCAACCTTGAAAGTTCAGGCCAATTTTGACTCTTTGGGGAAATCTTATCAGTATGTGTTTATTTTTGTCAAAATCAAGTACTATTGAAGTCTAGTACTAACAAGAAAGAACTGAAGAGTTTATGAACAATCAACCAATGATGCATCACGTAACTGCCCTTGGTCCTACAAAGACTATTTCCTTTGCTGCTAATTTCATTTTGCAGTTATCTCCAGATTAAATTTAGCATCTTGCAAGAAAAATGTAAAAATTTCCTTCAATTAATTAAACTCTGGATTAATTTATTTTAAAGCAAGTCATGCACGAAACTCAGTATGGTATAAATTGCTTGAATGCCTATCATTTTCACTTGTGATGTCCTGAAGAGTATGGTTTAAATTGTCGTTTACTCCATTTATTAATAAGCACATAAATGCATTTATTTTGAAGTAATAAACTTCAAATATGAGGCCCCTTTCACCTTCAAAGCTGTGGGAGATGGGAATAAAATTATTTTCATTTTTATAAGTCTTCTAGATACAGGTGTCACATTGCAGAGGCTACAGGTTAATGCTTTTATAATGAAGTACTGAAAACTGTGAAAACTCATTAGTAAAGCTATTCAACTTGGGCAATGAATTTGAGAACACGATGAACAAGCAATCAGATAACAGGCTAAAGAGTAGAATGTCCAGATGTTTGTAGCCCATCAAAGCTCTAGCACCACTCCAAGAACCAGTACAACTACATAGAAGAGATTGTACAGAGAAAGAAATAAACAAATACAGGCCTTAAAGATTATTCAGCATAAACTGAACATGTGAATGTGGTAATTACTGGCACTTGAGCATAGTCCAAGTAATCAATCACTTGAAAAGTAGAAAAGTAATGGAACACGATAACCAGCAGCTCAATGTATGACCCAGTGTACAAGAAACTGATTAAATGGATATAAAGGGAAACCATGGTGGGGTATAAGCTCTGGAACAGTTAGACCCCTGCATATAGGATCTGCCTGAGAGTACCCAACATTCACTCTTGCCATCTGCTGCACACCCCTGAGAACAGAGACCCCTGTGTCCAATGCAGTGGAGGCTGAGTGAATCTGGTTCCTGAAATAAGATTAAAAGCATCCTCAAACAGCCTGTGGTGACAAGCAGGTAAGCAAGTGAAGTTCAAACACCCATAATGGGTCAGGGTCTCTCAATACCTGCCAGGCTGTTTAAATAAATGCAATTAATAGTGGTTAATATAAAACACAGGATAACATGACAACTAATTCTTAAGTATAGAACGCAGTGCTCCCTCTGATGGTAAAACCCACTGAAAAGGACATAAACACTCCACAAATTTCATTTCCGAATTATTTTAACTTAATTATTTTGAAAATCATCATACTATCAAGTTTAATTCATATCTGAAATAAAATAAGCCAAAAAGGTGGAGAGGAAACAGCAGCCCACTCCACTCTAGCAAATGCCTGAGCTGCTGGGAGGCAACATGCTGTGCTCAAGGCACAGGCTACTGGGAGAATTTTAATAGTAGAGTAAGAATCTTTCAATGGGTGGAAAAAGGAGCAAATAGAGGTTTTTCTAATTGGTTGAGAGCCACTATGGGGATCACCATTTAGTGAAGAAGTTCTTTCTCACACTTAATCCTGCCCAGGCTGAAAAATGCACAAATCGGTTTACTCAGAGTCAGTACGAAGAATTCCTAAAAACAGTTTAAGCACACATTACTCACTGCTGATCTCTGAACTACAATCATAGCTTGACTTTTTAAAGAAGGAATTTAGCATCTACACTGCTGTGTCCAGAAACATGAGGTTGCCAAGCTGTAGGTGTTTACTCCGTGAATCTCAAACATTCCCAGGTCAGACCCCAACACATTTTACTACAGAGCCATGAGGGAAGGTGACTGAGTGACAAAGTGAAACTTGAAAAACCTGTGCTCATTTTTCACAGCATTTCTAACTCAAATAAGAAAACCACTCTTTTTCTTTTCAGAAATGAGGTTTGCTTTAGCTCCTTCCCTTATATACTTTGACTGAATCACATAAACAACAATTACATGTGGCACAGAATCAAAGACTGAAAATTCAAAGCCAAAGATGGATTCACAGAATCAGGAACAACTAAAGATTTGCACTATACATACTCTATATTTAGCCTAAGATTCAGATTTAACATTTCAGCTCCATATTAGCTTATCAAATTATATCATACATGCCTCGAAAATTCTATGTCCAGTATTTCCGAGACCAGAGCCTGTAGGGGCTGAGGATGGGAGGCAGAACAAGAGAAGGAACCAGAGAAGCATTAGGGATCAAAATGCACTTTTCTTCCAGGTCCTCTGAATGAGAGACACTGTCCCAAGTACCTTCCCTCTACCTCATTTGCTAGTCAGATGTAAAGCAAAGAGCATACTGAAAATACAGATGAGAATCCCAACTTGCATATCCTTGAGCTTAGCAATGAGCATGAGCAGGATGCCTGAAGGATTCCAAGGATAAAAACGTGGCATTTATTCCCCACTTTGAAATCTGTTTCACAGCAGATTTTCCTCCTTTTCATGTTACCAAATTCTAACTTTATCAAGTACTTTTACATGGAAAAAAATAAACTCCCCACATACTCCCCATTATCATTAAACAGTATGTCATTGGGTACTGGAAAGTAGTATCTTACAAACTTCTTTCAGCCACCGGTCAGGAAAGCCACACAGCATACTGAACACATTAAAACTATTACACTGTTAATACATATATTATACCATAATATGCTGGGCCTTGTTACACTGCTATTTTTATTCTTGTTAAACAAACAAAAAATAATATTGTAATGTTGCTATTTACTGTAAAGATTTGGGATTTTTTTCCAGTGCATCCCAGTGACAGTTCATGTTATAAAGAACATCTGACCACAAGATTGGTCAGATCTCTGTATACAGTTTTTTCCTTCACTACAGGAAAGTACATTAAACTTCTCAGATTAGAATTTATATCAGTCTCAAACATAAAAAGAAACATCTTATCTACCCATTTCCCAGATACAATTTTATCATCTAGTAGTGTTAGTAAAAGAACACACTTGCGTCAACGAGCAAATCCCACTGCATTTGAGACTCAGGCTTATCCAAAGGTCCCTGTGAAACCACTGGACTTCCCTCCACCACCCCCTTTTTTTCTCTTTTTTTATTTGGCTTCAGGCAGTGCACCTGGAAAATGGGAAAACCCCTTGGTTCCACTGAAACACAAAAATTTTATTATAGGTAGCCTAGGTTTTCCATGATAAGTAAATTTTTTGTAAAATCTTTCTATTTCAGGTACAGGTTCTTAAATACTACAGGACCATACATCTTCTCAGAGTATTTCTCAGTCTTGTTGTTAGGTGACAAATTACAAACACTTAGCTTATTAGTGGCTCTGTTCAACAACATTCTGGTCTGGTTTTGCCTTAAATATAATGAAAACAGTGTCAGGATGCAGTTAACATATATACACAAAGAAAGAGAAAGAGATGACAAACTAGGTCTGTTGCCACATTTAAGAAAAGGCTTGTTCCGCCAGCTCTGGTCTTGGCTGTAATAAACTTAGTTTCTCACCTAGAATTTGCCCTTACAAGAGAACCTGAGTGTCTCTCAGCTGCAATGCTGCTTCCCATTTGGGTTATTTGACCTCTTGGACCAAAGCACGATCACTGCTGAAGCCCAAGTGCTGGGATGCTGCAAAACACACTACAGAAACAGTATTCTCATCTGTCATCAGGTGATGCTTTTAGGAGCAAAGGATGAACCAATCTTAAATTATTTTAAAAATTAATAAATAATAAAATAAGTAATGCAAGTTTTATTTGTTTCTTCAATGGGATCCTCTGGGACAAGTTCTGCCTTAAGTTATATTAAGACAAAACTATTTCCATTCACTCTAGCCATAACATTTCAAGACTCCTAACATTTTCTCCTCTAAGTTGCTGAAGATTGAAGTTAATATAAAAGAGGACAAGGACATGGCTGTGGTTTAATGGGTCTGCATGTGCTCAATGTGTTTAAGACAGACTTTATAAAATACGAAAACAGATTATTCATCTAGTGTCATTTTTTTTATTTAAAAATGTAACAGTTCTCCCTGTCATTCTTCTGGTTTTTAATAGGAGTTGACTTGCAAGTCAACCACTCAGATACTGAGTTAGAACTCAGAGAAAAGTTACTACAGGGAGAAGAAAGAAACCATGACCGTTATATGATGCTGAATAAATATTAGCCATAGCCACAAATCATTCAGAAGTACTTGCTAATAAAATATTTCTGAATTTATTGCTTTTATTTTGTACAGTATTTCCAAGTCTTTTCCAGAAAAGTATTTAAGCACATGCCTAACTTAAAGCACATGAGAAATGCCATTGATTTCAGTGGGCTTAATCACATCCCTTAAGTCTCACACATTCTTAAGCACACCACTGCACCTGGACCTTTTACAATAACTAGATGAGAATAAAGTAAATATATGTTCAGTGTAATTCACACTTGTCACAAAACTCTGACCCCTTTTTACTGAAGAAGAAGGTATTTCTAGACATATTAACATGTTAACATCTGCCAAAATCAGAAGCCTAAGCTGATGTACAACCACTATCCTAAGGAAATTATTATATTTTCATAAGTTAAAATACAATCTTAAATTAAATTAGAAGTATAGAATTTATAAACTGGGCATTTCAAATGCTAGAACAAGTATCGTACCTTACAAGCAAAATCCAACTGTAGAGCCTGCAGTGTGCCTGTCAGAATCTGATGATTTAATATAAAGAAGCACCATTTATAGGGAGAGGCAAGACCTTTTATTAGACTGGCTCATATGTTCAAAATTTTGTGTATACGTGCAGATATATAAACCTTTTCTTAGTTGAATCAGCCCTTGTTGAAGCTCCAAAGAAGGTCTAAATTGGCTCAGTTACAGTATCAGGCCTTGAAAAGAAAGTTTTATACCCCTTTTTTTCTTTTTTTCCAGTGGTATTATCTGTCATAATATAATAGAAGTCACATCTGATATCCCTATAGCATCAGAGGTATAACATCACTATTAACAGAGAATTCCATGCTCCAGGAACCCAAGAGCCCTCTGTGCAGAACAGAAATATACCTTGGAAAAGACATGCTGATCTTTTACTTCAACTGACTTGAAGTTACAGCATTTTTCTTCAATGATTATTTTTAGTTAAAAGCAAATTATCACTTATTAAGGCAACTAGATTTTGCTTGCTAAAGCCATAATTTCTTCAGAAGGTAATGGCTTACTGATATGAAATATAGTTCATGGTTTCCATAACAGTGAAATATTTGTGCATACAGACAGCATTTCATGACCAGAAGCTAGCCTAAATAACTTCCAGAGATCTCTTTCAACCAACATCGTTAATTTGACAAGACAAATTGCCCGTAATATTCCAAGTCCTACAAATATTGATATCACAGAGATAAGAACCACAACTTGCTATGCTGCGAGACAGAAGTCTTCTAAAATAGGACTGGTACATAAAACTCAGTAAAAGAGTTTAAACTATTTTTCATTTCACTGCAATGAGCTTCAGCCAAAGTTCCCAGGGCACAAGCAGGGTGCCTGCCCTGGAGGGGGGAAGACAAAACGCAACAGAGAAATAGCTACAGCTGAAAACTGATCTGCAATGGGATCACATCTGACACCTTCACACCTTAAAACAAGACAAAAACGGGGAAACAACACTGTCCAAAAAGGTTGCCAGGGATTGTCCAGCTGCAAGTAGGGCATAAATGCAAGTAACAGATATGACAGTCTGTATAATCTGATAAAAAACAAATAACTTACCCAGGGGACAAGGGGGATGATTGTCCAAATGTCACAAAAATGAAAACCTGTTTGTTCAGGTTTAGCCTCACATCTGCTAGTGTCCTGCCCTACAGTACTGCAATCTATTGTTTGATTCTAGGTTAAAATGAAGTAATCTAAATATGCACACTGCTATATAAAAGCGCCAGGGGATGAAATTACACCACTTTCTAATAAGGCCCTTTGAAATCCTAAACTAGCATGTTAGCAGCCAAATTATTTTTTTTCTACTAATCCAGTTTGAACAGCAAATAATGAGTAAAAGAAGATAAAATAAAGACTGTAAAACTTCTGTAGTTCTCAAAACCTTATATTTGTTTCCTACACCAAGGCACAATAGAGGACTCTTTAGGTGCTAAATATTTATCATTTTATTAACCATCTCCAAAACCAGTCTTAAAAAAAAATTATCTCTCGATTGTTAGATTATTCATAAATACAAGATCTCTAAAGTATCCTTCTCTTCCATTTCAAAACGAAATAGAATTTTTAACATGCACCTTTTGAAAAAGTTATTTCTAGTCAGGATTTAGTAAAAATCAGCATATTCATTTTGAACAATGGCAGAACAGTAATATGAAACCTAATGTGTTTCATTATATCATTATATCTTCTACTTTTTTTATTTAGTATGTATAAAGTCTATGGCAATTACAGTTATCAATAGTACATTTTTACCTAGCTACAGCTGTCCACATAAAACCAATCTACGTGGTTTTAAGTATTTTTTTACTTGATAAGTAGCAGCCTGCACATGTTGACAGATATCACACCAGAAAATAAAAAGGACTGCCTGGTTATTTTCTTAGGTCTGTGAAGTACACATGCTACTTTTTTCTTCTGTTTCTTTCAGAATACTCATAAACTTCCTTGCTATGCATGATGTACGAACATGTTCTGCATCTGAACTGGGAAAGAAAGAGAGAGTGGTGAGCTCTTTAGGACACCCCCCCCATCCCAGAGGAAACAGCTCCACTGATGAGCCCCAGCCCAGCCCGCTCCATGCAGCTGCAGGAACTCCTGGATCTCAGCTGCACCTGATGGATTCTGGCTCTCCTCTGTGTCAGGCAGTAACTTGAATAATTTTCCTGCTGAACTTCAAAATACAGTTATTAACCTATGCAGTTGTGTGCAAAGACAGGGAAACCAAAGTATAATAAACTCCACTCTGATTCAGACTCCTTGGATCACTGTACAATCTAGATTAAGACTAGATTCCCCCACCTCTGCAACACGGAACAGGGAGTGAGAAGCAAAGGAAAGGCTCTGTGGTACAACAAGCAGGCAAACAGACTGACTGCTGGCCGGTTGGTGCATAAGGATTTAATGGAGCGGAGGCAAGGAATTTACCACAAATCAAAACAGGGAAAATAAATAAACTAGCAACATAACGCAATAAATGGTGTATATATTATAACTAACCAAGCTGGTGTCTCAGAAAACACAGCAGCTGCTCAATTCAGTCAAATGCAGTTCTTTAGAGGCTCAGAGAACAGAGATGCACTTAGATTTCTGAAGCAGCATGTGGCCATGCAGTCACTGCTCGGAGACAAAAGAGGAAGAGTTTATTTCTTATATGACTACAGGGATGCTGCGGAACTGCTCATAACTGTGACCATAGGAGCTTCACCTAACTGAGATACAGTTTAAGGACACGAATCACCAAACCAAAAGTTTCTGATTAGTATATTGGAAAAGAAGACAGACTAAACAACAGAAACTCAAGTTAGAACAATAGTAGGGATCTCGGAATTATGGAGAAGACTGTCTTAATAAAAGCTACACTACAGTCCATCATACTCCAGGAGGATGACCTACTTGCAAAAATTAGCATAATTGCTTTTCTTTAAATAAAACTTGAAAATTAACCTTGTTAAATAACCCAAGTAAATATGCCTGGCCTTCTTTCCCAAGGATAAAAGGCTTTTAACAGACTGCCCATGGAAATTGATTAAATAAAGGAATCCCTCTATTCAGAAAATTCAGCTGTCTATCAAGCATACCAACTACAAGTACCTTCTAACCCATCTCAGTTGCAGCGACAGGCAGTCTTTCAAATAACCAAGGACTAGAACATTTGGAGCAAGGTGCCAGCACAAGTTTGAGCACAGGTCTCGCATTCATGTTTATTCACACAACCTAATACACTCAGAGCAGTGGCTGGATCCATAGGGTCCTTGAATTTCATGATCTAAATCTTATGCACCTATCTCCCAAAGAGGAATCCCGAAGGCAGAATGAAGTACGTAGGCTCCTTGAACATGTCAAGAACAAGGAATCCTGCATGATGAGCAGAAACTGCCTAGACCTAACCAGTACAAAACATATTAACCACAAAACACCAGGGCAGTACAAGCAGAAAGGGTATAGGATATACATCTGATACTTTCCTGGAGCTTAAACCACCAAAGCCTTGGCTAGTGAACATCCCATTCTAGCTGGAATCTCTAACCCACAGACCTGCCCTGCACCTTTTAAAGAAATTAAGGTTCAATATTTGCTCGAAGCAGATGGGCCTCATATCACAATTCCTTTTCCCAGGACAGTGCCCAACATCTAGGTGAGATCTTAGGCTGGGTGCACACCTCCATGCAGGGACTGATGAAAGTGGAGTCTTCCCACCCATTAGGTTGAAGTTCTGACACTGTTCAGCAAAGATCAAGAAGAATAAACTCATCTTGAATCACAGTTTTCTGTGACACTAACAATAGTGTAAGGACAGAAAATCCTATCACCATATACAACTTAGCAGAGATTTCACCTTGATTTGTCATTTGCAAGACTGTTCTCACATATTAGCATAAAGCTATGTAGTAACTATGAAAAATACTAAAGAAATTAGACTACAATAAGGTAGTAAAGTGGCTACTAAAGTATGCATTTATCAGGCATCCAGTGATGCAAAAACATTTCAATTACTATGAAAGCATATTTTTGTACTAACCTCAACTGGCTCATCTATATCCTACTAGTAACTGTACTATGTATACTGCAAAGAATAATTGTTTCCCAGACTATGAGAGAATAACTTCTGCTTAATCTTTTTTGACCTTTATAAAACTTTATTAAAACATGAAGCCATGTAGCTTTTACATGCTCTGAAGTTTTGCTTGGGAACAGTTTAAATACATAAATACATGCAGCTGCCCAAAGTAGTGCCACCATGGTGACTAAAGACACTGTTAAGACTTTCCAGTTCTGTGCCATATTAAATCAGAATAAAACTGTAGTCCAAGATAAAGTCTCAGACAGGAGCTATCCAGTCAGGAGCAAAGTACTCCTTATTAAACAAAATTACTGAGATTTTAAAAATACATGCAAGTTCTTCTCAGTTCTTTGCACTTGTGTTACTTATAAAAGTCTCTGCTTTAAAAAAAAATATATTAAAACTGGTTTATTACATGGATAACCTCTTTCACCATGTCAGAAATAGAAATATGAAATCCCTTTATTGATCTTTAGTGCACTGAGCCCAAGCTAAGAGTCATGGGGATCATAGTCCTTGCAAAATCTGCCAGTACTGTGACCACTGGAAACTAAGATCTTAAAACAAAGCCAATACTTCGGATGGCAAGTCCAGCCAACTTTAAATTTCATCAGAGCATGCTGCCTCCTCAGAACTGCAGCCTGGTGGTAAGGAAGTCTAGAGACCACGTCCTTAAAGGAAAGGAAAAAGGAGAAGAAATGTCCACCCTGCTTTTCCCAGCTACTTCATTGATGAGACCAGGGAAATATCCCTCTGACACAGGACAGGAAGATACACTGCCAGATCTCACAGTCCCTTGAAATCCAGGAGAGTCCTGAAACAATTCATGTACATCATCTGCCACAGTCTGACCATCTGACATTTCTTGTTCATGGTTTTGGTAACTCTTGCTTTGGCAAAACTGACAGACCACTATAGATGCACATTTTGATATAATTATTTGAACAAGGCAAACCACTGTGCAAGTTTTTAACATTTTATTCTTCCAGTGAACCTTAATTATATCCATCAGACCTCCAATGGTTCTAGTTCTGTATAATCCTATGTAACTGTGAACATTTTACCTTCAACTGGTTAAAAAAGTAGATTAAACCCACTCATTTCATGTATGAACTAAGAAAACGTTTGAATCTAAAAGCTCAGAAGCTTTTCCCAGATCTTACTATAATTCTCAAATCCAAAGTAAAATCCCTCAGACACACCTTGAACGGAGGTCACTTTATTCCATTCAGTTTAGCAACACTTGTACTTACTGACTGTTCACTTAGATCCTGGGAGTCTTCCATGGAGGTTGTTCACCTTTTGTTTCCTCCACAAGCAAAATTATCTTCCCTTCAATCTACAGCTCAGTAATCTAAATTAAAAAGAAGATAAAAAAATAACAGATTAGTCTGTTGGCCACACTTTTCAGGCAAATCTGCAATAAACAAATGCCCTAACTGAGGCTGTGGTTTCACTAAAATCTACAGTACAGTTCCCATTGACTTCTATGAAGCCTAGTTCCATATAAAATATTTCAACACCTCCAGTATTATTTCATGAAGCTATCTAAGATACACTAACAGAAAAAGGAACACACTTAAGTAGGAATTCTTCTACTCCTGCAAGAAAAAAACAGTTATGAAAACAAACCAATAAAATAGCTAATATGTTTCATACAGGCAGTTGTTTAAGTAGACAATAAAAGATAGCCCTTGGGAGAACATATTAGAAAGAGAATTATGGAACACTGAATAAAACTGCTTAATACACATTTAATGATAACCTCTTAGTCATTAAGTGTCTGGCAGA
Source organism: Streptopelia decaocto (assembly GCF_964273445.1). NCBI lineage: Eukaryota > Metazoa > Chordata > Aves > Columbiformes > Columbidae > Streptopelia > Streptopelia decaocto. The sequence continues at coordinate 62,374,881 of NC_138656.1, forward strand.
AAAAGGTTATTATGCAATTATCAGCAAGAAGTCCCCTTTCTAAGGTCCATTAAATTCCTTTAGGATTAAATAAAATACACAAAGTGGTTATAACAAGCAGCTCCCTACAAAGTGCTAAATGACAGACATTACCCTAATTATCTGCTGTGTCTATACCTTCTCTCATAGGGTGAGTCACTCTCATCAAATATTGAGACCTTCAATAGGAAAATCCTATTTTCTAAGAGTCATGCATACAAATGATTACGGTAAACTTAACTATAAAGCCACACAATTATGTTGCAATCTCTATTCTCAGAAAAGAACCACTTTGCATAATTTAGTGCCAGGGATATTTCATATATACAGTGATCACAATATTATTAATCAAAGCTAGTGTTACATTTAAAAGAAAACAAAATATATAACAGTATGTAAGCACATACTGTTATTAAGGAACCCAAACACTTGGATTTGTTTATCAACATTACCTGGATTTGTTTATCAACAAGGCATCTCAAGAACACATTACCTGGGAGTATGCCAAATTAACATAAACCTATTATGGATCTTTGTTTTAAATTTTGACCAGCACACACTTACACCTTATGCTACCTTCAACCTGCATAAACATAAACATTACTTACCTGAGGTTAAACAATGTATAGATCTGTTGGTACTTGCAGAACATTTGAAACGAACTGGAGCTACAAGCCCTTGCACTCATGTATCCCCACCCACCACCTTATGCTGCCCTGTAGATACCTCCTCTCTTAGTCTGAAGTGTCTCTTGCCATATCTCTGTTTACTCCACAAAACTTAGAATTTCCTTGTGTTTCATATTAGGTATTTCCTAGAATGCACACACATGCACCTTTGCAGCCCCAGTGTACTTTCTTTCCACTCTCACCTTTACTTCCACTTTTTCCTGCCACCACCTCTTATACCCTCCTGTTTTCCTTCTCTCTTCTTTGAGATTCAAAAACATTTTCATTCGCATTTCATTAATTTTTGCCATGATGTTACATAAGGAGAAGACCAATAGCACACAAATCATGTTGCCTGTATTTCACCTTCTCAGAAAGCTAAAAATAATTCCTGTTTTTCAAAATGGCTTCAAGTCTCCCCTTGATTTCAGAGAGATCCCGGGCATCAACATCTTCACCCATGATGCCTTCACCAATACAGTTCCCACCTCCCATGGTTTTTCAGGCAATGTGGAGCCCACACCCTTGAGTTTGTAAAAATCTTCTGCAAACTTTGTCCAATGAAGACAAAAGGAGAATAGAAATGCTACAGGCAAATTTCAGAGAGGAGCCTACCAAGAACAATAGGTATTTTGAGAGAAAGCAGCTCTACACAGCATCTCCTGAGGCAGCCCCTGCCAAAGGAGGCAATTCTGAACACAAAGATGAATTTTCACAACCGATCCTAAAAAATTCCATGAACAACTTGAACACAAAATCTGCTTTAACTTAATTAAGAGTTTGAAGTGTGTGCATGTTATTGCATTAGGAAGATTGTCTGTGGAAAGAAACAGTCAGGCACTCAGTAGTAACACACAAAATTTGAAACAAAACTTTTGACTAATTTCTAAGTTTAGTGAGTGCAAGTCAGTACCTGGCTTGCATTTAAATATTAAATTCTCTCATTCTCTTTATCAGTCACTGAGGCTGACATCCCTCACATTCTGTGTGAAACTTAACAACTCAACAACAGAGCAATACCATAACAAACAGACTCATATTCTTGTTTCTTTCTATATAGATCATGAGCTTAATCAAAGCACACTGAAATCAACACACAGATGTCACATTTTTCCATAAAAAATAAAGTGTATCGATATTTTAAATAAATTCTGACTACGTAAGTCCAACAGGAGTTTTACTGTTAAGAACTGCCTATGATTCATCCAGAATACATGTGTTGTGTCCCTAAATTCAGGTGGATGTATTCACTGGAATGCATCATTAAATAAGCCACCTTCTAAGAAAGACTGACTTTCATGATTTTTTGAACTTACTTTACTGAATTGCAAAACAAAAACAAGCTTGTTTAAACTTTGCAGAAAAACACAATGTGTTAAATACATCCTTTGCACGAACATGCTGTATTATAACAGGTTTTAGGGCTCTGTTGTTCATCTTCACACTGCCTCAAAATGTGAATACTTTTATTGGAAGCAGAGCTTTTTTAAATAAAATTCAGAATTAATATTTTATCTATATTCTACCTATCAACAGCTAAATCCTGCTACATTTTGAGCCCAGTTAAAGCAGCTGATTATAATCAACTGCGAACACAATGATTCTTATAATGGCAGTTACTCCAATTGCACTTAGAACTAATCCTTTAGGATTTAGTTTTATAAATTTGTAAAAGAGGAGAAAAACCATTAGAGAAGTCAGTGATTTAAATAGGACCAACATTACTCCCTAATAAAGATATAAAATTAAAGGATAATAGTAACCTCGTGCTGTTTTATGAGGCCATAATCCAGTTACCAATTCAACCTTGTAGTTTATCCCATTAAGAGAACCAGATTAAAAACAGAGGGAGGGAGGGCACTCTTATCCCTATTATATTGCAAGTGTTTCTAACTGGGTTGAAATAGTTTTTAAAACTGTTGTTAAAAGTCTTAAACTCACAGACAAGCCAGAATGAAGAAAAATGCCTGTTTCTGCTCTTGATCCAGTCCTTGCAGATGTGGCTTTAAAACTGATGAAGTGTTTTATGCTCCCAGATAAAAATTTTACCTTTCTAAGAAATGTCTTAATTAGGAGGATTCCTGACTTTCCTCATCAACAAATGCATTTAAATCTAATTTTTTATTTATTTATTTTTATCTCGGGGAATAAAACACTTCATCAAATTTAAACTGCAACTTCCAGGACTCGACCATGAGGAGAAACATGTGTTTCCTCCCGGAGATACATCCACAAGTTTAAAAAAGTAAAAAACTACTTGAGGATCTGCTGCATACTGCTTTGTAAATGACTGAAAATATAAGACAGCAAGGACACGATCTCTTGCCTTGTAATGATTTCTTCTGAAAATTAGGATTGCAACAAATAAAGAACTGACTGAGGCAGTTTTGTTTCCTATGGGATGTCTAATAAGATCCTGTGCTACAACTTTCATAAGCTCTGACCAGAATGTGAAGCTTGGTTCACAGGTAAAAAACAGCCTTAAAGCACTTGACATTTTTCAAGAGTGTTTCAGAAGTTGCTTCAGGCCCTCTAGTCAACCAGACAGAGATGGAGCTCCAAGAAAAACACACCATCTGGAAGAGGAGCTTGGCAATCGGAAAAATTGTCCTCCCTTTCACTTTGACCCAAAAACTGAGGGAGAAAGTCCTGTCTTGGTCCACTAGGAGTTGGTCCTCTTAAATGAAATTATGGGAGGGGGGTGGTCCTCACTTTCCACCACAACATTTTTTTTGACATAATAATCCCCTTGAACACATTGTCAGATTATTTTTATTCTTTTTCAAGTGAAGAACACCTACTACTGTTGAGGTTATATCATAGTGATATTCTTGTAGTATAGTACAGGAGCAGCATGATCCTAGTCAAATTTACTACATTGTTTTTACACTTTAAAATGTGTTGATAAGAAGCCTAGAGAATAAACAGAAAGGATACTGCTATGCTTAACACAATTACCTCACAGACAGAAAGAAGAAATCATTTTTCTCACAGCCACAGGCTGAGAGTCAAAATGTTAAGTGAGAAGCAGTCACAAATAGAACAATTTCTCATTTTCTAGTGCTCTGCTTCAAAAACGTGTGATAGTAAAAGTACTTAGTGCTTATAACTGCAACTACATGTATGCAGGACATGCAGCAGTATGATGCCAACAAATCAGCTGGGGTCCGAACTCCCCCAGCCCCAGGCAAGTCTCTGCCTGGGTCTGCGCTGTTCCCACAGAGCAGCCGAGGAGTGAAGCACAGTCAAGGCATGAAAGATTATGCAAGGCAGGTAATGAGAATCTCTGCAAGGAACTAGTGCACATGCACCGCAATCTCACTAAATGAGATGATTTCATGCTAGTTGTTTCCCATGAAACTCATTTATTTGAGGGAACCAAAGAGAGGTTACAGGCAACAACAAAAAGGCACCACCTAACACTCAATCATTTCTTTCTTAGGAAAACATTCTTCTAGTTCTCTGCATGCATATCACCTGTAGTCTCATGTGAAAAAGATAAAATATAACCCAAATTAGAAGAAAAAGAAACCAAATGCTGATTTATTAAAATTATAACTTAGCCTATATCTACAATCAGAAACTGTATTTTGGGCAGTAAAAACATACAGCTTTCTCAGTCCCTAGTAGTATCACATTTGGAAAAGAAGGAAGATCCACACCCCAGAAGAGGAATGAGATTGATGTGCTTTTTTTCTTCAAAGCTCAAGTGAAACTATCAGCAGACAAGTCAATAAGAAAAAAACATATTAATTTAACACTTTTAAAATAAAATTATAACCATAGGGCTTTTTATAAACCTCACATCACTGTCTGTCCTTGTTTTTGTAGAAAAAGAAGAAATATCAACTTTCTTATCTTTTGTTGTAAGGCAAAATGAAAATTCAGCTCTTCACATAATCTCAGAAAAGCTATTGCTTGATATAATTTTCATGGTTAATTAGTTTTAGCTTTATAGTCTTTTGTGTTTTCTTTTATACAGGTGGTGTGTTTTCTTGAAACAAGTGTCAAGCATAATATAAACAATTCTTTAATGGAAAAAAAAACATAAGAAACATTATCATCTATATCTAACTTCAAGGAAGAGCAAATGACTAATAGATTTTAAACACAATAAACATAATAAACAGTTAAAAGGGCAAGTAAGCCATCCTGACAGTATGACTTAGTCAGGTATTTAGGCTTAGCTGAGGTAATTGCTCTCCAACTCTTGATATCAAGGTAAGTGAATGAGCTTCCTAAAAAACTCGTATTGCATTTTAGAAACAAATCGTGCTCCACAGTCTAGAGAATTAAGGGAAATATGGAATGTCCATTTTTCCCTTCCTCCTTCTCTAGTACCTTTTTTTTTCCTCTGAGCCTCATCTCTAGAGGGTTTCTTCCAATCAGTTTCATATCAGTCCACTTTCAGCTTGATGAGGGTGAGAATTTTACCCTTAGAGAAGTTTTAGAGCTGTCTGGAACCCTTCATAACACGTGCAGGACCCCCTTCTCCATCTGTTAGTGACCTCCAAAATGCTGAGCTCCTTCCTTACCCAGAGCCCTTGTTCTGTAGCTGCAAGGACAGCATGCCATGCCATGCCATCCACAGGGCACAGCTTGGTTTGGCTCTCAGCATGTCCAGAAGGCCCTGGTGGGGTAAAAAACACCTGTGCTGGGTTTTGTGTTCTGCTGAACATCTGCCAACATCAATTTGCATTTGCAGATAGATTGCTTAAATAGAGAAAATACATTCTTCCTTATTTTGGATTATCATAACTACTCTAGGAGTTCATACAACAACCCACACAAATTGGGTAGGCTTCTGAGCACAGACAAATTTCCTGCCTACTACAACCATGCACACTGCCCTGCTACTTGTGTACAGAGAAGAAATACAGGAGGAATTTCCAGGATATGCTGAAAGTAAATGGACCCAGCTTCTTCCTCTATAAATCAGAGCTCTCGCTGTCACAGCAAAATGCATGGGTGGCGACATCTCAGTGAGACAGAGGGGGTTGAGCAGGGCACCCTTCGGGACATGACCAGCACTCTCATCCCAGCCCCGTATCCAGCATGGATGTGCCTAACAACATGCAAATATCTAAACTGGGTATACAGTATATATTCTAATATATATACTGGCTATAAAGTATGTATTCTAATGTATACAGAAACCATGCTTCTGAAAAAAAATAAGTTTCAAGGTGCAATGTCAGGAGTTACTAGCACCAAAAAAAAACCACACACACACACACACAAAAACAGCAAACAGAACAAAACAAACAAAAAACCAAACAAAAACAAACAAAAGAACAAACAAAACCCCCTCAGCCCTACAAATTAAAAATAAAATCCTGGTATCCCATAATCCCTGGTATTCCATCATCAGGACACTGATAACCCCAAAGCTCAGACTGACAGAAGATTTAGGGTCTGCCTGTTATTCTTGTGGGAGGTGACAGTGTTTGTTCCTGGTAACACAACTCAGCCATTTCCACATCTTGAGACAATAGAGTTATCCATACTGGGTTATCGTGCATGCTAAAAACAGGGAACAGGTATTTAACAGCCATCAGGCACATCTGTGTTCATCTGTTTTCCTTTTACTTTCTCTCTCCCCTTAAAAATTACGTATCTCTAATTGGGACATAATTTGTTACTTCTAACTTCCCCTCTGAGTATGTGAATTCATGCCAGACATTAAATAGAGCAATCAAAACAGACACAGTTCATGCAACCAAACTCTTAATTCACTGAAAACCTCTCAAAATTCATGTCAAATAATCGGCTTTCATGCCAGTCACCACACATCTGTTACACACAGTCTTGAAAATTCTGCACGGCCTTTGGTGAACACATATATAATCATTAGTTTAGTGTAGTTTGCTTCCTTGAACTGAGGTTCCTGAAGGATGGCATTGCTTGTGTGGCATTTGTGGACATTTTGTTCAAGAAAAATTAAGATTATATTCCCACTCTGCATCAGGTGCTTCTACCTAAGTCACACCACTGCAAAACCAAACCATTTGATACCAGTCAAAAGCAGGCATCAAGACAAAAAAGCAGAGCAACACATACCATGAGGTCTCTGCATCAGTTCGGTACACAAAACAGGTAAGAAACAGAAAGGGTCTGTGGGAAGAGATCTGCCTGCTGTCCCATCATCATCATACAATAAAACAAGTGGGAAAACAGCAAAACAGGAATACTTCTCGACAAATGGTAAACAACTGGAAACACTGTATCATTACTTTAGGTAAAATAATACTTGAGTGCAGCATTTCTCTCTCCTGTAAAACTGGGTATCAGTTTTACTCAAATATTGCTAAAACTGACTCCCCTACTCTGCCTGCCACTCCCATCCCATACCCATGCAACAAATAAGAAAGATTAGCTTTGAGAATTTCAGAGTACAGATTTATAATCCCAGCAACTGCTCCCTTAGCCTACCATTGCAAAATATACCATGAAAATGCCGAGATGAAAAGCAGAGCTGGAAATTCACTCATGCCTGGGGGCTTCCCAACTGCGAGAGACCTCTTCACTCGTGCTTCAATAAGGCATGCAGTGAGACAGACCTCTTCCGACTCATTCCAGATTAATCAATTACAGATTATTCCAAATAACAAATGCTGAGACTGTTTCTGGTCTGGGTTTGTAAACAAATCTAATCTAGAATCCCACTGTGTTCCCTGAAAAATAAAGGGAAATTGATTTGGAAAAAAAAAATAAATAAATGTAGCATTTTCAAACTCATGATTGATCAAACCTACACAAACCTTACCAAAAAGACAGACAGTTCCCAGGGGAAATTAAAAAAAACAGTAATGCAAAGATGCCACAGATAGGAGTGTACTCTGTTATAATTTCAATAAAAATTTTATTTTTATTTTCCTACTAGGTGGCCATTTAAATGTTTTGAACAGCTAGGTTTTTGGGGGGGAAGGATTTTGTTTTTACGACACAGCATATTTTGGTTAATTTCTCTGACACTTTCCCTCTCTTTTTTTTTTTTTTGTAGAAAATACCTGAAAACAAACCAAATAAAACATTTCAGTTCTTTATAAACAAGCCACTGAAAGCAGAAAGAAAAGACTGTGCTTGGTTAGACAAAATATTTAAAGAGACACTGTCATTTTGAAAATATTAATTATTTATTATTTTATCTCCCTAAAAAGACATGTCAAATTTACCTTTCACATATTAAAAAAAATAATCTTGTGACACAAAAATAGCATAAGGTAACAACAGAGGTTATTTCTAAAACAGAAACCCTACTTATCATTTTAGAATTTGGGAGAACATAAAAATGAGCACACCTTTCAGGTAAAAGTAAGCAGCAGTTTTACAAGGCTGGGTATATTACCCCAAGGAATCCAATTGCATGTTAAAATGAAAGCCGTGACAGCATAATATCTATACATCTCATTTGTTTTAAAAAGCCATGCCACCTTTTCAAGAGTGTGTTCAGCAGTATGAGCATGCAAGGACAGTTACTGAAGAAGTCGCAGTAATAGCCAAGATTCCTAGAAATGTCCTGATGAAGGAGGAAGCTCACAGCTTGTCCTTCCTTTTCAGCTGTCAGTGTCATTGCCTACCCCGGCAGGCAGCTGCCACTCCTGGGACTGCAAGTGTGTCACATAAAGTTGTTCAGTGGAACATTTTGAAATTCCAGGAAGAAATATAAAAGTGAAACCACCAAAAATAAATCTGGGTACTTTGGTTCTGTTTTGGTAGGAGAAATGCCACCTTTTCCTTAATTAAAGTTGACCGTAATGTCTAAATATTACATTTGGGAACGTGTTCCATTCTCAAGGAATAGCTGAACAACAGGAAACAAAAAATGTGAATGCAAAACTGCTCCAGAATAAGGAGCTCCTGATGGCACCAGCACACAGCTCAGGTGGTTTCTGACAAGGAACAATTACTACTCATCAAACCTAACACTGATGCACCACAGCTGTCAAGCTAAACTGAAACCATCAGAATACAATGAATGAAAAGCGGCAACATTCTGAGGTGCCACCTTTGTCCAGCACAAAGAAAATGCTAAACCAAATATTGGAAGTGCTCTGTAGTCTACATTTTTCATGCTGCTGATCCCTACAAGAGCTATCTGCACTCATTTTGGTTCCAGGCCCATCAGCAGTCCCACTAAGCATCTGAAACGCCATGAAGCCCATGGAACTGCTCATCATCTCACAAGCCAGCCTCTTTTGCTCCAACTCAGCACTATGAGTACTACAGAAAGTAATTGTGAAGAACACATATTCTCAGATTTTAATCAAACAAATCTTTTGACACCAGATCATTTACCAGATTTCCTTTCCCCCCCTTAGATATTTATTAGCTGTGATCACACTATGTTATTTTCTCCTTTGGTAAACTAAAATCTCCTCATTGCCTGGACAACATGTTTTCCAATTGTTTAATTATTCCTCTAGTCTTTTATCTGCAACTTCCATTTTTCCAGCTTCCTTTACAAAGTTAAAAGAAGGTACGGTTTTCCATTAGTAGCTGCACCCACACTATATACATGGGTAATGTAACCTCTCTTACTCCGCCTAGTACTTTTTGAAAATAATTACTACTCCTTTTTTGGCTATGATTTGCTGTGGACACCAGTTGTTTTTTTTTTTTAGGGCTTGTACTGAAGCACATACTGTTTGCTTGTTCTCAGTTTACTCAATGAGCCAGACTCCTCTTAGCAATCTGCTTTCTTCATTATTTAATCTTCCTGCAGATTTTGTAGTAGCAGTACTGTAGGCATTACAGTCTAATGACAGAAGTACAAGAAAGTCTATAAAATAAAAAAGACCTCTTTTATTAGGTCAGCAATTGATATAATCAAAGGTACTACTTCTTGTAGAACTTACTCATCTTTGTGTCACAGGTAAAATAATAAATAGGTTTTGATTTGATGACCACACCCTGAAAGTTTCTGTGTAATAGTGTCCTCTTTAAAGATTAATTAATCAGTATTTTTGAAATCTATGCTTTAGTTTGCGGTTTAATCCATTTAATGTGTGCCAAGTTGATTTTGTATCCTTTGAGTTTATTAATCAAAAATTTATGCCAACTCAGAACTCAGAACTGTTACAGAACTTTATTGCATCACGACTCTTATCTCTAGAAATCAAACTTGTACTGACATCAAAATAACATAGCTAGTTTGGCATGCTCGATTGTTCATAAACCCATGATGTGGTATAGCATGTATATTTTAGTGTTATATGGGAACAACATACAACAGACATTTGGAACATGATAGCATGTAAATTAATACTTTGTGACAGAGGAGACTTAATAAAAAATAGTTGCTATAAATTAGGCACTTGTCTACAGTGACAGCTAAGTAATGGCCACTTTTGAGAAATTATTCCACTTCTTTCCCCAGGAATAGTGGCAAAAGGATGCAGCCCACCACAACTGCCACAGCTCTCAGTCATGATGTTCTCTTTCTAATGGAGTTACGCTCTGCCTGTCCCCTGTGAGCCCAGCTTTGGGACAGCAGTGCACACATCTGGAGAAGTTCTAGAATCTGTTATCATACCTGAACTCCTCCCTTCCTTTAAGAACATCACAGCTGTGCTCTCCAAAGGTACCAAAACTTCCCCTATTGTTTTAATCTGCACATATATCTGCAAATTATTTGCAGCAACTTTAGTTTTAGTTAATAAAAAAACACATCAACAAAACCTTTTGGTTAAATATCAGGGGATCATTTTTGCAGATAATGTTTTCGTTCCAAAAAATTCCATCTATCCCGCAGACTTGACCCTGTGCTTCAGTTAATAGAGGTGGCAGATTAGGTAACGGAGACTGTGGTTCCGCAGCTATTTCTGCAGCGCTGGTGCCAGGTTCAGCAGCGCGGGTGCTGCCACTCATTCCGACCTTTGCCTGGTGCCAGCACAGCTGTTTGTGAACCACGGTGAGGAACCGATCCAGCTTCAACAAGCAGCCGGCAGAGGAGGGGTTGAAGGGCTGCTCAAGAAGCACTGCCACCAAACATGAAGCCACAGCTTCCCGCTCGTCTGTCCTCTGCCACAGAAAACAGATGCATGTAGAACTTCAGAATCGGTCAGTCACACCCATCAACAAGTCACACGCAGATTACTGGGATTACTGCTTATATAAGCCAATATCCCTAGCAAAGTATGTAAAAACAGGGCAAAATGATGGCCCTGTTCCTTACAGTTGAACTGCCTGCTGCAGGCTTAGTCCTGATTTGACAGCGTCTCTCAAGCTGCAGTCCTGATCTTGGACTTCCCTCAGTGCAGATTTAAGTAAGACCCCAAAAAGCTGGGTAGTTTCACATCTATCAAGGAGTAACTCCTTCCATTTCACTTTTCTTAAACCAAAACTCTGACTACTCAGCTAGCCCTTGGAGAAATTCAACTACAGTATAATCAGAAAGTTGCAAAACAAGCTGAATCTGAATCATACTAAATAGCTACCAGAAGTTACAATGCAACACATCAGATGGCCATTTTAGCTGAAAGACCCTACTCTTATTGCAGGTTACTCCTAGCCATAGTAGTGCACAGTAAGCTCAGCACTCAGCAGGTGCTTTGGACACAAAAATTGCTTCTCTGAAGGAGCAATTGCCTGAACTAAGTTAATATGAACATTACACCAGGTCCTTCACACCAGATTAGAATAAACATAAAAATAGGTGGCTGAGTGGAAAAGTACTTTAATCTTCCCACTTGGGAAACCTACCACAGTTCCAAATCTTGCCTTGGGGTAACCTGAAAATTTTATTTTGGAGAACTGTTCCCAGGATGTAATTATTCTATTTGTAAAACCTCTATACCATTCAGCCCTGTTAGTTCCCAGCTCCCTAGTTCTCTGTGTTAAGAAGCCCAGAACAGGGACATGAGGCTGAGGCTGAGCTGCATTGCTAGAACTTGGCAGAGGAAATATGCATAAGCTGCCTAAGCTGTACCTGGTTTTCTGAAACCATGTTTATGCTGGGACACTCGGGAGAGCTGGAAGAGAGACCTCACAGACAGCGTGATCTCAGGATGCATAGACCAGAGTGTGCAGAGGCTGGTTTAGCTGCTGTCACTTGGGAGAAAGGTGAAATTAATTTTCTCTGATTCCCTGGGAAGATACTAAAGTGAATAAAAAGGAATATCCAGGTGGGATTTAACATGGTAAACAGACTTCACACATTTCATTGAATAGACTTGGCATTAATGAAGTGTCTCTGAGTAAAAGTAACCTGAACATTCACCGCTATGAGCAACAAAGTTGCCCGAAAGGAATTAAGAGAACACAGCCAATTAATAGTATTTCTAACTGCATCATTTTCAGGAATACAATTATTGCACAAGCCATTTCTGTGGTCATTTATGAAGTGCTGTAAAAAAAAAAATATATATATATATATATTCTAGCACAGGAGTATGAAAATACCTGAAAATGGGAGAAAACATGAATATATGATTTGGACTTAAGTCACCTTTGTTTTTTCTAAGGATTGCAAGATCACTCCTCTGTGCATGTGATCTCACACATATACAGTATTCTACAATACCTCCCCCAAAAAACAGACTGCACTAAGAATAGAGGACTAGATACTCATCTGGCATACCATGAGACCACTCCAGTATTTCAACATTCCTACTACAATTTGCAACAGCTAAGGATCTGGCACAAAACATCAAGTTAAGTTTCCAATTACCTCATGCACCAGCATTGATTTCAATAGTTATATACACATAGAGGAGAATTATTTGAAAAGTTGCAAACTCAGCTCTGCATTTCTTTTACTTTTGTGGTCTAAATCAGACCCTCCATGTTATTTTAATGTAGGTTTTTGTGGTTTAATTATATATGCGTCAAGAGCAGCATACTTACTTGCTGCATCTACTCAATTAAAAAAAAAAGGCAGCAGTAATTTTTTATACTGCTGACAATGTCAACTTATAGTGGGCCATGTCACAATAGTAATATATTTTAATATTGCTGAAAAACCTAGTACATTTAAATTTAAATACGTAAGTAAAATTTATCAGCTATATGAAAATCGGTCTTCTATATGTGAATATTTTGCAGGTTGCCTTGGGAGGTCTTTTGGCAATTTGCTGCTCCAAATTAGTCAAATCGTGTAGCCCAGCCACTATAGGAGGCAACCCTGGTGTAACAACGCAGTATTCAGTCAGTCCAGACAGACCGGGTTCTTCAGAGACAGCACTTAAATTACATCCAGTTAAACAGCCCTACACATCACATAGTCCTGTAACATAACTTGCTGCACTGTCCATCTATGGGCAGCTGCTTAACAAAAAAAAATCACCTTTTCTTTTTTTTTTTTCCTTTTTTTTTTTTTTTTTAAATTCTGGGAAGGCGAAACAGACCCCAAAGCACAGAAAACCTTCAAACTCCTGCTTTTCAAATCCATGGTAATTGCTGTCTAAATCAGAATTTAGTCTAGTATCTGAGCCTAACAGCTTAAGACCAAATATATCCTAATCCCATTGGTACATGGACCTCCAAAGGTTCTAAAGATAACCACTCCTCATTATAAGTTTCCCTTGTCATGAAGAAATTTTAAACAAATTGAAAATAAAATGCTTAAACTTTAGTATTCCTCAGACAGCCATTAGCATCTGACGTTGTGCTCAAAAGTCTGACAACTAGTCTATATACAATCCTGTGAGTGAGACTGTCCAGTGATACATTTTGATACAGGATAATCAATCATCGAAGTAATTTTAGTGTTTAACATTAAAGCAAAAGGCTATCCAACACATTTATCAGGCTTAGAGACAAAAAGAAAAAATTGCTTTAAAATAGTTTTCACCAGGCAAATAGTTTCACCAGTTATTACAGACATCCCGAAAGGAATCCTTCTGGCAGTATTACAACCTACAATGTGGACTAAAAATGTAAGTTTTATTGCCTTTTCAAATAAATTTTATTCTTCACTTGACAGATAAGCACTCTTCACATCAGAGCTTTCACACTGCAAAGTGCGTCCAAGTTCCTTTAAGCACTGCTGATTTAATGACAGATTTAATAACATTGCAACACAGAAGTGTGGACTTGGCCAAAAAAATTATTTCATAAAAATCTGATTTCTCTACAGCAACATCTAAAATGTCACCTAATACATGCAAGTAAAGCAGTAAGTTTTTAATGTATATTGTAAAGCCTGGTGCTTTGATAGGTAAAACATCTACTGACTTTAAAAGACCATAACGATAATCTATTTTTAATAACCATTTTTATTTCATCTTAAAAGAGTAGCAGTTTATGCTTTCAGTAGAACCATGGCCTGAAATCTCAGGGGTGATTAAAGGGCCATGCCAAAGCTGAAAGGTTTCAAATATCAAACTATACTATTATGTCAGGGCCAGCAAGATCAATTAGCACTTCTCAATGACAGAAGAGGTTAAGGTGGACACACATTTACACAATATTTAAATTAAAAAAACCCCACATATTAAGTCAACACCACATATTAAAAGTTTACCTATAAACCTCTCCAGTCGATGACCAGATATCAAAACTCTTCTTCCATGTACACAACATAAATATTGCTTTCCTAATGCAAAATGGCAAGATTATAGATAGGTTGGATAGTAAAAATAACATTCAATCCTCAAGTACAAAGTAAAAAACAAGGAGTTCTGAACGTTTCTGGTCTCAGAAACTCACTAATTGGTAAATTAACTCATCTTAAATCTGGAAAAAAAGCAAGTGTACACCTCCTGCAATTAAAAGCCATAAAGAAACATGCATACGAGGAAGCAAGGGAACTTACATTTCAGGTCTTAGTATCAGAAGAATATTCACTGGAAGTACAGGAGTGTTAGAAGTTAATTCAATAGCTATTAATACAAGCATTGCCACAGTAAACATAGCTTGAACAAAGTACCAGGTTATGTATCAAATAAAGTCAGTATAAAATCACAATAAAAGTGCAGGAGATGAAAAAACCTTACAGAAAAAACACATTTGTGCTGAAATCAGTAATCCAGATTGTAATTGTATTATTTTAAGTAAAAGCAAAGCAAGATTATGTTTTTTCAACAATTTATTACAAAATGTCTTTTTTGTTAAAGCTCATTTCTCTATTTATTTCTTCAAGGAGTGATTTGAAATATTTACTACCAGACAGTACCTAATTTTAGGTTTTAAGTGCTTTAACAGCTCCATGAAATATGATCAGCAGCTGCAATATAGAAGTATGCTGAATACTCTCCTTATAAAAAGGGAAACCTGTTTTACCCTAAGTTAATAAAATCTCTACTTTGAAGAAAGAAAACACAAAAAGCATTAGTAGTTGCATCCTAGAGCATTTGACAGAAATTCCAGGAATTTCTTCCTTCTTTCTGAATTAACTTTCATATTTAAGAGAGGAAAAAGTTTAAATTTCAACACTGGAAGACTGCATTGAACATCATGCAATATGACCAGGTCATCAACGGAACAGACAGGTAACTTTCCCATACCAAATTCTGGTGTTTAACATTGATTAATTCTAGGACTGAAAGGTAAAAGTTGCATGAAATTTAGAGAGTAGCTCTAAAAGCTTGCATCAGAGGCTAAAAATATGCAACAGGATACTATCTATAGCTGTATTTCTAGTTGCCCTGTTGGAAACATTTTAACTGGGAACTCCAATTAACTGGGAACCCACCAGTTTTCCACACATTAAATTCCTCGTTTAGAACTTATCTATCCTATTGGCATTATCCATACAGCAGAATAAATTTCTATTGCAAAGTGTTGTGAAGCCATTAATAAACACAAATCCAGCAAGAGTAATCTTCAACTAAATTTATTTGCAGTACAACCATATACACACATAGTTTATAACTGCATTTGAAGTATCTGCACAAAGATACATAAAAGATTAGTCAACATATTCTTCTTTCACTTTTATTAAATATGATTGAAGAACATTTGGTAACATAAATACCAGAATATTCAAAAGAAAGCAAGAAAAGTTGTTGCCCAGCTAATGTTAGATGTCAAGCATACAGAATAATCACGGGGAGGGGACAGACATGTCAATCTGTATTTCCACTTTACTCACAGTATGATACATATTGTAGGCATGCAAACATTTGTTAGTCGGCAGCATTTTCAGAAATACTGGAATAAAAAGTCAAACCCACTGTAACTTCATGAAACTTCTCCTTTGAGTGTTATGGAAATGAAACGATATAACCTCAGTTTTAATGCAAAGTACACTCCTCAAATAACAAATAAACATTGGGGTCAGACCAAAAAGAAATATTTACCGTACAGAAAAGATGTTTGCTTAGTATCCTTCACTCTAAATCTAAACTCTTGATTAGTTTATCTTAGGTACACTGCCTCTTCTGAGCAAGTGAAACAGGTAAAATAAAACTCAGAAAACTGAAAATACGGGTTTCTTACTGTTCTAGCATGTCTTCATGCTTAAACTGGAATCGGCCAAGGAGCTCCCTGGTCTGGTACAGCGTGCCTCCGAGGACTTTTTGTAAATACCAGCTATTTCACATCTCCACTCGCGAGATAAACGCGATATACCTGCGTGTGCTCCGCTTTAAATCCTGCCCGCGGGATAACGGGAAGGCAGCGCCGTACCTACTTGGCTCTTCGCGGCAGTGTCATAAAGGTAAATGAAATTTTAGATGCCAATTACTGATTGGCAGCGGTGCTGCCGTGGAATCCCGCTTTCGCTTCTCGGTGGAAAGCGCCGCGGGGCTGCTCCCCCGCGGGTGGGTGCCGGGCGGCGGCCCCGGGGCAACCCCAGCCGCCAGGGCACGGCGCGGAGCCCCCGCGCTTTGGGGAGAACCGCCGCCGGAGCCGTGTGAAACCCAGACGGCGCTTTTCCGCGGGCATCTGATTTTGGAAGTGTCCGTAATGACAGCCGGAGAGGCAAATTAATGGCCAACAGCCTACTGGGTTTGAACACGGAGAATCCTGTTACCTCCTCGCGGATCAAGTACACACACACACAGACAGAGGCTTCCCCACGTGGAAACGCTTTCAAACCAAAACACAAGACTCCGCATCGCCGGCGGAAAGGGCGGCGGGACCCCCGCGCTGGGGCTTTCCTGTGCCTCAGTCCCCTGGCGCAGAGGGTACCCGCGGCAGGGGCGGGGGCGACGCGGGACAACCCGAAAACGCACCGTTTTGTCTTCAAACCATAAGAAAAACAAGCCGGGGCGGGGGAGGGGAAGGGCAGGAGGGAGTCCTCAGGGAGAGGAGAGGGCGAAAAACAAAAACAACGGGCAGGTCTGTCCCCGCTCCCCTCGGACACCGCGGAAAGCGGCTGCCCAAACCCCCGTGGCGGCTGCCGGCCGGTACGCAGCCTGCCCCGTCCGCCGGCACTCCGAGCGCCGCACGCCCACGGTGCTGCGACCGGATAAGGGACGGCCGGGGAGACCCGGAGCGCTGTCGGCGGCTGGAGCAGAGCGGAGCCTGAGGGCAAGCGGGGAGACCGATCCCTTCTGCCGCCGCAGCCTCTGCCTGCGGATCCTGGCCGAAGTGCCTCACCCCCCGAGTTGGCCAAACCCTCGTCTCGCTGGCAGAAATGCGTGTTTCGGGAAGGGGCTCGCTACCATTTCTGCGTGTTTTCATGCTGCTTTGGTCGGAGAGGCTCCCCGCCCCCAGAAAACTTGTTTCCTCCCAGCCTCCGGTCGCGCCGCCGCCGGCTCCGGCTCTCAGAGGCGCAGTGGGGTAACAGGTCGACCCACCGATCCCTCCCGTCCGGCCTGCCTCCCGCCTCGCCCAGGCCGGCCAGCATCCCCCCGGCTGTTCGCAGGGCACAGCCCGGGCCCCCCATTTCCGCCGCTACGGGGGTGGGCGGGAGGCGCAAGCGGGAAACAATGCAGTGGCAGCCGGCACGGCTTGTGCCTGTTTCGGGGCTTACCCCAGCGGCCAGAGTAACAACCAGTCGAAGAGAGTTGAGGCCAAAACGGCAGGGGCTGTCACCTGGAGAGAAGCAGAAAATCCGACTGGACGGGCAAAAAGTTACCCCGTCCGCCCTGGAGACCGTTTTTTTCGCAACTTAACTCGCGTGGGGCTGGGGGCGAAAAGCCCGTCTCTGCTCCGTGATGGACGGCTCCGCTCCTCCTACCCATCACGTTTGTTTTACAGTAACTTTATTTTAGTTATCGGCCCAACACGAAAACAGTGCTAAATAAACCCTAAAGACAAGCACACGCACACACTCATCTGCACGGACACATGCACATGCGACAAGGAACCGGTTTCCTCCACCTCTTGAGTAAAAGGGGTGGGAGGGAGACTCGGGGACGGGGAAGTCAGAGAGACACTCACCTTGTCGCTGCCGGGGTATGCCGCTACCGTTATTTTAGGGCAGCTCCTTATTTATTTATTCTCGTCACTTCTCCGAGCCGAGGTTCCCCTTTTGCACTGTTCCTCTGGCAAAAACAGGACATCCCCTCTGCAAGTCCCCCCCCTTTCTCCACACACAAATAAAGCGCAACTCGGAGCAAAACGGGAGGGGAGACTTCTGGGGGGTGGAGGTAGATGGAGGAGGAGGCTGGTAGGGGAGAAGCCAAACACTCCTCGCACTTCAGCGACTGCAACTAGTTGCTTCTCACGCACAGGCACGTAGAAAGTTTCCCTGGCGAGGGACGGGACTTTACTAAGGAAAGGTATCCCCCTCCCGCCCAAAAAGACCGTCCCGGGAGCGGGGAGGTAAGAGGCGAGGAGCGCAGGGGCCAGCGCAGCCCCGGGGCGCCGCTTTGCACTTGTGCTGGGAGGTGCCGCCGGGTCTGCGCCCTGTGCCGGCCCCTGCTCGGCGACGGAGCCGCAGCCGCCGGGGCTGCCCCCGCTGCCCACCCGCCGCCCCCGCGGGCCGCCCCGCTCAGCACGCCTGCGCTGCCGCCGCCGCCCCGGCCCCTCCGCACCGCGGCGGGCACGGACTGCGGGTGTCCCGGCTGTCTCGCACCTCCTGATTATTCCTGCACGCCCGTCCCTCTGTCCTCGAACTCGCAGCTCAAGGCCGGACCCTTCACCTTCCCTAACCCGTGGTGTGCGCCAGGCAGCTACAGCCAGTAGCGATGGGAGAAGGAGAGGACCCTAAGGGGCGCGGGTCACAAGCCGGCCTGCGGCTGGCTAGCACTAATCTGCTCTAGTGTAGGTACCAAAGTCGGCACTTCACTTTTTCCTTTTGTTTGTTCTACAATAAACCAACACCGTAAAGCAGTCCTGACTTTTTGTGAGGGCTGGGAGTATGTGAAGACTGATCAAGTGCTACACAAGGGGACCTGTTGCTATACCCTTTTATAGGATGCATGTCTCCTTCCTCTCAAGCTGGTCAGTGTGGGTGGAGACAAAGTCCATTCCTGCTTTGAAATGGAATGCTCTTTTCTGCTGGAAATTCAGCAGCTGTCTTTGGTCCTCTTTGCTACCTCATATGGGGAAGCAGAAGAAAATCCCTAATGGCCTAGTCACTTTTCATACTCTTATCCTTCACCTTGTAATACCTCATACTATTTCACTGAGTAGACTTGGTGGCTCTTCAACCAGCTGCAGCACCCTCCTTCTCTCAAGATACTGTAAATCACTTTCCAAAGGGTGTAAGTCAAAAATTCAAAAGAGTTCCTATAGCTGGAAGGAGATGTGAGAGAAAAGTCTTGATTTTCAGAAGTACGGAATGTCAGAAACTTTTGAGGTCAGCAAGTCGCATGAAATGAGGAAAAAATAGTACTGATTTGTGAAGATTCTTTCCTACCTGCCTTCTATTTGTTTACTTTACATCCAGTGATGCTAGTTAAAGCGCATCTTTACTCAAACTGTCTTCCTTTAAATGTAGTTATTTGCATTCAACAAATTGTCCTAACGTGGTCATCTTTCTCCTAAATAATTTCAGACTTAAGATGACTAAATCTTCATGAAAACAAGGCTGTAAAAACCCCGTATTTGCTGTCTTGGGAGAGTCACCCCTCAGAAAGAGAACAGACTTGGAAAACTCTTTTGACCTACACAAATATAGCTAAAAAAACATTTAAACTAAAAAAGCCCCCAAAAGCCAGCCTTCAAATTGACATAGTATAGGACAAGCCAGAAATATGAAGTGAATTTTGAAACTGAGAGGTTAGAGAGTAACTGGCAGGAGGGGAAACTCAGATTTGCAGGAAATAATTGTGATTGACAACCCTGCTGCAAAGTAACAGTCATGACTAACACCAGCACCCATCTTGCTAACAGGCACCTTCTGTAGGGAAGCAAGTTAGCAACTCCTTCCTTTCCAGAGGACTTCTGTGAACAGCAGCAGTCTAATGTGAGGTACCCAAACACAATAATGAAGGTTTTCTAAAGTCTGGTTTCCTTCCATTGTATTTCAGTAAAGTGAATTCCTGTTATGGGGAAGAGTCCCCCAGTATCATAGCTTGTTTTGATAGACATATCACTTTAAAGCAAGCTTTTAGCCATCTGTTACACCCTCTCTTAAAACGTAAGATATAGCTGATTTGAAAAGATTAGGTATGATCTTTGTTCGATGTAACATTTTTCAGACTGAGGAGGAGGGATGGAAGAATTGCATTGCAGTTACACAGTACAGACTCAAGGCAAGTCTCCCATTAGGTGGCCTGGCCTTGCTGTCATTGAACATGTTGCTGTTTTGCTGTTGATTTTGGTGAGAGTGGGCAGGATCATGCACAAAACTAATGAGCATATGGCCTGGATCATGTGTACCAAAGGAAGTCCTACAGAAACTGATCTCATAACTAAACGCTATTTTTTTCACAGTGATTTACTGTAAATATGACTTTCACAGGCAGGAATTAAATGATGATTTTAGTTAAATCAGTGCCTTTGGGCTGAAGTGAATTCCAGTGAGATCAGTGGCAGTGATTTCAGAAGGCAGCAAATCCAAAATCTAGTACAATATACTGAGTCATATAAATGACTCTGTGTGACCATATAGAGCCCTGCCTGGAGAAGGTCGTGCTAGAAATAGTCCTAACAGAGTCCAAGGAAGGTCTGTAGGATCCACTTTTACACAAGAATAGAAGAATAATACCTTACCCATTTAAAGCAACAGGGGAATGTAAGTAGGCAGGATGTAATTATCTAGATTGGTATTTGGCCAGGCACTCCTACACTTGCAAAAACTACCATAGGGTGTTTAATGACC
This sequence comes from Streptopelia decaocto, assembly GCF_964273445.1. Classification (NCBI taxonomy): domain Eukaryota; kingdom Metazoa; phylum Chordata; class Aves; order Columbiformes; family Columbidae; genus Streptopelia; species Streptopelia decaocto. The sequence goes on from NC_138656.1 coordinate 62,395,668, forward strand.
GCAAGTGCTCCATATCTTTGGTTTTACCTCTTATATAAAGGCAGCGCTTGTGATACACGCTTCATGCTGGTTCAATACTGAGTCAGCAGAACAATGTTGCCCTATACAGATACCAGTTCATATAGAAACGCAGAATTTCCTTAGAGGTCTTCCATGAAAATCCTATAGACCCAACACTACTTACCTTGTGAAATCGAATGAGGTTACAGCCATATGTAGTATGGTTCCAGATAATCATGTTTTCATATGTTACTAGAAACAATATGGGCTTTAGAATCTTCATAAATATTGTTGAAACAAAAGCAATATACTTTTATTTCGTATCTCAGTGACAAAAAGGTTTTGTTGTTGTTTAAGCAAAGGGATTCGTTATTCTGAGAAAATGTAATGACAGACAGCCACTATTTTGGCAATGTATCACTATTATGATTTATTGGAGTGCCTACCATATGCTGCATCCAGCTTAGGTGCCTGTTGTAAAATTTGTTTTACAAAAGCAGGGCTTTGAAATATGGCTTTTTATTTTCAGGTTCAAGTATGAAATCTAAAAGTGTGTAATTAAGCAAAGTTTGTTGGTCTGTATACTTAAGGTTATTATTGGTGCTTCATGGCTTTATAGTCATAAAAAGAAATAATGGATGGGGGTTCTTTTGCCCTGGTTATCAGATTTCAGGTTTAAAAAGAAGGTGACCCACCCTTTTCGGTAATTCGACATGCAGGGTTCAGCTATGGGTTCAAAAGCAGGTTACAACTGGCTAGTCATTGTGATACGGAAGTGCCAACTGTGCCTTTAAATATGTTATATAACCTGTTTTTTTGTTTCAGTTTTCAAGTATGCCATCGTTTCAGTGTCATTTAGATTTCCATATATTTTCTTAATCCAAATAAATCTGACCTCAATCATAAGGTTCCATGGCTCCAAAGAGCTGAACTTTTCTAATATTTTATTTTGAGTGCCTATGTTCAATACTTCATCACACAGATATGTGCTGCAAACAGTGCCAAATGTGATGCCAGGGGTGTCCTCAATTACCTTCAGTGCTCACCAGGAGAGGGCTCTGCTCTGCATCCCATACACAGGCAAAAGTCCCACTGAAATTAGTCCAAGTTTTGTCTTTAAACTTGCTTGAGACAAAGCTGGTTAAGTGCAAAGGAAAACCTACTTTTTTCAGCTGGCGGTGCAGGCAGAATGACGTGTGCCTGATAATTTTAATCTGCATCCTGCAGTTATACCAGACTATTTCTTTCCTTCCTGGGAGAAACCCACTCAGCCTCCAGCAAGATACCATTCCTTCATGTTTCGTGGAAGTTTCATTAATTTTTTTTTAAGTAATATATGGAGCCTACCCAGAGAAAATGTTGGTCCATACATTTATTTGGATTAATCTTGTGTTCTCTGTCACTGTGGGGCACAAAAACTATGTCTGCAGTGATCAGGGCTGGCACACAGACCTGTTAGCTTGCTTTTTGGCATGGTTTTGTTCTCACCAGTTAGCATTCTCCTGGAAAGTGCCCTGGTGCTGTTCAGAATGTGGTATGGGCCAAGGACCATTCCTGGTGCTTTGTCTGGTCCAGCCAGCCTGTGCTGGAGAATAAGAGAACTGATGAAGAGTTTTAGCCTTACAGACACAGCACGCTGGCAGGTAGCCTCAGGGCAGAGGAGCAATCTCTGGACTAATTCCTAGTGTAGATGGAGCCTGAAAATCTCTTTTAAGCCTGATCCAGAGACAACGTTGTGTCAAGTAGTTAGGGAGGTGGGAGAGACCAGGTCTGGCGTTTCCACACCTCCAGAGCCTCTGGCACTGGGTGAAGGGGGGACTGAGGGTGTGCCCCACATCCCTTCATGGTTATTCTGGCAGTAGAACCTTGATTTAGATTTCATTTCATCACAAATAAAATAAAGAGCAATCCTTGGATGATTTCTAAAAATGGGAACATTTTAATCATTTTCATTAAACTCAGTTCTGTTGCTTAGTGTAGTTCCCTTGTACTCACTTTTTAATTTACAACATTCTTCAACAGAGTAACCTTGAGATAGCCACCATACTATTTCTATAAATCTGTTTAAAGCATCCTCGAATTCTCTGAGACATAACACCTGGCATTTTGAAAATAGTTTTTAGTTACATATGTAAGTAGCATTAACCCAAGACATGATATAATAATTCTACTCTCCCTGTTCAGAAATGGTCTGTGTAAGAGAGTACTTGTGTTAGTCAACTATCAGGCATGTTGAGGTTTCCAGTTAAACCAATAGCAAAGCATTCATCAGTGTCTCTGTCAGCAGGATTGAGCTTGTTATGCAATAAACTCAAATACAGATTCGTGCCAAGAACTTTTTACTACACTGTAACATCATATTGTTGCTGTGTTGCATTATAATATAATAACATACATTCAGCAAAGAATAATTGGCCATAAGTTTTTTCACATCTTTTATAGAAGTAAAAATGTCATTGCCAAATGACTCTACAAATGACATTATGTATTACTGTTACACTAAAAATAACTTTGTTTCTTCCAGAAGCATGATTGAATTCAATTCTCCTTATAGTATAAGATTCAACAAAACTCAGGCAATTACAGACATTTATTTGCAGGTGGTGTGCAGCAGAGGAAGGAAACACAGAAAAACTATAAAATGAAAAGCAGAGATTTAAAAAAATTATGTCAAAGAGTGTTTTCAGAAAACCCATTTTGTTTCAAAGTACAGATTCCTTTTTCTTGTTAAAATGTTCTATTCAAAGACTTTAGACATTTCTGAACTTGTAAATTACAGCACCAAAAGTATATATAAATATAAGATGCTAATTTAGTTGCAGCACTGTAGGTATGATAATAGGCAGAAAGCTGGGCATAGCATTTAAGGACAATAACCCTTAATTTTCAGAAAGTATTACAATGTTGTGTTGTGGTGGGATATTCCTAAGCAGACTCTTCAGGTGTTTCTGTGAAGACCTCATCCTGAATCTCAGAGATATTATTTAGAAATAAACTGTTTAGGTTCCTTTAAGGATATTTAAACATCAGTCATAAAGGTCTGTTTTGTACATGGCCGTGAGTTAATCCTGAGGGCGAATACCTTATTAAATCATTCCTTATGCACTGAAACCTTAAGACATCCAGCAAGAGGTAAGTTTGTTCCGTTCTGTCTGTGAAGTAATAAATGTACTCTGAGAGAATCATTAATGTTCATGGCTTCTGCATTCTTCCAATGGGTCTAGCCTGTTTATGTAATATATTATAAGTTATTAATGTAGTTATTACATTTATGTTTGGTTACTTATTAACTTTTACTCATAATTTATACATTCTGCTTGGAGGTCTTTTGCACTCTGTAAATACAGAGGCAGGCACGGTCCCTGCCCCAGGAATCTTACCTGTGAGCCCCATGTAAACTGCACAGAAGAAATTACTAGTATAACCTCCTCTGGCATGGTCATCCACTGGCTGAAGTCAATGTAAAGAAGCACTTTGGTTTTAGTGTTAACTGGAACATACCTTGATGCGTATCTGTAGGTTTTGTGCAGATATTATGACTGTAATTACACCAGACTGCAGATATGATGGAACAGACTTTCAGAAGAGAAGCAGCTGATCATTTAATATACTTTCTGAAACCACCAGCTCTGAACTATAAGCAAGATAAGAAGATGCAAATGTGAAACTATTTAAGGCCATATAGCTTTGCTTCAGCTAACTGAACGGTGTTGATACATCAAGAGCTATGAGAGGTACATCGGCAGCAGTCAGCTGGCTTTCCCAAATCAGACAAGTAGAGATTAGGTGCCTTTTTGCTTCCTTTTTTGGGAGAGAAGAGCTTGTCAGACAGATTGCTGTGTGTATTGACGCAACAGTACGTGCATCTTTGCTATTACAGTGGAAAAGAGAGGATGAAGGAAAAGGACACAAGGGATATGGACCACAGATGAGAATAAGGCAGTTAATGTAAACCTCTATTTCTTGCCCTATGGTACACCCCTTCGTTAAAAGACATACAAAATTATAGTCCTCTTCACCTTTTGTATTAGCTGAGTGCACTTGGGACTGGCCGTGAGTGTGAGTACCTTATTGGTGTTTGAATGTACTGCTGTATAAATTAGACTGAAGATTGAACTTAATGTCAAAAGAAAGAAAATATACATATCCTAAAAGGTGGCAGCCTGTGTTTCATTTTTTCTTTCCCCATATCCTGTTCTGGGAAAACTTTTCTCCACTTCTGACTTAATAAAAGCATATACACATTCCGAGCTTTATATATATATATATTTATTATTATTCACACTTCTGAAGCACAGAGAGGGACCAATTTAAAGGGCCTAAAATCTGGAGAGAGTTTTTCTCTGGAAACAATTATTTTTGTTGAGAACTATTGATGAGGTGATTACCTAAGAATTCAGTGGTAGGAAATTGAAGAGGAGGCAATTTCAGAGTTTTGAAAGATCATCAATAATAAGTGAAAACAAGTCAGGTTTCCCCATGGATTGTTTACACAAGAGAGGTTGTTGATAAATGAACTTCAGATTGGGTATTAGAGGTACATAGTGTGCAAAGTGTAATAACAGTTTTACTGCTCAGAGCTTGTGAAGACTGCATAATTTACAGGCAATTTACTCAACCTTTGCAAACAAATAGTAAAAGCGTTATAGTAGTCCTCCACATCATGTATCCTGTAAATGGTGTTTTTATTTCTTTTTGTTTCAGCAAACAAGCAACAACTTTGAAAATAATTTCACTCTATTATGGATGGAGATTAATATTACCTACTGGGGAGGGGGGAATTAATAAATAAATAGTTCCATATCTTAGGCAATATAAACCACAGTTATGATGCTCAGAAATGTGGTATCGTGGCTTTACTCTAACAGTGTAGTAGTTAATGTTGGCAGCAAAAGGAGACAACGTGCCAGTTGTGTAAATATGCAGTTAGTTACGCAAAGTCAGAGGTGAACTGACTCTGATGAATTGGTAAGGAGGAGGGGGGACAGTGCTGGATCCCTCTTTGCTCTGCCAGGTTCTGAGTGTCATGGCAGAGATGTTTTGCCACATTCCTTCCTGGTACCTTCACTTCTGAGGATGAATAGTAATGGCATCTAAAATCAGAGTGCCAGGAGAAAAGCAGGAGTGTACTTGTATCAGATATGCTTTCACCTCTTTGAAGTTTAAAAAACATTTTGACATGGTGAAAGAGTTTCAGGAGGAAAAGATTAACAGAGAGCAAGTGGTTAGTTTGCTCAGATATCCAGGAACCTTCTTACTTGTTCTGTTTGGTATCATGCATACTGCTGTAAATGAATCATAATGTGAAACAGGATTGCTAGAAGGAAGAGTTACTGCTGAAGTAATTAACACTTTGTTAAAACCAGAGAGGTTTGAGTTGGAGTTTGTTTCAGCAATTATTCTCAAGTGGAACAATCTGGAAAGGCAAAGCAATATTGCCCTGACGTGCAGCCAAGTGACAACTAGGAAGGATGAGTACTGCTAGTTCCCTATAGAAAAGGTAGATTTCCTCCATCAGAAAAAAAAAAAAAAGAACTACAAAAAGAAGTTTCTCAGCCTGTATAGGTAGAAATGTGGTGGACTTTTTTCCCTCGTGTCACAAATAATATTTTGATAAAATAAGAGTAAGAAAAAGAATCTCTATAATTTTAATTCTGGGAAGCACTTGGCAGTTAAAATACTTACATATTTTAATGATGGAGAAACAGGCCTAAAGAACAGACTTAAGTGAGATCTTCAGTGGCAGAAAGTTCTTGGTCTGAATTCTTCTGAGGTTCTGTAGCAGATGCAGCATGTATTATTATCTGCAAGAAATGCTCATGGAAGGAGGAATTACACTCTTGTAACAGCTGAGTTTGGTGACATTTATAATGTTGAGATAACAGGGTGTTGACATTAGTCTGTATTTTTTCCCCTTGTGATCGTGTCCTGTTTGAAGTGACTCAATATGTATCATATTTGTATTGCAAATACCACATCTGTAGTTTGTACACAAATGCTTGAGAGATTTATTGCCCATATTATATTTAATTCTCTAAATTGTATGTGTATTTACAGCTAAATTAGAATTTTGAGGCAGTTTAATAAGATTAATAGATAGCTTAATAATACTTTGCATTTACTAGAATTTAATTTAAGGCACCTTTATCCCTTAATTTGGTCTCTTGAGAACTGCTAATTCATTTTCTGTTGAGTTTCTCTGGATTTTTTTAATTTTAGTTCTGGCATATTTCGCTCACTTTGTAAAGTAATTCCATTAGTATTCTCATAATGTAGAAGCTGCATTTTATTAAAAAAATGCTTAACAGTTTTTTGAGATTTCCCTGGCATTTAGTCATACATTGGTGATGTAAAGTTTACTCCTTGTAATGTGCACAGATATTTCTAGTTCTGTTTTACCGAATGCAAGGAAATAAAGCATAAATTATTCTTTTCAAGGAACCACACGAAGTCTGAGTTAGACAGACCTTGCAGAGATCCAGAGCTGTGGTTACCCAGGTACCTCTTATCATAAGGGTGTGAACAAATCCTCTGTCTACAGAAGAAGCAGCTGGTGAATGTTGTCAGTGGGATTTCTTCTACCTCCCCAGGAATCCTAAGATAGTATTTGCCCTAGTGCTTGAGCAAGTTGTAAATACTAATTATATGAAAAAAACCACACATCTTGACTATTCTAGTCAAAAAGCGAGGAAGAAGAAAACCACAGATATGTAAAAGAAAATATTTCAGACATCGGTATGTTTCTTAGTTGTTTCATTCTATACGTTTGTTATAGTTGTGCTAAAATTGCTGTAAGAGGAGGGTAAGTTTGCAACATTGGAAGTCTCTAATTTAAAAAAAAAAAAACCAAAAAACAAAAAACCTGGCTTCATGACCTCATGATGGTCATTATCTGGCAAAGATATTATGGAAACTAGAAGCTGATTGCTACCTTCAGGTCCTATCTCACATGGCCTGTAGCAGCTGGGGTTGGGTAGCCTGTGGGAAGGAGGAACCTGTGGGAAGAAAACACTGCAGTCACTCAGCAACAGACTTTCTGGCTGATTAAGAGGAACACTGACAAGCTTTAAAAGAATCCTGTCAGTCCCCATCAATTATAACAATGAGACAAAGGTGGGCAAGTGAAGTCCCCCCAGGGATGATGGCATCATCCTGCAGAGGCAGATAAAGTGATGCTAAACATGATGCTGTATTTCCCTAGCTTCCATAGCAAAGGTTTATACAACTGAAATTAACACTGGTATGGGAAAACAATAGAGATTTCCAGTTTAATTCTTGCTTTGGGAAATAAAATGGATATCAGTTGAGAGTGGGGCTCTGTTATATTTGGTGTTATATGACCATCTAATAAAAAAAAAAGAACCTTCCTGCAGAGCTTCATATTTAAGGGTACAGGAAAACAAACATAGATTAGTTGAAGTCCTTCTCCAAGGTGAAACACTTTCTCAGTACCAGTAGCTGGAATAGAACCCATGCCTCATATCGGACCATATTGGCCCAGTGGTACATCCTGCAATTTAAGTGTGAGAAGTATAATAAGTAGGAATTTTAGTTCTCAAATTATTAGGATATTAGGATATTTTTTCTAATTTTCAGAGTTATAGAATAAGCTAGGTCCTCCCTCTTCCCAAATGCACAATTATCTTCTGTTCTGTATTCCCTCTTGAAGTGCCATGGCCCTCCAGGCTTTATTGCTGTTGCAGTTGCCATTAACTACTAGCATAAATACATTGGATGAGACTTAAGGTAGAAGAAAACAAGGATCATTTGTGATATAAGCACTGCAACTTTGTTAAAATAAATAAGCTATCATCATGTTAGCAAGCAAATTTTTGTTTTCTCTAATATTGATGTGGATTCTGATTAAAAATAAATTTTGTATCCCAATCATCATCATTCTTAAAATCTAGACTGCACTGGGAAAGGCTACATTTGTTCCTTCTGTGTATAACATTTAACATTTTGGTACATCTTCTAATCATCTTATTGAAGCTGAGCATTCTCTCATTAAAGTTGCCTTAAACAGTCTCATTAAAAATCCTTTTAAAGCCAGCAACACGTAATTTTTAATGTGGAAAAATCTCTTGAAAGCATACAGTCCTAACTGGTGGTTTAATCTATTTTTTCATATGGTTAATTAATCATTTGTAATTTTATGAACACCAAAGATCCAGGGTGTTTTTCAGCCTCCCTAGAAGTCTTCATTTTGTTTTGATGAAATATAGCAAAGATTATTTACTATTAGAGTTGTTCAGCCTTTTGTTTTCTTTCTGTTTCCATCTCCACAACACATCTATTTTGCCCTTCAACATAAAAGCTGTTTAATTTCCACCCATGCACTGAAAAGTTTAACTGGAAAAGATTTTTATAAATTCTTGTGCTTCTCCTTTTTTTCTTATTTATTTTAAAGTCAGAGAATTAAAAAAATACAAATACTGAAGTCACCACGAATTGTTTAAATATGAATAAAAACCATTTTGCTCACTTATATTTCACTTTTATGTAAAAAGTGTATGCCATCTTTAAATAACTGAGAACTTGAAAGTGTTAACTTGCTCACTCTCGATAGTGCAAATACCTGTAAATGTATACAGGTTTGCAGTCAGAAAAGAGCTGTGGAAAGCTACAGAGCATACACTAGCTAAAGACTCCTGTTTACCTAACAGCCTCTGGTCTTGGTTTTGCTTCTATAAACTCATTGTCAACTCCATGTTTTGCCATTATTTTTTGGCAAAAAAAAAAAGTGAAACCAAAGACAAAGGATTTTTTCAATAAGGCAAAATAATGGGGACAGGTTCTTTGAAATAATACTTGAATGCATAGTATATCTTATACTGTGGCTCTCGAAGTGCTTTGATATTAAACTGTTTCTCAAACAATGCTTCCATGTAGAAAAGAGTGACCCTTTTATTAGCTTGAGTATGAGTATGAACAAAAAATGCCTGTAATTAAAGGCATGGCTGTGGTAAGAACTTTCCTAAGATAGATTTCTTTGCCCGTTAAGTAATTTGGTAAAAATTTTGCATAAGCAGTGCCCTCCCAGGGTCCAGCTCTCCTGAAATTAGATGACTTTCATCTCATTTCGCAGTGGTCCTTGCACTAGGGCCCCGCATTATACTTTCTGCCCCCAGCAACCATCTTCACCAGGCCCCAGAAAGTGGGAGGAGCATTTCTGGCAGAAGGTTCAGCAGGATCAGGAGGTCTGAAAAGGTCTGGTATCTCTTCTGGAGTGAGGGAAAGAGCTACTGCCCTGATAACCATACTGAGATGGGTTCTGCCAGCTGTTTGGAGAAGAGGGTACTGAGGACCTACAAAACGATAGTGGACAGTGCATTTGGAAGATGAACAGATGCTGATCAGTAAGATAGCCTGATCTTCTACCAAAACCCAAACCAGACAGGTGAATAACTTTGGCAACATTAGCTCTTTTTCAGTGAACTCCCCTAGATTTCAGTGAGTCTCCTTAGACTGTCTTACAGAAGCATAGCAGAATCTGGCACAACAGAAAATTTATTTTAAATATCCACTTTATTCCTAAACTCTTTTCTTCTTGGAGTATGCTAACCACATAGGACTACGTCTATAATAAGGGAAGCTTCATGCCATGATAAAACCGTGAAAACAAACTTCGAAGGTATATCCTTAGTGTTGCAAAGTTTCACCACTGCTGGAGTGCTTTTCCCTCTTTCTAGTAAGCAAGTCTGAAACTGACATGAGTTGTGAAGGAAGACAGATTCCAAATTAGAAAATAACACTGAAACCATTAAGACAGGTGCTAGAGACAACGGTTGGTAATTTCATTAGTATGTGCTTGCAGAGTGAGAATAGGATGTCCCAGCACAGAAGGGAATCATAGATACATTCCAGGGAACACTTATTTCTTACGTTTCCTTAATGCTGGTGAAACCTGAGTTTATGGAAGAAACCAATACCTTGAATAGTGATTTATTTTACCACTACATATGATTCATAATGCTTAGAAATTAAACAACAAAACCCAGAACCATTTATAGGCAATCGTCCGAGAAAGGAAGTAATGTAACATAGCAGCTCTGAAAAAAGAAATTAAAAACCCACCACTGTACACATTTAGAAACACAGAACAGGAAGTCCTGGACCATGTAAAAATCAAAGACAGGAATTCCATTGGCTTCTATTGGACCAGAATTTCACTCCGTGGGAACTTTGAGTAAGCAAAACTAAATTACCTATATGCTAGCTAGACCAAGACATTGTAATTTGCACTTGTGAAAGGGCCATGCCATTGATGCATCAGCATATGTATAGTGCAAATTCAGGATGTATTTTAGTTAACACAGATAGTTGTAGATCCTTCCATGAATTATATGAATAGTGAAATCAAAGACAAATGTAACTAAAGTGGAGCTGTAGCAAAACATCTGCATGAATCATTTCTGCAGTCTAGGTTTGTTTCTTTTGGACAGAAACAGGTTACCCTCACACAAAGCTTAGCATAAATTCTGTGTTCTCCAAATAAGTTCAGAACTGCAATATGCATGTTGTTTTTATAATGCTGAACTGCAGAGTTTTATCCTCTTATCTGAGTGACATGTTTGTAATCTAAAGAATGAGAGACAACTCAAAGCCTGTATTTATTGTGGGGTCTCTTAAGTACACTTCCATACCAGATGAAGTGGAGGAGGACCACTTATAAACATGACACTCAGGTAAGATGATGAAACATTTCAGATTCATCCTCTAAAAGGGGACCTCCACTTTGAGAAGGACCTCCTTCTCAAAAAGGACGTCCCCTTTACCTAACATGGAAGCCTACTTAAGATAGCCCACAATAACGACTGGTTATGTAAGAACAAATGGTAGAAGTGGGTAGCAGCTTAACCTAAGATCTTCACTGAGGCAACTGAGAGTTTTGCCATTCTCACTCAAGGAAAAAGTATTTAACATGAGGCTGGAGAGCATACAAGAGTATAAAAATCTTTAGCCATAAAATTGTAGGTATCTTATTGTAGTGGACTCTTAAAGTATTGTAGCAGTAGTATCTATATAAAACTGGGTTTAAACACACTGCTCTATAAATAAACCTATCAATGGAATATTTTTGGTATGAGTTTATATACTACAACCAATAGGCAACTGACAGAAGAATGGAGCTAATAAAAATGAGCCAATTAACTACTTTTGCCAGATTTTGCTTATATTTTATCTGCTTGCAGAGCAGTACTGCAAATATTTTCCCATGTGAGTAGTTACAAATTGTCAGGGTTTGCAGGCTAAGATCCTTTGGCTGTGAACTGTTGGCAGGGGTAGGCTCGGCTTTGGATCCCATGAGCTACCATGGAGGCTGCTGGCTCAGTGGGTATAAGCTCTGATGGCTTCTTCCCTCTTCCCCAGACCTGCCGATCCAGTGCTGTTAACGCGTCTGCCACACCAGCATAAATGCGCCGTGTAAGCGTGCACTGTACCAGCCTGTGAATTTATTAATTGCAATATGGAGCAAAAATCAGAAAGAGGGGTTTTTAAAAATAAAATCACCGTGAAGTATTTACCATTTATCAGAGAGACACACATGGTGAACATTCTGCTGTATTTCAATACCGGTGTTACATCTTGAGAACAATCACACTAATAGGAAACCCCATTAAAATATTTTCCCACCATACAACCCTCCAGCCGGAGACCGTTTCAGACAACGGTTTCACTTTTTTAGTAATGATATTCTCAGCAGTCCCATTGTTCTAAACTGGTCTCACAGATATCTAATTTTTAGTAGGATAACACACATTATTATAACACATAAGAATTTTTAACCAGAAAATTTCCCTTCAGCTTTACAGACTTAAGGGTACTATGTCACCATATGTGATTTCTTGCATTTTTCTGACTACTGTATTCTATAAATAAACAAACTTTGTCACACCAGCCGTATCGGTGACAGATTTCCACTGTCTGGGTGTTTGTAGACAAGAAATAAGCAGTCTGTTTTAGCTCATCGGAAAGTGAGCCTAAAGAATAGGCTTAAAGCCTCATCTGTTTACTAGTATCTTATTATTTGTTAAACTGACTCATGGTCATTCTTACTATAGCAGTGCCATTCTCACCACTGTACATAGCTCACAGCCTATCAACATTTCCATTAGAAACTCTTTTTGAGAAGTCAGTGAGTTAGCTGTGAAAATTTACAATAGTCTTACCAACCTAGCATACTAGTTCGCAGATGTGGTTTGAATATTTTTATTAGATTTTTTAATACAAATGTGTGCATATGAATGTGAGTGAGGAATCTTAATGGCCTTATTTAAACCAGATAGACATTGCACAAGTTTCAGCTGCCTGTTGCTTAGCTGGTGCACCTCGGGCTTCACAGGCAACACCTCTGTTATTTCAGTTGCCAGGTTCTTTTAAACATCGAGGTGCCTTAAATCAAAAACCAGGGATCTATATCCACTTGAAACTGGGCCCAAGTATGCTCACAAGGTTCACGAACATCATGACGGGCCAATTCAGACAGCGCTGCCAAATTTGCAGCCGTTGGGGACTTCCTGATGTTTATTAGTCATATTCCAGTGTCATGCGGTGTGCAATATGAGCTGCTTCTTGCTGACTGCAAACTCCAAAGTGGCGTCATGAACCCTCTGGGGAACACAGACATCATTCGTTTTATTAAGGACCTGGCTGGGGCCCATCACAAGTTCTGCCCACTTCTTATTTAAAAGAAAGATCTATGTGCTCTTTTCTTCCCCCTTTCTTTAAAATTAAGTACCATAATCAGTTCTGAATACTCCTCCTACTGCTGAAAACACAGCCTGTCAGAAACTTCTTCAACTTTTATAGGAGCAGAAATGTTTAGGAAAATAGTACTCAACAGCAACCACAATGGTCCAGTCTGACTAGAGGGCTGTACATATGTATTACAGCAAGTACATTACAAAGCAAAGGCAACCAGTACTAACATGAGTACAAGAGTAAAACCCCTTTGACATCCCTTTTCGAGGCTAATCTGCATCTACTGAACATTTCAGTACAACCAAATGGTTTTGAAAATACACGTTTTCATGAAGCTGCAGGGAAAGCAGCTGTTCTATGGATACCATGATGTTCTCCCCCAAAATGCCCACGTTCTCTCCAAACATGCCCTGACATAATCAAGGAGTGAGCTACTGTAGATCAAACCCACACCAAGTAGCCTGCTAGAACTGAGCAATGGCTGGGCAATGCTTAGGCCCGTACTCTGCTTCATGCAGATGTAGCTACTGAGCTCCAGCTCAGTGTTAGATGTCCCCCAAACCCAACACACAATGATTGCTCTCTGCTGTCAAGCCCAAGAGCCTGGCTGCCCAGAGGTGGCTTGGCTGACTTCCGCAGGGTACTCAGATCCCCTCGGGGTGGTACCTTGTGAGTTTATTCTTGAAAGAAGTTTCATGAAAAGAATCACCTCCACATCAGGTTTTGATATACTGTTGAAAATGGCTTAGTATGGTTTATACTGATAGCTAAACTGTCTTTAGCACTGCCTAAATTGCTTGTACAGTCAAAATTCGTTGATGATAGCATATGACTGTTTTAGATGGCATATTATACCTGAGGGCACTAAAAATCACGAAGTCAGGCCCTGGGTGTAAAATGTGATAATAATAATGCCTTTCTTGATATGCTGTCTGTGATGTATGCAATTTGTGCTGCTTAATACAATTTGGCATTTAAAATAAATAAAATTGAATGGATTAATATATCAAAAGCCAATTAAAAATATATCAACATGCAGGTAAATAATTCATTTGAATCTCATTCAAAATAATTTTAAAAATATATTGCTCTAAAACGCACTATCTCAAACTCTTTATTAATGTCAAAATGAGATTCAAGCAAGCATAGGGCTACATTCACCTTTCTTGCTTGAATTTGATATAACCTTCAGGACAAATATTCTACACTACTGATAGCATTTATGGGCATCAAAAAATAGTCTAATGTTCTTGTGGGCACTCAGGCTATTCAATTGCTATAGACTTGGAAAACAAAATATAAATAAGCACTGGAGTCAAGTAGGAAATAAAATTTCCATTTCAAGCAGAGCTATTTCAATAAAGAACAAAATTTTATACATTTTCCAAAAAAAACACTTTCCAAATGAAATTTTGCTCTACATAACAGAAATTTCAGATTTGAGAAATCAAATGTTGTAATGAGAATTAAGCTACCTCATTTTAATACAGAAGAAATTTAAAATTATGCTAGAAGAGACTTCATGAATTCATCTAACCCAATAAGTGTAGATTTACATAAGTACACATGGGGCCAGAAGACTGTTGTTAAAAGGTTCAATCCCTCTCCCCTTAAAGCCAACAGAAGGGTTCATTTGAATGGGAGCTGAAATATGCCTTAGAGCTAGACACTGTAAAATGGTAAAGACTTACTATGAAATGCTGGCCATATTTTAATCATACAAACCCATCTTTTAGGAGGGGCTACTTTGGAGAGTAAATGAATCCAGTGGGAAAGCCTTTAGTTCATTCAGCTCTAAATACCTACAATTCTGGTATGCACTTTTTTATGACCATCACATTTTTCCCCCTAGAAGGATTGTTTGAGTTGACTAAAGGAACTAAAAAAACATCTATGATGGTGTAGGATTACATGGCTGAATACAAAGGTCATTCATTACTATACATTTTTTTTCATACTCAGGTTAGAAAACATCATAAGCTCATTCAAAGTTCATACTCCAAGGTTGTTTTTCTGTTGGTTGTTGTTGTTGTTGTTGTTTATTTTTGGAGTTTTGTTTTGGTCGTTATGGTTTCTTTTTTTTTTTTTTTTTTTTTTTAATAGAGGATGTTCCTTCTGTGATATTTGACAGTTGTATTTTCATTACGTATTTACTTGCTGCTGTGTAGATGTTTAAATATGTTCTCAATATGTGGCTTTTGCTGATGTAAGGACTACTAAATGAGCAGTTCATTTAGTTCCTCATTAAATTAGGTAAACCATAGCTGAGCAAAACAGTGTTCCTACAAACACATAGTAACACCTCAAACCCTTTCCCCTTGGAAAACAGCAGCTTCAGTAGGGCCATTGCTTTACATTAGCTGGATGAGCCCTGACTCTGTTCCCAAGACCACAGAGATGACAAAAGCCTAGGCACCAAGTGAGGTAGCATCAGGTGGTGAGAGAAATAAACTCCATTTGGGGTTTCTTCAGGTACTTCTTGTCACATCAAATTACATGAAAAGGAGGGCTCATGATGCTGTTTGGGAATTTGCCTTTGTCAAGACCCTTTGTTAGTACAGGATCTCATCTAGGTGCTGTGACCCTACTATGCCACAGCCTTTCATCTTCTCCATGACCCTTTTTCCCAAGTGCAAATAAGAAGCAAATCATAGCTGAAAGCCAGGCAGGAGTGTCATGAACATGGGTCTTGGAGCCAGAGGGGTTCTCCCATGCTGCTCTGTGCATGATAGATAGGTGGTTCAGAAAGCAGAAGCTGTTATATGGCCCAACAAAAGAAAAATGTATTAGCAGGAAACAGAAGGAGATGAAAAAAAAAAACATAGGTCAGTTAAAAAGCTAAAGCTAATTGAATAAATAGAAAAAAAATAACTGCTGCATTAGAGCTTTAACTTCAGCTCTCAGAAGATGAGAGAAGTTGAAGTGCTCTGTTATGCAAGGCTTGCTGGGACACTTTTGCTGTTGGGGGCAGCCACACAGGAGGAGTTGCAGTCATACCCTGAAAGTGTAGTGACCACATGCTATATATATGCATGAGCGTTGTGCAATGCTCCAATGGCAAGCACTGGGAGCCCATGCAAGTCATGGGCCCACATTTTGTAAACCCAGTTCACAAGCTATAAATACACATGTAAATGATCCTTCTTCATAGAACAACTGAATGCCTTCTGGTGTCAGCTTTATGTTATGAATAAGTTTTTCATTTTCTTCCCAAATATTCAAGGATACTTGACCAATTCTAGTTAGGGCAACAACATTTATTTATTTATTTAGGAATAAATGGGAAATGGAGCTTAATAATGATTTCACAGGCTCTTTTGCATTATTTTTCTACTCTTTATTTTTTCTTTTGCATAAAACTCAAGTTATGAATTTCCATTTAGTAGTGGCTTTGGGGCTCTCCTGATTGCTTGATTTTCAAATCTTAGAACTGTTTTGTTATCCTTGACTGCATGCAAAGCATTTTCTGCAAGAGTCCTGGACTTCAACACAGTCTGAACTGGTTGGAAACAGATCTGCTTGCAGATATACAGCAGAAATCCCAGCTGATTAGTAGCATTTGTGGAGACCACTGATGGTGTGCTTCATACTGCCAATGTTCATCGCCTGGGCGCTTTAACAGGGAGATATAAGAAGTACTAGATACCTACTGCATCTATTAGGAAGAAAAAAAAAAAAAGTAGGAAGAACAAATGGGTAAAATTTAAAGCCATTCAAGTCAAAATTCATATATTTTTGAATGTAAGGGGAGTTTGTAACTGGAATAAATTCCCACAGGAAATAATACCTTCACCATCTGCTTACTCTTTCTAAATGAATCTGGATGCTGTAGTCAAAACCATTATTTTGATTATGAATTATAGATACATGTAATTATATAATTTATGTCCTTTTGGGGTTATCATCCTTCATAGTTCCTTTTAGATTTAAAGTCTATAAATCTTGCACATTTGTGATATGTGGATGACAATAATTTGATGGTTTACTGAATGGTTAGATTCCTGTGAGAATTAAAATATACAACTGAGATTTTGGGCATGATTTGGTCTGGTTTTGTTTTGTTTTATTAGAGGCACCACTTATTAAACTTTTTTTTTCTAAATAAAATAAATAGGTATCGTTTTTAATGCTTTTATGGTATTTACTCAGCCTAGCATTTCTCCACAACTTTGCAGGTAACCTGAACATAATTTAGATAGAAATGATACCCAGTTACTGGGTGTAGGATGTACATACTAGAATCTTTCTAAAGAGGAGGGAAGGCTTTATGCCTGGGTCTGAAACACCTGGGTTTCAGACACGCAATGCAACCACTGTGGAGTACTGATGGGGTTTTGGTGTAAAATAAAGTTCTGAACCCAAACAGACCTTGCAACGATCAGATAACTTTCTAAGGAAGATTTTCATGGCAGGTCTGAAGATGAATCCCTAACACAATACCTCTCAAAGGACAAGACATGCATAAAATAGGTAGAATATGGAGTGTTCTTCTCCCTTTGCAAAAGGGGAGCAGAAGCACCTAGAGCCTTGTCCCAGGACACACGGGAATTCAGTAATAAGCTATGAGCAGAATCTACTCTGTGGCTTAATGACAACCCTATTAACCAGCATTATTGTTACTCTTTCTGTTGTTACAAACAATTATAGCAGGTCTGGAAAGAAAATTAAGGGAAAATGAACAATCATGTTTATCAGTCTGTTTTATTTTATCTACTTTGGTATAATTGCTACTACAATGTAAAGACCCTAACAGTTCATTAAATCTCTTAATGATCAGGACAGACGGTTACTAAGTAAAGAACGATTAAGCTGTTACCTCTGAAGTGGCCTGCTATCTGTTCACATCTGGAAGGAAGTTGTACTCTAAAGGTTAAGCCTGCAAAGGGCTCTTTGGTGACATTGGCCGGTGCTGTGCCTAATCTCAAGCATCCTAGAGCCAAAGCCAAAAAAGAAACTTTGGCCTTGTCATTCTTTCCATAGCAGTGCCTGCAAGGCCAGCACCTCACTCCTGCAGCGCAACGCACCTGGATGAAACCCCAGCATCCGTCACGCTGCACAGGGACTGGGACAAGCCTCAGGGATGGGCTGTCCAGGGCACAGATGCAGCAGGATTCATAGTCTTCCCCTCCTGGAGTGAGGTGTTTATGCCTATTTTATTTTTTCTTTTGTTTTACAGCTAAGAATTAGTTATTTCTTCCTTCCTGAAGACTTCATAGAAGGAGCTGGTGGTACTCCCTGTGTTTCAAGAATACCAGAACCTGACAAGATACTGAAAAGAGCAAGGAGAAAGAAGTTTGCTCTCAGAGCTGTGTTTGAGCAGGAGCTTCTTTTGTACTTGTATTGCTGTTACTGGTGAGGTGACCCCAAAGGCTTTGCACAGTCACATTCAGAGGCTGTATGTGGCAGAATCTGCAGACTTGACAAAGCACATATGCAAAGGAAGAACCACAATGTGTGATATTTAGTGCACTATAAACTTCTCAAAGATTTAAGAATGTGTATTAGGCTTTCTGAAGTGGGGTAATTTAATGCTGAAATCAAAATACAACAGTGAAGTGAGAGTTGCTGATACCACCTTTACACTGAGTGAACCTTCACAGCTGTGAGGAAGGTCAGAAGAAGAAAACAAGTACCCAGAACTTGACCCGGAAGCACATTTGTGAAACTTCACTGTCTTACTCCTTAACCAAGTACACACTGTAAAAATTATTGGTGAAATAAACTGGAATAACTAAAGAGTCTTTTCAGTAGATACAGGCTTCAGGCTGATGGTTGTCGTACATGTCATTCCTTCTTGGTTATTAGTCACTCAATGGTTTGATCACTCCCCACTCCGGGTTCAGGATCTTGCTTTGCATCCTCAGAAAATGTTACAACAGCCAGACCAAAAGCTATAGCGGGAAAGAAAAACAGATATTTTAATTTACTAGTCTAAAGAAAGGGGCAGTGTAAGTACAATCATACATGGAGGCAGGCCATCTGAGATAAGGAAGGAAGCCGTGGATTCCAGTCTTACTACTATTGATGACTTCATTTGAAAGACCAGAGCTGTTTCAATAGGAGAGAATTAGATATTGAAGGATAGCAAATAGCCTTGTTGTCTGAGATAGGCAGTTAAAGGAAAGAACTGAAGTTGCATAAATATTTTAACCTCTTTGGTGGGCATAGTTGTGCTGGGCTTGAATATTTAGTGGTATTAAAAAACTTGCTACCAGAGCAAAGCTCATTTGAGACCTCAATGAAGCAATGACTGATTTGCAAATCCCATTGAACTTCACAAATGAGTAAATTAACAAATTGCTTAGTCCTATAAAAAAGTTTCTGGGTATATTGAAGAGCAGATTTTTGGTAAATGGGATTAGGGAAAAACTGAGAAGGAGGTTGAGAATCTCTGGCAGATTGAGGTCCTGGTGGGTACAGTTAGCCGTGTACTGCTTCATGAATGTGACTGTAGCTCTAAATTGGATCTGTGAGTTTCTCACATCCATGCTTAGATCATTTAGTAAATATTTAGCCAGGATTACCATTTCTGGGCATTGAAAAAACCTAGATTCAAGCAAACAAAATCAAAAAGTTCTTTTAGAAACCCTTAATCAAGAAAAAGAAAAAGATAAAAAGTAATGGGATCTTTTAATTGCCTTTTTTTTAATTTTTCCACAGCATTTAGTACCTGTTTGGTTTACACTATCAGACTCTTATTGGAGAAGAAGGAGGAGCTAGAAACTCATAACATTGATTTTTAAAAAAGACATCCTCTGAAACTTGCATAATTTTAGGGCTTAGGGTTCCTGGAAGTACTCTCTGAATATAGTACCACTAGTGATGCAGTCCTGTATTTTATCTCCTGAGGGTTAAGGCTGGCAGTTATTTCTCAAGGGAGAGTAAAAGGATGCTACGAATGCAGGTAAAATTGCCATTGCTGTGCTGGGGAAGCACAGAGAAGGCTTTCTCCTGATCCCAGGGATAGAAGAAATCAGCGTGGAGCAGGTAAGGAGGCAGGCAATGCCCTTCTTCCTTTCTGGGACACTGGGCCAGCTGAGCTGTCTGTGTACACAGGCAGAGTGATTCCCAGGGCAGCGGATGGCACAGAACCCTGTGTCTTCTCTTACTTACCTGGGTTGCTCCAGGACTTAGGTATACATGCCCTAGGAAACTCCTTGAGCTGCTTCCTTGCTTACGTGGAGGCCTTGCACTACCCTAAAGCAGCCAAAGCCTGTAAGGTACAAGCTGGCCTTGAGTGTTGTCTTACAAAAAACGCACAACAATGTTATTTCAGAGGGCACATCCTCCTTTCTGTAACCATGTAATTCCTTCTGCTATTAATGACAGCTCCTAAAGAGGGTGGATAAATCTCAGAAAACAGTAACTATAGCATGATGCATGTGTTTAGCTTGGGGTGTGAAAAGAATGCAGTATGCTTTTACTCTCTTCAAGGGCCATAAAACAGTTGAGGGAGAAGGTACTGTATCCCAGGACTATCAGAACTGAATCCAAAGGTCCAGTAAACATTTTCTTTTCACTGTATATTTGTCTCACTACCAACTCCAGTGAATTTTAAATTCAGTGTCTCTAAAAACCTGATAGAGAAAACACTCCTGTCATTATTGTTATTACAAATTACCAGTGATGTGAAGGCAGAAGATAAGCCACACTGAAAGATGTATACATCATGCTTCTTCACCTGCAACAAAAGGATTCGATGGGTTTTAAGTTTCAGGGAACAAATGAGAAATTTTTGAAACTAATTTTTTTTTTATCCCACAGAAGTATATTCAGGAGAATGAAAACTTTCCATTAGAACACATGAGTTCAGTACAATGCTTTGGGGATCTCTCTAGTCCAAAACTTGATTTCTTAATCAAAATGAAAGAGAAATTGAAGGAAGTGATGGGAAGAGAAAGTGATAGGAGCCCCAGAATAGCAAAGAGCAACTTAATTAAACACTGACTTGTACAGAGAAAGAAGCTGATTAAAGGCTCTGTTCCACTTTGGATTCATTTATTGCATAAACCTAGATGGTTCCAGCAGGAAAGGCTTCTTATGGAATAGGTAGTGGGCTATATTTTTAGTGCTGTTCACTTTCAGATAAAGAGAAAGGCACAAAAGGAACTGAAATTGTCTCTCATATGCATTTCGAGCAGCCAAAACAATTTACTGCTAGGATGGGTTTCTTTTGACTGGCTTTTCCTTTATCTGATTTTACAAATCAGCTTCAAAGAATCTTGATTTCCTGGTGGGAACATTCATGAAAATTTGACAAGTTTTATGGGATAAGAAGTATGTTTCCTGCCCAACTCTATGGCAGGTGTTTACTCTTTAAATTAGGGATTTATTGCAGTGTGATAGTCTGCAGTATGACATTATTTTCCTAATACTAAAGCCAAAGTTTTCCCTAAAAAAAAAAAAAAAAGCAAAAAAAGAAGCTAAATGAGCCTTATCAGAAACCAAGACTGTCATAATTATGATTGTCAGGATCCTCAAAATTAATTACAACTTCAAGCTGTGACGGAGTCTAAAATAGAAAGAGCTGCTGGTGATCCAAAAATCACTCACAGCATGTCCAAGCTAGTATTTGGCAGAGAGCATATGCAACTTAAAAAAAGAACATAACCCTTTAGGTCCATGCAAGCAATTAAGCTCTTTGTGGAAATGTCAGGCCGTAAGTATGAAAAGACCTTTCAATTGTTTACATACAATTTTCCTCTAATTAGTGAGAACTGATCTTATTTTTCCCCCTTCATTTTTCAAATAAGACCAGATGGGCTTAAGTTGGTAGGGCAGCTGTTCTGTTCAAAAACAAAAAAAAGAAAAAAAAGAAAAAAAAGAGGTGATTCTTGCCAAGTCAGACCCCGTGATTCTTATAGTGAGGGGGGTACAAGTAAATGCCAATCAGCTTAGCGGCATTGAAAGATACGTAAGGAACTTAGCCTGGGAGCTCTGCTGACGACGTAAAACAAGAAGACATTTCCAGAAGTGTCTGTCAAACAAAGTATAAAAATAATCAGAGACTGATGGCACAAGTTACTGACACTCTAGCTGATGTACAAGTGGGTGAAATTTAACAGCACTTTGATAACTTTAATTTCATTGTTGCAGTGCTTCTTGCTAACATTCTAAATGCAGTGATCAGTAAGGTAAAAATATACAATGTGTGTTTGATCAGAGCTACCTCAAAATGCTAATGAGGAGGATTTTTATTTGATTGCACAAACTGTTAAATTACTGCTGTCATATTAACTTGTGCTGTCTCTGCCATCTCTCCACTGCTCTGTCTTGACAATGACTTATTCCTCTGTCTCTATCCACTCTTGCTGCTCCTTTGAGCCTACAGCAATGTGTGTTAAGTCTTGAGCATGATGACCCCAACACAGTCAAACTGCAAAATAGGTCAGTAGAATGCAAGGTAAATGTCACCTACCTAATAGTCAAGACTGCACGTCTTTGCTCCTGGAATCTTGCCTCAGCTTGGATTTGGTAGGAGAAGGCTAAGCCAGTCCCTTGACTTTCTGTGTTTGAGTCTGTAAATTGAAAACAGTATTTATCCATAGCATTGGAGAACGAGGAGGCTACAGTAAGTGGCACTTGTCTGAAATCCTTGGGTAAGAAAGTGCTTATATAATGCCAAGACACAGATAGTCCATTTATAAGAGGAATAAAAAAATATGAAGCACAGTGATTTTATTTTCTTATTTTATTTTATTCTCAATGTCTTTCAAACATCATAATGTAGTCCTGCTGGGAAAAAAAAACCCAAAACCAAAACAAACAAACAAAAAAAAAACAAAAAAACAAAACAAAACAAAAAAAAAACAAAAACAACAACAACAACAACAACAACAAACCACGCAAATGTAGAATGTTGTTGATGTTGTTTAGTTTTTTGTTACAAATATATATCCTGAGAGGTTATTATGTTAGTCTGAGCTCTTTTTAGAATTTAGACATGTTATCTTTGTTCACTTTGCTTCTGTTTTTCCTTGCATCACTAGTCTGTCTTATCTATTTGTATTGGAAGCTCTTTGTAGCAAGGACTATTGTAAGGTGTACGTGGTACATAATGAGTCAACCTTACTTTGGCCCTGTTGGCTCTGCCATAGCACATAGTGCTAAAATTAATCAATTTAGTGTTTAGATTTACAACTACGGTCTGATGGAAACTTACAGTCCAGGAGACAAATGATATCCTCTTACACTGGCAGAGCCTGCAGAAAAGTGTTCCTCTCAGTAGGTCAAAGCAAGAAAAAAAAAGTGAGGGAATGTGTGATGTCAGTGCTGCTGCAATATGAAGCTGAGACAGAAGCATATGTCTCCAAGAAACAACTAATAAATGAACACAATGAATGAACACAACAAATGAACAATGCTGTATCTTTTTTTATATATATAATACAAGATTAAGCAACATTGCTAAATCTTAAAATCAATCCAGGGCACACATACCAATATTTGGCTGATAACACAAAATGAGGCAAATAGTGAGTTCTTGTTCATTTCTCTACTATAATTGCAAAAGACGGGATCATCAGGATTTTCCATGTAACGTGGCAGCTAGGGATGGGTTGTGTTTCCAGGCATCTTATGAGATTGAAGTGTCAGGATGGCGAATCATTTAGTCCTGTGAGGAACTAACCACAAAAATATTCAGTATTCACGCAGGCATGGGTGATGATTGGGTCTCAGAGATTATTCCTTTGCCCTGAAGATCCAAAGAAATGCCCATTCATAACAATGATGAGAAGCTGGACAGTTGAAGAAGGTGGTTGTCCTTAATGAAAGAATGGATGGTAGGGTTGTGTTTGAAATACTGGAGCCAATGCTATAGCACAGAGTAAAACTATGGATTGTTCTTGTGACAGATAGATATAGCTGTGAATTCAAATATCAGTCTGGAGAGTCTCTTTAGCATGATTACATTTAAAATGTAGTAGTGTAGGATGCAGTAGCAGAAATTTGGTTTCATTCCACCAACTTCAGCACAGTTTGGGTCTACTCTGGAAAATATGTCTCATCAAAGATTTAGGAAGGTGTTAAAGCACTGGCTGTAGATTATCTCCACTCTGCCTGGCAAGGTTCAGAACTAGGGAAGAAAGTCTGCCATCCTCCTTGGTTTGTCTGTAGAGCCTTCAAAGGAAGGGTGTCCAGACAAAGCCCATTTCACACATATTGCTGAGAAACAACTGGATAGAAATGACTTCCATTCATTAGCACCAGCCTGGCCTAAGGCTGACCCAGCAAGCCCAAAGCAGAATGCTCTGTATCCCATTACCAAAACCCCGAACCATCCAATTCACTTGACTTCTTATTGTATAGACTACAAATAACTTCATTCCAGACATTGCCAGGTGGTGCAACAGGGTGAAGGCCACTACAGAAGAAATGTGCTCTCCTCAAAGCCTATATCTGAAACTTGCACATCCGGTGGTTTACCTTGAAGGCCACCTGCCAGAGGTGTTGATTTGCTGACGTGCCAATGGACACTGGCTGTTTTTTTGACTAGGGAACTGTGTTTCCCTCAGGCTTTGGAGGGAAACAATGATACACCCTTCCAAGGATTAGGGAAGCCAGCGGGCTAAGCAATAGTACACAAGTGCCAAGGAGCTGACTTTGATGTACTGGTTAGGACTCCACAGGAATTCCAATGCCAAATCCCATGGATCCTGGTGCTGGGACGAAGAGGAAGCTTTCCCTCCAGCTTGCTTGCTGGTCTCAACCTCTTGCAGAGGCAGCAAGGTTTTGGGCTGCCCTTGGCTCCTGGCCAGCACCTGCACACTGAATCCTGGGCTGGAGGTGACAGACCACAAAAGGCTTTCTAAAGCTGCTCCCAGCATAACTAACGTATCCATCACTCTGAACTTTCATTCCCATTAGATCAGTGGTCTCACCATTTAGTGCATTTGTTTATTGATGCCTCTTGCTGCGGGCTTCACCTTCAGTGTGGCCCATGCTCCTGCATGTGGCAGCTATTCTGTTTTGTCTACTTTGCCCTGTTTGTTGCCTTCTCTGTGGCTGTGGCTAAAGCAATGGATGTTGGTGGGGAGACATCTCATAAAGCTCTCTTTCCCATTTGCAAAACCTGCAGTCTTCCTGAGGCACATTCCTTTGCAATTTCCTTCATAGCAAGCTTACTTCAAATTCACCACCATGGGGCTTGATGCCTTGTGCTCTCAGCATGTTGCAGAATGACTTAGGACACTGCTTTCTTTGTTGAAAGTGAGAAGAACTGGACTGACATTGGATTTTATTTTGTATTATTTTCATGCAGGAATAGAAATAAGAGTTGTTGTAGTGGCTTGGATCATTTGCATGATCACATCATTCCTATGCAAGCTACATAGTTGCCCAATAAAAAGAAAGTGATTCGGAAGGCTGTATTTTAAGGTTATTAATGGCTAAATTACAGCAATGGTCGACAGTTGTGTCTGCTTTCTATCCCAGTAATAGGTTACCTAGAGGACACAACTAAGATTATAAGACGAGAAGAAAAATGTGCAGAATTAATATAGATATATATTTAAAAATAAAGTATTGCAGTATTGGCAGAGCAAGTCCTGCTTAGGAAGGCTTTCAAGAGTTATCAACAATTCTTCAGAAAACAGCCACAGTTTACATGTGCAGCCAGTTGCTTTCTAATTGCTACAGCAGGCTACCACTGGGAAGAACAAAGGAAATATTTAGCACATCGTAAATTCTTCTGCAGCCCTGCCGAGTTGCTGGAGTTCAGATTACACGTTTATAACCAACATTTGAGAGCAATTTCTCCTCCACTTTGAGAAAGTGGGTGGGGAAGCTGTTCGACACTTTCTTCAAATGCCTGAAGTAATGTGTGTCTGAAAGAAACGTGGGTTCAAAATTCTCTTCCACTTGTCTTTTGACTCAGGCTTGCAATGTACCATAATATATTGAAATGCTCAGGAAACCTTCGTTAGAAAACAGATGTATGTGCCATTGTTGCTGTTATTATAGCTATTAACTTCTAACTTTACTTCTGTTGTGGATGATTTGCTGAAATCTTGCAAGCTAATCAGTATTTCCATCCAATGCTAAAGATTTTGCAAATGCTGCAGGGGGGTGTGCTGGTAACTGGATGGGAGGTATTAGTCTCCCCCTGAGTTGGTACTTAATCATGTCTGTGTCTTGTGAATGAGGTGTTGAGGCTCTGACAATTGTAAAGATTTCATGATGTAGCTGAAAATATGCTGGTGCCGTGGCCAACTCAAGGCCTCCTTTAGTTTCAGTTCTAAGTGAATTCAAATGTTGCTCAAGTTTCTCTTAGCTTTACATGGATAAAATATTAAATGTTCTTAATGAGAAAGCAATATTAGTGTCTACTTGGCAGATGCCAGTAGCGTACAAGAGATGTAAGTGAGAGAATCTTCTGTATTATTCAGTTTGTGAGCAGTTTCAGTGTTAACCGATAACTTTTATGAACTTCAATTTAAATGAAAAATTATCTTGGAGCTTAAATCATGTTAGATGCATGTTGTTTGTTTGTTTGTTTTTGTTTTTAGAGGGGTGTGTGTGAATACTCCAGTGTGTCAGCCATTATTACAACTACAAATAGGACAAGGACAGATATTTGCTTCCCCCTCACCTCCAGTTGACTTAAAAATGCAGCACACTTGGAGCTGCAAAACTGAGACTCCCAAATACCTGTAGCCAAATTAGAAAAGAAAATAGAAAAATGAGGGATTAAGTATATTAAAAAAAAAAAAAAATCACTTTTCACTGTTCTTGACAGTACCGAGTCTATATCCTTTACTATATGTAATATATTTTGTACATTGCTGGTCTGACAAAAAATTCAGCAAACACCCACATGGTCTATCTAAACAGCTTGAGACTGATGTGACAGAGACACTGTCAGTATGTCATTGAAAGAGGAACAATACATTTGCCCATCAAAAGTCCTGCACAAACCCCTGGGTATATACAGAGCCACTTGTATAACAATTTTCTGGGGATGTATTCCTATGTGAATAAGAGCAGCTGCCAGTCTAATCATACTAAAATGTGTAGAAGATATAGACATGCAAGTAAACCAGTGATGAAAGTTGATGTTGCAGATGTTTTTAGATGAAATCATAGTTCCTGCCAGACAGTTACCTTAACTTCTCTGTTATCTGATCATGGTAGCTTTAGCTATAAAATATTATAGGCACACTAATGCATTAGCTTAGTTTCAACTCTATCCGACTTCCTTCGACGTGAAAGTAATTAACTAAGCATATCCTTTAAAAAAATCTTTATCACAAAATTCCAAAGTCTGTTAATTGCATTAAAATCATGTTGTGTTCAAATTGTTCCTTTTCAGCCCTTTAAAACTAAAATGGGAATAGCAAATGGGAAGCAGTCCAGCGAACGAAGATAAACTAAGACATAGTTTTCTCCAGTAGCAATAGTGTACAGCAATTGTTCTAAATCCTTAAAAAAAACCCCAAAACAAACAAACAAACAAAAACGAACCAAACCAAAACCAAAACCAAACAACAAAACAAAACAAAAGGTCACTAAGTAGTTTAAGCCCTGCCTTTAACTTCAAGGACTCCCAGTGTCCCACTTCTGAAGTACATTTGTTTCTGGGACAGACATCTACGATGACCAGAGCAAAGTGCTGTGCACAAACACTGCAAAAGGCTGGGCTGATACAGGACTGATCTATGGATCTATGTCGACAGGAACTTTGGTCTATAACTAAAAGCAGCCACTGTTTTAGTATGATCTGGCACCATCACTGTTACTTCATAAAAATTAAGCAAGATTAGGTAAACTTTTAAAAATGGTTTAGCAGCAGGAGATATAGCAAGCTTACATAATTAGAGGAAAGGTACCAGCACCCGGCCATTACTGGGAGATTCAAACGCTCAGGTCAGCAATACAATGGAATTGCTGAGGTGCTCCATAGATGTCTGTTTCTATTTATGTCTTTCTATCATCAGCTTTGCACTCTCCACCCCCACACACATTACTCCTCTTCTACTGAATAAATGGAATATTTCACCCATTAATAACAATGTTCTTTCACTAACCTAGAAGTGCCACACAATGCCTTCACACCTGCAGCATTTATAAATTGCAGGTCCTGTGGTCATGAAAGGCACTTAATAAACACACTTCACAGGTGAGATGGCTGTAGGTTAGAAGCAAACAGTTCTGCTAAAATCAACTGGATTTTATCATTACAAAGCATGTAGTTTCCTTAGCCTTATGCTCCTACAGCCCACGGTCACGGCAAAACTATTTCTGTGGCAGTAAAGCTATCTACAGGGCATATTGTAAATGCATTTACTTTTATAGTTTGTTGCCAGTTTGGTAATCCATGTTTATAAGAAATTGTGGAAGTGGTTTTAAAGGTTACAGAAATATGCAGACTAGAGAACTGGACATGGAGGGTCAGCCCCCACCTTCTGCCATTAAATGAAATGACAGATGGATGAGACCTTGTATCAGGAAAATAACTGGCACTTCAAAACTGATGTTATTGCCACTCTTTTTCCATTCATGCTTCATCAGAACTTTTCCTCTCCTTCCTCGTCTCTCCTCACTATTTACCTGTGAAGTACTTCAGTCTCTGATGGGAAACCTGTTCCTGCAACTACTACATGTATATGAAACATGTGTTTTTAATGTGTGTTAACATAGTGGTATCTACTTGCCTGAGTAAGGCAAGCAAGTTGAAACTGTGCTGATGATCTGCTTTTGCTGGTCTTGTCAGTCCTACCGTTTTCATCTGAATTTCATGCAAAGGGAAACATGAGTCTCATGCAAAATCATTTCCTTACATTCAAAGGGTGGCACAGGATGGCAGTAGAAATACTCAAAGGCTCTTGGATCTCTTAATTTCTTTTTCTTGTATGTCCCTAAATTTATTCTGCTTCGTTTATTCTGACCTTTGTAGCTGTACAGTAGGATTGTTCAGCATTGTGAGGCATAGGGGCGAGGGGCATGGAGTCTTAAAGAGGAAAAGATGTGCCTGGATTAAGAGATATCAAGCCATCTTGAGGGCTTCATGTCTGTGTAGAAGATCATCTCCCATTACAAATTGAAAGTGGGGCTTGACAGGGTAAAACTGAACAGGGAAAGCAGCAGCCACCCATGTGCACGTATCTTATTTGCTCTGCAAGTATATGAATATATGCATGTGCACACAAAAGAGATAATATATATTAATTAACGGATAGAATATATATAATATATATCCTTAAGTGTTTGGATTTGTATCCATAACCATCCAATATTTAAGTCTGTGTAAAATGTACATTGCATTTAGAAAGTAATTACCTACTACCCTTAGTTTTTAACTATCATGCTACATCCCAGCTGGGAAGATACGACCTTGTCATGGTGAGCTGAAAGGACCATGCGTGGTGAATGCCTAAACCCATACAAAGCCTTAAGACATGAGGAATTTGGATTCTAAATCTGGAAGGATCTTAAATAGCAATATAGTAAGAAAGATGAAACCTGCTGATGCAGTGATGGAAAAGCAGTGAAAGAGTAGTGTCTTTGCTTTGTTGTTGCTGGTTTGCCTCTTGGCACACTATCCCAGCTAACCGTTGTATACACCAGCAGCTCCTGAGTTTTTCCCTCCCTGGAGATGCTGTTCAAAGCCAGTAATGAACATAAACTTTGTTGGTATGCAAAGAGATGAAGCACGGCCCAGTGACAGTTGTGAAAGACTTAGGCAGGAAGGGAGTTTACTACCCTCTGGGCTCTACCAGAACTTGTGAAGGTACATCTGCTGGTGAGAATCTGGGAAAGTCTTGCAACTGGTTAGTGGGTCAGATGTTTTTGTGTCACGCGGGACTTTTGGAAGTGTCAGATTCTAACTTTCAGAAGCCTGAAGTCACCACCGTCTGCATGTCAGCTCCCTTTTGCTGTTGCCATTCCTCCAAAACAAAGCTCATATTAAATGCTTTGAGTCTTGGCATAACACAGATCCCTAAACCACACTTATCCCATGACCAGTGATGAGTGTGCAGTTCTATTGTTAGAAGCAAACCACTTCAAAATACCAAAACATACGTTTTACAAATCTTTTCAACTTTCTTCTGTGTGAGCAGCAAAATTTTATTTTCCCTTCCCCCCCGCCCCTCTCCCCTATGTTTTTAAGTTTTTAAGAACTCCACAGTGATATCTTGGGTAGTTTTTATCTTAGAGAATAATACATTTTACACAAGTAAGTGTGTTTTGACATCAGTTCTTTCTTTTTCCAGGCCTAGGAGTTCTGGGTGCAGTGTTCTCCCTGCATCAGTTATGATGTCACTGACACCTAAAAATGGGCATTTTTTTTGTCCTGGTTTAGGTGTCAATGACATCATCATCTGCTGTAGCGGAAATAAACCCCTAAAATTTAAGCCTTGGTATGTAAATTGAGGAGTACCTGGTTTTTGAAATATTTTGCTTTAAAATGTTATATTTAGTCTAGACACAGGTTCTGTTAATGATTTGGGATCCCCAATGTTCTGTGTACAGGAGAATTGCTGTTAACCTTTAAGAGAAAATAAAAAAATATTCAAGGTTATAAAATTATTTTATATACCCAAAACCAAGAACTGCTCCTTAAGTAAATAGGAGTGTAGTTGGTTGTAGAAAATGCTAACTAACTGCCTCATATGGCAAATTAATCCAATTTCCCTTATCTAAGTTTATCAATGAAATATGAATCAAAATCACCTTAAAATCTTTAAAACTTCTAACTGTAACTCCAAAACAAGTGGAGCTACAGCAAAACAAAATGTATGAAAAAGAACAATTATGATATATCTCCTGAAAGTTGTGTTTCCACAATACACTCAGTTTATGCCTAACCCAACCTCCTACCTTGATCTAAGTGACCATAATAGATTAAGAAAAATCCTAAACTGATTTAAAATAATCATCGTATTAACAATTATGCTATCTCCTGACATTTATAGACTAAATTAAAGCTATTAATTTGGCATACTTGCCTTACAGATTATTCACAAAAACACTTAGTTTGTCTTCAGTTCTTCTGCCTGCAGGACAAAATCCAGTACCCATTGATCCTGATAAAAAAACCAAGCCAAACCAAACCAACCAACCAAAAGAATGAGACATAAAGCCCAAACTAAACCAAACAAAAAACTCCCTAGATGATACGGATTCAAGATAAGACCATCTTTGAGGTGCTTCTGGGCAATGGAGGAAGTAGGCCCCATCAGAATCAGGATTCTCGATTTGAAAAGCAGCTAGTTTCATCCGGGCCTGCAAAACTCTAAAATCCAATCACTATTTTCATTCTCAGATGACCTAAATGGGACTACAGTAGTTTAAGTACAAAACGTGGGCTTCCATTTCACAAGACAGGGCTATTACATCTGCTTTGATCACAGATTTCTGAAAGCATTTTAAGGAGATAAAGGCAATTCCATAATTTTCAGCAGAACACACAGTGAATTAAACACTGTCCCCACATGGATGCTGCTGTTGTGTTTCTCTTGGTTCCTGTGCTCAGACTGCTAATTTATCCAATAAGAGTTTAATGTAATGTACATTCATAAACCTCTCTCATGGTAGAAGCCAGCAACCTGATGGATAAAGAGTCAAGTTAGGAAGTGGGAAACAGAGGTTAAAAATCCTGGGAGGTAAAGCCAGAAACTGAACCTCGGTCCCAGATTTCTTCAGTCAGCGCTCAGACCACAGTGTTATGGTATAAAGGGAACATAAGAGTGGTGGGAGTCCTCCTCTAGCTATTCTAAAGTACAGAAATTGCTACTACATTTTATGAGTGACTGTTCCTCACTGCTGCTCTTTAGGGGTGAGTTTATGCAATATATTTTAATGAGCCCCTCAAGGAATTTAGCAAAGAGTTCCTGGATGCCAGGTGGGCTTAAGTGTGAAGGTGGAAGTGAGCAGCTCAGCTTTGCTTATTAAGAATGAGACATTTTCTGCATATAGACAGAAGGAATGTTTTCAAGTGCGTAGGCATCTTTTGAGTTACCCGCTATGATGCCTTAGGAAGTAACTCGGAGTTTTCAGGATCCTGGTATTACATACAGTTATCTACATTTTTGCCTAAGTCCCTTCTTAAGTCTGCAAGTCCTTCTGTGGATGAGCACCAATCGAGACAAGACCACTGGCTGAACACAAACCTAATTTTTGACGGTGCTTATTTTAACTTAGAGCAAAGTGACACCTACTGTCCCACTATATTTGTATTATTATCTGGAATTTATTTGTGGTGGGCTTATTTTTGTTTAATGGTAAAGCCTATACTTGTGTAGAAGCATCTCAAAAATAAAAGACAAGACCATCTCAAAAACATCTGTGTACATTAGTCATTAGTATTACCATCATTCATGGATATCCTCACAGCAACTTCATGCCTTAGAGGTTCTGGAAGTTGATTGATTGTTCCCAAACTACTACATAGCTTTAGTTGATTAACCACATATATTTTTTGCCAATATGTCTGGCTACCTTTTAGAAGTTAGTGCATTGCTGGCCATATTACAGAAACAGACTTTTTAAGGATTGGAATCAGATTTGGCAGTAAAGGGTTCAGTTGCAAATTAATAGGTGATCTTAAAATTTCATTTGACATAAAAGAAAATTCTTTGCAATGGAAAAATAAGAGCCTGGATTCTATTTAAAATGACATCTTCACTTGCGACCTTTTTTTCTTTTTCAAACTTTAACATAAGCCCTCTCAGGGACAGTACTTGCTGAAATTTCTAGTATTTTCCCTGCTCATTTGAGATTGTCTCCCTAGGAATGAAGCAACATCCTGTCTTATTTAAAGCAGGAAAGTATCTGTTCAAAATGTCTTCTCATTAAAAGGTCTTTTGTCCTTTTCTTTGGCTTTTTCAGTTTTTGATGAGTTGTTTATATATCTCAATGGTTTGAAAAGACAGATGTATTTTATGTAATCTTCCATGTAAGCTTTTTTCATTTCACTTATGAATTGCTTTTCCATATTTTAAGATGCAGTTACATTTTCATGGAAAAATCACAAAAAAAAAAAAATAGAACGGTTATTTGTTTCCCACCATGAATTTCCAGATAAAGTGGGTATAAATTGCAGTAGGTAATAAAATCCCAACTTATAAATAAGTCACAATTTTATTGTAGAAATAGCAATTAAAACTGTGTTATTCTGTTTTCTTTATACCCTAAGACTGTAATATATGAGTTTCATTTGGGTAACAGCTAAATAGTTAGCAGTGTGCACTCTGTTTTGCTCGAAGGGCAGCTCTAGGTACTGAAGTTAGAGACCCCAAACTGCCCAAAGATACAATGATGAACAGCCTTCTTATAGCAAAGGGCTTCAAGAGCTGACCAGGAAAGGCTATAACCTATACCTTATAAACTTGTAAGGAAAAATGAAATACAGAGATGCCAAAACTGTGAACCTTGTAACTGAATAACAATTATTTAAGCCCATATGCCAGGCTGTATATAGTAGATTTCTGCTTCCTGAAGCACAAGCTTGACCAAAATAGTGTCCTATTATTTCATGTCTATAAACCTTTTCTCAGTTTACCATCAGAAACACTTTTACAGGCTTTGACACAGTTCAAGCACAGAGCCTTAGTCTGTCAGCAAACAAAAGGCAGAACTTTTGTTTTGGTAGTTTAAACAGATGTGCAAATGTGTACTTTGTTGATTTGGAGTACCAATAAATATGAAAGCTGTTTCACCCATGACAGAGGTACCCAATTTGATTTAAAATCCTCAGTGTTATTCGACATTTCTTCACTGAAACAGACATTTCACATCAGAGAAAAACCTTTATTGTTGGGAAGGGAAGGGAAGGGAAGGGAAGGGAAGGGAAGGGAAGGGAAGGGAAGGGAAGGGAAGGGAAGGGAAGGGAAGGGAAGGGAAGGGAAGGGAAGGGAAGGGAAGGGAAGGGAAGGGAAGGGAAGGGAAGGGAAGGGAAGGGAAGGGAAGGGAAGGGAAGGGAAGGGAAGGGAAAGACAAAAAAAGGGGAGAGTTTGGACTATCTATTTGGGGGATGAATTTATCCCATTATTTTTAAAATAAATTTAACCTGATATCATTTGCTGAAAACTCTTCTCAATTATTCCAGTGCATTGATTTCAATGCAGTTATACGAAGGGGCTGATTTTTGTCCAGCATACTACAGTATCCACTACACACAAACAGAATGAATCTACACACAAATAAATTGTGGAGGTCTGCAGTTAACATATATTTATAGAAACATTCTTTTTTATTTAGTGAAATTGTTTTCTGTTGGAAAAACTCACTTGTGCTCTTGGTTTCCCAAGTAATCCCAAGTTTTCAAACCATCACCTAGCTGCAAGGATGCTGTTGAGAAAAAGAGACAGGTGATAGACTATAGTATAGGGAGATAAGTTCTAATATCACTGCCACGTTATAAAAGTATCTAATGAAAAGATCATACAGTATGAAGTCACGAGAGCTCTTTGATTCTCTGGCACATGTATTAAAAGATACATTGGTATGCTATAAAATGCTACATGAAATGCCTTGTACAGTTCTGTCCTTTAAACACGTAAAAATACTTTATAGTTCAGAGTATGCTGGCCACATATAATATTTCACACAGATATTATTAAATTAGCCAAGTGCTATGGTTTTAATGTGTACCTACTAGATTATTTTTGTTGACAAGGAGACACAGAAGGTCAAATTCTGCTCTTGACTCTTCATTCTTTCCATGGCCATCAACACATTAGTGTATCCTAAAGAAGATCTTAGTTCTTTGTGTGCTGGTGATAATAAAAAATGTTAATGAAATTTCAAGTAAAATAAAACAAAGCATAGTCGTCATGATCTTTGTTTCTACTGTAATTGTGATAAATGGACAAATTTAATAGAAGCAGCTCTGCAGAAAAGCAGTTTGCATCTTCATGATGGAATTTTCAGTTTTCCTCACTCACATTTTAACTGATTTTAAAAAGAAAAATGTGTCTTTGAATCCTATTATATAACTTTTACTCAATGAAATGGTCCCCAGGGCTAATCCTGCATGATCAGTATGGATCTGGCGGGGGAACCCACCTGGAAGAAACTGGGCCAGCTCCTCTTAGCAGAGGTTGGAGCTCTGGAATTTAGCAAGGCCACACATTCTGTTCACATCCTTTAATTGAAATTTAGTTCCACAAGGCTGTCATACATGTGAGGAGAGAAGTAGAAATACGGCTTCCTTTACTGGTCATGTCTTCACAGCCATCACAGATGGTAGAGAGTTTCTCAGCTTTGAAATACGGTTGTCCAGATGTGGTCCTACTCTTGTCGTCAAGCCATGCAATCATGACAGTGTGGCATGGTGCCTGAATCAATAAACTCTGCCACAGCATTTGGCCCATGGTGACAGGGTAAATTGTAGAAGTGATGCAGAGCTGGAAAGGGGAATTGCCTTTCTTTCTACTCACCCATCACTGGGAAAATACCCGAGCTGTTTTGACTTTCTTATGAGAAAATATGAATTGATTGACTTGCTGTTTTAATATTGTAATCACGGAGTCAAAGTTTTGAGTTAGGGAGTTTTTTTGGAGGTGATGGGGTTGAGGTGTATTACAAGGGGGGTGGTTAGTAGATCGAGAGAGGTCCTCCTTCCCCTCTACTCTGCCCTGGTGAGACCCCATCTGGAATACTGTGTCCAGTTCTGGGCCCCTCAGTTCAAGAAGGACAGGGAACTGCTGGAGAGGGTCCAGCGTAGGGCAACAAAGATAATTAAGGGAGTGGAGCATCTCCCTTATGAAGAAAGGCTGAGGGAGCCGGATCTCTTTAGTTTGGAGGAGACTGAGGGGTGACCTTATTAATGCTTATAAATATATAAAGGGTGAGTGCCACGAGGATGGACCCAGGCTCTTCTCGGTGGCAAACAATGATAGGACAAGGGGTAATGGGATCAAGCTGGAACACAAGAGGTTCCACTTAAATTTGAGAAAAAACTTCTTCTCAGTGAAGGTGACAGAGCACTGGAACAGGCTGCCCAGGGATGTTGTGGAGTCTCCTTCTCTGGAGACATTCAAAACCCGCCTGGACATGCTCCTGTGCGACCTCACCTAGGCGTTCCTGCTCCAGCAGGGGGATTGGACTAGATGATCTTTTGAGGTCCCTTCCAATCCCAAACATACTGTGATACTGTGATACTGTGAAAGATCTGAGAAACAAAGCTGAAGAAGCATCAAACTGTAGTTTCTCAAGAGTTTTGAGGACAGAATTGGAAGGGGCATTGCACTCAAAATGTGAATTATGCTGTAAAACATAGTGAATCCATTACTTCTTAAAATACAGAAGATTCAGGAACAGATTACATAGAGACCACTAAAGCTGTAGAATCAAGTAAGGCTATGTTATTGACTCTATAATTGGTGACATGCTAATCAGACTGTGCATTTTTAAGGCCCATTTATAGCTTAATTTATGACCAATTGCACTACTTGTATGGTATTTAAAGGTGTCACAGACAGTTTGGATGTGATCCAGAAAGCAAGCAATGTTTTCTTCTTTCTCTAAGAACCAAGCAATCCACTTTTCTTTCCTTGATGAAAGATCCTAGCTCAGCAAGCTGATCTGCCTCACAAAATGTATATATGTCTGAAATATAAGAAGTTTGCACTGACAAAGAAAAATCCAAAAATGAAATAAAGAAAAGGCAGCTAGCTTGATGACAAGCTGGCATGTTCAAATTTGAGGCTCAAACTCAATGTGAATCATAACCATCTGACTCTTTGTTTCAGAACTGAAGCAGAGCTCAGATCTTCCGAAGAGAATGATTCTGCCTCAATTTACAGATGTGCATAGACCTGCTCCAGTCCATGGAATTGCTCACTCATGCACAGAGCTACAGGCAGACAGGATTATATGTTTAATGCCCTGTAAAATCTTCTTGATTTTTTGTTTTCCCTGATGACTTGCCATCATGACACTTTTCCATCTTTTGGAAAGGCTACCAACAGGAAGGACTATTTCATATAATGAAAAATAGTTCCTATGAAAATAAAAGCTGAACAAATTTTTCAGCAACACTTCCAGGACTATTTTTTATAACTCTTTAAAAATGTATGATTGTTTCTAAAGATTTGAGAGAAGGGTTTCAGTAGAAACAGGGCAGCCATGGTTTCAATGTCTTACTGTACTGGGAGTTGGGGGGAGCAGGGGCAAGGAGAGGGAGAGGTAGGAACAGATTGTAATAATAAAGCCACACAATAGTATTACACATTAAATAAAGATTTCCCAAATTCCTACCTGCGAATGCTTAGCCTGGTGTTTGTTACACTTCCAAGTGTGAAGGCAAAGCCACAAACATTTATCATGATTGTCAGTAAGGCCCCCTTCTGCACCTCTCTGCATGCTCTCCAGTCCTTTCCCTGCATTTCAGAGCTGTCAACATCCATGCTTGCTCAAGCCTCCATTTCTGGCCATCCGTTTGTTACAGGATTGTTTTACATGGCCTGCCTAAGAAGCAGCAACTTGATTTGAGGAGGCAGGGAAGGGCTTTTAGGAGCTGGGAACAGTCCGAGCCCTGGCAGCATTCAAGGTGTCCTCTCTGAGGCTTGTACCCATTGAATTAACTCAGCACATACTGAAACCTTCCCATGCAGTAACCTTTACCAAGCACTGCTTTTTTGGGGAATGCTATGCTCTGGCAGCTAGCAGTGTGTTGCAGGGGACCTCAGCTGCAAAAGCTGCTCTGTACCAAAGTTACAGGTCCCTTTTTCTCCTAAATGAGGAATGTGAAAAACTTCTCTTATCTCTTAGCAAATTGTTAATATGATTGTTCTGAATTTATGTCTTCCTGCTGTGTTCTTTGCTCTTTTTTTTTTTTTCTTGGTATTCAGTCCCCTTTCTTTGTCTTATTTTATCCCTCTTACAGATTATCAAGGTTTGTTCAGTGACCATTCTTATGTTTTCTTACATTGTATCATATACTCAAATATGTAATACAGTTCTCTCCGAGTCTATCAGCAGGGGGAGTGCTTTAGGAATAAAATTATTAATCCTCATTATTTTTAACCCTAATGCCAGGCTTTTACATGTAAAAAGTTCCTTTCGGGTGTCTGAAAATACTGCACTTGGGAAGGTGAGGTTTCATGTCATGTGGACACAAGTGAGGTGAGACTAACTCTAGAGGGAAAGGGAGGTCTGTGGAAAGGATTTCAGGAACATTTGGGGATGATGGACTCACCTGAATTCTGTCTCTTTGAAATAAAATGAAATGCAAAAGAAACTCAGCAGTTAAGGTACATTTGGATTCTCCATTCTTTCTGAGGAGCACATGTTTCCCGAGTTCCCTTTCTGTCTGCTAAACAGCAGCCATGAGGAGTGGTGTTGTGCCAAGGTGACCCACGCTCTGCCCCAGGGTCGTTCCTTGCCAGCATGAGGTCCCCATGGTGGCAGGGTCTGGCCCAGCCCCTCACCCAGGGCCACCCTGTCCCACCCCATGGCTTGTACCCTAACAGAGGCATTACAGCCACATGACCCCAGCAAAGTCAGGTCTCCAGCATGGTGAAGCTCAGTCCAACACTTCTGCCAACAGTGCCAAGTGTTGAGGGTTTTAAGGTTGTTCCTATACTCTTCCAAACAAATCCCACAAATCTTTAGGGGACCTTCTAGCCTTCCCTAGTGGTGGCATCTCATATTAAAGCATTTCAGTTTCCAGCTCCAGCAGCTCAAGGAAAATGCAGTGCGGATGCTGTTTTCAGACTTAATTCTTTGAAGCATCTGTAAGTGAAGGAAGGAGGTAGTTAATACTTATCCTAGTTGTAATTTTTGTGATGGAGCTAGGAGAGGAAGCCTATAGTTAGGATTATAAATGGCTAATGACATGACAGTCTTCAGTCATTGTCAAACTGAACTCCAGTCACAGCTAGACGTGAAGGGATTTTTTTTTTCTACCCCCAGCAGCCCCTGTGAGAAATCTACATCACCAATCTGTTTATAAATATGGTGATTACTAATAGATGTTTTCACTTGCAGTCCCAGTTCTTGTATTTGCCATTCTTGGTATTGCATAGCTTTAGTTTATGCTGCTTCACTGCCATTGGCTTTGTTTGGCAGTTACACAAATAAAAAGTGCACCTTCACTCTCCTGTGTGCTTTGTGTCATCACTGCACAATAGCAGGCATTGTCCACATTTTTAAGAAGTTGTGATGCAGAAATTTGCTATATGAGTAGCCTGTGTATCAGGGACTGAAATGAATATCTTCTAGTTGCACAAAGACAACTAAATGAGATATCCTAGGGTTATTTAAGTCATTTTTTTTAGCTAGCAATGACTTAACTGTTTAGGATCCAGGCACTCACTTCTGACCTCTGTTGTGGTTCCCTTTCAGTATCTGACCTTGGATTTTATGATGATATGTAATTTTACATTTGATAATCACTGCACTATCTTGCATAATCAGACTGTGTAGATGCTCTTTCACATATACAAACACATGCCTTAAGTATTAACTGTTTTATTTTATTCTGCACTTCTGCTCAACTTCCAATAATATTTTAAAATGTACTGTAGACTGCCAAGTATCTTCAATAGCCCTTTAAACTATGTAGATAGGCTATGAAACCTGTACATTCAACCTCCAACAATGACTGTGATGTATTGTGGTCTCACAGAAAAGCAAGTTGCTAGTTATTGTGGTACAGATTAAATTCTTTGTTTGTCAGGAAGGACTAACAGATATCCATACATTTGTGCTTCTTCAGTGCTAGAGTTATGCAATAAGGGAAGTTTCGCTATCGTTTCCCTTCCATGCTAGGAATTTGTAGGCATTATGTCTTGCCTTCCTTCATGTGACCTCAGTGAAGAAAGAAAATTCAAAATGTCAGAGTCAGCTCAAACTCCCAGAGAAATCTACTATGGGATTGCCAACCCATAAGTGAAGTTTGCTTTCATTTAAATGGAATAATTATGTACAGTTCTGTCTATAACAAAATTTTCCCAGATGCTGTAAAATGATATCATGAGGCTTCTGATTCTGAGATTATGAAAAAGAAGAGTTGTACCATTTTGTGTGTAGATTTGGGGAGGATGGCTACTGAGGATTCTCTCTAGTTCCTATTTGTACAGATCAATCACGTTTTTTCTGGAGCCTGGTCCTTAATCCCTCCCACGGGCTTCTTGTATTGAGTAGGACTAAAATGAGACTTCCTCAAGAGCAAGAATTTGAGGCTTGATAATCAGAAATTAAGTGGGGTGGGTGAAATAATTTTCTGCACCTTGTTTCACATTCCTTCCCTCTAAACCCAGCCCAAGTTTATGCCTTC
Organism: Streptopelia decaocto; assembly: GCF_964273445.1. Classification (NCBI taxonomy): domain Eukaryota; kingdom Metazoa; phylum Chordata; class Aves; order Columbiformes; family Columbidae; genus Streptopelia; species Streptopelia decaocto. Next base: position 62,435,599 of record NC_138656.1, read on the forward strand.
TTGTTCATATCACTCTTTGAAGAAGTGCAGAGTGAGACAGACACAAGTGTGTCCTCTGTGGCATTTCTAGCCTAGGCACCTGGTGAAATTTCAAGTTGTCCCAGAGAGATGATTCTGACAACAGTGTCAACACACACTGACACTGGCATGACATAAAGACATACACAATTAGAAAGGTTTTGGAAATCATTCCATCTGACTCCATGCTCTCTATTTCCTTTCTGGCTTACTTTTCTCATGTTTGCATTTCTTCTCCATGTTTCTTCTCCATGTTTTTCCCAATGCCCCCACCCTGCTCTGGAAGATCACTCCTTTCTAAGCTAAAAATTAATATTCTGATCACATGGAAACAAAGGGACTGATGTTCCAAAGTTGTGAAGGAAAGCCTGAAATTTTTGTGTAACTTTCAAAAATGTCTAAGTCCTTTGTTTCAATGCTGAAACCAGTGTTAATTAAAGATTACAAAACAACAACAAAACAAAACAAAACAACCAGACATTTGTGCAAGATGACCAAGCCTCCTACCCTCTTATATGGGGGAAACAGCCCTAGAGGTACAACACAACTACAATTATCTGTGTGGAAGCTGCATAGAAATATGGAAGTGATTTTGAGCTCAGCTATACCTCTAGTGTAGTTCTTGCAGGCATGAAGTCAGGAAATTAACTCACTGAATGTTCAGAACCCACATTCAACCTAAACTGTGTGGAGAGGCCACTCCTGATGCAGCCAGTCTAGCAAAATAGGAGTAGCAGTCATGTCTGGAAAGTCTGGGGCCACAGCCTCTGGTTGTCTGGTCTGTCTGTTCTTCATGTATCACAGTTACCTTTACCCAAGCAAGCCTGGTGAATTTCATTTCTCTGCAGGAGGATTGAATATTATCAGTTTAAATATGGTTTTATTGTTAATAAGTACTCTTCACACTGCTGGTAAGGGCCCCCCAGGGCCTAACAAAGATCATTCTTTGTTTTAAAAGAATCTCATAAAGTAAATTGGTTGTCCTGATCACATAGACAGATGTGTGCAGTCCTAATGCTCCCTGCTCCCTGCAGTCCGCAGTGTGCATTTGAGGAGTTCAGTCATATGAACCTCACTAATCATCACGGTGTCAGTTCAGGTCACACTGCTAAGACTGAATTAGGCGTCCCTGAGTTAGATATGCCATGGAGTCCCGTCATGCTCTGAAGTATAAAAGAGCTGTACAAAAGAGCAGCAGTGGAAGCAGAAAGCTAACCCTGAAAGACACCATGGCTTGTAGGGCAGCAATGGTGGAGACTCACCATCTCCAAGTGTGAAGCCCTTTATCCCTATTTTTTTGGGGTTCCCTTTACCTGAAAGGTTTAATGGCAGGAAGATGTGCCAGGGGAGGTTTAGGTTGGACATTAGAAAAAGGTTCTTCACCCAGAGGGTGGTGGAGCACTGGAACAGGCTCCCCAGGGAGGTGTCACGGCCCCAAGCCTGACAGTGTTCAAGAAGAGACTGGACAACGCCCTCAGACACATGGTGTGAACTGTGGCGTTGTCCTGTGCAGGGACAGGAGTTGGACTCGATGATGCTTGTTAGTCCCTTCCAACTCAGGACATTCTATGACTGTATGAAATTAACTGCCCCTTTAAAAGTTTCAGCTTTCATTTTTAACTTGTGCCATGTAGCAATGCATGCAGTTTTCAAAGAAAAACACACCAGTGTTCTGGAAATCAGATGCTGTGTTTTAAGCATCACTTAGCCCAGAGGACTCTACTTAAGTGAAGTCCACTCATGTATTTTTTCTATCTTCCTATAATTCCACTGAGTGCCTGATTGGAGACCTTTCTGTTTTACCTTCCCACAGTCTTCACAGATAAAAAATTGCCACTGTCAGAACTGCTGAATCCCTCTATCACCTCCTCCAGCTCTTCACTGCCTAAACCTCCCCAGTTGAGATCATTGATTTACCAGCTACAAAAATCTTTTAAACTTCTGCTTACAAGCATCCAGGTTCTTCTTTGCCTGCTTGCCAAACCTGATGCTGTTCATACCCCTAAGCATACAGCTCCTCTCTCAGCTATAAATTACCCAGGAATGCTCTTACCTACTGGCAGGTCTTCAGTCTTTCTTTTGCCATGTACACAGAACCACTCTTTCCTCTTTGCTCTCTACTTGACTACATGAATCGGACAGATGCCAGCCTTTTGTTTTCAGAGTGCTAAGCAGGTTTCTGTGTCCACCAGTTGTTTCTCTACTAATCTTGCCAATAGCTCTTATTTTAACTTTCTTCTTCCAGTGACCTCCAGAAGAAGCAGTTTATGCATGACAAGTGGACATTGGTTGGTGTTTTAAAAAAATCTCAGACAATATTGACTCTTCCTTTTTCAGTCATTCTGCTTTCTTTTGTATGGTTGCTTTTGAGCTGAGGTGTGTGCAAGACAGTCTCTTTATTATTTGCTACAATATTTTATAAAGATTTTTTGTACAGCTTGCAAAGTGGTGACAGTAAATTGTTTTCTAATACACCAAGGCCACTACAATGAATGCTCTGCTTGTTGTTAGGCAGAAACTTGGGCTGAACTCAACAGAGCATTTGGCTAAAATTGCTCACTACTGACACATCTGCTTTATCAATCTATTGTGGAGGGAAGGAGGGGGAGAAGAAGCTGTGAAGGAGACAAATTATAAAAAGTCACAACACCTCAAATTATTATTTTACATTATTTGTGTTGATATGAATGTAGAAGAAGATTAGCTGACTTTCTAGAATCACAGCACCAAATTACAGTGATGTAGGACATGAAAGATGTTTTCTGATACACAGAGACTCTCTATTCCTTTTTCTGCTGCAGTGCTGTGTGCAACAGAGAAACACCCAAGATTTGGTTTACGAAGCTGAGCCAGAAAGTACTGTATTTTTACTCCTTCACTGCTCTGTTCATGGGCAGGCAGTGGAATACTTTCTCCAACCTGGAGCCCATTTAAAAACAGACAGAGCTACTTTTTGACTTGCATGTCAATTCAGATGTCTAAAAAAATCTCTTCCAAATGTAGTACTTTTAAACATAAAGAATTCCACTTGAAAAAAAAAAAAAAAAAGTAGTTTTAAATCCACAAGATTAAAAACCCACAAAAACACTAGAATGGCAGTGCTAGAAACTGAAACATTTTTCTGACTTGAATACAAAATACACCTTAAAGGCAAGCTAGAGTAAACTATTCTGACTTACGTAAGAACAATGAAATGATAAGTATTTGTCATGTGCCATCTTACACCTGAGAGTATTCACTGCTTGTGTTCAATCCACATTTTATAAGAGGCTCTCTGTATTATGCTGATGCCAAGGATATTGATTTGTTCTCCTGAGAGCTCATGTGATGGGAAGTATGTAGTGGATAGTGAAGTAGACAAGGATGTCAATGGGAGCTCTTCAAATCCGTAATATTTTATACTCCATTTCACACACAAAACCATTTTGGCAGCCAGGAAATCTGATGAAAGCTGTTGCTGATCAAATCTCCTAGTATCTTTCCCTCAAGAGTCTCACCTGCAAGACAGGCTTTATAAGGCAGTCTTGGGAAGCTCACGAGAACTTGCTCTGAAGCCTGTTGAAGACAGGTGGATTTAACAGAAGATTTCCACAGGCTTTGGATCAGCCTGTTCACTGAATAGAAAGGGTCCTTTCATACATGTATGTTTTTATGGTTGATCGGGATCTTGACCTGACTACTTGATCTCGTGGTGCTGGATGACATGCCCATGTTGGTTCTTCTGGACACCTCCAGCTCTGGTGACAGCTTGTGTTTTCCTATTTTGCCCACCAGGGAACAAGGAGAAGGAAATTAATGACTTATATAAATCCTTAGGCAATTTTGCATTCAAAGTTAATTGGGAAAGAACCTTTTCTTTATCACTGATGGCTAAGTAGCTCAGAACATGATTTTTAAAATTTATTGTATGCACTGCTGTTGCATTTTTGAATCTGAATCAAGCACTCAAATGTATCAATTTATGATAGTAGCTTCAAGGCTGTGTAATTGATGTAATAATTTCTAACTTATTTGCTTGCCATTCCTTGCAGAAGGGACCATTTAGAGGAAGAAAAAATGTTTGTCAAATGGCTGTTTGGCATATAGATTAAACTCTTTAAACAAGATGGTTTTGAGTCAGAAATTCTCTGCAATAAAATCGAATTCTACCATTTACAAGACTTGTAAATATAGATCTTGGCTTATTTCTCCCCATTAGATTCTATAAAACAGTTAACAATGCAGAGGCAGTGACATAAGCTAGGAGAACATGGGGCTTAACTTGAATCTGCCATAATGTTTGTGATTGAACCTATGAGAAGTAGCCCATAATGATTACTTACAAAGAGATGGCAAGACAGCAATGAGAACTGTGCTGGACAGCATTAAAACTCCAGCCACATAAGCAGAAGCTCCACTTGTTAGATCAAATTCAAGGAACTGGAAATCTGGAAAAGAAAAAAGGCTAACCTTAAGATTTGCATCAAGCTATAGATGTTTTACAAGCATGATGATATGTGACCTGCTCTTATAGGGGTGTGTGTGTATAGCATTTGACATTCTCTTTCTTTCATTTATCTGTGGGAGGAATTTATTATACAAGGAGTTGCATGATTTCAGAACAGATAGCTGGAGTTCACCTGGTATCTCTTCCTGTTAACACAGCTTTTTCTATCTCTTTATATCTCTGTCTATCTCTTGCTAAATACAGATATGTATACATGTATCCATATATATGGATATAGATGCCCTTTATATATATTTGGAGAGAAAGAGAGAGATGGAGAGGCAGAACAGAGATTTCATTCAGGACCACTTTTTAATTACTGCATCTGTTTTCTGCATGCAAAATACTAAACAAATCAATTTCATAAGGAGTTTCCATGTAGGCCAGTTTCCTAACTAAAAATAATATTATATGAAACAATGGGAGGAACATCAGGATTGTCCTTCTATTGAACCACAGAAAAATTTAATCTCCAGTAGTATTAAGCAGTAATTGACACAATGGTTTCCAAAGATTGTGGCTGGGACATGACCAGCTGCTTTGGAGTACGCAATCCTGAACACATCACAAATGATCACAAATGATCATTTCAGATTTGAGACTCTGCGCATAAGTAAGGTCAGACTACCTTGGATTTCTAACACCAAATGCTCAAGAAAGGTGGCACCAACACTTCAGAAGAAGAGATAGACATCTTGTAATGATAACTGTAAAATAAACCATGCACTGGAGAGATATAAGCAAAAGCCTATGTGAATTTCAGGAAAGAAATAGTCTTTTTTTTTTTGCACTTGTTCAGACCAGGGACCAGGAAGGAAATCAAACAGAAGAGAAATGTTTCAAAAACAACATTGGAATCAAGTTCCTCTCATGGCACTTTTCTGTCATGTTTGTCTCTCCTGTGTGTCATGGTGATGCGAAAACAGTGAGTGGCATTCTGATGGCTGGTTGTCCTTGCAAGGATGGACCTCTCTCTTTCTGTGCGGGGAGATGGAGATACACCTGGCAAATACGGAGTCCCACCTTAGGCAGTCATCTTAGCCTGGATTCATCTCTGTCATCTTTAGCAGTTCTGTGTGCTGAGCTCTCTGACCAACAAGAATTTTGTGCAGGTGCTTATTCTGTGTCGTTTTTTTTTTTTCCCCACAAAAAAGGGACCCAAAGAGTGGGGTCCTACACAGTTTTCTCTGCTGTTCTGCCAGAAGAAAGTCCAAGCTGCAATGAGATTTATATGAGTGGAAGCTTCCACATATGGGAAGATGCAGGAGTTAGTTGGATGTGTGCCCCAGGAGAAGTTTAGGTGGATGGAATGGCTTTCTGGGATCTGGAATTTACTGTTTCAAAGACAAGAAACGAGTTGCGTGCACACTCTATACTGGTTCAAATTTAGAAGCTATTTTTGAAAATAAGTCCCTTAACAATGTTAATTACTTATATACAATCCTTGAAGTGATATTAGTGGTTGGAATTTGAACACTACTCACAAAACTTAATATAAATATAACGTTAAGATTCCTTTTATTCTGTTGAACTATCATCGCACTTTAAGAGGGATGGTAGGTTTTAAAAAGCCACTGGAAACATGGAAGTAAAACTAAGCATCAACGTGTTTAACACTGAAGAAACAACATCTTGGGAGACTAAACATTTAGATAACATTTCCTTCATATAATAATTTCATAACTGTATAATTTTTAACCTCTCATCACTATTTCCTTTTTCCTCTTGGGCTTAAAGGTGCTGTTGATCCTGAATGAATCAGAAGTATGAAGGAGAAACCAGGAGGTGGACAGGTGCAAATGGCAATCAACATAACCTTCATCAACGTCCTTTTTCATTAATTTGCAAAACCATTAGAAACATGTTGCAAAATTCTCATACTGAGCTGCCATGTTGACACAGTTCACTGGCTAACACTTTTAAACCACAGCAGATCCAATAGGTTATTGCATCCTGATACTCTTCATTAGCAAAATCCATCAGTCTGATCCTGTCCAATGGATCTTCTAAAAATTGCTAAGCCACTTTTATGTCCAGCAAAGGGAACATGAGATGCTCGTTAGATTCATGCACGCAATGCTGCCAGTTCAGCTGATGGTTGTTACATGGTAATAAAAAAGCAACGATGAAGCTGGATATTTAGAGACAGTAAAAGTAATATTTTATCAGCTGCTTTGACCTTTTTGTATCAAATGGTTAATAGTATTTGGAGCAATGGAGGGTGACAACATTACAGCCGTAACAATCATTACCTATTTCAGCTGAAAAAAAACAGCTCGTATGTCACCAGGCTTGTTTCTACCTATTCAAGCACTTACCCTTTGGAGACTATCTTCTTCTCGCTCCTTGAGCCTTTTCTTCAGGAAATGCTAATTAAATTGCGTTTACATAGACTTTCCTTTTAGCATATCACTGGGGAACTCTTTCTCCTGTTGCAATTACTGCCATTGAAATTATTTCCAGTCTTGGTTTGCACAGGTATGCATGGAATATATTACACCACCTCCAGTGAAACAGACTGTTCCCACAGCAGTGCAACCCCGTTTTCCCCGCTTGTCACACAAAGGCAAATGAGAGCACTCATTCTTTCTGCACCAGGGGCTAGCTCAATATATATCTCTTGTACAATATAGAAACAAGAACATTAGTATATTATGATCTGGTGATGATCGTCATCATTGTTATTGCCTTTAATTATACATCCATTTTACCAAAATATATCCCCAGATAAGTTGTGTATATTACAGGGCCATTTTAAGACCATACAGGTGGCTATGAGTTCCATGGGTTGTTTTTTGTTTGTTTGTTTGTTTTCCCTCTACATTTTAATATCTCACTAGTTGTTAGAACAGATATATTTCCCTATACTGTCCTTTGTCGTGCAAGCATTGTTTTGGAAAGGCTCATATGTCTCCATACTGGCCAGTCTATTCCTGACCCACAAACAGGTGTTTTGACAACCTCCAAACACTTGCAGTTCCTCATTAAAGCACTGTGAATGGCACATATGAACAATCATGCAGCCTTTGCCAGTTTTTGTGCAGTTCTGCTACTACAAGAAAAAATTTATAAGCTCTCATTCCTTTGAATGATTTCATCAGTGAAGATTTCATTTTTAAGATTCACCTCCAACGAGGGTCATATCTCAACATACTGGATAGTTTACAAAAAAAAAAAAAAAAAAGAGCTATGACCATATCTGTGGTTATAAGGCCTGACCAAAATTATTAGGAACTAAGATAATTTTTCCTGACTTTGAATTGCTTTTACTAAGCAATGACGACTATAGTATATCTATGAGTATACTATGATTTTTTATGGCCTCTTTGAGAATAACTTTGCAGATTTATCACCAATTTTAATACATATAGGCTTTAAAAATGTGTGTCCTCTAAATCTAGGAAGGGGATTTGGGAAGGCATCTAGAAGAACCACTATGGCTTCTTCTAAACTGCAAAATCCTTGGTGAACTGAGAAACTGAACTTGTTTCTGCAAACACTCAGTTCCTTTCATGGCAAGGCAACAGCAGGATCAAATCAGACAGTGGTATTTTTTAAAAAATCCCCTATGTCATCTTATCTACCTGAGAGGACTTCTATATAAAGGTATTGCAGAACCCAAAACTTAACAGATTTCACATTATTTAATAATAATAATAGTAATATTAATAGTAATAATAATAATAATCTTTCAAATTGAGTCTTGATTGACTCCATTTGTACTCACAGGTTTAGTTTAGTTTAGTTTAGTTTAGTTTAGTTTAGTTTAGTTTAGTTTTGTTTTGTTTTGTTTTGTTTTGTTTTGTTTTGTTTTGAGTGAGGGCATGTTTAACATCACAGGCTGTGGTTGACCAGCAGTGTATTTACATTTTCCTAGGTTTAAGGCCATGAGCAGTGATTTCAATTTTTAAATGACCCAAGCTTAAAAAAAACAATTACTTCAACTATGAAACTATCCTACTGTCTTCGTTTGAAATCTATTGAATTGGGAGGATCAGGAATGTGTTGTATGAAATCCCAGTCCTGTAGCTCTCACTGACTTCAATGTTATTTGGGTTTTTATCTACTGCTTTCTAAGAATAGTCTGTCTTATTATGTAGGTGATATACATTTACATGGATCTATACAACACAATGAGTCCTTATACCAGCTGCTTGTGAAACAAGCCCCTTGTATTCTTCCTGTTAAGTCATTTAAGGCTACTATAAACCTACAGTCCAGTCTTGAAACTGAGGAGGAGGTGTATAAATTTGAAAGCTTAAAGTTGGTGCGGCTATATTACATTATGTATTTCCACCAAATCTTTTCTTCTTTACATTGGATGCAGAGATGTGATCTGTACAAAAAACCCCAAACAAACAGTGAGCTTGTTTGGTTGAATTTATTTCACCCTGGTCATGTTAAAATGATATACATAGATTACATTAGTTTAGCTCAGTAAAAAGATTTAATAGGATCAGAGATTTGTTGATAAAAGGGAGATTCAGGTTACTTTGCTCACCTTAAAATATATATATATTGGAACAGTTGTTAAAAAAACAATCACTGTGTGTTAAAAATTACAGATAGAAACAGAGGTTTTTCCCCTTAGTGTTGAGGTCCTATACTGCATCAGTTGAGAAGCAGATGCTGATGATATAGCATTGTTCCATAGGTTTGTGCAGGACAGTACCATATTAATACAAAACAAACCCAGAAACTCTTAAATAAAATAGTTGCTGGGAAAAAGAGTAGAAGAATGACCCATCTACTTGTTCTCCTCTCTGCTTTAATGCTGTGTTTCGTAACTACTGAATGAAAGCGACTGGAAGGTACATTACCAGACACACAGCTGTAAGCCCCACAGAGCTTTAAAACAGGCTGCATCAGAGCAACTTAACTTTATTTTGGGAGGTTATGGGATAAGTCAGAACCTGATCTCTGTTACAGCTAGATTCCAGAGATACGATCTATTTCAGCAGGGCTCAGAGTGGCCATATTACTGGAAGTGGGTGAAAATCCACCTGGATTTGACTCTTCAGACATGCCTAATTAGAATTCTTTAAAAGCTGTAATGATTTTTTAGAGGACTACAGATAGACACTAATAGTGTAATCGTTCTGTAACATGTCTGTTCCTGGAAACAGCATATGAATACTCACAAGATTACTGTATCATTTACATGTTCCATACGCCTCTCAATTTCAGAAATAAAATTAAGAAAATCTGGAGAAAAACAGGAAAGACTGAGTTAAATCACTGAATTTCTGCTTTGGAAAATGGTAAGCAAGTACCTATAGATATTCACAGTGGAGGATCATTGTTAGCAAATGTCTGTCTTGCCAGACTGGAATTTGGAAAACATGGATCAACTTCTATTTCTGCCCTGGACATTCTATGCAATTGACTTCATTAATGACCCAGTTCCATCTCACCTAACTTTACCATCTGGAAGGGGAATTTTTGCTCTGAGCTTGTTGCTTAGGCTCTGTCCTTCATCATGCTACAGCAAGAAGACATTTCACTCCCCTTTCTAGATTCTGCATGGAGTATATCTCCTCTAGCTATATGTCTCTGATAAGCTGTTCTGCATGGGTGCTAATTTTCTCTCAGTTTCCTTCCAAGACAAACCCTGAACATGAACAAAGAGAGAGCTTTGCCTCAAGGTCCACTCCATGCAAGAGGTATGGGCCACACCAGTAACATCTGCTATTTTTGTAGAGACATCATTACAGAAGAGTCTAGACCCCTGTCTTAGACTACTACGAAATGCTTAACTTTGAAATAGCTATTAGATGTGATTGATATTAAGACTGGGTCTCTACATGCTTCTCACATTGTAAAATGAGAATCACAATAAGCTTTTGTCTGTCTCAGATTCTTAGCATTCAACTGACCTTTAAGTGCTTCTGTGTTAGAAATGTGCAGTTCAGTGTGACCACATTAATACCAATTAAATAAAATTTTACATATTTTTAATCTGAATCACAGAACTGTAGAATGGTTGAGGTTGGAAGGTACTTCTGGAGGTCATCTGGTCCAACTCCCCTGCACAAGCAGGGCCACCTGCATCTGTTTGCCAAGCACTGTGTGCAGATAGGCTTTGAATATCTGAGATCTACTGCTATTACTGGTTAAACACAGTTGTTCACTTAATATTTATTTAAGTTACCCAGATTTTCCCTTTTTTTAAAAAAAAAGAAGGGTACAAAAACTTCAGTTGAGAACATTTTTTTTTTGATGGGGGGAAGGATTTGCTAAATATAACAAGCAGATAGTACATCTAGATACAGATAACAGATTTGAAGTCCATGATGACATTGCTTTGCCAGCTCCTTCATTAGTCCTTAAAAACTCACTTTATCTCTCACAATTTCCTTCTTATGAGCAGCCTTTTGTTGTTGCACTGCAATGGATTAACCTTTCTCTAACAGAACGGCTCACAGAGGAAAAAAGGTCTAGGAGATTTGAGCCAAATTTCTGCTGTAGTTGGTACCCTTCTGAGTGTGCTCACAGCGTGCTGGCTTCTGGCTTGATTAAACGCAGTACAAACCATTCTCCACAGCTTATTGCAGCACTGGGGCACGTGTCCAAGTTGCTATGTTAATTAAATGCCACTGATATCTGTGGAAGGTTTTGTGCCTCTGGTTACTGAAATGACAAACACAAAGGAACTTAGAGAAATCATCACACATTTCATGAAATGACCAGGAACCTCATTAGCAAAATAGCAATTTCCCCTGTTTTCCCATGAGAGGTGGTGGGTGAGAGATGCATCGAACAACTGGCAGTTTTATTTTGGGAAGATGGAAATCGTAGTTTTCTCTGTGTGGTTCAGCATCTAACTGACAGTCGCAAATTTTTATTCCCCTGAAATCTTCCAAATCTGGGAATCTGGAGTTACTCATGTGGGTCTTTCAAGCAGCTCATGCCTGCAAACACAAAATGAATGTAATGTTTCTTGCAGGGTGGGAAGTAAAAAAAAAGGATAGCCAAGAAGGAGTCAGGGAAAAATAAAAGGAAAGCAGCGTGCCCACATCACCGCTACTTTGCTGCTCTCCCAAGATTCAGATTCCAGTTTGGCCGGAGATGAAATTGATAGCTCTGCAGGAGGAATGTGGGAATAATGGGCTACGGACACTATGAATGAATTATGCACTGCAGGCACGGGGCTCCTCAGCGCATCGCTGTCCGAAATTTTATTTTTATGTGGCAGATATTTAGAAAATTGAGGAGCGCCTTGGAAAGCTGGGACAGCTGGTGGGGGCATGCGGGGCGCTGGGGAATGCAGGGCTCCAAGATGCCGGCCGGCCCACCGCCCTAGCAGCAGCCCCTCACTGCCGCCGCCAGGGCCGGACAGATGCTATGAAAGGGTTGGCATTAAGTGCCTTTTGCAGGATATTAACCCAGCATCCTAACTGGTAAAAAAAATGAATTGTCACTGACATTATGTCGGCCCACTTGGAGCCTTCTCTGCTACTTTCCGCAGTCTGGTAACTATTATGCACAAGAGATCAATATTCTCCTCAGCACTGGAATTTAAGTAATGATTTCCAATAAAACCTATTTCAGACTGTTCTGGCTAGAGGACAGAGACAAGCCACAAAATATAATGCACTTAAAGCCTTTCTTTTCCCCTCTTTTCTTTCTCTTTTTTTTTTTTTCCCTTCCTTTTTTTTTTTTTTTTTTTTAAGACTTGAATAATGGAAGCGAGATCTAGTGATAAGACACATGCACGCACACAAAAAGGAGGCATTTTGGTCCAGGCCAATCTGCTTAGCTAATGGCTGTAAGCTGACACCCGTAATGAAATAAAAATGTCTCGATGCAAGGGCATGGCTGTGCAATTGCTACCAACACCCACCCTGGCAGCCCCAGTGATGGGTGCTGGGGAACACGCCCTTCCACATCACTTTTATTCACTTCTGTCTGTTTTTCAGCAAACAAAAGCTACTTTTCCAAAATGGAATTAAGTAAATACTTCACAATTTAATGCTGCAGAAAGTCTGATGTCTTTAGACATGGTGAATAGCTCCAGTTCCCAGTAACTGTAATTGACACTCCAGGTGCTCAGCACTTCTGAAAATCAGGTTTCTAGTACTGTTCCAGTTCTTTTTTTTTCCTACTTGAAAGCCTTTTTTTTGCTTTCTTTCTTTTTTTTTCTGGTCTTTGTGAAAGAATGTGAAGGGTGTAAGAAGATGACTGGTACTTGAGGAATGAAATTTCTGATCTATTATCTGTTAGTGAAGGAAATAATTTACAGAGGTGAGATAGATAGAGACGTACACATATATCTTCCCAGTTGTCACAGTTTAATATTTTGCTTTCGGCCTCACTGTACTGCCTAGTTTCTTTGTGTCCCACAGTGCAGACTTCAGACAGAAGAAAGACCCTTTCCAAGTGTGCTAAGGCTGGACTACTGTGGTTAAAATGGTTTCCCCTGGATCTCTCTCACAGCTTGCAGTTGTCTGATTTCAATCAGTGGCAGTTCTCTCCACATGTCTAGCCATCAATCTTCTCCTGCTCCTGGATGAGTGTGTCACAGCATGGTGTATGTTCCAGTCAAAAAATAGACTGCACCACAGCTCTCCCTCCTCAGTCATTGATAAGTATCCCTTTGATATTTTTATTAAAAAAGAAAGAAAACACTTATGATATATGTTTCTGGAAAAAAAGGAAAAAAAAAAAAAAGAAAAAAAGAGGAGCCTGAAGCACACTGAAGCTCTGGAGGCTGTAGGAACAGCAGGAAGCAGGGAGGGAGTTTGGGGTAATGTGGTTATGATGAAGCTATTGCTTGGTAAGTTACAGTTTGTGTAAGAGTTGAGGATTTCAATCTTTATTGCTTTCCACCCTGCACTCCTCCAGCAATAAAAGTTCTCTGGATGTTGTGTGAGTCTCCAGTATTCATCTACTTCACACCACTTCCTCCCCTCATGGTGAATAATTATTGCTATTTGAAAACAGAGCTGCTTAGAGATGAAGGAGGTTTTGTACAAAAACTAAGCGGAGCGTGTCATAGTCCCTCGCTCTCACCTTTGGATTCTCTGGAAAAGGAAATAAATGGCTGTTTCTTTGTTTTCATTCTTCTTTTAGATTACAGACTGGTCTGTCAGTCTCCTAGACCAGCTTTCCTCTGCATGGCTGAGGTACATGCCCAGGAGCATGCAGAAGTTTCCTGATAAAGAGGACGGATTGACCTGTCTCCAAATAGGTGTCCTTATCCAAAGTAAACCCACCTTCTGAAAAGACTGAAGCTGCAGAGGGTCTGCATAATAACTCCGCTTCTGACAAAGCACTTTTCCATGACAGAGCTCAAAACACTTTCTAAAAGAAGGTAAGATTGTTATTCTTGTTTTATAAATTGAAAACTCAGGCACAAGGAAAAGCAAATTGTGCAAGGAGGCAAGTGACTTGGGGGACTATAAAACTCCTTTTTCTCAAGTGTCAGGGTTGTATTTAGGTGGTGCTCTACTTAATGTCTCATCCAGTAATGAGCTTTTACTCTTCATATATTGAAGCCGATGAGATTCAGCAGTTAAAGGAAGATTGCATAAATAGGCTTGAGACAGTCAGACTTGAGCCTGTTTTTCACATATGATGTAAAAGTCCATTTCATTTCTCTTGCCTATAATTCTAATTTAGAAAGAAAATAAAAGGCGAAAGCAGCCAGCTGGGAAATAATCGCAGTTAAGGAAGTCAATTAAAAACTTAACCACTTGTGATATAATTATTCAGCTAAAATTAATCTTTCACTGTTATATTGTCTATTTTCAATTGGTGATCTGAAGTGAAATCAGTTGATTCTCAAATCTTCACACATTTTTAAAAGCCTTTCTGCATTATATTAACTAAAGCCCCTAAATCTGGAAAACTCACAATCACAGAATTCACTTTCTTATGGAAAACTATGTGATGAAAGCCATAGGAAACAGTTACTGGTAAAGCAATTCACATGAATAACTAACTTCAGGATGAAAAATTTACCACCAACACTATTAATTAATAAGAAAAAGATTTTATGGTCTATTTTACTTTTCATTGTGTAATTTCTTTTACACTGGGGACTAGTCAATTTTATTTCTATGCAAAAAAGCATACCATCCGTTATTCTCTCTTCCATCTGGTTGGCCATACATCTCAGAAAAGTGAATATAGATAATAAGCAATTATTAAATAGGCACATTTCTAGCATAATTTGTTGCTGAATAGGATTCAGTCCTTTAAAAGGGTATGTAAGACAAAAAAAAATCATGGCAAATGACACCAAAATTGGTAGCTATGAGTAATGATGACGATGTACCAGTACTGAACAGAAATCTGGGCTGATTTGTAAGCTGGTCTCACCTGTATCACTGTTAAATGCCACATGAGATGTTTCATTAAGACTTTTCATTAAAAATAAAAAATCATGGATTAGTTTTACAGAATTGGTGATGGTCTTTAGGCACAAAGGGACTTGGGAAAGGGTTTAGTGGCTTTGCTGTGCAAACAGACAAGCAAGAGCTACCAGGGCAACACAGAAGCTGAGCCAGCAAATGCTGTCCTAGATGTATGTATGGGAGAGGACTACCAAATAGAAACCAAGAGTTTTACTACTGCAGATTACTGACAACTAGTACGATCATTACTGTGATGTCTCTGTCCACTTCTGATGTGCACATGTAAGCAGGATGTTGTCAGTTTGGAAAATGTTCAGAAAAGAGCTACGAATGCAACTTCAGTAACAGAAGTGAGAGGAATAAATTTAGTCACTAAAAAATGCAGATTAACATGTGATTGAATGATGGACTGAGGATACTTTTGTAAAAGAAAAGTGGAGAATCTGACTTTTTAACTTAACAGAAAAGGTCAGTATGGATGGAAGCTGAATCTCAGCTAATTCAGATTAGCATTCAAGCTCACAGTTCCTTTCAACAAATGATCTTAACTGCTAAAAAACCAGTATTATCTAGGAATACAATGGATTCTCTCTCCTGTGAAGTCTCAATCAAAGTCTTTCTGAAAGTGCGGTTACAGTTTAGGCAGCAGCAGTTGATTTCATGCTGGGAACACTTTGCAAAATTCTTTGGTCTTACATTATGAAGGAGGTCAGGCTACATGACTATTATCATTCTTCCTGGCCTTACGTGTTATCAATCTATGAAACATGGATTTAACTTTAAGTCTCACTCTAAATCATTTCACATTCATTGACTTCAGTGGAGTCATTTAACACGGTTACAGTTAAGCATGTGTTCAAGTGCTTTGCTGAGGGGGGCTTGCCCTCTGATAACTGATAACCACGTGCCAAACTGCTTTGTTGAAATGGTGCCGCAAGTCTTTGTAAGTTATCAAAGTGCAAATGAGAAAATCCCTCACGTTTGTTGGTTTTTACTTTTTTCGTAGTTTTAAATTCAGAAGCTACTCTTTTGCTTACATTTTTTTTTCCCCATATACATGGTTGTGTAGTGTGTATCAGAGCTGCCAAGTGGCACTGCCTCTTTCTGTCTCATTTTCCTTCTCTATGATTTAAGGACAAGACTGAATCCTATATGAAACAGCAGAAGTCATCCAGGTACATTAGAGGGTTATATGGACAGGTCATTTCCGTGAAGGAGGAAAGAGACCTTCTGGGAAGCAACACACTGCTTTAGGAGATGTGATTAGCTCTGCCTATCAACTTGAACAAAATATTGACAAAGCTATAGCTTTTATTAGTGTAAACTGTAAGAGACTGAATCAAACCAAATCAGTGCTATATTCCATGACTGTAGTGGACTTTTCCACCAGCAATGGTAGTCAACATTTGAAGTACTGAAATGATAATATTATAATATCATCATTCACACAGTTTGGTTCTTCACTGTAGCAGTTCAGATGGTGCAAAATGATATTTAATGTAAGGATTTCCTGATTAAAAAAAAAAAAAAAACAAACAACAAACAAACAAAAACCAAAAAGCGGGCCTTCTTTTCAGTATGTGTTGTGGGTTTTGGTTGTTTTTTTGTTTGTTTGTTTGTTGTTTTGTGTGTGGGGGGGTTTTTTTTGTTTGCTTTTGTTTTTTTCTACTTTAGTAGCCATATTTTTATGCAGCATATTTTTAATTTCAGTCTAGTAAAAAAAATCTCACCCCACACATTCAGTTTTAAAAGGCGGCAAAATTCACAACTTCTGTGATAAATCTTGCTGTGATTCTTTAGAGAATAGCTCTCCTTTTTAAAAAATGTGGTGAGGTGTATTAGTCAAGTCCTGAATTTCATGTTATAAAGGAATAAATTGAATAAATCACCAGTGAAAAGTAATCAAGTGTTTGGTACTGAAAGGACTTACTATGGCACAAAAATGAAATACAGACTGTGAAATACAGCAGGAAGTGCTTATAAAGTTCATTATCACTTTTCATATTTTCAGCAATTTCAAAAGCCAACTAGAATGAATATACTTATATTTTATCTCAGTCTTTCACTTTGCTTTACAGTTCCTGCCAGGTAACTTGATCTGCAAGGCTGAACTGTAGGGGCATTCCTATTAATTTAGATATTCATCTCAGCTACAGTATGCAGTGTTGATTCCTTGTTAGGCTGAATGGTTACAGTGAGTATTTGCAACTTTGATTTACATCTTGAATATTATATTTATAGCAGTTTTGCCCTAAAATGACTAGTTAGCAGAGTTCAGCAAAAGTTAAAGTGACTTAAGCCTAATGTTAGATCATGCATTCTGTACAGCACAGACTTTCATTTTTGGAGATCTTGGTTCCATATTTACAACACAGACCACAAAGAAGTGCAATCCAGAATTCAACTCCAGTTAAAGTAACCCACAAACATCTCATTAAATCATTCAACACACGATATCAAAAGCTGAAAATATGATTAGACGCTTACATTTTCCATCTTCCTGCACAATTTTAGCTCTGAAATGGTTTTCCACCAGAGGAAGTGATGGCACATCGTGTCTTTGAAATCCAGGTCAAACAGATCCCAAAAAAATGTAAGAGCAGGGGATGACTACAGTCAAGTACTGCTAAGTTAACATTAAAATTGAGGGCTCCTTTTAAACTAATATCACCTCACTGATCCAACTTTAAAGCACAGCCCCATAAACAACTGAAAGAGGACAAAGGGAAGTTGGGAACTGGAAAATGGTAGAAACTCAAGAAGGGAAAAAGTCTTACGCCAGCTTCACTGTTAAAGGCAACCTAATCAGCTCTAATCATACAAGGATTTTCATTCAGCCCCAGGATGACATCTCATTCTTGTGACAGTCTTGCTCTGAGCTTCACTCACTCACTCTGGGCTGAGTGATAGTCTCCTCAGCGCTCTCCCATCCTGAAAGGAAGGAAATGAAGAAAGGAAAGAATACCTTCTATGCTGAACCACCTGCCTGAAGACACAAAGTAAGATTTTTGTTATCTTGGATAACTGGATATGATTATGTTTTTTTCACAATGTTTCATTTCAGACTTGGCTGTGGGATAAAGTGTCATATTGCATTGCTGCTTTACTTCAATTAATAATAATAAAATAAGATTTGGAAATGTCTTCTCATTCTGGATTTACAAAGTCATTATGAAACCAGGCTGAATTATATGAGGCAAAGAGGGGACTCTGTCCTTAAAATTATATGTGCAAAGAAAGGAAGACTGGATCACTATACACAGTGCTTGCCATTGACTTGTTAGATCTAAATTACTTTCCTAACCTGATCAATGTATAATTTCTTACAGGTCTAGTGAGACTGATTACATGGTGACATAGAGCTCTCTCTTGCAGGATATCCTGTAGGTCAGGTGGAAAAGACATGTCTAGGCATAGGGGATTCCTATGGGAAGGTGGCAAAATGCATTTAAGTAAACTTTTCTCCTGCCACTAGCTCTCTAACAGCTGATTACATTTTTGCATCTTAGTCTTTTAAAGCATATAATATAATTCAGCCCTTTTTCTTAGCAGATACATTGCCTATGTCACCCAGCCTTTTTACTGTAACCTGTAGATCTATCTCAGAACAGAAGGCCACAAAAACTGTCTTTTGGGGTATCAGACACTTCTTCCATGGACACTCACCTGGCATTTTTATTCCTTGGTCTATGCATAGTGCAAGAGCGCAGGAGTGCACAATGCCCTTTTTCTGAAGAGATTGGTGCATCTTTGCCATATTTTGCACCTTACCAAGCTACTGGGTGTACATTCCAAGTAAGTTCGAATGTCAGAGCTACTACATCTAAAGGGCCACATTAAAGAGCTCCAAAATCAGCCCAGTCTTTTTATATAAAGAGCAGTAAAAGCTCTCCAACTTAACCTAATAAATTACTGTTATAAAAACAGTTTTATGTAATGTGCAGAAGTCTAAGAAAAACTGTTTTAATGGTTATATAAAAGAGAGATTTGCAAATCTGTGAATATGAGTTAACATTATGCATTTTTCAAGTAAAAGCAAAAAAAAAGAGGGGCTAGAAATTGCCAGAGTAAAATGCAGAATAACGGAATCTCAGTTTCACTTTCATCCAATTAACTACCTCAAAAATGAAAAGACTGTTCTGCAGAGTTCCTTTTAATACTTGGATTAATTTAGCTTTGGAAGTCAAGTAATGGGAATCAAGTGCTGTGCCTGCACTTTCCATGACCAGCTGAAGGAACAGAGAACAGACACAATGATTGAGCAGAACTCCCACAAGTAATTCGCCATATACACAAAATTTTTACTCTTTTGCAGTCAATGGGGTTTTTGGCTATTGGTTATAATAAGGTCAGTATTTCATGTTTATCTTAAAAAACTCAAGTCAAATCTGTGAGAAAAGGAATCTAAGTAATTGTCAGAAAACAAACAAACAAATAAAAATACCAAGTTTTGGAGGGCTGAGTTTATTTGCAAATCAATGTTTAATTCTATGAACAGTTTTGACTGGAAAATAGGGTTTGGCAAAAAAAAAAAAAAAAAAAAAAGTGTTGAATTTGCTTACCCATCTGGAGATGAGATGTTTCACTTTGGTTTGTGAAAACTTTGTGTTTACAAATGAACAATTTTTTCATTTCCCCATTTGTCATTTTCCCCAAAAATTTCTGTTTCAGTTTGGCAAAAATTGTCAACTGCCTATTCTTTTTGATGGGAAGACTGAGAAGCCCATTTTTTACAGAGCTTCATATAACTTCATAATCACATATTTGCACTTGGAAATACATTTTTTCAGCTTACTGCTGAAAGTTCCAAAACCTGACTCCTGAAGTCAGACATTTGAATAAGACAGAACAACAAATATTCAATAAGAAAACTATGAAATAACAATAAAAATGAGGTCCAAAGTTAATAGGTACGTGGCATAAGCCTGAATATGCACAGTAAGTCACAGTAAAGAGGTGACTTTTTATAGCATGTGCCCTCATAAATATAACATCATACCTAAAAACCCAGAGTTAGCTTGCCTACGCCTTTTGAAAAGTGTCACCTTTTCAAAATATCCGCAACCCAGACTGCACCTTGTGCTCCAAAGATTCATCTAAGCACCTTTTTTCTTTTCTGTATTGTATTTTTTTGCACCTAATTTTCAGCCACTGTTTAATGTAGTGTACAGCTTATAGCAGACATGTTCTGTAATTCTGAATGCAGGGCTCAGCATACTGGTGTTCTTATAAGGGACTGGCACCTTGACCAGGGTGCAATGCAAATACTAAACAATATTAGATGGCTGGGTTACCCATTCCTGTGGTTGTCTTGTGATCTAGACACCTTCTCACTGTCCAAATGTTTAAAATGTTTCCATTCTTTTTGGTGTTAAGTATATTTTAAGCAATTGCCGTGCCTATTCTCTTCTATCAGAAATTATATTTGTAGGTGTCAACCAAGCCTGTGCAGGCCACCAGTTATAAAAATACTGCACAATGTTATCTTGTTTTTCCTTCTCGGGTGGAAAACAGCTTTAGTCTCTCAAATGTTTCCCAAGCATTGTCCCATCTCCAGAGCAATGGTATACTTTCTGTGAGGAGACCCAAAGTGTCCAGTTTTGCAGAGGAAATGGAGCTAGCACCTCATACAGTCTCCAAACACTGGAACTAATTTGGATTTCTCTCCTCATTCATACACTCAGTCTTCTCCCCCCACTCTGCTCCACCTGTTTTCCTTTTCCACTGAAGTCATACAATGAACTGATGACTGAAGATTTTCCTATCCACAATCCTTGCAATTTCTTTCCAAGTCAGGGCACAGCATGATAACTGCATGTAACCGTATTTTGATTTTTGAGCCAAATTCAGCATAGTACCACCCTGTACAATCTACTGAAGTGAGATTACACAAAGAGGAATACAGTCCACTATTACAAAGGCTTTAGCTTGTTTTCCCAGCTCACTATGAGCACTGATTGTCTAGAAAACTTCCATTGTATTTGTAGTAACTGGCAACTTTAACTCTCTTTTTGCTTATTTTGCCTGTTTGGTGTTTCCGCTTGCTGTTGCAGAGCTGCTTCACTTCAGAATCATCTTCAGTGTCATTCAACACCTGCAACTTGTTGGACACCCACAGCTTTATTCCCTTCCCTTCCCTTCCCTTCCCTTCCCTTCCCTTCCCTTCCCTTCCCTTCCCTTCCCTTCCCTTCCCTTCCCTTCCCTTCCCTTCCCTTCCCTTCCCCAAACATAATCTAGTTACCTCCAGGCAGCATCTCCACACTGGGCATCTCACTGCATTCACAAAACTGGGAATCCTCCTCTTTGTTGTTCCTATGCCCAGGTGAAAACTACTGAGGTGTCCTTAAAGTGCCTCTCCAAGTCATGCATCACTCTCAAAGCCCAAGATGTCACCTGTATCCTAAGAAGTGATTTCTCAAAATACAATGCTCTCTTCCTATCGGCTCTAATGACCAACACCATTTCTGCATTGTGCATTGCAGGCACTTAACCTTCTTAGGATGAGAATCCCAGCAGTGCCAGGAAGGCTCAAGGTGCCTGGAGTTTCACATGGAGAGAAAATCTGATGGGGAACTTTGCAAGAGAGAGTGCTTTGCCCCAAAGGACAGACAGTACTGTCTCTAAATGGGGGTGGGAAAAAAAAAAAAAAAAAAAAAAAAAGAGTCAAATCCAACAACAAAAACAAGACGATGAGAAGGAAGATCAAAATACAGGGAGGTGACAAATCCCAGAGGGTAATGACAGAGACAGACTTCCTGGGCTCAGGGTCCTCAATTCTCCACGTGAACTGCAGATATCAATAAAAAAGATTAACTTGCATGTGGCCAGAGAACAATCAAGCCAAAAAAACTCACAAGCCCAGTACTTTACAGCTGAATTTTGTGTTTGGGTGGCAGTGAGCTGGGACAGTGCCCCACGCATTGCTCAGCAGTAAGGTAAGTGCTGAGGATGGGCTGGACGCAGCACATGCCACATCTGTTGTGTGCCAAGGGGAGGCTGCTGCATCTGTGGTTTTGCCACCAGCTCCTCGGAGCAAACACATTCGCTATAATATTCCCTTGAGCAGCAGCTGCGAGAGGATCACTTAAAATTGCATAAAGCATTAATCTGAACTCTGAGACAAGTTTGGTACCGCACAGTTGGATATAAGCCAAAGTGTCCCGTATAGTAAAGGAGAAGGGGGGAGGGAAGAAGAGAAAAAAGAAAAGACAGTCCTGTCAGTGGTTTTAAGCTGTCACTTTTTTTTTTTTTAAATGGAAAAATTGTTACAAATGGATTCTTCAACATATGTTATTAATTTCATTGTATGGCTTCTTGCCAGTTAAGCGTCAGTCCTGGTTTCTTTGCTTTCAGTTTTAACTAGCAAAACTTATGAGGTCATTAACGAAAATGGACACTTTTTTTTTTTTCTTGCACATAACTGTTATGGAGCAACTGACTCTTCTGAAGGCTTTTATTTAATAAAATTTCAGCCTTTTTTTTTTTTTAATAGGGAGATGTGTGTCTTAGGAAAACCTGGTGCTTCTACTATAAACAAAGCAACATGTGAAGGACTTCAAACACATTGCATGGCAAGAGTAACAAAATCAGAAACTTTAAAAAACACTCATAAATGTAAGTAACATTTCATAAAGCTACACTGCTATTTACTTTACTGAATATGTATACGTGCGAGAGACCAAAGCAGTACTGAAAAATAACAATGAAAAAAAATGTGGTTTGATAAAAAGATCTACATATGGAAATGTTGATTGAACATTATTAATGTTTGATTTGGCTTGAAGAGAACTGCAAAATCCACTTGAAAAAAGAACCCTGTTTCATGGATTTCTGTGCAAAGCAGCATCTCCCACATTGCAAGAGCCATGCTGAGCCCTTAATCCAGTGTGCACACTTGCTGTAGGTGTGGGCAGGGAACACAAGCTTATTTGAAGAGTGAGCTGTTTTATTTTACAGAAGGAAACTGGTGTCATTCACCCCAGGGAGTGGGAGCAGATTTTGAGCTGCCGTGAAAACAGTGGTCATTAAGGATGCTAGTGCCACTCTGCTGTTGCACCCCAAATACCTGCAGTCTCCACTTCCTGTCCGTTTCTTTGACAGCACATGATGGCAAAGCCCATCACTAAGTCCTCTGCAACCACTGCTCCCAGTACCCACCTCCAGGACTAAGCTGAAGGCTGTGCTTTGTAACCTAGTGAGCAAGAGGAGAAAAAGGCTCTCCTCAAGGCTTGGTGCAGCTCTGCCTCCTGCTTCCCATCTGCCATGTGAATGTATCAGATGTTGGATGGTGGGTGCTGGATGGGACCTGACAGAGGAAGTCAGCACCAAAGTCCAGCAAACCTTACATATCTACTTCCTTATATCTGCAAATAAACTGTCCTTTAGGGAAGGAGAAAATACATTTCACAACAGCCAGCAAAGCCTCAATGGGTTATAAACATAAGCGACAAAGTAAGTACTAAATAAATAAATTAATAACTATATCTTCATGTTCAGCAGAGCTACCAATATGCACAAGTAACAGGGCTGGAGAAATGCATGCACTAATTACTTTTATCCTTGTCCTTAATTCCCCCTCTTCTCTCCTGTTGTTTAGTACACACTCCTATTACATCATGTCTAAAATTAGATTGCAGGATCAGGCTTTCTTGTGAAATATTTAGCACTGCTTTCTGTAGACAAGACCAGGAATTCTACAGGAAAGGCCTTTTTTTCCCTACTTTTTATGTCTTAGCTTGGTCCTGATGCTGCCAAATGAAATAATTTTTCTTGGCTTCAAAGAATAAAGGTATGCGCCATGCAGCCAGAGACCACAACGCGGCATACTTCTTAGATAAAGGAAAATGTATATGTGTGTATAAATAGCTGATCTGCTTGCTAGACAAGATGAAATCATGCTCAGATATTTCTTTTCTAATTAAAAAAAATAGGATTCAAATGGAACCAAAGTCCTTCTTCTGTGCCTGGGTAGCCCTGCAAATTATACTAGAAAGAGATACAAGAATACATCTTCCTACTCTAAAGATGCAGAGACCATAGCAGATAGATAAGGATATGCAGATGTAATCTAATATCCAGGGCTATGTTACACACAGCAATGCATGCGTACACGCAAATGTATGCACAGTTTCCAAGAAAGCCTCTGGTAGCATAGGCTTATAAAATACAGTTTGCCTAGATAAAGGCTACAGATCAGTACCTTAACTGTATATCTTGTCCAACAAACTATTTTCACAGCTCCACTGTAATTACATTAGATGTTTTATTTGGTGGAGAAGGATGAATGAGAAACTGCTACTTAAGGCTTTATGTAACTTCAGCTCAAATCTGTGTTTTGCTCAGAGTCCTCTGTGCCTTAAGTTAAGAGCCTGTGTGCTATACATATTTGCAAAATGTAAATTTTCCCTCTCCCCTCAAATGGTTTATGAAAACAGGTACTTTGAAGCATAATGGGGCATTTTTAATATATACCTATCTTTGCATGGTCTGTTCAGTTACTGGTTGCTTTTATTTCACTCTCAGAAAATGATATTGCTAGTCCTGAAGGCTCACCCAAATGTATCTGGCTTTTGGATCCCCTCAGCTGATTGTGGCAAGAACAGGCCACAGTAACAGGTGAAATAAAAGCTGAAAAAGGTGATGCTCTTTCACTTTAGTTTTGATTGCCTCAAAATGCATCTATGAGAAGACAGTGTTTAGGGAATGTCCAAACTTGCATTCATTTGTCAGGATTTACCTCATGACTTTAGACACGTGGAAGCTGGTTGGCTAAGGCTGTGCCTACACCAGCATTTTGGTGATGGGCAGCAGCATGGTTTTGAAGTGAATCATCTGATCATCATCCCTTAGTGCACACTGGTTTTGTTTCCAGAGCAGTTTCAGTGGGCTGAAGCTGGATTCCTTCAGAGGGAAATGAGACCAGAAGCTCTACTTCCAAGACCAAGTGCTTTCCAGCCCCTCCTGGGGACATAAAGGTGCTAACCCTGGACTGTCCTTTGGACAGCTCTGAACCACAAGTAGGAGCTCAAGCAAGCCCCCTGAACTGCATGCAGTGCCAGTGTTGGGCCCTGACCACCAAAGTTGCTTTGGTCTCCTGTTCTGTTCCTGTTGCATCGAGACACTTGCAAATGCTGATACAGCCCAGCTCTTGGCTGACCACCTCAAATGCTCCTTTATGGGCAGTAGTAGTAAGGAAGTGAAGATAAATCATCTTCCTCAGTTGAGATAGCTATCCCAGGAAAAGATAAATTGAAAGGGAAACTAGCTTAGATATACACAATGAAATATGGTATCCTGAGTGAAGACAGTCAATCCCTGTCCCACATGCACAGTTCTAGATGTACTCAGCAATAACTGAGCAACCAGCTGCAGACTCGTTGCATGTGGTGCAGAGAAGGAGCAATGCTGCAGCCCTATGTGGCAGGAGGGGACATGACCCTCAGGGGAACCTGTGCTCAGGGTCTCATCTTGGGACCCCACACACAACTGTGTTACAAGCTTGAGGCAGGACTTATAGAACAGAATGTACCTGGGAACAAGAAAGGACTTCCCAGTTTCTAGCATGGTAAAGGATCTGCCCATTAGTGATGCCTCCTGCAAATTCAACCCCTGGAAGCCTCAGAGGGAGCGCTGCACTTCTCTCTCCAAGTTCCCTACAGCTCTCTACATTCTACTCAAACAAGCAAACAAAAAAATCCCTCAAAGAAACAAGGTTTGTTATCTAATTAAGAACATACAGTACCTAACTGCTTCAATATAACTTATTTTATAGAAGCTAAATAGAAATTATTCTATATGAATATCATAATAACAGACAGAATAAAATTTGTCTTTTCCCTTTAAAGTTTACGGCTGTGTTTCAAGTTGAGTGAAGTGGTTTTATAGTTTTATTTCTCCTATGACTAGTTGTATTCTGTTTGAGAACTTTTACATTATCCATTTTCTATAGCTCCAAGAACTCACTGTAGCAGTTGCCAAATATGTAAATGTTGCAGCAATTACACTTTCACTGCCCATGAAAAATGGCCTCGTAAGGTTTTGAATGGATGCAGTTCTTTCATGCTGAAAGTATTTTTAAAAATCCAGGAAAATAATTGTTGTTATCCCTTACTATAGTAGTGGTTAATATACACTCTAAATATTAAAGTTTAATATTAAAAAGATATTAGATATTTGATTGATGATTTTATAAAAACATTCATTTTCTGTTCTCAGAGGAAGACTGAAGCCAACCAGAAATACATCAATGATTTTGTCATCTATCAAAGATTTATTAGATACTGTATTTCACAAAGAAAATATTTTTGTCACATATGCTTGACTAATCTATTAAACAGGCATGACTTCAAAGGATACGTAGGTGCAATAACCCGTTCACACAGAACAAGTGGCAGGACTGGGACATAACACTTGCAAATGTAAAGAAAGTGGCATAAACATATGCTACAGAAAGGAGAAATATACATACATGGCAAAATGCAAAGTCAACCGAATTTGTGTTCTGGCTATGCATAGCTGCATACCAGTTCTGGCTATAAATTTTTTAATAGATATACTGCTCTGTCAAGATCAAAAGTTTCTGAGGAATGTGCTGATTTTAAAAACATTTTGTTTCCAAAGTGAATGACAAGATACATGCACTTTTGAGTTTTGCCACAAAAAAATTATATTTGATTTGACACTTTATATATTGGAATATAAAGATTAATATCTGAAATAAAAGGAATTGAAATCTACAGTTTCCCTGACCTAAAGCCATTTTTAACAGGTTGGTTTACAGAACATACTTTTGTTCTTATTCTGACTTCAGTCAAAATTAATTTCATTATATTCAAATTTTGCAGAAGATTTTAATATTGACAGGTTTAGTCACACAGGCATTGAAGCATTTCTATTTTAATAATGTCTTTTCCTCATCCCCAGGTGATGTGTGGTAAGCAAGCAAAATAAGAAAGCATTGGCCTAGGTGATAGCATTTTGTTTCCAACTGCAATACACAGTATACATAACAATTATACTTTCTTCTCTGTCATGGGAGTGTATGTGCTATAAAATACAATTTTAAAGTGTACGTGGTACTATTCTAACTCACAAACATAATATCAGATATGACAGAGTGGCCTAATCATTAAATCGTGCATTGTTCTAGGGAAAATATTTACATGCTTGAAAATTAAATTCTTCCTGTTCACATTGTTGCTTGGTCTCCCGCATTTTTTAATACTTCGCTGTTAAAATACTTTCTATCATTTCTTGAACTCCATTTAATCTAGGATCCTGAGCACTGAGAATTGTATGATCCTTTCACCTTTGCACTCAGGGTGAAAAGCAGAAAAGTGAATTACTCTTGCAGTAACATGAAGCGTGTTGGTGTGGCCAACACAATGTGTTGTTTGCCCATGCAGAAGGAGGATCATGGTGAGAACAGTGAGATTTAGTAGCTTCGGCTAACAGCACAGCTTTCATGAACCTTGACATTACCCTTTCTGGCCTGAGGCAAAACAATTTCAAAATAGATGAAATTAATTAAAACACTAGGGGTCCAAAATCCATATTGATTTCCTGTTCAATAACATAGTCTGAATAAGTGATCAATATTTGCACTTCTTCATTTTTGAAAATGTTTCTTTTTAGATACTGTTATCTATGAGTATATTTACAGTATTTGTCTTTGACAATAAATATCTCCCTGATTATTGACTGCATAGATAAATAAATATTGTTACTGTTGGAAAAAAAGGGAAGATCCCGAGAAGCTATATGCATATAGCGTGTTTTAATGCCGTGATTTGAACTCATCTTCATTTCCACTGAGCAGAGCTGCTGGTGACTGAGAATATCTGTAGCCAAAACAGCACCAGCCTCTGAGGGAGGGAGTTTGGTCAGGCTATGAAGAGATCTTTCAGGACATGGCATCAGCAACAGGGAGATCACATTGGCAGGGGACTGGATTTAGAGTGTGGGCATATCCCTATTGTGTTCCTGTGGCAAGAACCATCTTGCAGATTGCCTCCTGGAGATCTAAAGGTCTTCAATGGAAGCTGCTGAAATACACGGTCAGATCTGACCTGGGTGGTTTAGGAGCCAGATAGCACTGACTTAAGAATCCCAGCCCTCCTTTACCTTTTTGGAAATGCGAACTTGACTCTTCAGCTCCTAACACGGAGTCCAGCTTCTGCAAAGCTCAGCACACAAGGCTGGAAAACAAGCTGAATTTAGAAAATATTTGTGAAATCAGAAGGAGAAACTGTGGCCTCCATCAGAGAGGGACTGCCCTGCAACTCTTAGCTTGTTATGTTTTGCTTTTCACGCTCTTCTAGAGATCCATGCTTTCCCTATGTTCAAAAGAGATAGATATGTAAATTAATCAAAGGAAATGCCGAGTAATAACTTTTAATTTCCATTAATGGCAGTGAATGGGTGAAGAGAGAGCTAACGAATTTCAAACTTCCCTGCTGCTCAGAGTAGCTAGAAGTCTTCATATGCCTCCTGCTCCTGCAGAAATCCCTGGTTTTTAGGTCTCTTGGAAAATGACATGCTATAAGTGGCAGGTTCATTTCAATGCTGGAGGCCTGATGCCTGTCCCTAGGAAAAAAATACCCTGACTTATCTTGGGCAGGATTTGAACAAACAGTTTTCAGACAGGAGCTTGAGCAGATTAAAGCATTGATCTACCTAACTGCTCCAGCTACTGTGCTTGAAACCTTAGGGCATCAGCTTAGTTTACTAGGCACAGCATCTCTATGTACTTTTACATCACTGCTGTTTTATAGGAGAGTATTGTCTTGTACATTTCTCCTTATCTACACTTTTAATGGGTGTTTATAGTTTGTGGCAAGCAAATAAATAAAACACCTTTTTAGAATTAGGAAACTGAAATGTAATACATATAAACCAATCAAGGCAACCCTACAATCTGACAATGATTAACCACAGCAGCAGCTAAGTGAATCCGTTTGTATGTATTGGAATTTTAAAATTAAAAAAAAAAAAAAAAAGGAAAATGAAAAGGAAAGGGGAAAGGAAAAGGAAAGGAGAAGGAGAAGGAAAAGGAAAAGGAAAAGGAAAAGGGAAAAATAAAAAGAAAAGGAAAAGGGAAAAATAAAAAGAAAGAGAAAATAAAACCTTCCAATTATCTTTTTCATAGGTTAGTAGCCAAAACTACTAAATATACCATGAGTTTGATTGAGCTGATAGTCAACAATCAAACAGATTTCGCTGGCATGAACTCTGAAGTGGTTTTATGTTGACTGTGCAGCGTATGTGTGTACTCCTGAGGCCCTTTGGCAGGAATATATGGTGTCTTGCCTGGGTGCGCTGCCTGTGTGCTCACTCGGCTTTGCCTGGAATGCTGTGGTTTTGCAGTCCAGATGTATATGGTGCTAGTGGTTTGGGGATTTTTTCTTTCCTTTTTTTTTTTTTTTTTTTTTTTAAATGAATGGGGAGCAGGGAAAGCAAAATAAATATTCTGAATCTGTGTGTAAAAGCACAACTGGGAGATTCTTGAGTAAGATCATTAAAATAAGAACAACTTTTCTACCTCCAATTCTCTTAATTGACTGCTTGAATATTTTCTATCTGGAAATGATTTATCAACAATGTGATCCCTCACAAAAATGTGCCAATTACCATGAAAACTTGCTGAGAAAACAGCTGGATCAGTTTGCTAATTTTAGTGTTAAAATGACTCATCAACAGAATTGTTCACAAGTTACTATGTTTCAGCATAAAATAAAATAAAAATTAGGATGGAACATTATCCAAACTTTTATTTTAAAGTGAATATCACATTCAATAGAATAGAAGCAGACAAATAATAAATTGGCAGCCAGGTAAATGTTTTTACTTCACAGCATTTCAGCCTTCAAGACTTTTCCACTTGTCCTGACTTTAGTCAGATCAGTGATTCTGCCTTAGCTACATCCTTGGCTATGTACAAACCCTTAGATGTGTTATGGAAGGCTGTAAAAGTATTTTCTGCTCCTACAGCTGTTAACACTGCTCTGCTTTCTGGTTGTGGTGGGCCCTGCCTTTGCAGATCAGGGATTTCCAAAGAATATTAGTCACGACATTTCCAGGCCTTGCCAGAGGCAGAAAGTTCTGGAAAACTCAAAATGTGTTATTAAGCTCTTTCCAGCTCTGCTTAACACATACCAGGAGTGTGGATAGCCACTACACTTTGCACTGAGCTTCAGAATATCCTAGGGTTTGTCTGGCGTGGCTATGGGCAGCACAGACACCAGTGAGCAGGGAGCAGCACCCCTGGGAACAGTGCAGCGACTCCACAATGGACCACAGTGTGGAAAGATGTGTTATCTGGTGTGCAGAGCACTTCTGCTTGGCAACTTGAAAATCTCATAATTTCTTCTTACCATCTGCCTTGATTTTCAAAGTCTTTTCAAACCAAATTTATATCAAATAAAATAAAATCAAATGCAGCACTCTTGTGTTCTCAAGTACATTCCCCAAAGCATATATTCTCCTGCCCTTGTGCCCCTCAAGTCACCACTAACACCATGGGGTGTCTCCTACATGTGCCCTTTCCCCGTACACTGTTTTTTTCCTTGCCAAAATCTGCCTCTGCTCTCTTTGCTCATTTTCTCCCACTAGGCAAAACTAAGAGCAGCCGAAGGTCAGTCTGGCTTAGGGAATCACAAAGCCGGGACCCACCAGCAGCTTGATGCTACTGGGGGTCTCTGATCTCCAAGTCCATGAGTGGTGCAGAGGGGACATATCCTGGGGCACAGAAAGGCTGAAGAAATAGCAGTGACACACATGTCCTTGTCAGATACGGGCTGTCACTCTCTCCTGGAGAAAAAAAAAAGAGATGGAAAAGGAGGAAAAAAGCTTTAGCTGTTTGGTTTTTTGTGGTTTTTTTGTTGTTGTTGTTTGGTTTTTTTGTTTGTTTTTTTTGTTGGCTTTTTTTTTTTTTTGGGGGGGGGGTGTTTTTTTGTTGCTTTTTTTTTGGTGGGATTTTCCATATGTTTGATGTGGGGGGTGCCACCTCTGCTAGGTATAATATACTTGTGATAAAGCAGTTTAGGCAAGGCAGCATAAATTTACCTGGGTGACCTAATCAGTCTTTATTCAGTATTTGGTTGCAATGCATTTAACTTCTGAGCCATTTAAATTGCAGAATGAGTGAGACTGTCCAGGCTGCCAGCTGTATGTGTCATTAAGTACTTCAGGTCATTGTTCAAAGGGCCTTTAAGTGGAAAATCATATTTCTCATATTTGTGTGTAGAACAATAGTTAAGGTAAATTGCTTACTTTTTTTGAGTTTAAATGGCTAGAATATTTACCCAATGTGGGTATGTTCAAACAAAAAATGAGAAATAGACAGTCTTTAATAGGAAGCTTCATCCTAAAGAACATCTATTGGTTTCATAAGGTTTTGGATGTATAACAAAGTAATAAATCCAGATATAGATATAGATATAGATATAGATATAGATATAGATATAGATATAGATATAGATATAGATAGATAGATGATAGATAGATAGATAGATAGATAGATAGATAGATAGATATGTATCACCATATAAGTTTGTACATAGGGAATATATAGAATTGTAATTCAGCCTGAGGAGAACAAGGAAAGTCTGGTGGCTTTTTTTTTTTAATGGCAAATGGTTTTCACCTCATCCTACTCTTGCTGATGTTTTGCAGCTCTTGAGGCACAGGACTTACTCAGTTTTTATTTAATGCTTACATCACTAGGCTCCCATTCAGGAGAATGTCCGCCTTGAGTATCTTTACTACTGAGTGTCAAGGATGTTAACTAATCAGTTTTGTTGCAATATGAACATGCAGAGAATCAGATATAGTCAGGAAGTTTAGTACCAGATTTTAAAAAACACAATTCCCATCAGTGTGACATTAAGTTATTCCCTAAATGGGCAGCCCCTCCACTTTCTGACAGTGCTCACAAAGAGCTTTTACAGTTGGGTTCTGAAGGTTGGAGCAGTGACTACAAACAAGCTTCTCCTTTTGGGGGCTCGTTGCTCTCATGCAGCTGTTGTCTTAGCCTCTGGCAGAAATAAACTAAAAAAATAGGCACTTCCTTACATATAACTGTTCATGGCATCTGGAATGATAGGGTGGGCACATTACAGTAAATGGTGTTTAGAAAGAAATTGTGTGAAAACAAAGAAAGCCACATAGGAAAACACTGACAAAACCATACAAATATGTGGCTTATCTATTTTGACTATTTGCGTTCTTTATGTTTTGGAGGTTTTCACAGAACGCATGTGGTCCTCACTTCCAGGCACATGGTATGTAGTTTCAGGATTGTCCAAATGGAGGGACTAGTCTGAAAAACTGTGAATATAATTAGATATGGAATACTTTTAACAGCTGGAGGGATTTCACACTTATAGCATAATTTACAAAACTTTGGGCTTGGCACTGTTTCAGCACTAGCACGGGAAGTAATAATTTCTCTGGCACTTTTTTTGGCTCCTGTAATTATTTATGTCTGTAGATATATAATTTTAAAATCACACACACACAAAAATAATACTTCTACCTGGTTAGTGATAAATGAGCAACTTTAGAAGCACGGTCAGAAAGAAGTAAGAAAAAAAGTGATCCCACATAAGGCCCATGCTTAAAAATTACAACTAATTTATCTCCCTGTTTATAAAAGGTCTTGTGGAAGTTTCTTGTGTTACTGAAAATGTTTTAGACTTGTTTTTTTTATATACTATAATGGAGTCAAATTGTGAGAGATTTACAAGCAAAAAACATTAGAAAGTATCCAGCATATCAAATATGGTAGCTAGCAAAGCAGATACATCATGTAAGTGAACCAGATACCATTGATAAGATGACATCTAGAAGAAATGAGAACAGTAACAGCACAAGGAACAGATGATTATACATATAATTTTCTTGTCTTTTCTTGACTGTGTTTTAAGAGCAGAATAAAAAAACTATATAGACTCTGAATTCTCTTGTAAACTGTAATCCCAGCCATTCTTGTTCTTACAGCTTCTGTACATGATTTCCTTTCACTTTGGAGGCTCTAGTAGTTATAAAAGTCACCTTAGTAGAGTATGTTAAATAGCAATGTTCCTCTCAAAGGGAGAGGGTTCTAGCTCTCACTTAAGCAACATCTTACGGTATTGAGGTGTAGCATTCCAAGACCATTGAGTCTGTATTTAAAGAAAAATACATGTTGAGTTCTTTGGTAGTCCATAGATCACTAATACTGATACAGAAAAATCAGGGTATACCAATGAGTTTGATTGTGATGATGCCCAAAACAGTGCTTTTCAAATCATTTTCCATTCCTGGAAAAGCATACCATGTAAAGTCCTGACAGTGGTGTCTACTTACATTTTGCATTACCTAGCAAAATAGTTCCAAAAGAGCTTTTACACGATGAAACAACTGTATGCTCTATTTACAGTCAAAGAAGAGAGAAAATATTCACAATCTTCTAGGGTTTGCAGAACAGATTAATGGCTGCAGACTTCTAGGTTACAGAACTAGTCTCCTCTTGAACCAAGGCTGTGGAACACGCACTTGAAAAGAGGGACTTACTGTGCTATACAAGCTCCTGCAGGTATATCAAAGAATCACACACAGAATGTTAGGGATTGGAAGGGACCTCAAAAGATCATCTAGTCCAATCCCACTGCTGGAGCAGGAACACCTAGATGAGGTTACACAGGAAGGCATCCAGGTGGGTTTTGAAAGTCTCCAGAGAAGGAGACTCCACAACCCCCCTGGGCAGCCTGTTCCAGTGTTCTGTCACCCTCACTGAGAAGAAGTTTCCTCTCAATTTTAAGTGGAACCTCTTGTGTTCCAGTTTGAACCCATTACCCCTTGTCCTATCACTGGTTGTCACTGAGAAGAGCCTGGCTCCATCCTCGTGACACTCACCTTTTACATATTTATAAACATCAATGAGGTCACCCCTCCGTCTCCTCTTCTCCAAGCTAAAGAGACCCAGCTCCCTCAGCCTTTCCTCATAATGGAGATGCTTCACTCCCTTAATCATCTTTGTTGCCCTACGCTGGACTCTCTCCAGCAGTTCCCTGTCCTTCTTGAACTGAGGGGCCCAGAACTGGACACAATATTCCAGGTGCAGTCTCACCAGGGCAGAGTAGAGGGGAAGGAGAACCTCTCTTCACCTACTAACCACTCCCCTTCTAATACACCCCAGGATGCCATTAGCTTTCTTGGCCACAAGGGCACAGTGCTGGCTCATGGTCATCCTGCTGTCCACCAGGACCCCCAGGACCCTTTCCCCTACGCTGCTCTCTAATAGGTCATTCCCCAACTTATACTGGAACCTGGGGTTGTTCCTAGCCAGATGCAGGACTTTACACTTTCCGTTGTTATATTTCATTACATTTTTCCCCGCCCAACTCTCCAGCCTGTCCAGGTCTTGCTGGATGGCAGCACAGCCTTCTGGCGTGTCAGCCACTCCTCCCAGCTTGGTGTCATCAGCAAACTTGCTGACAGTGCACTCTATTCCCTCATCCAAGTAATTGATGAATATATTGAATAGTACTGGTCCCAGTACTGACCCCTGAGGCACTCCACTAGATACAGGCCTCCAGTTAGACTCTGCCCTATTGACCACGACTCTCTGGCTTCTTTCCTTCAGCCAGTTCACAGGCCACCTAACTACCCAATCATCCAGACCACAATCCCTTAGTTTAGCAGCAAGGATGCTGTGGGAGACTGTGTCAAATGCTTTACTGAAGTCCAGGTAGACCACATCCACTGCTTTGCCATCATCTAGCTGCATCGTTATGTCCTCATAAAAGGCTATGAGGTTGGTCAAGCATGACTTCCCCTTGGTGAAGCCATGTTGACTGCCCCTAATGACCCTCTTATCCTTGATATGCCTTGAGATGGTACCAAGGATAAGTTGTTCCCTATGGTTGTGCACTTAGGATAAGTTTCATAGAAGTAAGGGGCTCAGTGAATGCAGTGATTATTTTTTACTTTGTTTCCTACCTTCATCACACCTCTGGTAACTCAGGCATTGCCTGTTATTTGGAAGATGAGGGGCTCACTTGCTTCATCCATTAGGGTCTAGCCTAAGGTCCCTAAGGCCTTTACCAAACATGCCAATAACACATATGGACTTGGTGACTCAGACAGCTACTGCAAGGAACCAGCAGTGTTGAAAGTCCTTTAATGCCACACACCAAGTAACCATCCCATGATGAAACATCTGTCTTCACCAAGCCCAGGTGGGGTTTGCATTGATGACCAGGTGGTAAGAGGACTGAGGTGCCTTCAGTAGTGTGCCACAATGCACAGTGCCTGGGTGTTGTTTATCCTTCCAGAGAATGCTTACCTCTCCTCAGATCTTCAGCAATGACGGAGTTTCATTAAGCTATTCCATTATGACTAAAATTAGTTTTTCCTCTAAAGGCACAAAGCATACTTCTGTTCCTTCCCCCATTCCATCCCTCTGGAAATAACTTTTAAATTTTGCCAAACTGAATGCCGTAATGAAAAAAAAAACATCACCCTAATATTCCAATACATTCCTTTTGTACTGCCAAAACATCTACCTCTACCATTAATCACCATGAGGACTTGAAATTCCAGTTAATTACAGCAACAAACGTGGGCAGTAAGCATTCATCAATACCTCAAGTAGACAGGAAAGAAGACATAAGGACAAATTCCTCACTGTTCCATATGTTTAATATATAGCACGTATGTTAAGGATTATATTTTACACTATGGTATGTTTCAAAAATAAAAACCAATTTGGGCAGTCTGAAAGAGTTGTGTCTGAATACATATTGACAGCAGGACAGTTTTATTGCTAGAGAAAAGACACTACAAAAAGATCCATGAAGGGTAATTTGGGTAAAATAGACACAGGCGTGAGAATTTAATTTGGTCGTACCCAGTTGTGCAAAAATAAAAAAATTAATGAAGAAATATATTTATAAGTCCATGCTTGTCACTTGTCACATTTGTATTATTGAAACATTCATGCCTCTGATTCAAAGTCCTCTAAAACCAGTCTCTCCCCAGCCTCTGGGTCATGTGTGTAAAATTAAAGACATAGATAAATCTTTACCAGATTTGGTTGTAAATAACTACATTTCCTGCTCCACCCCATATCTAATAGCTCTAATCTCTTTCCATGGGCCTTTGCATACTTTAAAAGACACTTCTGTGAACTGCAACAAGAGGTTGAAAAGAAGCCTCCAAGGGCTGTAATCCTGCTATGGCAGCTTGACGTTAGGGGTCCTCTCACCTGCCTCCCCACTAGTATCTGCCAGCTCCAGGTACCCACCCCAACTGTGCCCTTGTGATGAGTTTTCCCACTGCCTAGCACGCACACCTTTTTAAGCCCTCCTTCTCCATTTCTGTTTTTATTTTAGCACCTGTGAAGGGGGAGGCGAAATAGAAGATATTCGTGTGTCAAACAAAGGACAGATCAGGTGTCAGCCAACAATTGTGTCTGCTAAGGAGGTAAAGTCAGGAGCTGGCAGGATCAAGCACTGCGAGGAAGTATGGTTGTAAAATTAATAAACACCTGTCTGGTATTACTGTACCTATTGGACTTCTCCCAGAAAGATAATTAATCACCTAAACCTGGCAAAACAATCTCTTAAGCCCCATCACTGTATGCATTACAAGGTCAGTCTGAACTTGCTCCAAAACTCATGCTGGTGTCCTCACAAAGTCCAGACATGGGCTTTTGAGTCATGGAGACCTGGCAGTTCCCATCTCTTCCCAAGAGCTGTATCAAGAGGGAAGCTCACTGCAAGGTAAGAGCTGCCCTAATCCTCTCCACAGCATTGGGGAGGCAGGGGCATGGGGCCAGGGAGATTCCTGGCACCTGGTGCTGGAAGGACTCGTCCCTTTGTTTGTGTGCATCTCGGTCCGAGCTGTTTGGAGTGTTAAAACTCACTGGAAATACCATGGACACCCTCCAGTTCCTTGGGGAAACTCTATGGGATACTTTAAAAACTTTATTGTGCAGGATGTGGGTCCGATTTGACCATTCAGTCCCCTTGGTATAAAGAAGTCACACTCTTGACCTGCCTGCAGCCCCCATGCTAACCTAGTGCTCCCAAAATATGCTGTCCTCCCACTTTTATCTCACTGTGCAGACAAACCCTGATTTGGTTACATAAATAATACTGGCCTATTGGAAGCCATCCAGCCGTTAAACCTCCTGATTCAGAATTTAAGCCTGAGATCAGGATGAGGCCTAATGCGTGTGGAGTGGAGATTATCCCACATCTGCCAACCGTGGTACGCCGGCATCTGCCGAGCACCTGGTGGGGGTCACGATCAGATCCACCCTACAGATCCTGTACAGCAATTCCTATATTCTCTTCTCTTACTCAAGTGGCAGGACGTCATCAAATATGTATTTCTAAGACAGATTGGCCCCTAATTGAATAGCATGCGCGGCAGCCCAAGCTGAAGACAGTATGTGAGCAAAAGTGCCCGTGCCCAGCACCCGCAGCCACATGCAGGGCTGCTGCTGCCTGAGGCACAAGCCTCAGACGAGCTGTGCACCCCAACTACACCTGCAAGGAGCGTAAACAGACTTTTGCATTTGCCAGATGTGCCATCATTATCTCTGGAGAAACAGAATGAAAAGGGATCTGCAGGAATTGGAACTAGCAAAGGACATAAGAGCCAAGGGGAAAATTCCCACTGTTTCACCAGACCCGAGACTTTATCCATTAACTCCATACTGCCTATCTCACATAAATGAGTGCTCTGTTAGCCCTTCCTCCTTCAGCTGCACACAGGAGTAGTACAGTAGCCCCACAGCTGTCTATTCATTAACACAGAACCAGTGTCTTTGTCACCCTGTGCCCACTAAGCACTTTTGTTTCACTTGAACATGCGGACTTCCAGGCTTCTTTCTGCAGATTCAAGCTCACAATAACAAACTCCACTTCGTCTGCAGTATAGTAGGCTGCAGCTATTGTAATAAAATAGCTGTGATCTTCAGCAACTGCAATAGAGCATTGTCTTGAGATCAATTTCCTTTTACAATAAAGTCTTGGCTTTGCCTCAGCATTTATGAAGTGGTGGGAGGCCGTTATCCATTGAAATTATCTCTTTCATATACTATGCCATAAAAATATGGCCCTCTATGTGTAGTGTTATAAAGGTATTGAGCTGGCTGACTGACTTTAACCACCCAAGAAGAGTAATAAGTTCAGTAATCCTCTGGAAATGCACAGTCTGGAGCGTGTTACTGCAGCTAGTACACAGTGCACTCTACAAAAGCAAATCACAAAACCAATTAGATTTATGCATTTACAATCCTTGACTGATACAGCCTTGACATAAATCATAGAGTTTGAAAAATATACTGCTGGATTAGCAAACCACATTGTAATAGTCTGGCTTGCAATGTTATTTTGCTGAGATATTTACGATACCAACAAAATCAATAATGTTCTTAAGCAAGTTGCTGTTGTTACAGGGTGCTATGAATAGACTGTGCATCTAAATTTTTATTGTACACAGAACAAATGCAACCAGGTTATAACTTGGAAAGGGATCTCAGGGCAGATTCTTGTCCGAGGACAGCCAGCCCAGTGCGCTCTAAAACTGCACTTGAAGAAAAAGCTTTCGTCAATGAGCCATAAGTGTATTCTGGTGCCAGTAAAGGACAAAGGAGATGTTTGGTTTGTTGTTGTTGTTTGATTTTGTTTTTATTTGTTTTTATGTTTGTTTTTTATTTTTGTTGTTGGAGTTTGATTTTTGTTTTTAAATAGTATCTGTGAGGGGCTAATTTGTTTGTTGTGAAGTAGCCGTGTTGTGTTCACTGGTCTTCCTTGTCCAGTGCCTAAAGGGACAACGAAAATGATCTTCTCAAATGTGTAGTTTTGCAGAGATGATGGGAGGTGCAGAGCCTGGTGGAAGTCCTAGGAGGCTTCGCAGTACATAATCAGATTTCTTTGAAGTTTGACTATGGTACTCATCACTATATGGTCAACTTGAAAACTGGAACATTACTAATCAGGAAAGTGTTTCTGCTCAGCATCACTGTTAGTTCTCCTTCACACTGCAGCTCCCATTCTCCACATCACAGTGTCTTCATTGTATCCCTGCATCTCTACAGAAGTGAGTGATCAGCAGGAGGGCAGGCTGAAGGCCTTTCTGGAGCGACAGTTAAATACAGTGAGGGCAATCCAGAGGGGGTAAAGTCTCCTTGAGGCCATCATACCTAGAGAGCAAACATTAACAAAGGTACTACTGGAAGGAGTAGATATCATCCAAAATAATAGTCCTACTTTTATTGTAGTTTATGTCAACCCGAACAGAGGTGTTTCATATTAGCAGTCTTAAGGCTGTGAGAAGACAGGAGGAAGTGAGGGGAGCAGAAGCATTGTATGCTGATTTCAGAGTGCTTTGTAATTATGAGAGCATTTTAAGACGCAAGCTGATAAAAAAAGTCAGAGCTTATCTTGATCAAGTCACCAATTATCCAGTAGTCAGAAGCTAGTGTATCAGAGGCTTGCTACTTTCAGTGTCAACTGTGTGAATGAAAGTTTTACAGGGAGAGACAAAACCATTGCTGAAAAAAAGGATCGGAAGAAAAAGCACGAGTGGATATTTGGAAGTTGGTAATTACCTGGCTGAAATTCGTGACCACATCATCTAGTTTATATGTAGCCTTTAAAACTGTACAGATCATTTACAATTCCCAAAAATCATCTACAGTGTTTAAGATCAGTCACAGCTTTTGACTCCTGGTTTTGAGAGGAAATAAATGGTTGTCTGTATTGAGGACAAGTTAGACAAGGACTATGTGAGATAACAGATCGGCTCTGTTTCCACTGTTGTGGACTTCAGCCAAAGAAGGGAGGATTATCACTACTAATACAGCATGGGACTTTGAGATGGTATATCAGCTGAAGCAGAAGAAAATGTAATCCAAACTCAAAATGCTAAAGGGAGGTAATGAGCATAGCCTGACTTTGACAGTGTCTGAGGAGGGGTTCTGCTGGAGATAACTTTTTCAAGCCTATACTAAGCTATTCTTTCTCCACAATTTATGCTTCAGCAGCAGGAAATGAACATTTGATATCTAGCCTACAGTTTGAGGTAAACAGTGTACTTTCCCAATTTTTTTTTTTTTTTTTTTATCTGCTAGAGTACAGAATCTGAGGAAGGGAAAGGACTTTACCAGTAATATTTATTACTGCGTCAAATATCTTCATATTTGTACACTTTGAGGCCAGCCCCACAACCAGCATAAATCAACATAGTTCCCTCAGAGTTGTGTTGCTTCGCTCTGCTGATGATCCAGTCCATAGAGAGCCCTGATTATCAGGAACAGAAGAAAGTTACAATAAAAAAGCCTGGGCAAACAGAAAGTGTTGCTTATGGAGTTTCTGTGTTTTCTTAGTACATTCTTGTTATAGTAGAAGCCTTTCAGGTCAGGTTTGAGTAGCCAAGAATCTGCAGCATGGGATCAATTAATCTAATACTGTGTTTTGGAGAGTAGTTTTTCAATGGGTTTCTTTACAAAACGTCCTGACAACTACTTTATATTCCACCTATTCCATGGAATCTGCGTAGAGTAGAAATCCTGCAGCAATCTCTCATTCCATCCCCTGGCTTCGCTGCCCTGGTTAGGAACCTGATGACTGTAATGTGTCAGTGTAATCCAAAGTAAGTACTCAGTTATTACTGAAGCAGATATTCTTAATGTGATTTGATAATCTCATCATCATTGTTTCTGGACAATGTTATTATGAGAAAATGGTCTGCCTTATAATAGGTGTGGTCTGCTGAATTACTCATGGAGTGGATGCTCTGTGTGGTGTTTTAAGAGACCAGTTCAGTTAAGGACGAAATACAGCCATTTCCTGTAATGTAACATGGTCATAAAGATCCCCCCAAGCAGTTTTTGTTTATCTCCCTTTTTTATAAAGACTTGACTTGGCTGCTTTACCCAGGTTCTATTTGCCGAGTTTCTTATCTTAATGACAGTCCCCAGAGTAACTTCAGCTGTCTCAGCAGCATTGCCTTGGGAATTGTGAAAGGAGTTTCCAAATTGTGTGGAGAATTAGGCCATGAGTCCCTCAGAAACACAGGCTCTGGCAGTTTTCCAAAGAGCTATAAACATAACACATCTCTGGCTGCACAATCAGTGATTTTCAGCGCTCAGATAGACTGTGTACAGAGGATGGCATCTCATGATCAATGGCATGATTGCAGCAGTGTCTTGGCTGGGGCATTTAGCACCCCAGACACCCAAAGTGGGTGGGAACATCCTAAAGAAGTTGTGCAAAGTTAAGCAGGAGTTTTTATGTAGGTTGTAATCATTGTGATAGTTTTCAGAGCCATCGTCCAAGAACTGTGCTAGAAACAAACCTGTTTCTAGAAACAAAAACACTGTTACAAAGTCCTACTTTGTCCACTGCTACTATACTGAAACATCTTCACTTGACCTTTGATGGGAGATATTTCCAATTTTGCACATCATCTTTGAGTTAACTTGAGAGCTATGGTCAAATATGCCTTAGAACATATTGGTAAGTTTACCTGGTTCTTTCAGAACCTGAAGAGATACTATTACTGTATACTAACAACAATGCATCTACAAATGCCTCACTAAGTCTATAAATTTATGACTTCCCATTTACCCATTCATGTAAATGAAAAAGCTCGGATAATAACATATTGCAATCAGGTTTCAGGATTTGACTACCAAGTGATGATAGTTGCTAAAAAACATAAGTAAATAAATGAAACAATTGATCCTGGGGATATAAACTTCCATTGAGGGGCAATGCATTGGCCAGATGTAGGCACTTCACTGCTAGAGGAAGAATAAATTTTAGATGGGTTTTTATTACACATGAGGCAAACCGCTTTACTTTCTCTTTTTAACACAAATATGCAAAGCCTGCCTTTGTACCACAATGCTACCACTCTCTTGGCAGCAATATTAAAGAGGTCCCCTTGTTTTGTTGGATATTAATACCAGGCTGTACTCTGAAATGTGATTTTAAAAATAAAAAGAAAGTTAATTGTTGCTGGGAAATTTTAACTGAAGCTGATTAAAGGAAGCAACAAAATATATTGACTACTAAACCTCACTTCTCTTTTTACGTGTGACCTGTAATGGACTCCCCCAAATCATTACGTGGTCTCTCTAAGCATTCCAGGTTTGTCATTTGAAATTCATTAAATGTTTGTGTGTCTGATTTTTGGGGGGCTTTCTGAAAAGTTTTATAGTCACAGCTGCACTAGTTATGGATAGGTTTATAGTGCTTTGCCCATCAACTGGCCCACATGTCCAGTCCAGTCTGTTTGATACCCTACCTTTCACAAGTGTTCAGCAGTTCTGGAGGTGTTCTTATAAACCTACCAGTAAATGTACCAGCTGGACTCGTTTATGTACATGAGCAGCCTCATTCCGGCTGACTTACAAAAAGCCAGGGGCAGTAAATCTGTGGTCAGTCCATACATGTACTTTAAAGTATTTTTTTACACTTCTGAAAAGA
Organism: Streptopelia decaocto; assembly: GCF_964273445.1. Lineage (NCBI taxonomy): Eukaryota > Metazoa > Chordata > Aves > Columbiformes > Columbidae > Streptopelia > Streptopelia decaocto. Next base: position 62,477,949 of record NC_138656.1, read on the forward strand.
AAATAATAAAATATTGCTAAGCTTTTTAGTAAGTTATATGTGGTCTTCAGAAGAACTTGAATACTCTGTGGTGAACAAACAACCTTCTGAGAGTCCCTTTTTCTTTGCAGTAAATTCTTTATGCTGTACAATTAAAGCTGTTAGAAAGTCTGCTCTCTTAGAAGCACACTGATGGACTGCATATTTGTAGAAAATCATGTGAACAAATTGCTCATTACTTTCTTTTGTGACTATTGCAGGTGCAACACAAATAAAGGACTTCTTGAAGGCTGCAAACAACTTCTTCACATTGTCCAGGAAGGTTTGTCAGTAAACAAGGCTGGTTTAAAATGCTCAGATGAGCGGCAGAATGAGAAGGTACAGACAAGCCACCATGAATAATACATGCAACAGTAAACCCAACAAAAATTAACACAGGTGAAAGGACTTCCAAGGGAAGGAAGGAAAAAAAAAAAAAAAAAAAAAAGAACTAATAAGAAGAAATGTTTTTTCCAGCATCTCCAGATTTACTCTGAGAGTGATCCTCAGTGTAATAAGAGAGGATATCAAGAAAGGGAACCACTTCTTCCTGACCACACTGTCCCATCTGTCAGCATCACACTACTCAGAAGACACCCTTTCCTCTCTTTTCCCATCCTTTTTCTGGATCTGCTCACAGTTCTCCTGTGCTTTGTGTGAATGTCTCAGTGCTGACATCAGTTAGTTCAAGGTTTTATTAATATTTACCAATAGAGATTCCAGTCAAACCCATCTGAGAGTCTTCCTGTTATGAGGGAACTTACCTGAGCACTTCTGGTAAGAGCAAAATCCCTGTGATTTCTGTTTCTTTAAAATAATGGGAGCTTTCAGCTGACCACAGGTGTTAGCACTGTAACTCACTGGTGTTTTTTACCAGAGGTAGATTTCAAATTAATTCTTTGACAGCATGCCTACTGAACACAAGTTATAGCTTCATGGCAACAGTGGACTTTCCTGCTTGTGTTTTACCACAGGAATACTTATGGCACATGTTGCTGTCTACTCTGCTACCCTACAGAGCAGAACCTGTACACTTTCCTATGAGATAAGTAAATGGGTTCAAACTTCAGCAAGGACTATGGTGGGGATCTTACCAGGATAGCTATCATGGCTATCCTTTCCCAGCAGTTCTGTTGCAATAAAAAGATACTAATACACCTTATTGGTATCTGTGCTCCTATGCAGTCCTAGGACACTCTTCCTTCTTGACAGTGCACATTGCCTTCTTCCTCCCTAGTCTAGAATGTGTTTTGATGGTTACCACCAACTAAAAATAAAATGGTTACAGACTCCATATGGTACACTGCAAAATATAAGAAGCATTAAGAAATGAAACTCAGAATTTCCTAAAGCAACCTAATACTCACTTTGGTTTGGGGATATATTTTTGACTTAGTTAAAATGTATTTGCTGCAAGCAGCTGTCCTGTGTTCTGGGAGTCCTTTCAATTGCTTCAAATTTCATGGTAATTAACAGTTGCAGGGAATAGACAAAATATAGTGCTGTTGACCCATACGATCATAAGCCTTTCTTAAACCCACAGCTTGTAAGTCATGGAAATTCATGCTCTAGGAAGGTTGGAGCCAAGCTGACCTGAGGGCATGGAGGCAACCAGCTATGCTGCCAGCAGAGTGAACTGAGTCAAGGGCTGTGGCTGAGCCGACAGACCCTCAAGCATCTGAGCTGATGTTCATGCTCCATGGTTAATCCAGTCATTGGTTGCCTTCTGTTCTTCACTTGCATGTCCAGGGACAAAGTCTTTTTTCCCAGCTTTCCAAAAGAAGGAAAGAAATACTTCTCTCTGGTGAACTGAACAATTCTCATTTATTAAATAGTACCAGTAAATGTGTATTGGTTCAAATACTTGTTATCTGGTCCTTTCATTAAAAGTGTAGGAGAGGTGATAGAAGGTTGTTCTTTTGTGTCAACATTTTGTTTCCTCCCAGCAAGAGAAATGACTTGGCAATTGGTTTCATCAGGTGGAGAATACATCACCTACACATTGCATCCAGATTGTGCCCTATCTGTTCAAAAACATTTCCAACATTACTGCTTTTGTATGGTTATTTACTACAAAGAATATCAATAGGTTCTCATTCTCTCTTACTTTCTTAAACAAAGATAGTTGGTTTTAACATTAACATCCTTTTATTTATCTTTCTGACAAGTTGAAAAGATTTGACCTGAGGTGTGGAGTTAAACGTTTCATATCTTCTTACTAGTGTAATGTTGTTTGGGGACTGGTTATATTATTGTAGAGAAATGCAATACAAACTTCATGTGTATGATATTAAGGAGGCAGTGTCTAGACAGAGACTTGTGTCTACTACAGGGATTGATACAAAAATGAAATCCCTTAGTAAAGCCTTCCTAGAAAACCACATAAGCATTTATGGCCTTATTTATGGCACTAATATTTTAAGCATAACAGAATTTTGACTTCAGCTGTTTAGAATAGTAAATGAGTCAGGGCCTGATGCATTACTTCTACAAGCAAATGCAATAGATTGTCTTCTTGGTGTTTGTTGGTTTGTTTGCATTTTATCTCTCTTTAAGGATACCTCTTACTGTGCTTATGTCATTTACAAAAAGGTCATAAACTATCACACACAAAATCACACACAGAATGTTAGGGATTGGAAGGGACCTCAAAAGATCATCTAGTCCAATCCCCCTCCTGGAGCAGGAACACTTAGATGAGGTTACACAGGAAGGCATCCAGGTGGGTTTTTAATGTCTCCAGAGTAGGGGACTCCACAATCTCCCTGGGCAGCCTGTTCCAGTGTTCTGTTACCCTCACTGAGAAGAAGCTTTTTCTCATATTTAAGTGGAACCTCCTGTGTTCCAGTTTGAACCCATTACCCCTTGTCCTATCATTGGTTGTCACCGAGAAGAGCCTGGCTCCATCCTCGGGACACTCACCCTTTACATATTTATAAACATTAATGAGGTTACCTCTCGGTCTCCTCCAAGCTAAAGAGACTCAGGCCCCTCAGCCTTTCCTCATGAGGGATATGCTCCACTCCCTTAAGCATCTTTGTGGCTCTGTGCTAGACTCTCTCCAGCAGTTCCCTATTCTTCTTGAACTGAGGGGCCCAGAACTGGACACAATATTCCAGGTACGGTCTCACCAGGGCAGAGTAGAGGGGAAGGAGAACCTCTCTTCACCTACTAACCACTCACCTTCTAATACACCCCAGGATGCCATTAGCTTTCTTGGCCACAAGGGCACAGTTCTGGCTCATGGTCATCCTGCTGTCCACCAGGACCCCCAGGTCCCTTTCCCCTACGCTGCTCTCTAATAGGTCATTCCCCAACTTATACTGGAACCTGCAGTAACTATGGCTAGTACTGATATTTTATTCCTAGTTTAACTGCAATTTTTTAAATGTGGTGTGCAAATTAGCTGCTGAAGAGCAGCCAGGAGTGGCAGGTGAACATGGCAGGGGATGTCAGAAGTGACTGAGTTTTGGAAATGGGATGGCTATCTTAAAATAGATCAACAACATGAGTCATAAAGAGATTCCAGGGAAACTCTAACTCCTACTGTTAGGCAGTGAGGTAGAAAACTCCTACTGTTAGACAATGAGGTAGGGTCCCAAGTCTGAATCCAGAAAATTGCAAGGTTATGAGTACTGGAAAAAGTTAGTGGAACTGGCTTTGCACTTTCTCCATGGTTGTGATTTATCAGAGTATATGAAGATATTTTGTGTAGATGCAGTAAAAAACATTTATTTTTGTGCCTCATGTTTGACAGGACAAATTTTGAAGAGTCAGAGAAACTATGCTATATTTGAACAGTTTTGTTTTGTTTTGTTTTGTGTGGAAGTATGGACACTGAAATAAATTGTGAGTTTGAGGAACCTGAAAAATGCCCTTAAACACATGTTTATATTTTGGAAATATTACAAGAACATAGCAGGGAGCTGCCTGTCCTGAGGCCAGGTCTTACAGAAAAAAAAAAAAAAAAACAAAAAAGATTTACACAAGCCTAATACAAATAAGATGACTCCCCTAAAAGCCCAATATTAATAAGATACAAGGGGCAACTTGCTCTGAGGTCAGCATGGCTTTAGCTTAAATGTCAGTGGAGTAAAATCTATGGCCAACATTTTCAGAAGGGACCATTGGTTTGGGGTATATTCAGATTATTACCTTGGTACCCAAAGCTCAGCATTGCAGTAAGTGGCATCCCAAAGCAGCAGCTTAATTTGAATCTTGTTCTTATTATTATTTCAGAAAATGCATTGCAGTGTAGGGGCCATTAGAACATAGTTCTTTTCATCATTATTACTCACTTGTTAACGTTTCTCTCATGCAACTTCTACTGCAGTGGCTCTAAGGCTTATTATTATGACATAACCTGGAAAACATTTTAGCATTTTTTTCCTTCCCTTGGCAAGAAAACACTCCCATTCTGGGATGAAAAGATAACACAAATGAAACCAGACAAGGATCATTACATTTGCTAATCTGAAGTGAGAGATTAATGTTGTACTCTGGACTAGTTCTAAAAAAAAAATGCAAGGTTTTTCTCCATTTTCAGAAAAACACCTGCATCTGCTGAGGTGTAGAGAGAGGGAAAGGATCGACACCGATTTTCCAGTCTCTTTTATGGAATAAAGGTAGTGCTGTCATGTTTTCAGTTTAATGACTTAAGGATTTGCATGTCACTACGTCTTGTCCAGTGTCACTTTGTTAAAATCAGACTGCAAGAAAGCACAAGAGAGCTCATTAATTACTTCAACTTGGTTCTAAGACATGCCTTTGATTTTAAATTTTATTTTACAATGTAAAGCAAAGTTACTAACTTTTCCTAGACTGTAAAAACAAAGGGCTCCTTCTCACTCTGGTGAGCAAAGGAACAGTGAAATATATTAAGCCAGCACGCTCTCTGTTACATTTCTCATTACTACTAGGGCTAACTGGTTGCTGAGCACAGTGGCTGGTAAACTGAGATGAATTCAAGGCCAGCCTTACTCATATGCTACTTCTCAGCTTTGTTGTCCAGAATAAACAGTGGGTCTTCCTGATGCAGATGGTTACAATGTAAAGGACCCAGCCTGCTCTGCACTGCTCTGCTCTTTGTGAAAGAAGTGCTGCCTTGTGCTCAGCATCGCAGATGACACTCTCAGCTGGAGCCTCACATTGTTAGTGCCTAAATAAAGCTGTGTGATGGGAAGATTGTCACACAACTGCACATTGCATTAGGTCTTGGGTGTCCCTGAGCCTGGGAACGGGAACTGCAAGGACAGACCAGAAAAGGAATGTGATGCTTGTGGCTTGCCAGTCTCACCCTAAATGAGCTCTCACAGCACAAGCACTGAAGTGAATGAGTTTATATATTGCAAGCCAAAAAACCTCCAAACAGTTCTTTTGTTTAGAAACAGAGGTACAGAGGCAAGAGAGAGCAACATCTATCGCTACTGAAACCAAATCAGATCCAGTGGGCACTTCCTGAAAATGCAATTTCTCAGTTGGCTGAAACTGACCAGAGTGTCTTTTGCTGTTGGAAAGGGTTCTACTGCCATATTGACTGCCTCTGTCCATGTTTTTCCATGGCCTCCATGCAAGGGCTGTCTCCACATTCTCTCTGAGGTTGCATTGAGATTTAGCATTTCTAACTCCCACCCCATCTTCGAAGCTTCATAAATGAGGTGTTTAATCAGGATGACTAATTTTAATGTGCGTTCCCACGAATTATCTATTGTCTTCCATTTAACCTTCAGAAGGCTAATATATTGAAGGTACAACTCAGATGAGACATTAACTATTAAGACTAAACAAAACACACCAACTACAATCTAATATTCAACTCAGCTCAAGGTAAATTTTTTATTCACTGTGAAGAAAATGTTCTCCGTTGTCTGAATTCCAGCTTCAGTATGTAAATTACCATACACTGAAAATCATTGTCATGGTTTAACCCTAGCTAGCAATACAACCATGACAGCTGCTCACTTACCCTCCTCCGCACCTCCCAAATAGGGGAGAAAATCAAAAGGGAGGGGAGAAACTTGGGTTGAGATAAACACAGTTTAACAAAATTTAAAAATACTAATACACTACTAGTAAATAAATATATGTAATAGAAATTGAATATAAAATAAAAGATACCCAATGCAATTCCTCAGGAACTCTGTCTGCACTGAGCAGCCAGTCCCAGGAAGCAGCACCTGGTCCCTGTTTGGGGACCAATCCCAGAGAGAGAAAAAGAGGAAAAAGGTAGAAAAGCCCAGAGGCCTCTGCAAAATGGCAGCATGGCCGAAGGTTGAATTACTGAAAATCCTGAACAGAACTACTCTGGCTCCAACAAAGAGAGCAAAGAAAATGAAGAAGCGAGTAAGAGAGACCGGAAGATCCTGATTCTCCTTAAATATGAAGCTTGATGCTAATGGGATAGAATACTGTTATTGATCAGTCTGGATGTCAGTCAAGCTCTGCCCCATCCATGCCACTCTTCCTTGATGCCTCACACCTGTGGGCACAGTGCTCAGAATGTCCTTGGCTCTCAGACCAAAGCAATTAAAAACATTAACTCTGTCCCAGGGTGTTGTCTTCTTGTACTCAAACTAAGTCCAAATAATGACTGTGCTAGCTATGAAAAAGAAAGGTTTCTAACTGCATGAAGAAAACTGGCTCATTTTCAGTCAAACCGGCACAATCATATATCCAAGTTGGAAGGGTCATCTGTTCATCTTATCTAACCTCCTTCCAAAACCAGAGCTGTTGTAGAAGTTGGATTGCTCAGGGCTGTGTCCAGTTCTGTTCTGAATGTTTCCTAGAACAGGGAGTCCACAGGCTTTCTGGGCACCTGTCCCAGAGCCTGACCACTGTCACGGTGATATTTATTATTCCTTTCATCTAAGTGGAATATCCCTTACTGCAGCTTCTGTCCATTAGCTTTTGACCTTGCAGAGGTGATCTTCTGAGAAGAGTCTGGATCTGTCTTCTGTATGTCCCCTTTAGGTAGCTGCAGGCAGCATTTAGAGACCTGAGGGTTCTCCAGGATAGACAGATTCAGGTCCTCACATTTTCTTCACACATTGTGTGCTGCAGCCACCTAATCACACATGTAAGTGATCAGCTGCACTAGGCACAAACATGTGAAAAATATCAGGCAGTTCATTACTAGCTCTTGAATGAGACTTGACACAGAAGTAGGTAAAGAGCCTTGGATTAAGGCTGAACATTGCCAGACAGAGGGACATGTGACAGTACAAAGGTGAAGCGTGCTACCCAAGTTCTCTTGTCCTGTGACATCATCAGACCTGGGCCCTCTACATTGTCACCCCTTCCTATAGCACTTCACAACTGTAGGAACAGATTTTTGTATATGCTCATGCAAGAAACATTTTTTGAGTAATATGTGGGACAGTACCACAGTTGCCAGTGTGCACTTGGGCAGGATGAGGCAGAATAGACACAGGACTGCTGGCACTCTGAAGTTTTGTTGTGAACAAACAGCAATCTCCTGTCTTTAACCTCATTTAACCTCACTGAAACATGAAGTATTAGAGAAGTGGAAAAATTCTGAACATCCCCATAAGTGTTTCGCCTGTAACCTGTTGGTGGGTCTGATTTTATTCGCTTTTAAATAAGAACAGGTTTGGCTTATATGAGGAGCTAATACGATAACTAAGCCCATTTTCAGCTCAAGGGTGCAAATATATTTTTCATTGTTCCTTCCAAGGCTTCCAGAAGAATCACACTGTGCAAGAGGCATTCAATGTCAGTGTTTTGGGGGTTCACTGTTAATGATCATGGCTGTGGATAAAAGACTGCTTGGCAAGTGATACTCTGTCACCCACTGTTGTGTCATATCCAATATCTTACATTAAGGAGGCTTTAGGGGAAATAATAATAATTTTCAGAGGAAAAAAAATTAATAGAAGTAGAGGTTTGGCAAAAATAAATGTTTTATCAGGAACAGCCCTTGCCAAGCATAACATTTTCTCAGGAGCCAATCTTGGCAAAATGAATGTTTTATCAGGAGCAGAAGTTTGGAAAAAGTAACATTTTATCAAAAGTGGAGACTTAACAGAAAACACCTTTTTATCAAGAGTGAGGACCGTGGCAATTTAAGGAGAAAAGCTTGCTGAAAGTGGAGTTTTATCAGAAGTTTTGCTTGAGGAAAATGGTGTTTCATGAAGGGCAGGAACTTTCCAAAAATAATGTGTTACTGGGGGTGAGGAGGAGGGTTAGAGATGTATGAAAATAACATTTTATCAAAAATAAAGGAGGAGGGATGGATTTAGTCAAAGTACTGTGCTAACAGTTTCTACGTTCCAATATGGGAAGCCTTGCTCCTGGAAAAACATTATTTGCACACTGAGTGCTTGCCCTAGCTAAAATGCTAGTTTTGACAAGCTGTGCTGCTGATAAAATGTTATTTTTGGCAAGCCCATCTCTCAAAGAGATGTTTTTAGAAAGCTCTTTTCAGAGAGAAGATGTGCAAATTGACTATAATACCTGCAGCAGAGCCAGGTACCTCTGTGAGCCAGATTTTTTGTTTGTTTTTTTTTCTTTTTTTTCTCTCCATGGCTTCCCTTCCACCTTTTGCTTTATGGTGATGATGTTGATTCACTGCACTTTGGATCCTGAAACACCGTTCTGCTTCCAAGTTTAGGCGTCCTTCATCATTTTGTTTCCCTCAGCTGCTCACTGACTCAGACTGGTTGACTCTTCTCCAAGTATGTGTTATGCATCCTTTCCCACTGGGGCTCTTTCCCCACACCTGGAAGATTGCTTACCCCTTGTTTCTAACTCCTCCAGTCAAAGTCTGACACCCTTGGGCTTGAGAAGTCCTTGAATGCAGTGAAGGACCCAGCGGCCAAAGCCACATGGAAGGGTCCTCATTGCATCTTTTTCTGGTGGTAAGAGACTGATCACAAGAACCTGCATCTCTTGCAAAGTACACTCTCACAAAAAGGGGCAGGAGAGAGGAAGGAAATGACAGGTTAAGTCACTTAATACATCTCCATATGTCATCACATCACAAAGTCATGCTGTACAATACATTTACCTGCTCCTCAGTGGAGTTCTGGGCAAGTACCCATGTCAGGAGTTTCCCATATGTGTTATCTGTAGGCATCACCACTATGAAGGAACTAGGGTCACACACAAATGTAGGACTACAGCCTCTTAACAGTTTGTCGCTTGAATGTAGAAATTGACATGGCATGTAATAAACTGAAAGAGGAGAGCATCAATCATTTCCACTGGATGGATGGGATTCTCCATGGACATTGCAGGAATTTGCAGTACATCACCAGAATCAGTTTCTGTTTATTTACAATGTCACTGGGCACCAGTGGGAAACCATGAGAAAGCTTGACTCAATAGCTATTTTTAAGAAAGGTGACAGGTGTGAGCTGGTTAACACTGACCACTCTGTTGTCCTCCCAGGTACTATGAGGCACTTGCACCAGCAATGAAATGGCTGGCTATTTTGAGAAGGGGGCTCTGAAGCTGATTTTAACTTGAGTTCTTCTTCTAAGACTGTAAGAGAAAGCATCCTTTAAGGAAGCAGTGAATGAAAACAGACAAGCATAACTGGTGCAGAGTATTAATTGCTTCAGGAGAAAACAGGATATGGGACATGCAAAGCATATGCGAAATCCCATAGGTCTGACCAAGGGGAATTTCTTATCATCATAACGAAGAAAGAATGTCCTCCAGCATTTCAAAATTTTCCCAGTGTGCATTGGCCTTTTATCCAGATCCCACTGAAGCATTTCCACATGAAAATAATGTCATTGTATTGGAGTGATTGTGCTTCATTATGGCTGAAGTCACTGTGCTATTAGTGGTTGACTTATTACTTGTACTGTGTTAATCTGTATATCATTGAGTTACTGAGGAGTTGTCACTGTATCCCCTAATAAAATGGTTTGCTGTTTTACACTTTGCATGTTAGAGAGGAGGGATTACCTTTTAGTAACAAGACACTCCGGTAAAATTCAGTTTTTCCATGGGTAAATGAATCTAGCTAGTGAAGGTTTTTAGAAGAAATGCTAGATATTTGAATCCATCTTTTGTGACCATCAAGAGCAACTGGCAGAGAAATTACACACAGAGTAGGGTAGGGTGGGTAATGTCATCTCTTGGTACTAATTAGTAGAACAAACTGGGGGATTGAGGGGATATGGGTTGATGAGGTAGAGTTCAAATGAACTACACATGGGTCTCCAACTACTGCATTTCACTTCAGGTTCAAATGGATCTCATACTCCAAATAAATTATTACATGAACACATCGACTACATTTTGTTTTCAACTTGTAACTCTAGGAAACTGCTTTCATGGAAATCTATTTGTATACAGTTTCCACCAGAAGCAGTAAATGTTTTCCAGTTCATTGGAAATTTTGCCCAGGTGATGTTAACCCAAATTTACAGCTGTGAAATTTCTGCATGTTTGACCCTCTTGGAAAGCTAGGCTTAGCTCTTGTGGACCTCCCATTCGTGCCCTGTGACTCACACTGAAGTAGAGCCTGGCTTGCAGAGCTGGGCTAGTGTTACATGGGTGTAAGTTGCCCCTGAAGTAAATTGCCCTTCCCATTTCAGCCTCAGAGCTGTAGTATCCCTAGAGAGCCCTCTGCGCCCCCTCCGTGACTTTGCTAGCAGCAGCGCTTACTCTGAGCTTCCCTTAAACAGGCAAGAGAACAACAGGTGCAGCAGCAAGAAAGCATCTGTCCTGCTTTTTTTTTTTTTTTTTTCCTTCTGTTTTTTTGGGTTATTATAAAGTACTTATTAATAATATAGGACTGGTCTTGATTTTTACATTTGATTTCCAAAAGGTGATTTGTAATACAGTGAGGGTCATCTAGTTCTCTGCATATACTAAGAGAGGCTGGAACTATTTGTTTTAGGATACATGAACACTCAGATTGAGCAGAACCAAAGCATCATTTTGGCTTGTCTGCTTAACCAAAAGAAAAACAAAAATCTATTCTACCCATAAGCCTAACCCAAATACCAAGTATTTTGTGTGGGAAATTCTTTGCAGTGCTCCTTCCTTTTGTAGGATCTTTCTGTGCATCCCCAGCTGCAGTCCTTTCATAGCCTTCCAGGAAACACCGTGACAGAAGGACCTTAGACCTCCACACCAGAAATTACTCTCAGCCTGATGCATATGTTTATTATAGTAAGCTATGTCATTGACCTCAGGGGGACAAGGGCTTGGCTCCTGGCTATTGAAATTACCACTGATCTGTGTCTAAATAGCTGCTGCATTTACAGCTAAGCAGAAGATTTTAACAGCCATGGAACAACTGAAGAGAGAGTTCGTAGCAACATTTAAAGAAAAATAACACTTTCTTTTCACAAGAACAGTAAGAGAAAAAAAAAAAACCAGCCTTTACTTACTTTTATCATAATGGTATCTGAGTTGCTTTCAGACTTTTTCAAGTAATAGTACTTCCTGCCCGTCAAACCTTGTATTTCTCAAACTCTTAGTATTGTAATACTCTGCAATGCAAACATTATATTCAGTTTCCTTCCTCTCTCTCTCTCATTCAGGCCTGTTTGTCTTCCCTAAGAAAACCACAACACATGTAACATTCATGCTTTTTTTACTACCTATATTTCTATCTCTGAAGGAAATTATATGATACATTTAAACAGCTGATAGATATCTTAAAGCCTGGCCTGTAGTTTAGAAAATCTTTCTCCTCCCACTTTGGTAAATACTACTGTTTTTGGTGGGGTTTTTTTCTTTTCTTTTTTTTTTTTTTTTTTAAGGAGATTTAACCGCCAGGAAATTCCTTCAAGAGGGGGCCTTCTGAGAAAGTTAAAGTAGTTTTCAGACTTAGGATCTACTGTCCATGACTGTTGCACAGTATTTCTAAATTACTTATTTAGCAGAAAATACAGAACTGAGCAATACATATGTATAAGTATGTTTTCTGCCTTGGCAAGCTCAGCGCGTGGGCTGGATGGTGCTCTCCCTTGAGCTGACTGCAGGCAACAGCGCTTGGTGTTCCTGCTGAGCAGTCCCACATCTCCATCCTGGGCAGCAGCCCCACATCACACTGCAGTGGTTACAGAAAGGATGGCATTTTTTCCTCTTGCTTTGAATTTGTGCAGCTTTGGGGGTTTAAGTGAGACCATTAGTTTTATTTAACTTAGCATTTGGTGGTTTATATATGATAAAGGGGTTATTACACAGTGATCTCTGTATGTTTAGGTCAGCTGTGGCAATCAATCAATGGACACTTTGCCTTTGACAGCACATGCTTCCATAAAAAAAATTATCTGGCAGAGCCCTGTTAGCTAGTAATGACAGAGTAACCTCTGTCAAGTAATATACTTGATAAATTTTGCATGTGCTGTTGACTGACAGAAGCTCCGGCTTCCTGTCTGACCAGCAATACATGGTCTTCAAGGAACACAGAAACCTCTTTCTTCTCCCCCAAAGAAGTGCCTGAAATCCATGCGGGTAGAGTGAGACCTGCCTCTGAGGAGGGAATAAAACAATGCCGCACAGGGGAGAACCACTTTTATGCCTTTACAATGCTGAACTTGCTCTTTCCCCTTTCCTTGTCTTTCTCTGTCACTAACAATTACCCAAAACTCACTGGCTTCACATGCCTGGCCATGCAGAACACCCGCCTGGGCAAGAGATCTGGGCTGAAGGGGGTCAGTCTCCCTCCCAGTTCTGCTGGCCAGGGCTGCCTATCCTTGGGATCGTGGGGCTGTGGCAGCCTCCCCTTGTTTAGTCTGGATACAGGCAGTAATTGTCTGCAGCTGCAACTTGTGCTTCCTCGCTTACCTTGGGTAGCTCAAAGGTACAGCTGCAGCATAGTGGGTCCACAGAGGCATCCCAGGCTTTTTCTGGTATCCTGGTGCTCACCAATGTTTCAGTATGGTCTGGCAGCAGGCAGCAAGCCTGGGCAGCTGGGGCCATCCTGGCAAGCCCAGCTTGCTGCTGCTGGCAACACAGGTAGCTTAGGTCAGCCTTGGCCAGGGCAAAGGCATCTTCACCATGCAGACCTACATCAATACCATGATATTGTCAGGTAACAGGTCTGATAGGTTCTTTCCTTGCAATGCTGTGACCACAGGCAGAGAGAAGCACAAGGGCATTTCTAGCCAACCATGTTCCTGGTGTCTTCTCACCATTGTGTCCAGGCCAGGGAGCACAGCAGGCATTAACCCTTCCTCTGTTGGCTGCTCCTTCAACACCATAGATACTGACAGCTCTCTTTAGTAGGACATGAAAAATTACATTTCCATGTGGCCAAGCAGATGTCACATGAAGGAGGCTTAAACCCACTTGCTCCCTCATTAACCACGTGTATCTGTTTGTTTTGTAAAGAAAGGGATTTCATAATTTGCTTCCACAGGGGCACAATCTGATTATGAGGACTTAAACCTGAAAACCACCCTAATCCCAAATGCAGCAATACATAAACACTGTCAAGTGAGAGCGCGATCTCAGCTCCCACACTTGGCTGTGTGGGGCAGACCTGTGAGGGTGGAGCTTGCAGCAATACCCTACCGTCAATTACCACATGAGCTAATTGGAGTGTAATTTAAAGGAATTACAAAGCCAACTCGTTAACAAGTGTTCTTCAGGGTATACTGCTCAAAACAATCCTGTTTATAGAAAATGTTATTTAAAACCAGCATGTAGGCTGCAATAATAAAGTGACACAGTTTCTCAGAAGTTGCAGCATCACTCAGTGAAAGCTGGCCACAATGAGAAAATATAAACCTGGACCAAATCACATCTATGCAAATGTGTTCAAACTGTTGCATTTAGAAAATACAGCATATTTTGCCTCTGAAATGCTCCTGTAATTTTCATATAGGTATCTGCTAATAGCCGCAGGAGTTCCATTGGGTCTACCAAAGCCAAATACGTTCCAAAATAGAGTCTCAAAGACTAGGTAATTGTGAATTTTCTTTGTCTGTATTTTTTATTTGTTATGAGCATACTTTAAGCTTTCAAGCAGAATGCAAAATGATGACACAGGTGGTTAAATAATACTCATCATCCAGCTGTCATTAGTTTGGTAAAGGACCACTACAAAAATTATTATAAAAATACCTTCCTCCTTTCTTTCTCTCCAACTTAAACTTGGAAATCACATCAGAGAAGGTGCATGTGGAGATTTTAATTATGAACTGAAAAAAATATCTCCACAATGAATAACCATAACAAAGACTGCTAAACTTTGGAAATGTAAACAGTATAACAATTCAAACCAGCTTTAAAACTTCTGAGATGCAGAAGACCTGAAGATAAATATTCCTTCTGGTGGGATATAGAAATCTTTATGAGATCATTTTATATGGTGAAGTATGTGGTTGCACGGAAATAGTGCTTCATTTATTCACAATGGGAAACATCATTTCATTCAGGAAATTTAAAAATTATCATTTCAAAAATATCCACTTGAGGAATACATTCATAGTAATTTCTGATGGAGATAGATCTTCTGAAAAGGCCAATTTCCATCATTTTCCCTGCTACAGAAAATGTTGAATGTGTACATATGATGATTAATTAGGCACATTCCATCTGACTATTCATTTTGTGTAGCCTGAAACAGTGGGGAAGGATTGTTGTAGGTGAACTTAAACTTCCCGATAAAATACAGGCTTGGGGATAAAATTCTGGTTTTCCTAAAAAAAAAGGTAACAGTAGCATGAATATTTCACCCCCTGCAATTAAAAGTTTTCTGTTGGGTACATGCCTGTTCTCTCTCTTGCTGGATTTAGCATCTTATAGAAGAAATTCAGTTCACTACCAAGGTATTCTTTGCTCTAAACAGTCTTAAGCAACATTTTGAGAGAGTTATAAATTGTTCTTCATCATGTTCAGTCTGCAAATAAGGTTGGAGTACAGTTTTAAGCACGATGAAGGATTAAACAAACAAAAAATAATGAAAAGTCAAAATATGCACACTGTGCAAAAGTATGGTCGAATACATTTTGCCTTGTGTAAACTTCAGCCAGTCTATGTGGGTTTTAACATATTTCCATGACTTTAAATAAGAAAACATCTTAAAGCATAGCCCATGGGAAACCCAAGCTTGATTAGTTTTACCTTTTACTACAGCCTGCAGAGTGTAAAACACAGCACATCAGAATTGAATTTGTCATCTCCAGACCTCACAGGAATTTTAGGAACTAAATAGTTAGGAAGCATCCTGGTACTTCTCTTTGCTTTAATCATAGTAGAAGTTTCAATTTAAACATTCAGGAAATCTCCCTTATTTAAAGCAATCAACTCATTGCTGACAGGGTCTGGCTTTACTGTGTTTAATTTTTTGGCATCATGCAAAACTTGATTGGTTACAGCCAGTGCATGAACAGGTCCTTTCCCTCCCCCTCTTCCCCAGAAAATGTAAAAAAATCCCTAGGTCTTTGTCGTTCTCAGCTCTACACATCCTAGTGTGTGTGCAAACCAATGGGATATTATTGTGAAGCCCCAAATGGAAAATGTACACAATGACTAATATAGCCAAGGAAAACCTTATTGCCAAATAGCTCTTCTACATCTTTCAGCCGTAAAAGCTTAGAATCCAGTTTTTGGCCCAGTTATTTAACTTTTTGACCCTTATTTTGAGTGGGCCTCTTCACTGCATAAATTCATGATACATTTCTAAGATTGCAGTCTACTCTGGATGAACAAAGAAAGTACTCACCTTCCCTGCGTCTTTGAACAGTCTTGTTGGTATTCCCATAAATTAAGTTGCACTCTCAGATAAGGAACCTCTGGTGAGCCCTGAGGTTGGCTGTCAGGTCTAACATTTTAGGATAAGCACTGACGATTGACCACAAAGTAAGATGTAACTCCTGATTAAAGATAGTTGGTAGGTTGGGCCATAAATAGTTTATAATATGCCACTTCCATGCTTACTTCAGCTGATAAAGTATCTACAGTGAGATCTCACATGGAAACCATATTATTTTAGGAAACCAGAAAGATGATGCCTTGGACCAGTCTCCTCTGACTCTGAATTGCACTTACAAGACCCAAGTCTGTGAACATGAGTCCATCACAGTGTGGAAGAGCTCACGCTCAGGGTCAGGGAAGGATGCCCTAAAGCAGATAGGTTTGAAGAACACCAAGCAGTAAACCAAGTTTGAGTGATCTTCCTGGTATATTTGCCCACAGAACAGGGCAAAAGGTAATGATACAAACCCCAGCTTTTCCTAAAGCTGCAGAGATCAGTGCAGTCTGCACAGAACCTCTGCTCACAGATCAAACAGCTTTCAGCAG
This sequence comes from Streptopelia decaocto, assembly GCF_964273445.1. Classification (NCBI taxonomy): domain Eukaryota; kingdom Metazoa; phylum Chordata; class Aves; order Columbiformes; family Columbidae; genus Streptopelia; species Streptopelia decaocto. The sequence goes on from NC_138656.1 coordinate 62,494,203, forward strand.
CTCCTTTCCCACGCTCTGCTTCTCTGCCCACTTTCCCTCACTGTCAGCCTACTGATCCACCAATTCACCAAGGACAGTCAAACAAGGTTTTGTCCTGCTCTTCCTCTCCCTCATGCCTGTACCTGCACCTCCACTCACATGGCAGCACATGGTCAGATGTTGCCCACGAACCTTTGTGTGCAACTGTTTGGAGGGTCAAGTTCAATGCCTTGGACAGGAAACCACTGAGCTGTGGGCAACCAAGCTATGGCAATTCTATTTTTCCTCTTTCCTTCATGATGTTTTTAATTTTAACAAGAAAAAAAATATATATATATATATATATATATTTTTTTTTTTTTTTCAGCCAACATCCATCCTGTGTCTTTTTTCCAGCACGAGGTGTTGAGTTCCACGGAGAGCAAAAGAGCTGTAAGTACACAGTGCTCCTGCTCACAGTGATTATACGATGCTTCTATGACACTTCTTTGCTGAGCTTTACTCAGGTGGCAACAAGTTTCAGCTGGGATGGCAACTCTTTCTTTCTTTGGGTAGGGAGGGATAATTAAGGAGTTTTATTTTGTGTCAAAATGTGTCTTCATGTTTTTCAGTCATTTTAGTCTGTTTTTATGTGCGTTCCCTGAAGCTGTCTAGATAGTTGGGAAGGTTCTCTAGGGAGGGGTAAAAGTGCTGGGGAAGAGGTTAGGGTAGAAGCATGGTGGTCTTCTGAAGGAAATGACTTCAAATTTATCCAGATAACACTAAGTAGAAGTGGTCATGTTAAGTACTTCGTATTTATAGGCAAGTATTTCACTGGATGGTGCTGTACCAATAGAAGAGTACACATTTTCAGATTCATTTACAGTTTCTAGGTTTTGCAGACTCTATAAAAACTCTGTCTATGACTTACCTCCTTCTCATCTATGAGCATACACACTTCAGAAAGCTTAATGAGCAATAATGCTGGAGTTTCCATCAATAAGAAATGTCTCCATCTTCCTGAACATCTATGGATACTTTTGAGACTAAATTTATTCCAGCAAGCTGTTGCAGTTCCCACAAGTACTTCTGAAATATAGATTTAAAATAAATAAATAGATAGATAGATAGATAGATAGATAGATAGATAGATAGATAGATAGATTCTTTTACTTTTCCTCAGCTTCATCCAGAGATCTAGATCCAAATGCAAAACCTAGGACCAGGAACATGGAAGGTATTTGGCCAGCTCTTTGAAAGGCTTAAACTTATATCTGTCTCTGAAAACCCTGGAAACTTTCTGCTTCTACAGCCAGGAAATTTCTCACCTTTCAGTTGTACTGGGATTGCTGCAAGTGCTATAATTTATAAATGCATCAACATAATTACAGGTATCAAAGTCGACATGATAAAACATCAGTAAAATGCATACATATTGGTAACTTATGCAAATGATAGGACTGTAGACTCTAAATCAGGAAAAGTTTTCAGGATGTTGACTGCTTAGGCTTATTTCTTTGGTACCACTTTCCCAGTTTCAAGTTGGACTGTCCCCAACACTGCCTTGAACAGGGGACCTGTGCTTGTTAGATCCCAACTGAGAAGGTAGTGTGAACTAAGCAGAACAGCCCTTAGGCTTTTACTGAGGAGCTAACATTTCCTAATGTGCTGTGTTTCTCACCTTGCAATAGTTCTGTAAGTCTTGCTTACAGCTGCAGTGGATTATTTCTTGAGGCCAAAGTCCACGTAGTTCACAGGCTAACATTTCAGGTCAGCCTGGCTCCACTTACAGACTTTAACTGCTGTGAATAAGCATCTCTCTTCTTCATTTTTTCCTATGTTTTTTCCCATGGTCACATTCACAGATTCTCACCTTTTGCATTGTTTCTGTACAAGCTCTTCAGCTTCTGTTTGTACCACCTCAAATGCAAGTTAGCATAGTTCTCTGCTACCTGTACTGTCCCCATCTTTCCATTTGGTGATAGTCTATTAAATAGAACATTATAAAAAAAACACCAGATCATCCTAGTCTCCTGCTACCTGCTCAACTGGGCATGCCTCAGCACCAGTAGAAGGTAAGAGTGGTACAAGTCTTAGACTGTGCTTCCTCTTCTGCTACTTGAGACCAGGCTGTGAACTCACACATGACTCATTCAAGTACGTCTACTGTCTTGTGTGACTCCTCCCCATGGGAGCTAGTTGAATTCAGCATTGGTTTACTGAACTGGAATTAAACATTGTTTTGCTTAACTACTTTTCCCAGCTGTTGGTGAAAAAGAAACCAGAGTTCCTCATTCAAGGGCAAGGTTCATGCTTCAGGCTGGCATGCAGACCTCAAAAACCAAGGGGAAGCAGCAATTTGCAGTGTGTACCTCAGCAAACTGGGCCAGAGCAAAGAGCAAGACCAGTCTTCCGGGGAAGTATGAAGACTTGCCTGTCTTGCTGGCATGTATTCCAGTACCTACTGGAAGTACTTCACAAAGCAAAATCAATCTGCAGACACTATATTTCAGAGAAGACAAAAGAAAAGGAAAATAATTCATGCAACAGATCTGTGTCATGATCTTCAGCAGAGGAAATAACAGTTAATGATGTTAGGCTGATATACGTGAATTAAGTCTAAATCTGACCAATTGTATCTTGGCTGTGGTATACCCAGGTAAGACATTTAACATGTCATGTCTGCCAGTTTCCCTCACGTGTTTAGCACATGCCACTAAAGCTGAAAACTGGGCATCCTGAGCAACTACAACTACATTACTGGCTAGATGTATTCTTTTCTTTTAATAGTCATCAACAGGGAATGAGAAGCAGAGACTAATAGTATATGGCTATATTTCCTGAGTAAATGTGGCTGGAGCTACTCAGTGCTTCTAGCCCAAGCTTGCGTAGCTTGCTAAAGATCATTTAATTTCCCCATTAAGTCTTGATCCAAGGCTGCATGGAGTCAATAGAAATATTTTTAATTAACTTCAGAGCATACTAATGAGACTATTATGATATATGTCTTGGTAAGCACAAAGAAGGAGCCCATCCACATTAGACAGCCATCATGGAGCAATTGATGGAGAAAGCCTGTGTAATGTCAGGCTAATGTTTGTCCCTGAAGATGAACTATGTACTAAACATCTTGGCAGAACATACATCAAAATTTTGTCCAGAGATAGATTTGTATCTATCAAAAAGGAATTTGTATTGTGTATCTTAGTCCTCTCACACTTTGGAGTGGAGATGAACCTCCTGCTTTAGGACTCTGCTGACCAGTGTTGCAAAAATCATACACAAGATTAATTTAGGTTCCTGTTTCCAACAATCTTAGCCTCAATTTCTTTTTCCAATGACTTGGTAGATTGCTATTCTTTATTCTGGATCAGCAGTCTTTAGCTCTCTATTCTATATAGTTAGTCATGTTGAATTAAAAGGTGTAAATGCGATAGAATAAAACAAATTTAAGCAGAGATTATAGATAGAAAATGCATAATGCTAGCAATTAAGCTTCTATGGAATGCAGATATATGGTATGGTATTTCTATGAAGAAATATATCCATATTAAATAACCTGAGCTTTAGAAAAAGAAAGCTGGATTCTTAATAAAATCTTTAAAAAAACCCTCATATTGTAAAGATGGAAATCCCTCAACATGAAGGCTTGTGGGGCCTAATTTCAATACTCTCAATAATTATTATATAAATTTAGATTAAATTTTCTGAAATCAATGGATTTGCTTTATTAGTACAACCGGGGGAAAAAAATTGTCCCATTCGATAACTGATGTTAATGCACATCTATCCAGGCATTTCAAGATAAAAGTCTGAGACAATAGATGCAATCTCTTATACTGATTAATATGTGAGAATACTGATAGGTCCGGACTTCCAGCTCAGGTATTACATTTGGATTCCAGAACAATATTGAGAAAGTTATTGCAAATACTCAACCTTTAAGAGAATATTGCCCTTAAAGACGTATAGAGAATAGTAAATAATATTTTTAATTATTTTGTTGTATTCGCTGCTGCACAGAAAAAGGTGGTTTACACATGACATAGGCAACATCAAGACACCATCTAGAACAATTGCAGTCTACAATAATCCAGAAGGAAATGGTGAAGTACAGAGAAACCTGAAAAGGCGGTAACACAAGAAAGAGGTATATTAAAAAGATCACAGCATAACTGAATGGTGTTATGTCATTGCAAAGCCTATTGTAATATTTTTAGATATTTCTTGACTTTTTTAGGTTTCCTTAAAAGAAAAATTTATATGAATAAACTGATCTTTGTGAGTTATGCAGTAAATATAATGAAAATAAAAACACAAAAATCCATTTTAAATACAAAATAGACTAAAATACTTTAAGCAATCATTTTTGTATTTTTCATTTAAACCTTCAGAATATCAGCAGTTTTTGTTTCTGTACATGGCTGAACATGAATTTGCTTGCTGAGAGCAGAGAGAAATTAGAAATTCTTACTGAATAACAGGCTTGACTACCTGTGGAATTTACTTTCCAAAGTATTGAATTCCTGTTAGAATTAAATTCAAAACCAAAACATACTATCTTTTTCTCAGCTGTGTTTTTATCCATTTTCAGCCTCTTGTGGGACAGTTAAAGAAAATTTTCACAGGTCTTGTTCAAGTGAGTTGACCCTGTGGAATTTCCCACTGACTTCAGATTGTAGCATTCAACAACTCCAAAATGGTGTTTGGATCTTGTCTGAATTAAGTCATCTTCAACAGTCAGGCACACAAATTCCCTGTTTAAAAATGGAGACTTTAAAATGGATTAAGTTAATTAAAAGAATCATCATCAGTGACAGATTTCTCAATTCCCTTCAGTGCCAGCCACAGTAGAAGAGGTCTTGAAATCACAGGATACCAGAGAGTGAAGGATTTCTGTAAGGAGCTACAAAGCTGCTTGCTGAGATCCCCATTGGAAACAAAGAAAACAGCAGGTGGACAGAGAGGTTTGTGTGTACAAGGCTGGGGTAGGCACCACATTGGTCTAGGGGACAAACCCCAAAAGGGCTGTACCCAGTGCCTCTCAGGAAAGCAGTACCTCAAAGTTTAAACCTCCTCAAAGGCGTCTTTCCTGACATAGCTTTGGCCATGGGATCTGATCTGTACAGTTTGGCCTCCATGGTGAACTAAGAGAACAAAGACCCCAAACAATGGGGGCACCTGAAAAATGTGGTTCGTATTCCTCTGAGCACCAACCTTTGCCCAAGAGGTCCACATACTAATAATTCACTTTGCAGTAAGACAATCTTTATTAAGGTCAAAATAACACTGGAACAAAAAATATAAATCATTCTTAAACTGAAGAACAATGTCAGGTGGGGGAATAAATATAAATTGACACATAAATTACAACCACAATATATGTATAAAATCAGCAACATAATGTAATTGATGAGAGTATAGCCTATGATCCCATAATTCAAGATGCCAGTACGTCCAACAAACATGTATAATTATAATAAAGCCAGGTTTTCCAGAGTGACCTATTTGGAAAACATATTGTTATTATTAGGTTGCTAGTGCATTCACTGGATGTAAATCAATCTCTTCACTGTAGGTGTTGACAGTGGCAGTTCTAGACATGACAAAACTTTATGATACCAGAGCATCAACAGTCCCACCTGCAGGATTAATTCATTATTTATATGTCTGGGTTTTTTGACCAAGACAACTCCTGAAGATGTTAGCTTTTTGCTGTCTTAGTGTGGCCCTTCCCTTGTTATACAGCCTTTTCCTTTACCCTTTACTCAGTATTAATTACCTGCTGCTTTTCATGTCATTAACTTGGCTTCTTCTCTGAGGCAAAGTTGCAGTTAGGTTCAAAATACATTTAGTCCTTTTTTTATCACTGGCTGGAGAGGTTACAGAGTTGTTAGCTGACTTCAAGGCAATGAAACATGTAGCCCTGCTATTTTGTTACAGTGAGACCTTATGTTAATGTTTGACCATGGCTTCAAGGAAGGCCTGTGCCAACAGTCATCTAAGGCAATGATGCAATTTATTGCTAGAAGGCTTCCTTTCACCAGGGCGTGAACACTCAGCAAGGACTGCCATTTTGCCAGTTTTGACAACCCAGCTCACTGATGATGAGCATCTTTGGCTTGCCAATATTGTGAAGTTTAAGCAGCAGGTTGTGCAAAGATGGGGGCTATGCAGACATTTCTTTGTGGCTCATTTTTATAGGTGAGGTTTGCAGCAGGAATGATCAACCCAAATACATGTCAGTTGGACGGATAAGGCTGATATTCAATTTAGCCATCATTGGTCTGAATCTCATATGTGCTAAAGGGTTTTTTAATTGTTCTGAATGCTTTCCCATTGCTGACACTCAAAACTTTGTGTACACGGCCCAGAGGATCAGTCATGCCACCAGTGTCACACAAAGGAGACAAGAGAGTCTGCTGCAATCATCCAGGGAGGATGTCTTAATTATCACCCCCTCTAACCTGAGAAGGTGGCAGTAGATACTCTCCCCCCTTGCCTTTCCAGACTCCTTCAGGTAGTTCAGAGGTAATTTGGCACGATGAGAGGGAAAGACATACACGCTGTGAAGCTGGCTTTCCCTCCCCTACTTATATGCCCCAAAATGCATCCACTTGTCTGTGGTGTCTCTTTGCTCCTTTGAAAAGGAGGGAGCTCTTGTGCTTGTGCTGGTGATTCCCAATGAGTTTAATGATTTAAATCGGGAAAGAAAAAAAATTAGAAAGGCATTATTGCTTTCTCATTCTCTTGAGTCTCTGGAGTTGTGTTATTATCTTCATGTGCTATGGTGAATGGAACAAGTAAATAACTTATGCCATGCCTGAATTAGTACTTCCAAAGCAGGCAAATTTAATTAAACTACAAGACAAAGACATAAAGGGCACCTCATCCTCCTCTAATTCAGAACACTTACAAATTTCGTTAGTAAATTCTAGAATGGCTTACTACTCTGTGCTTTATTTTGAAGTTCTGGACACTGTCCAAAGTGAAAAATAAGCAATTTTTTCATCCCAGTATACCCTTAACTCAGCTTCCAATTGCACAACAAAAGATTCCATACTTTTCAAAAACACTAAGATCTTAGGTGCAGATAGCATCCCTCCCCTTCCTTGGCTCCCCATAACCCTCTCGCTGCCTGATCTGTGGCTGGTTTCACTGCCCTCCCATTACTGGGGTCAGCTAAGCAGAACAGGGCAAGACACAGGAGGTTGTTTTTGAGGGGTTGATAAGTGACCTGTAGGCTTCATCTGCATTGTTTGTGTCCCTTTAATTTTGTTAGAGGCTGGAATGGAAAAGCCAAGAAAAGAGAAGAAAATAAAAGAAACCTTGGCTCTCAGTGATGTCTTCCCCAAACACCTTATTCAGGATCAGTCTGTTAAATCCTTCCAATGTATTGTAAAGGTCAGGTTAGGCTTCAGATTTATGATGAAAATACATTATTTTAACTCAACAGCACACAGTACTTGGTCCAGTGTCTAGTGTAGTCAATTGTGTTTCATTTAGTGCAACTTTCCTTTGACTTCAGGCAAGACTCTTGTTCTTGATGTAATAACCTATTTATTTCTGTAGTTCTCTTTTTTATAGCTATTATTTTGGAAAAAAGGAGTTACTTTTTTTTTTTTTCCCTGCAAATTTTCACCAGTGAAATGCATGAAAACATAGTGAATGAAGCTGTAGATAAAGCACAGTAAGAAAGACAACCTTTACAAGGCCTCAGAGAAACTTCATTTTCTCCCACCTCCCTCTTTTTCTTCTTTCATCAAATAAAATAAGTTACTTATTTCTTCCTTGTGCTTACTTTAGAGCGCTTTTATTTTTTTTTTAATGGACAGCTGTTTGTCATGCTCTGAAGGTTAAAGTTGGACTTAAGCAGATTACACTGTAGAATGAAATGTAAAGTAAGGATTTTTTCAGCACATAGACAGGTATTTTATGTACTGCTATTCTGGTAGAAGGTTATTTTTTTTAAACAGTTCATAAAGTGACTGTGTTGTGACCGGAAATTGTTTCTAGAAGTCAACTACTAGCTACTTTCTCCCTTCTGCTCTCATTTATACTTTATAAGTTATACTTTATAAATACTTTTGAAAAAAAAAAAAAAAAAAAACATCTTTTTGGCTTCACTAATAGGAACGTAAGAACAAATTCACTAAAGGGTAGTGATGTTTCATTGTGTTACCTGTGCCCTTGCTAATCTTTCTAGTCTTTGTGGTTTTAAAATGTTATCACAGTTATTTTCTCTCCCTTATCTTTTAAAATTTTCTTCCCGAAACACAAGCTGAAGGCAAAGGTAAAAATAGTCGAATTCCCTGTGAAAAAAAGTCATCTTGCTTCCATCTTTCTTTTCCTTCCTAATGATGATGATCTCACTCCTCTTCCATAGTTCAAAACCATATTTGTGGCTACCAATCAGTCACAGGCTTTCAGCCAAGCATCACTCATGTCTTCAGCCTTCTATGCCACTAATGATCCCTAAAACCCCTTTGGGGTTACAATATTTACACCTTCACAACTAGATAGCTGAGGAAAAATAAAGTAGGCAGAGCCTGCTGAATTATTTTGGCATTTAAACTACCTTCCTGCACTGAAACTGCAGGCACATCAGTTCCACTTAGAAGAAAGTTAGTCAGTAATGAAGTCATCAGTGTCTCGTGTCAGTGCAGTGCACTGAGCTGTCAGAAGTTGTCTCGTGGCTCTTGTTCCTCTCTGTTTTCCTTTGTCACTGTTATTTTGTGTCTTCCAACTTCCCTTCCACTCCAACAGTCAGGGCAACTCAAGGCAAAGGCTGTTTCAAAGACTGCAGATGTGCTACTGAGATGTTTAAGATCTTCCATCATCCTAGACATTGAAGTAGATGAACAAAACCATGATCATACAGCAGAGAAAACTAAAAGAAAATCTCAGTTACGTAGAGTCCATTGTTCAAAACCCTGTCTAGAGCAGGTGTAGCCTCCTATGACATTTTGTATGCACGAAGACACATCTGAAACTATCTTTATCAACAGAATCTTAAATTTCTCTTTTTTACTTAGAGCAAAGTAAGGCAACACATTTGTACCTGACTTCACATAATCCTCTGTGCAAACATTCTATAAACCTAACTAACAGGAAATTTTGAGAAATAGCCAACAGAAAAGAGAGCACCAGAATGAAATTTAAAAAATAAAGATGATGAAGAGGACTATCTAAAGGAATTTGTTATCACTTTGGAGTCATTTAAGAGCAGCAAAACAATTCTGTTCAGTAATTTTCAGACTTGGAGAGTTAATGTGTTTTGGGAGATAGGAAGTAAAGGAGATGACAAGATCAGGTACTTTAAATTATGTAAAAATAAATGAGCCAGTGTTGAAATGTGAAAGACTCACTTTCTACCTGCCACATCCATTGTGACTCTCTAGATATTCTCTTCTGATTTGGAGTAAAAGTCCACGTGGTAGTTTACTGCCATGAAAAAAAAAAAAAAAATTACACAGATACTTTGCTGTTTCCACTATATCATTAAATCAATTTAGAGCTGCTGCAACATGCTTTGCACAAGAAAGGATGTATTTCTCTGCAAGTCTTGTTTCCTAGCTTTATTAAACTGTGTAGACAAGAATCATGCATGACCTGCAAAGGGTATTAGGTCAGCTGGGTTACATCACTGTTGGTATGTGAACCAGCTGTCAAAAATGCAATAGCAATATACTCTGGGAGATTACGGAGCTGGACGACTCTAACATATGCAAAATACAGAGAGTGTTTTTTAAAAGAGGTGTGCGCTGTCATCAACATTGCAGAGCAGAGCAACTAAATTCCTTCAGTGGATTTTTGAAACATACCTTGTAGCATTAAGAGACATACAACCTTCTTAAATTCAGCCTATTGATTTAAAAATACAATTTTTTTAGGAAGTTATTGGCAGTTTCAGCTTTGTAAGTAACCAAGTCCTGGTACACAAATTCTTGGTGCTTTTCATGTCACATTGAGCACGATCTCCGTGCTATTCAGAAGTCTGTACTGCTTCTGCAACCCTAATACTGTGAAAGACAACATCTTGCTGCTAGTTCACCCAAAATGTGTGACAATTTGTGATGCATTTGTGAACTGTTTTGATCAATTTTGCAAAGATCATGTAACTAAATTCAGAAAATTCCTCCATACTACTAAATAATTCACTGTAGTAATAATAATTCTACCACAGTGGAGAGTTCAGTGAAAATTAGAAGCAAAATCAGATAGTAGATATAATAACTAGGCCAGAACTGGAAAGGCTTTTGTGATCTTGTGTTTAACATTGTCATTGACCCATCATACAATGTCAGTCACTAGCTTCCACCCAGGGAAGTGCTCCAAGGGGATGCTGGAATTTCAAGACGACTTTTCAGAGCTCTGTGCAAGCCTCCACAGTGATTTGGCTACACGCTAACCGTTGCTTCAGAGTACGTGGTGTTACTTATGCCTTTAATCGCTGTCTTGAAACAGGACTTTAGTTTCGTAATTGTTCATGGACTTCAAATTCAACTTTCTTAGAGAAGGTTGTAATTTTCATTTAATTTGCAATCTACTTCATCAAGCTGCCATCTTCTGTGTTTCTCTTTGCAAGTACAGTAAAAGTAGACAACGTACAGTTTACCTTAAAGTGTTACCCAACATCTACTGAAATCCTGATCCTTTAAGGCAGTGTATTTCCTGTACACACATGTATCTCACTAGCAGCTGTTCCCAAACATATGAAGTCTCTTATTTTCAGGTTTTTCCCACTGCTTTCCCATGCTTTTCTTTTTTTCCTACTGACAACCATGTCACATAAAAACATTGTCAGATTAGCTTCTAATGGCTTCGAAATGTATCATAGGAGTGGGAAAAAGCATTTCAAGGGTCTGACTTGTTGCTTATGCTAGTATGGTACGTCTTGGCAAACAAGTTATGAAAAAAATGAAACCAACCGTGAATATTTGAATTTTCGTGGTATGACTGACACAAATACAAACCTCTACAAGTAGTACATACCTTTTAAAAATATTTCTGCTACAAAATGAAGGTAGAAGACTGTGTGTGCATGAAGAACTAAAACTTTTAATAAGAAAAATGTACATGTTTATCAGACTATTCAGTTTAGAAACAACATAAAGTGATAAATGAATATTGTTGCCACATTAAAGATTTTTAGCTACAAAAGTTACAGTAGGAAAATAAATGCCAAGTATTTTACCTACATCAACTTGCTAGAAATTTCAGGTCGTCCATTTGAGCAGCAATGAATGACAATAAAATGCAAGATATTAGTCATACCGAATAGTTTGTAAATACCATGTAGAATCAATTGCTGGAAACTCTTTGGTAGATGTTATAAACAAGTGATGTATTTGTAGAAATTAGGCTGACTTACTGGCAGAAAGATGTGTTACATTTTCAGGTATTCTTTGCAATGAATCATTCAACCAGCTGTACCATGTTCTTATTCAATATTAATGTATATTGCTAATGTTTACATATAGCAATGAAATGTACTCTGAGGGGAAATGAAGATTTATAACACATTTGTCATTCAATTTTCTTTGTCAAATCACTAAATGTGATTCACCCATTTTAAGTTTCAGCTCTTCCAGTAGAAATGTGTGGGTTTATGCAGTCCGTTTCCCTACAGCAGTGATCTTCAGACCAGGATTTGGTAGACTGCAAAAGAGCCTAAGAAAATGAAATCTAATGACAGAAGAATTAACATCACTGTACAGAAGTTCTGTATTAAAAGTTTTTGAGATCGTAGTACCAGAAAACAGTAAGGTTACTATTTCTGTATCAGTAAGACAGAAAATTTTCCAGATCATTGTGCTGTTTATCATGAAAATACAAGCTTAATTTTAGAAACTCAAGATGGATAGTTTTACCACAGAATTCTGCAGACTTTTCTCCCAAGTGATATACCTCAAAGGTATTTTCATTACCGACTGAATTATACTATCCCTTTCTACTTCTTATTCTTCCTGATTGTCCCCTCTTGCATCATCATGATATCCACATAATCTTTAGTGTTATCACTTTTCCAGCATTTGCAATGTATCATTGTGTCCCTTCATTAATGGTCACCTATACATGCTACACACTGGTAGCTGTTTTAGAAGAGTCCAAAATTTTTCACCATAGGAATATTCCCAGCTTCTTTTACCAATAAAAATGCTCCAGGTGTTAACTCTAGACTTGGCTTTCAAAAACAACTGCCTTGTCCCAACTTTTAGTAGTGCAAATATCTATCATAAATACCACCATCATTATTCATAATTATAAAATTTGAAGTCTTCAGATGGAGATTTTCAGACTGGCCTCCATACTATATGACTCAGAGAATATTTTTCAGCAGACAATAAATCCTGTGAATGTCAGATTTTTTGTATGGTGAGTAGAAGATTAGTATTGAATTGTGAGACTGCTTTTGGCCAAAATGTTGGGAAAAACAGAATATGTTAAAGTACAGAAAAGTTTTTTTCTGCACAGTATTTTTGTTTTCAGAATTGTCCAAATATTTAAAAGGAACTGCAAGGAAGAAGAAAAATATTAAATTATCCTGAAAATGATACCAAATGGAGGCCTAATGTAGGTTATACTTGTATATCTCTAATACCTGAGTGCCTCAGCAGCAAGAATGTGCCGATCCTCAAACGTCCTTTGGCAAGTGGAGTATTACTGCCCCATTTTACAGATGGGATGGTGGGTCAGGGGGGGACAGTCGTTCATTGTTCACAAACACTGCCACTGATGTAAACACATCAGTCCTTCCTTCATCTCATCCCACCCCAGCATTACCCTTCTTGGTGTGCCACTAGAAGCATTTGTACCACCACAAATCAGATCCTAAGATAGATACCTTCTTGTGTTAAAAATGAAGTATTTCATTGTTTGTGGAGAGGGAGCATTTCCAGCACATGTGTCCTGCCTTGGGTCCCCGTGTGGCACCTCTGCTGACTGTACTGCTTCTCTTGGTGGCAGGTCTGGACCTCCTTAGCATGGAAAAACCTGTGCTAAAGCCTGTGTGAGACTGAAGCCCATGTGCTTGATGTGCAAATATGTCTCTGGTAAAGCAAGGAAACAACTGCAGCTGCACCTCCTAAACTTGAGGCAGTAACTAATGGCTGGATCAACCTTCCTCTCAATTCTGAGCTGGGAACCTCCCTAACTCAAAGTACAAGTTTCTAGAGCTGCCGAGCATGCAGCAGTAGTCAACAAAAATTTATTAAGTGCACAGGTAATATGAGTAATCTTATTAACATCCTTCCGGGACTAACTCTAGTATTACTAAATTTACTGTATGCCAATAATATTTAAACTAAGATCCTTAGCTGATCTTTCTTTTATTTTGTTAGTGAAAGTCAAAAACAAAGGACAAAGGGAAAAATGGAGCCCATTACAGGAAGTGTAACTGGAACTGTTTAAAAATATTTGAATGTGTAGCTCTGGGTATAGTTTACAATGTTAAGTAACAGCAGTTATAACATTACTTCTCTGTAGACTAGAAAGAAGGGTCAGCAGGAAAGAAGTATGATATATATCTGCTGACATTTTGTTGCCACATACACAGGCAGAAATATCACTTCTATTTTATGCTGAAATTGTGGGCATTTTGGGACAGTGACCTGACCATATAGCAGCCCCCTTTAACAGTACGTCTTCAAAGCAAAGTTGTTTTTCAACTTTTCTTTCAGCTCTGCATTTTACTCTGTTCATCAGGTCCACAGACAAACTCTGATGCTGTCAGTCTCTGTGGGATAATGGGGTTGAAAAGAGAGGTTAGAGGCAGATTTTCACCTTCTTTCAGCTTTCTCATTTTCCCAGTTTACAGGTGAAGACGCGGCTCACAGGCACAGAGGCTTTTCGAAAGCAGCTTGAAGGCATCACACTTGTTCCTAGGCCACATTGGTTAGTGACCTTAAGCCAGATGACCCCTCTCCAAGGCCATGCCATGGACATCATTATCCACTATTTGTAGCAACAAAGTCCCCCAAAGAATTAGGTTTGGAACAACTCTACTTACTGCAATGAGAAAGGATTAGGGGAGATGCCCTGTGAAGGCCAGTAGAAATATCTAGGGGAGCAGGGAGGACCCAAGTAATGAGGATTCATTAGCCCCGTGTAGCTTGGCAGCCTGGCTCCTCACACTTTGCCTCAGCTGAAGCTGGTGCTCAAAGCCAAGGGCCAATGTACTGGCTGGCTCTGCAGTGAAGATGTGCTTAATGGGGCTATTACATTTTCCACATAAGGGAAACCCACCACTATTTATATCCAGCTTAGTACTTCAGATTCAGGCAGAATACTTCTGAAACTGCAGCAATCCAATATTAATAGCATCTGTCTTGCAGATTAACTATCACGTTGTGTTTTTATTTAAACATCATCACTGAGCAATCACTCACTAAATTATTTAAAGGAAACAAAAAAAAATTGTTTTGAGGTCACAAGAAGGATGTCAGCGGGCCAGTATTACTAAGCATTTTAAAACCTGGAAGATTTCATTTTAAGGAACTGTAATAATGCCTTTCTTTGGCATATGTAATTTTATATTTTATATTTATGAAGATGGACATTTCTGAAGTGTTTAATGAGCAGCAATATAGTTGCTTGGTTAAAATGCAGAGCCTTATACTATTTTTAATATTATCCAGTAAGTAACTCAGTGCCATATGCTTCTATAGTTTGATTGCCAAAGAATGCAGCAAGTTGCTTTGGAGGCTGCCCCCAAACTCCGCACCCCAGCCAAAACCACGTCTGTGGTACAGAGCTATTGATGTCCTACCAGCATGGAACATAAAAATGGACCCACAGAGAAGTTACACAGAGGCTCTGCTAACTCCATTGAACGGGATGTGGCTTGGAGCAATGTATGGAATCAGGGCAAAGCTTAAATACTAGACATGCTACACTGGAAAAAAACAGTACAATCTTGCAAACAGGGAGGTGCTTATTTCTCTTGGTTGCTGGATCCCCAAAGCATAAGCCACATACTAAACTTTAATGCACCATCTTAGGGTACATTAAATGTTTTGGACTGGGAAATGGCAAGAGAGCCATTTCACTTTTAATTTCTGCCACCTACCTCTTGATAGGTATAGGTAACTGAGCTAGAAATGTGTGCATGAAGGGTAGAGGATGTGAAAATAAAAATGAAATTATCATCAGCAATAAAGTGTGAACATGAACAGAAGCTGAAGAGATCTGTTAGCTGTACACCTACATTTATTTTGTCGTCTTGCTTTGCACAATATGGCTTATTTAGTACAATGTTTGTCTGTTAGGAATAGTATTTAAACCTTTACTTTTTATTTGTTTATCATACTGGGTCAAGATTAAGATCTCATTTTGCAATGACTGAATTGCTTCCATATACTGTAACAACTAAGCACTTCTATTCCCATCTCATTTTTTTGACACCTTGCAAAATAGTCCTATTGCTTGGTAATCGTGAGGAGCCAAAAAAAACCCCCAGTGTTTTCATTCAGCATCTGGGTACTCATTGATGAGCCCTGCACTAATGGGAGCCCTGCTATAATCTAAAAACCAGGCCCAAAGATGTGTACTAGGACAATAGTGCAGTTTCCGCGGCACTGTCATCCTGTGAGGACTGCAGTAATGAAGAGACTTATTATGATAACAAATTGCTTCATTTCTAAATCAGTTCATTTTGCTGTAGTAGTGTTGATTTTATTCTAGAAGTGTGATGTGATGAGGACTCTAAGCTCAAAACCTAGCTGTGTTTTTCTGGCTGCAATAGCTGGTCTATAAAAGACGAAGACTCTCTACAGGCTTTGCTTTGTTAAATGAAGACAGATAAAAATATTCTCTCTCCTGTCAACAAAGCAGCTGGACCTCCAGTGCCTAATATGATAGAAAACAACAATTAAAATAAAATTTACCTCACGCATATGCCAGTCTTAGCCTATCTGGACATTTTCTATATAATTTAATATTTTTGGCCTAAAAACAATAATGCTTGAGGAGGGACATAAATGGAGACAAAGGAGCAACAAATCTGAAACAGATGTTAGGAAGCACTCCCAGCACAGGATAGCTGATGTGCTGAAAAGCTACCTGGGGGCAGGACATTAAAAGACGTCTCTCAAGAAAGCCTGTGAGGAACAGCGGAACAACGGAGGAGAGCTTGATCCAGATACCTCCTCATCCTCCACACCTCTCACTTCACCACCTTGGGGCATTCTGCTTTTCTTACACAACACGATTCTGTTGCCCATTCAAGCCCACTTTAGAACAGAAGTAAAAATGTGAGGGAGAAATTTTGAGTGAATTTCAGATGAAAGGAGTAAAAAGGAATAAAAGTACTGTTGTATTCTTTCCCCTCTAACAGAAATAGGCAAGTTTGGCCCAGGATAAGTCTTTGATGGGACTAAAACTCACTATTTAGTGTCCATCCATGCCATTAGTATTTTGTTCATTAATCAGGTAATTTTCACGGCTGGAAAATGAATCTTTAACCACTGCTAATGACCATGTTGATAGCTACACAATTAATAGGGCAGTTTTTAGGATTGTCTCTAAAATACCAAAATTACCACCTGTTGAATAAGGCACCTACTATGGTTAACCCCACGCAGCTCATTCAGCTATCCTTACTGATTAACATTTAAGGCATCCTGTAAAGTAATTTTCAATCATTCAAAACCAGGGGAAGGACAGGCCTAGCAAAGGAGAAAATGAGTCAGAAAGCAACATGGATTTCTTTGTCAGGGACCTCAGGACTCAGTCCTTGATTCCCACTCCCAGTCCGCTATGAATACCTTGTCAAAGAAGGCATTTGAGTGTTTCTGTATCTTTTTAAATGTGGATGGAAACACACAGGGAAATTCATTTGTTCAGGAAATCAGAGGGTTTGTAATGAGTGGTTCAGGGGATGATTTTAAATTCTCTGCACACCTAAATCCTCCAGACGCTCTTCAGACCCTCTTTATTATTGCCCATGGGGCACATGCCAAGGGACCAGAAGATAAGCTCTGCATTGCTGAGCCCAGAGACAGTCTAAGTAATGAAGCCTGAATTACACAATAGCACTTGTGACTTATGAGTAACTAAAAGACAAAGCTTTAGCAGCAATGTTCTTGATCATCAGCTCCAGAAGGGAAAACTCCATCAACTCCAGTTAACTGGTGTTTCAAGAGTGACAGGTTCTAGTCCATCCTCACAGGTAGCAGCAGGAAAGAGTGGTGCTTTTTTGGAATGGAGCTTTAACCAGCTCCTGTCCAGAGTCTGTTCAGGATCATTTCATATGTTCATGGGACAGGAGCAAAATGCAGAACCCCTCACTACCTTCTCTTTTGTGAAGACTTGTTAAGTATACCAGCTGCCACTGAGAATGGAATAACTCAAGGAAGAGGTGATTTGGTAGGCAGAAATGGGTATCATGCCTGCAGTGACTTCTCTTTCTATCTGGTAGATCAGTGCACATGACTTTAGACCAGACAAAGATGCATAGTGTGGACTACTTTCTGTCCATGCATCACAATCTCCATCTTTCTGAAGCAAGATGGCAATCTGACACAAGGAAATACACCAATGCCAAATGTGGATTGAGTGCTTTAGCATTTTCTCCCCTCTGCCAAGAGCATGGGCTAATGCTGTGGGTGCTTTGACAACATGTGATGGATCGCAGTCACACAGTCTCTTCCCTTCATGCTAGGGCTGCATCCTCTCCTGATTATTCTTACAATTATTTTGTTTTTTATGGTCTAACTTGTTTCTTATTTCATGTTTTCAATTGCTCTGGATGCATTCATTCTCACTAAGAGATCAGGAAGCAAAGAAATGATAAGAGAATAAAACACAAGAGTTTCTAAGAAGTAGCTCATTATTGGCCCAAAGTCTCCAGCGTGTAACCGTTTCACATGCGCAAAACTTCAGTTTTGCAGAGGCTCCGAGTACAAGACGTGATACTATGTTGATACTTAGTCATTAGTATGGTGTCTGTGTCTTTACAGTGATTACTAATATAGATATTATCTGCATTTTTCTGAAACTATATGTACTTTTATCTAAGTAGAAATATTCATTTATGCTTTATAGGTAGAATTTCGATTACAAACACACAAAGTCTGCTTTTTTCCTGATCCAGAAATACTCTTGTTTAAAACTACAGAATTCTGTGCTACAGAAGAGATGCAGCATCAGAATTCAAAGCAAAAAATTTCCATGTCCACTGGGAAAACCAGTTATTTTCTTGTTGAGGTCAGCCCACTAAGCAAAACATTTGCATTACTCAGAATCAGCAAGCAGTCAACATGCTTCAAAATGAATGTAGTTGTGTTAAAACCTGATGCATATCCTTGCTTCGTGACGGTCACTGCAATGAAAATCCTTTACAGCTGTCATGTGTGTAGACGACACAAATGATGCCTGGAGGGGATATGCTTTACTTATGATATGTTAATTTTTCGTGACAGATAACGCACATGTAGCCAGTCAAGTAACAAGGGTGTGTCAAACCAGGCTTTGCATATACATTACATGATCCCGTTTCAGTAAACAAATTCTGGATAACAAAATGAGAAGGCTGCTAGTTTCTAAAAATAAAATCTCTTCTTATGAGGACAATTATTTGCAGACATAGTGTGTGTGTGCTGTGGTGCTTTAGCTGTGCATGTTCTGCCTGCCTTCTTCTTATCTCCTTCAGACTCTTTCTTCTGGTAGCTCATGCTTCTCCTTTGAAATCTCATGTAGGTTCCTGCATCTTGAGTGTTATCACACTTCACTGTTGTTCTGTCTTTTGAGCCAGCATATGCTGAATTATGGGACAGTAAGAGGTTATTAGGCCATAATTCTTTAAAGGGACATGTTTTTACTGCTGTCCTAGAGTGGCCTATGATGCTCAGGATCATAACACATTCAGCTCTTCTGGCCCAATCTCGTCTGCTCTTTGCACTATTTGCTTTGCTTGGGGTTTGCTTCATGTTTGCTGCTGCCTTCATCTGTTGGATGCTTTTGTGAGAAGCCTTCAGTTTCCTAACCCCAAGTCTTGTGTATTTTCCAAATAGTTTAGCTTCCAGGCACTGAAGTGGTAAGTGGCTATAAACATGCAGTGCTTCCCCCTGCAAGTGAACCATGAGGCTCTGTGCAGAGCACAGCAACCGTTCTGGGCAAGGGACATGGAGAGAAGGATTTACCCCAAGATGAAATGATGTGCTTTATGCCAATATATATGAGTTAAGGCTATCACTCTAACATGATTTACAAAAAGGTGTTAGACAGATGGAGAGCTGGGTTTCACTGGCGTAAAATGTATGCATGCAAGTCAGGTTGCAGACTAGTTCTTTACTGAAGCTAGCTGTGGAAATGACACAATGGCTGTGATGGAATAAGGGACCCCAGAGCTCCATTTCTTGTCTGCACAAGCTACGTAAATCACCGTATGAATCACTAGGAACCCTGGCAGACTTTTTCTCCTTCTTCTAGTGGAGACAAAGGCAGAGATTCACAACAGCAGAGTGGGAACTGATCTGCTGCTCATGCTTATGGGTTTTCAACCTCCCCTGTAGCTTCAGGAAGCCCTGGAGTCACTTGGTCCTTTGGGTTTTTCCTTTATGTAGGAAAGCTCTGCGCTGCCCTTTCCCACAATAGAATCAAGGCTGTAGTCTAACCATAAATTAATAAGTATTTTCAATATGCCTCAAACTCTGTAAAGTTGCCCAAAAACATAGTGAAGGTGTGGTCAAGGATGCAGGAGGGAATGGAACAAGAGCCAAATAAACAAGCTAATAAGCAAGCCAAGAAGCCTACCAAATGAAAACCAAGTTAACGCACAATGCCCTAAATCTGCTCTCTGGAGCAATCAGTGGTCTCCAGTTTTTCACGTTCAGTGCCACATGGCGTATGTGAGCCATGACAAGACTCTGAGGAATCAGGGAAGCTGGAGTCTGGCTGGCATATGAAATCATTCCTGAAGTGCCACTGCCTGTGACACAAGGGATCGTTCCAACATCTTTGCTTGCCTACAGGACTTTTTTCTAACAGGTGCAACAGATGAACTTCTCTTACAGCCTTCCTTGTGAGTAACCAGTGCCAGTCTGGGATGCCAGATGACAGAGGAAGGTGGCTTCGCTCATGCTAGCAGGACTCACAGCATTTTTGTGAATGAGCAGCAGGAACCTGCTCTTCTGCGGAAGGAAATACTGAATGCTCTGATTTACTCTTGCCATGAGACTGTGAGCATGAAAGGCTGGGGCTTTCCAGCAGCTCTCTCCTGGCACATGAGCTCCACGGCATTCTCCAGGCTGAGAACCGCCCTGAATTGCAAAGGAAAATGTTACAGCTGGGGCTGGAAATCTGCTGCAGCTCCTGAGTGGTTTTTTGTGCCCCAAACTCTGCAGTGGCCTGATTGATTAAAACAGTGGTGGAGGATTAGCTCCAGCTCAAATCCCATCTACCATGGGAGGATACTGAGACAGGTTGGTCAGGGTGATGGGAGACATGTTGCAGGGTCTGGTCTCAGGTGATAGGGAGCCTGTGCCATCCTGCAGGACTGTCACTCCTCACCTTCTTCCCAGTTCCTGACCCTCATCCCAGAGAGGGGCAGATGTCCTCCTGGCCTTTGAAAGCAGACAAGGCAAGTCAGACTGTGGAGAGCAGACTTAGGTAATGCGACATGGAAATGATCCATAGCTCAGCTGTTTAGAAAGTTAAAGGGACAAGGATGTGACTCTTCAAAGGATAGATAACAACACTTCCCAATAGGTCCTGTGGTTGGTTTAATAAATGGTTTATCTGGTCTTCAGTTTCTGTTAGTTGTTGGAGTTATGTGACTTTAAAAAATATAACAACATATTGACAACTTTTGTAACTTGCTTTTTTGACAAAGACCTAAAAATCAGGATTTTGTTTGGAAAGAGGTGATGATGGTGAAGGTTTTTTCATTTAGGTTTCCCCTTAAAAAGCATTTGGACCAGAAACATAAGAGGAATTAAAACTCCCAGCATTTCCTAGCTATGAATAATATCCATAACTACAGAAGAAATCCAGAAACAAGAGTTCGGGCCTCAGCAGACTAAAAACCATTTACCGGTCTTTCATCACAACCTCAGCACGTCTTAGACGTGAGAAGCAACATTCATTAGTTGAATGTTGTGCAGCATTTTGCAGACTTATTTTCCCCTGTCCTCCATGAGAGCCTTCTGAGTCAAAATAATGGCTTATTATTTGGGCAGAAAAGCATTCCTGAAAAGTGTTTTCTTTGTTTTTGCTCATGAATTAATGATGGAAATGAACAGGTGGCAAATTAAGTCACCCTGGTATTCAGGGGAAAAAAAAACCAAAAAAAAAAAAAACAAAAAACAAACCACAAAAAAAACATACAATAACAGCAACAACAAAAACAAACAAGGAAAAAAAAAACCAACCAAACAAAAAAAAGCCACAAACAAGCAAACCCAAACCTTCAAGTTTAATCTGTTTACATTTCTTTAGAAAGGGAGTGGCTTTTCTCTCTACTGTTCTATACAGGCCTTGGTTCAGTCTTCATCAACCACATTTATTCTTTGGGACTCATCTGCATTGAAAAAAAAAAGAATGACAGAAAAGCCAACAATATTGGATGATCTAGTTATGATATATTTTTGGTTTTATGATTATTTAAACATAGCTCTTGCACTGTACTGTAGAGGAGACCTAACCTGTTTGTAGCTTTGAGGCTGTGGTTGAAAGCCTCTGTTACAGTAAAATACTGAAGTTTTATTTGTACTATAGATATAACAGCCACATTAACACATACAGGTGTCCTTGTTTAAAGACCAAGCAGGTTTGATTCCTGTGCCATATGTTGTGAAGTTCTTTGGTGACAGAAGCCTACAGCGTGGATATCCCTTTTGGCTCTGACAATATTTGATGCTGGTTGAATATTTTGCTGCGGTTTTCAGTAGGAGTGAGGTTTTGATGACCACAAAGCAGAAATAGTAAGACACTGAACTCACAGCCTGGAGGTAAAGCTTAAACTGTAACACCTTTTTCAAAACTCCTTTTTCTATTCCTCAGTACTGCTGAAATTCAATAAATGACTCCTCATTAGCTGATATAAAGAACTGTTACAAAGCATACAAATATCTGATAATACTGACAAATATCTTGTTGAACCATCAAATAACACTGAAGTAGGTCTCATTCATATCAGAGTGCAGATCTGAGGCAAGCTGTGTTGTGACAAAGGATTTAACTCTTTGAAGTGTCTCACCTTCCCCTAGACAAAAATGAGCATGGAATCTGAATGATCCCAAATTCACTGCTGTTGGTGACAGATCAGATTTGGAGAAATTCTGAAAATTGTTTTTTTTTGTTTTTTAACCCTTGCTTTTATCACAAGTTTCTATTTCCCATAGTGAGATTTTAGTCCTTCTGCTATAAAATAAGACATCATGGTAAAGAAAGAGGAAAAGGAAGAAAGAAAGGAAAAAAAAAAAAGGTTTCCTGAACTCCTTGTAGTATTCCCAGAGGACATCTTGGCATCAACTGGAAAGTTTCACAAGCTGTCCGTGAACATCAGAGAGTAAAGACTCATTTGGGCTGTGGCTTTGGTGAGTCAATCTGCTCACACTTCATCAGGAGTGTCAGGGGACCCTGATAAAATGATAGCGATGCTGTGCACTGGGTAGAAGAGAACATAAATAAGCAACCTAATTCCATTTCTTTTAGCATTTCTTTACATCCATATGCTGGAATCATATCACACCAGCCCAGCCTTTGTACTCAGAGAGTTGCTCTGAATTGGATTAGGTAATATATTGAAAGCCGTATTTCTTGTAGTGCCTTTGGGTTTTGTGCATGTGTGTGCATTATTTCCTTATAACCGTGGGTTTATATATGCAGAAAACAATTAAAAGCTGCTTCTCCTAGTCATTTTGCTAGAAATCAAGGTCATCCCCTGGGATTCTTTTGCTACAAAGCTTGTGATGAATACATGAATTAGTGTGTAAAAATCCAAAAGTATTATGGAAGAGTTAAGGAATCCTTTCATTTTAATGCAACAGAGAGCACCAAGTGAGCAGTCGGCAAGCAGGGCACTGCTTTCCCTGCTGAGAGCTCCACATTAAATCAAAGCTTTGGGATATCTCTCCTTTCCCACTGGAAAGGGTGCTAGTGACATCTGCCAGTCCCCACGCTACTCCGAGCAGCTGAGTAGAGGGCAGCACGGTGTACTTCCAAGCACAGAGGAGACCACTGATTCATCTTGCTTCAGTTTCAGATAAAGACACCCTATTCACAGAATCACAGAATCACAGAATGTTGGCTTTTCCAGATCATGAACATCAAAGGGAAAAAAACATAGCTAACCTCCAGAACACCACCCCAGGGAAAGAGTGGGTCCTTCAGCACCATGAGCTGTGTTCCTCTTACCATGTATAGGACAGCAGATATATTGCCCATACTCGTTGTGTCAACTATGTAAGTTCTTCTTGGAAGGCTTGTTTGTCTGAGATATTTGTAGAGTATCTCATGTTGTTTCAGTATGTGTTGGTGAACTAATAATAGTAATATTTTCATTTCTTCACTTTACTGCTGGCCATCAAAATGCTTGCACACAGACAGGTATGATACTGTGTACCCAGGTGGCTTATGTACTAGACAAGCACCTGCAGATCCAGTACCCTAGATGTAGTTTACTGCTGTCATTTACTTAGCAGAAGTTTTTACATGTATTAATTCATAAGTCTATATTACATAACTCTCTGCTCCTTAGCTCTGGCCTGTGACCTTGCTACACCCTGGTGAGCAGCTCTCTCCTTCCATGCAGTGCATGCCCAAGCAGGGCAGTCAATGAGAGAAAGCCAGAGTCAGGCATATTGCCCTTGTTTCACATACTTGGAACTGGCACTGACTGTGAAAAAACAGAGGGAAGAAAAAAATAGGAAGATTTTTTTTTTTGTCATCCCCATGAGCTGTTCAGTTGTACAGTTGTTAGATCTGATTTAAAGGCAGAGTTCAGAGAACACAGTTGGGGATCCCAGAGAAAATGGGGCCATTCCTTTTGGGTAGCAGCCCACAGCTAGATCAAATTATGCTGACCATGAAACTGTATCCTTAGACAGGAACCCACAGCTGCAATTGCACAGAGAGTCCTGGAGCATGCGTGGAGCAACTGGAATATTCTGGAAATGCAACTGGGAAAATTCAAGAGTTCACAGCTGAGCATGTGCAGAGTGCAGCAAGTGAAAGGTCTGCAAGTTGGCATCACTCGGGGAGATTTTCATGAGGATGCCAAAAGTCAGCACACTGCTTGGACAAAGAACCTTACCTTTACCAAGTTTCAAACTCTGGCAATATATTGGTCAATGAGAAGGCCATATATGTGGGTGTATATTCTGCCTGAAGAATAGCTGAAGGAAAGCTTAATTGTTTTTACTGCCACTTCCCAGGAACACCCATCCTGACAACAGCTCTTACATGGAAAATTTCATCTGGAACAATTCAGTTTACTCAACAGAAGGTTGTATGACTGGATAAAGAAGCAGTGTTCATCTGCCTGCTTTCAGGTTTCAGATAACATTCACTCTATTTGCTGTGTTTTCTGGTTACCCCTGGTTCCATGCTTTCCTGCTTGTGCTGCTGTTGACCATCAGCCACCATATGTGGTCACTTCCACTGTGTCCTGGAGACCAAGAACCTCAACAGTGACATCACGTAACCCTGAAAAGTCATCTCCTCCTCCTTAAGGTGATTAACTAAGTCTCACAGCCAGTCAGCTTTAATCGGGCTTTACATTTGTGGCAATTACATTTTCCCTCATCCCTCTCCTCAGTTCATCATGCCATGCTTGTCCATTTGTTATCCTCTCAAGCACCAGTCTAATATAATCCCAAACATGTAGATCGATAGCGATGGAACTAAGTATTGCGTGTTAATACAGTTACAGATCTTAATTCAAGGGAATGAAAAGCCCCACAGAGATTGATACAGCTGGAAAGATTTACTCATTTTCACTGAAACAGTGATATGGAGCCTGCTGCCTTCCTCTCCCTTGCTGGATGTGATAAGTTTTCCATTGAGCCTCTAACTCTATCTCATTAATGCATTGCATTTGATGGAGCAACAGCTACAGCTGTTCATTTTATACTCCAGGTATCCATCCTATAGGCTAAGACAGACAAAATAATTACAGAGGCCTCCCCTTGAGTATGACCATACTGATGCCCTGCTTGGTGGGGACAAAGAGTGGACTTTTTCACTTTTCCAGGAGAAGTTCAATAGATGTTGGCCATAGCTGAACAAGGAAGTATGGTAGGACCAGGGCAGGAAGAGAAATCCTGTTCCCCAAATCCTCTCTCCCTCCCTGCTATTGTCCTTGCCTCTACACACACTCCTAGATCTGTGTGACTCAAAAATTTTTGTGTCCTAATAGCAAAAAGACAATCATTCTGCTTTGTAGGGCTTTCCTCTTCCAGTCTGAACTGAGCAATATAAAAGGGAACTCGGGAAAGGAAATCCAGAAACAAGGTGATGAAACATCACAAAATGCCTGACTGTCTTGCTCTCATGGTAGGA
This sequence comes from Streptopelia decaocto, assembly GCF_964273445.1. Taxonomy (NCBI): domain Eukaryota; kingdom Metazoa; phylum Chordata; class Aves; order Columbiformes; family Columbidae; genus Streptopelia; species Streptopelia decaocto. The sequence goes on from NC_138656.1 coordinate 62,519,664, forward strand.
TCCCTTTACACCACCCTGAATCTAGAGAGAACACACTTGTGCAAAGAAAAGGTCTCATGGGAACAGAGCAGGTGATTGCTCCTTGTATTCTCACTTAAAGCATTGTTAAATTACATTTTAATCCGTATTTTTATATGGCTCTTCAGGTAAGTACTCTGGAACTAATATAAATGACTAGGAATTCACTCTCTCATCTCTTAACTGGTTCAAGGAAAACAAAAGGTACATTTTCCACAAGCCATTTCTCACTGTATCAAAGGGTGCTGTGGCTGGATTGTCACAGAAGTCTGGGGCAACAGGCTGCCTGATACAAATCTAGATGAAGAAATACATGGTCAGGAGGATAGAGGGATTAAATGCATTGCAGAAACCGTGTGGATGGATGCTATTTCTACATCAAACATGGCAGGTGTATTTGTCTTAATTAATGATAAAGTAGAAATGGAGAGTGACCCAAAACCAGCAGTTGCAAAGTTGCAAACATACAACTAAATATCTTCGGAACAAAAAAAAACACTTAAAATTCAGTGCTTATTCTACTGTTGGAATGATGAAAAAAAAGTGAAATATTAGTACACAGACTTTAGGGTGTTTGTAGATACTGTTGTGGTTTGAACACCCTGATGCTGAGTATATCAAAATCCCCATGGCTGTCTATAATGGTCCTTCCACATATTGCATGTCTAGTATCTGTAGTACTGGGCAAATTTAGCACTGGTATATCCCTAGCATGCAGGCTGAGGTTTCAAATTACTGATGAGGCCTTCTGCTTCTTTAAACGTGGTATTAAGAGTACCTTAGAGTTCTGAGCAATATCACCCTTTTTTAGATCTGTCCATTCATCATAATATTGTGCCAGGGTTTGTTAGGTAAACTTGATTGACAGGCACCCATCTTTATTCCCTGCATAGTTGTAGGTCAGCACTGGTAGAAGGTAATGCTTTTTTAATTAGCTGCTAGGGTATTATATTTCTTTTGTGTAGATTGAATGTTGCATTCCTGTGAGTCACTATCTGGGGAGTCTGCCTTTATATTCACTATTCAGTATAACACAGACAAGTGGAGAAGAGTCATAAAAGATTTATATCAAAGATGTTTATGAAAAGTCTAGGATCTGGACAACCTCCAGGTTTTTCAGCAGTGACTGTAAGACAAAAAAAACCCAACAGCTTTAAAATGATGATAGAAACCAATTCAAAGACATGCTTTATACTTCGCACCAGCAATCATGAAGCCAAACCACTGGCTGTAAATTGTGGGCATCATCTGAAGTCCTCTATAGATACTGATTTCTCAGCTAGAATCTAAAGGATCAAAAAATTTGTGTGCAGAGAGGGACAACAAATCAAGTGTTTGAGATGACAATAATATGCAGAATACTATTAGAACTAAATTTTCTTCTATCTAAAATCACACAGTGCTTAAATAGGCTATGGCAAGCACTCTAAAAATTTCCAACAGTCCTCCAACAAGGTAGGATTATTTGTTTGAGGAAAACATAATACACTGGAAAATTTATACAAGACTGTTTCTGATAAGTTTACAGTAAAGATGAAGGGAAATTGCAGAAAAATGGAATGACAGGGCATCCATGCAAATTCAACTTAGGTTCTCCACACCCTTAAAACTTATGTAGAGTTATTTACTGTTGTGCAAAGTAAAAATATGTAAAGTAATGCTCCCTGGACTAAACTAGCTCTATGATAATAATTCATGTGAGACTCCAAAACTCAAGGACTTCCTTAGCAGTACTCAGTCAACTGTGGCTTAAGAAGCAAGATCACTAGTGGCAGGTAGCACTGAAGATACTCTTCAAAATAGGGCTTACTAGAGCCACACTCTGTACTTAATATCTGAATGCAACAGTGAATTTTTGGAAAAATGGCCCCTTTGTTTTCTGTTTAGAAGTTCCACCTATAAAATATTAACATAACTAAGTCCTTACTCCTGCAGCTGATTCAATAAAGATATAACTCAGGCAGGGACTCATTTATACTTAGATTATCCCTGCAATTCAGAAAAAGTTGAACAAAATGAGGCCATACATTCTGTGTATATAAACAGTGAGATCTGGCCTCAGTCCAGGTGGTGTTATATCCCATAGCATGTCTATAAGTATGTGCATATGTAAACATTCATAAATATACTTCAGCTTTCCCTTCAATAAGCTGACTCCATAAGTGTTTTTCACTTGAACTTGGGAATTGCTACTTAAAAAAAACACTTCCTAAGATAATGTCCTGGGGAGAAAGAGAGGCTTAGGCTCATGATAAATCTTGCTTGAACACAAATTAGTCCATCTGTAGGGGAAAGGGCTCTGCAGACAGGACTGGAAACACTCTGATCTCCAGCTAGCTCAAGGTGGTCTTGGCCAACTTGTTAGCTACGGTAAAGAAAATGAAACAAAAATGCCTAATAATGTCCAGGATAATCAAATAACATTGCAAATAGGTTGTTTTGAATCAAACCTACAGGCTGTTCAGGGAAGTATGTAAATGATTCTGTTTCCCTAAGCATTTTCTGCTTTACTAATGTCAGGTGCTATCTGTCATGTGTGAACAACTTCTGTAAAATATTCCAGAGATTTTTCTGAAGTTGAAAGCATTGCCTCACTTTTTCTCTCTTTTCACACATGCACACACTGAGTCATGATGCAAACTTCTAAGTAAGCTTAATGAGTTACTTTTTTTTGTATCTGCGTATGATGACAGGAGAGGAAGATGTAGAGGGGTAAATATTTATCATTAAATTTTTAAAATATACAGAGACCATAGTTTTCAAAACAAGAATTAGTTGTTTATGAAAAAGGAAAAAAATGAACAGAACTATTACATCTAAGCTTGTCTATCGTTTTTATCGGACATTTTAGAATTTTGCACTTCTTTGTGATGGATTCAGAAGTCAATTTAATTGATTTTTCTACTACTTGCTTTTCCTAACTTGATCTGCTTTTGTATAACATGATAGCAAGTAATATCTGTCATACCAGTGTGCAATGATTTCTGGGTCCTTGGGTACTGGTATTCTCAAAACATGTTTACAGTGTACAAAATGTGGTGTCTGCATTTCAAATATGTAACACACTTTTTGTTTAGAGATGAGCATAGTCTCCAGGATTTAAGGCAGCATGTCAGCGATAGGGCAGGATATTCACTGGATGCTTTTACCTGTTCTTTCTGTAGTGATTCTAATTCAGGAGAAAAGAAAAAATAAAAGATGTCTTTACTTTTCCATCACATTTAATTGGCCTGTGGAAAATGCAGAAGTCTCACTCAAGTTTTATAAACAAACACACCATTATGTTTCTCATTAGTTTGAAGAATACCTGTATAGGTGGTAGCTGTCAGATACAATAAGTACCCCCCTCCTTTTTTGCTTATATAATAATACCAGCATTCAAAAGACTGATCACTGCACACTGATCTACAAAGCATCTTGTTTCCTCATCAAATTTCCCTCCCTGCTGGACTTAGCCATGCTTGTCAACTTCCCAGATCCCCCTTTCAATAACTGGTTTATTCTTAGCATCTTGCCAAAACACATTCCTAGGAGTAAACCACAGAAGAATTTCTTTATCTCACTCAAGAAGAGTTTTCTGCCTGTGCTCCTGGGAAAGGTCACAGGTGATTTTGGCTGTGGGTTCCCTTGAAAGCAGCAGGCATGTACAGCACATTGGGGCCCTTTGTCTATAAATACAGATGACCACCAAAGATGACAGAGAAAAAAAGATAGGGGAAAAAGATGAACATGGAAAAAGAAAGAGAAAGAAAGAGAAAAAGAGAAAGAAAAAGAGAAAGAAAAAGAGAAAGAAAAAGAGAAAGAAAAAGAAAAAGAAAAGGAAAAAGGAAAAAAGGAAAAAAGAAAAAAGGAAAAAAGAAAAAGAAAAAGAAAAAGAAAAAGAAAAAGAAAAAGAAAAAGAAAAAGAAAAAGAAAAAGAAAAAGAAAAAAAAAAGAAAAAGAAAAAGAAAAAGAAAAAGAAAAAGAAAAAGAAAAAGAAAAAGAAAAAGAAAAAGAAAAAGAAAAAGAAAAAGAAAAAGAAAAAGAAAAAAAAAAGAAAAAGAAAAAGAAAAAAAGAAAAGGAAAAAGGAAAGAAAAAAGCAAGAGCAGGGGAAGAGGAAGCAAATAACTTGATCAAGAAACAACATGATCTTCTATGTCAGTATTAAGGTCAGCTACAGCTCCTAGGTAGAGCCAGACTGAAGTTCAGAAACAGAAACTGTCCTGCCCTCCAGCCTTCAGCTGTGCTCTCTTGGTTAAAGCTGAATGTCTTCTGTCTTTCTGGAACAAAGACAACACTGACATGTCCAGCTCACACCCAACACCCTGCAGAAGGCCAGGCAAGCCACACATAAATGGTCAGGGTTTACCTGTTCTTAGGATAAATGTGGCCTGCAGGTTCTAGTGCAGCAATGAAGCCCTGTTCCATGGCTCTGCTCTTCTGCAGGTTTAAACAAATCTACATTAAGTTGAAAGAGTATGTCACTATGGAGCAAGAGTTAAAAATGAGCATTTACTGGCTTTCTAAGCATTGACTAAGTGAATTAGGGATGGATTATTAGATTCACTTAATGAGAGTCCTACTTGTCCTTTCTTGTAAAGACTAATTTATTGATTTCACAGTCTTGCCTATTCTTTTCTGATGTTTTATTTATTACTAAAATACTCATTTATTTTATTCACATATATGAAGTGTCACTGAAACCAGAACAGCAAACAGAAGGAAAAGTTATAGCTTTTAAATATTATTTCACCTCCTAGTTGGTGTTTTTTGTTGGCTTCACACAATAAGTTCTGCATCCATTGAACAACCTGAAGCACAGCCCTTAGCAAGGTGTCAGGTGCCTTCTTTCCCCATAAATACATCTGAGTTAGTTTCTGACCCCACACTTTCCAGGCACATTTTAAGCACAATACTTGTGTTCCCAATTCCTAGATGAAAAATATCATTTTGTCCAGATGACAGTAAATGAAAGATAAAAGATGTGCTTGCTGCTGTCTTTTTTTTTTTTTGCTTTCTAATTTTATCTTCTTTGTTTGTCCTACATTCCTAGGGGGGAGTCTATATTCTATGTTTTTCTATACTTTATATATCTCTACTATATCAGAAACTGAAGGAATATTTTTCTCCACCTGCAATAAAATAACCATTATCTGTAGCTCTGCTTTAAATCTATGAAAGGAAAGGAAAGGGAACTCTTCATTAAGCCAAATAATCCTTTGGATCAGAACTTCTCTGTTTCACTCAGCATGAGCCAATATTATATTCACTATACAACCAGTGACTTGCTTAAAAAGTTAAGATGACAGGTTTTTTATGACCAGGGATTTGTGGTCTCCATTGTAAAAATTAATCTCAAATCTCTACATTTTCTTCTTCAGTAGGATGAGGCTATGAGCCTAGCTCTATGGAGAGCAAGGCCTAAAAATTTTTTTAAAAATTTAAAAAAATTAATTCATGGTGTTTAAACTATGTATGTGTGGACAATGCTTCTGGCTGCTAATCCATTTTAAAAGGAAGAGACAAGATACAAAGGCTGCTTGGCTGCTTCACTGCTGTTGAAGCTGGACAAAAGAGTGGTGCAGAGACAGAACATCTCCTTCACAGCTAACGAGTGTTCTCAATTCTCCCTCTCTCTTGTTCTTATCTCCCTCTCAGGTTACTGCATTTTCTGCTCCCCTCATGCCATTGCAGTAGCGCTGAGGACAAGTGAGATAATGCTTGGCCCAAATCCAGGCAATCATTTTGGAGTAATTAGTTTAGGCACTGCACACCCAACCCATATTCTTTTTTCGGGTAGGTATCAAGTGGCTCACGTTACCTGATCACCTGCCTGTGTTTGGATGGCCAGCCCCAAGGTTCAATTAAATCTTATCCCCAGGTAGCAAGTAAGAACTGAATGTTTCGGTTTGTTCTGGGAAATGGGGGTCTGCTGCAATGAGTTATTTCTCCTCCTGCTGCTGTGTGTGATCTCCTTTTTGCTGTTCTACTTCTTTGTCACTTCTAGCCAAAGAACAAGTCTAATCTGTGATGATCGTGGAGCTGCTGTTAGTCCTGATATTGCTTCTTTTTCATTTATTTGGAGAGCTGTGGAAGATCAACGTGTATTGTGAGGGACAAGCAATTGTGCACCGTGAGAAACCAAGGGCACAAGTAACTACGTGTGCACTTTTCCGGTGGATGCTAGGACTTGCAAAAGTGCACACAGGGAGCATCCCCTGCCTTCCCACCAGTTTTCACAGAAATTAGCCAACTGTGCACCAGAAACGTGCTCCTCCTGCATACAATCCTCACATGAGAAATGCTGTATAGGGACAGAAGATGACTACTGTTGATGTGCACTGTATGCAGACAGCTTTCTTACTAAGGTGACATTTTTGCACTACTTATTCTGCCCTGCCCCATCCAGTGCTTTCTGACCAATTCTCTACCACCCTTCGCCACATGCCCCTCCAGCCCAGGGTCTCTCTGAGCCAAACTCTTCTCCTCGATGCACATTAACCAGTAATGGTGTCTTCCTCACACCCCTTCACTTACACGCCTCGTCCCTGACCACTGGGGACTCTTCTAAGGGCAGGAAGGTGCTTCGTCTCCACCTCATCCTCACCTCACCTTTCTGCTGTGACCATGAGTAAGGGCACAGCTTCACGCCAGCTGTGAAGGTGGCCTTGTGCTGTGGATGTATACCCACCAGGAGCGGGGCTGAGGCCACTAGCAGCTTCACAAAGGCAAGAGAAGAGCTGTTGGATGCTAAAGGCTTCCAGACAGTACTGTCCTGGATCAGATACAGATTGACAGCCTCAAGGTGCATGGCTTCAATTTCCCTTTACCAAATGCCCCAAGCTGCTCAGTCTCCCATGGTGAAAGTTCTAATTTAGGAGAAATCCCATAGAGCTCTGTCGTACTTGTCCTCCCTGCCTTCTTTCTAATTTTTAAAAGTGAGTCCATGAAGTCTTGCAGCCAGATGCCTGCTGGCTCTCAGGTGAGTGTAAGCAGGCATCCTGAGAATAACTCAGCTCAAGAATTAAAGCTGTGGTTGCTATTTCTATTCCTGGAAATCAGAGCAAATAGCCGTATTTCAGTCCCATTTCACTTAGCTGATTAGCTTTGCAATCAGTGCATGAAAGAATTTGGGTTCATCAGCTACTCAGAACCCTGAATAGCATAATCCAAGCAAGGGAAATAAGGCAAAAAGAAAAAAATATATATATATTTGTGGTTTGTGGTTAGAATTTGATTCAAATTTGAGGGTAAGAGGTGCCAGGTATTCTTGCAAGGAACAGTAATTGTGTTAAGGCAATGTTGTTCAAGAAGGACATTGGTGATTTCAGTGTTACTTGATTTCTTTAGAAGGCAGCCAGATACTGGACTGGCACGAACAGATTATTTTCTTCAAAGCTGGCAGAACTGTGATGATTGCAACAGCTGAAAGTCTTGTTCTGCACTGCATCAGCACTATTATTATTGCAGTTTTCATGCAGTAAAACTAAGTAGATCAACATAGCCACAACTGCCTCCAAGTTTTTCAAGAGCGTAGGAGAAATTGGATGTCACTCTCCAGTGGACAAGGGTCCAGGGACAAGCTCCTTCTGCCAACAGAAAGGCAGTAGGAGGAGAAAGGCATGTTTAAGATGGAGAAATGTGGGCAGCTGGGCTTCCTGCTGCCCCTGCAGCAGTCAAGGGAATAGAGGGGAATGGGCAGAGCTGTTTCGGAAGTGACTGTCCTGTCCTCACAGCCGGTGCTGGCTGCTCCCACACCCTTGCCCCGTGCCAGCCCCAGACAGGCAGGTCCCAGGGCAGGGTTGTGTGAGCCCAGGCAGATCCCCCAAACTGTCATCCCCACTGCTTTTGGCCCAGCACCAGCCAGAATAGCACACCAAAAATGTTAATGTCATGTCTGAGTGTGATTTTATCTCACTGCACACGGGGTGTGATGAGAACCTGCCCGCTGTTTGTGAAGCACCAGCATCCTTCCCTGACAAAAGACCTCCACATCTTGCCCAGGGAACTCTGCCTTCCTGGCCCCACCATCTCCCCAAACACCCTCCAGCAGCTCAGCAGCGTGTCCACCAGCACCAGCATCCTCACCACAGTCTTTGTGCGGAAGGCGATTACTGACATTGTGTCCCAAAAACTTAGTGTCATGAAGTGAAAACAGCACAGTGTGAAACAGAAATGGGGAACATATGGTCACAAACTGGGTTACCTGGCTTGAAAGCACCTCTTATTTCATTCAGTAGCAACCTTTATATTAGAGATGGGCAAAAACCCAGAGTCCACATCTGTTAGAGGAGATGGAAGGTACTAAGTTTAAAATTTAAAAGTTCAGCTTGATACATGCTGGTTTTTTTCTGGGCTTTCTTTAGAACTGAGGCACAATGTAGAAAAAGGCTCCCAATATTACAAGCGGGGTCTCAACTTCATGACGTTTTTCTAGCAAAATACATGCTGATGATTTCTTTGCTCCTTTGTGTTTTTTTCTGAGCTCTTTCAATTATTTTAAGAAATACGAACTCCTAGTATCTGGTTTTGATGCATGTGTTTTCTGGCAGAATGGTAAAAAGATAAATAATGTAATTACTCATTTCTCATAGAATGGTGTTATATCTGAAGCATGACCAAGTAACATTAAGAAGAGATTACAAGAGTTGATGGAAAAAATTTGGAAAAGTCCAAGGAGATGTGGAACAGTGGATCAATCACCTTGCCATCTGACCTACTACATGGCAGGATGGCAAGTTAAATCAGCTAGAAAGAACAGATCGGGATTTGTAGCTTAAACAAAGAGGATTAGCAGTAGATAATCAAAATTTTGCCAGTGACATTAAGAAAATCATCAACAAGAATATTGTTCTTTCTCATCAAAGACAGTGTCAGCCTGGGGGGAGGATATACTTCTTGACAAATAATCTGAATGTGACAAAAACATAATCTACTCATTATTTTGGACACATAATACATTAAAATTATGGTATTTTTTTCCATAGTTTTAAAGGGTACAATCTCATAATTTAATTAGGATTTACAGCAAGTTTGACAGTCCATAATGGCACATAATATGTATTTTACTTTTTGCTAACCTACTATTCAATGAAAAGATTAGAAATGTTTGTAAAAATCATCAGGCAGAAGGTCTGACAAACCATTCATCTCAACACCCTGTAAAGATAATTCTCAGCCAGCCAAGATGGATATTGAAGAGGTTCTGGCAGATAAACAGACTGGCAATAAAAATCTCTAGGGAAACATTGATTTCCCATCATTTCTAAAGAAAGAATTGATTGCAGAAAAAAAATGGCTATGCAGGTGTGCCATCTTCAGTACACTATTTCAATCTCTCTGTTGCCCCTGAAAAGAAAGGATTCTGTTATTCCATAGTATGGGAAATCATAGGCCAGGGTAGGTTTGGTCAGGAAAGAGCTAAATAAAGACAAATTTTTGTGTTTTAAAACCAGACATAAGAATCCATTAGCAATTTTCCTGTTGGCTGAAAATCTTCAAAATACATTTGAAAAAGGAAAGAACTGTGAATATAGAGACTTACTGTGAGAAATCTCTGAGGCACTATTAATCATTGATATCTTCATTTAATAGTAATGATAAGTTTGACTGCAGCTGCACCATGAACCCGGAGAGGGGATATGTTGAGCAGCATTAGGAGCTGTATGGATTGGAAATTGCCAACTTGAGAGCTCTGGTTCCTTTTGTGTCCTGGAAAAAGGACCTCACAGTTACTTTCTCCTGGTCCATATTTTGAAGATGGGATGGAGAATGAAGCTCTGTCATCTCCTGCCCATTTGCTGTGTTGGAAAGCAGCAGCTTCATAATGCACTATCTACTACACTCCTCTCTTTACTCACTCATCTGGACCCACCTCCCATATAGCTCATGCAGGGACTATGAAAGGGCTTGCTTTAAGCACAACTTTTAGCACAGAATCTACCCTATTTCTAAATACAAAAGAAAACAAATCACACTTTTTTATCTGTGTGTATGCAGTAGGGAGTTTTTGGTCAGTTTTCAGCCTCAGTTTAGATTTAAAAAGTTTGGAATTATTCTGCAAACCTGGAAAAAAATTAGGATGCTGTGGAGTTAAGTCAGTCATCACTTTGACAACCAAGCAGTCCATGCTCTGACAGCTTCCAGTTTCTCCTGAATATTTTGTCTACTGCCTTTTCCTCAAACAAGTCATCTCATTTCATCAGCCCAATATAAACACAACTCCTCCTCACTGGGTCAGAGGGAAGTATTTAACATGCTGGAACTCACCAGCACCAGTTACTTGTGTCTTGATGACTGAAATCTTGACAGAAGAGAAAAATGGAGGAATCCCATGAATGTTTGGGGCCATTAAACATGCACCCGAGCACCCTGATAGCTACTATTACCAATTAACAAAACCCTGGCAAAGTATTGAGAGAACTTGTGATCTGATTCTGTAAATAGCCACGTGAGAAGGGCTGCGCAGCTGACTGGCCTCAGTGAGTTTACTACCAATGCCCATGTGCATAAAGTTCCCTACTTATTTAAGCATTTGCAGGAATCCTAATCTTTGCCTGTGCTGTTTGTGTTTGATACGAAGAACAGTTCTGAGACTTTTCATCACTTGTCATATTTTTGTAAATTATCCTCTGCATTTTAAAGTTTTCATTATTCCAGTAGTTACCATGTTTACACATAGACACACCAGATAGGTCATGGTATTTGACTCTGGACTTCTTTTTTAATTAGTTTTGCTGACCAGGGACCCACTGTTGTTGAAACAGATGTTGCAGCCCAATAATAGCTCTCAGCTGCCAACAGCAAACTGTGGAACTCAGCCCTTGCTGTGCAGAACAAATGAGTGTAATAAGGGGCCAGTGAGGTCCAGACAACAGGGACACTCCACAGCATGTGCCTTTACCAGCTCTATCTTAAGGCACATAACATTTTAGATGCACTTTTTTTCTCATCTAAAATAAAACAACTGAATAACTATTTCTCAAAAATGCACGTAATGACATAGAATAAACGCACTCTTTTTAATTCTTTTACCCTGAATACTTGTTTTATTTTTGCTATGAGTCACATGCAGCAGGGATCAGACAGGCTCTTCCAGACTTGAAAAGAAGACCTAGTGAAGCTCAACCTGAGGACTCAAGTGGAGCCTCCAACAACTCATGTCCTGTTCAAACAGGAACAGAAGGGAACTGTAGCACTCGCTCTCTAAGGCAAGAATGAATTGACTTCCCTGTGAACAGTTCGTCGGGTCTTCTTTTGAAGGACTGAGGTTCTGAGCCAAGTGTTGATCCTCCTAAACAGATATCCTCTCCTGTATGATAAATCCTTTATTACAAGGATTGAAAGACATATATCCAGTTTTTCTAGCTGGGTATCACACTTTTTCACCACCATCCATGTCATTAAATATCTGAGATGCAGATTATCTAAAACCAGACTTCATTTTTTTCTCTCTTGTGTATCAAATTATTACTGTCTAGTGTTTTTTTATAAACTTCCTACTTCATTTAGCCTATTTCTTTCACCTTAGAGAGGGTTATTCAGTACTATTAGCCCTTCTTATGTGTAACTCTTTTTATAACATTAATAAAAATATTACTGAGATCAGGCAGAGTGTTGATCTCTAGACATGTCTTTGTACTTGCTTGTCTTTCATTAAGGGCATGAATATCTTTCTTAGGTCGAGTGGAATATTAATTCACTAGCAAACACATTGATATTGTAGAAATAATGTGTGTAAAGATATTTAATCCATGTGCAAAAGTAGGAGTATCAGTAGGGACAGCTATTTGACAACAGACTAAAGCAGTCTTGAAAAACAATGATGCATACACAGTGCTGGTGGAGAGCAAATTAGATAACAGTTTGTGGTGTAATATGGTATAAAATTAAAAAAAAAAAAAAAACGAGAACTCATAATTCACATGGTTACAAAAACACAGAGCCACAAGCCTCAACTTAGGAAGCTGTTCATTTTTTAGTATTTTAATATCACAAAAATGCCAACAAGTTACAAAGGAATCAGAAAACAAACAGTTAAGAGAAAGCCAGAAGGGCAGCTGAGGAATGGAGGAGTGTTGGGTTCAGCCAGCACCAGTGGTGTGGGAGTGGTTGCATGATGGAGGCAAACAGAGCACCCATCCGAAATATGGGAGGCAGGATGACATTCTGAAAATAATTTGATTTGGATAAGCTATGTTTTCTATCCCATCAAGGGCTTCTCCAGTGGCATCAGTGAGATTTCCAAATTCATTCTGTCACTTCAGAGTGCGTCTCACTTTGAATGCCACTGTGATTCATCACAAAAACCCTCCTGGGATCTCAACATTATTATTTACAATTCTCAGAAGTGTTTAAAGCAGAAATAGATAAACATCAGGGTGAAGAAGGGTCACCCAACACAGATCAGGCTGCTGGAAAAAGGAATAAATCCATCAGCCCATCCCACCTCAGCTGTTGTGCCCACACAACCACACCATGAATGGCTGCCTATAAATGGTTCAGGCAGACATGGGGTCTACTCTGACTCACCTGAAGACCACCCAGTCTCTAGAGACAGCATGAGGGGAGCACTGAGCACAAGCAGACAAAGGAACTGGGCATGGGGACACCTTTCCCTGCCAGTGTGTCCCAAGTGCTGAACAGTGCCAGGAACCGGCTCACAGGAACTCACCTGAATGAGGAGTCTGCTGTTTCCTCACATACTCTGTAGTTGTAACAAGATGGGTATCCACTAGATCTATGAGATCCTGATTTTAATGGGCATTTGTGTGCACTGTAAAAACAAAATAAAAACTGAAGGATTTAGAACAAATACTGGCTGGGCAACCTTTCCCAAACACATATACAATATAGAAATCTGTCTAGTAAAGTGAGTACTGCATAGATTAAAAGGCTTGTTCAGTCCTGGTCTGGATGAAGCACAGTAGACCACGGAAGCCACAGCTTTTCCTCTCTTCCTGACAAACACAGTTTTCCCTGCTCATGGTGATTGAGAATGCCACTCCAAATATCATTTCCCAACCTCACTGTTTTGATCATGTTACAGATCTTTCTCTTTGCGTCACCTCTGCCATGTCAAACATAAGCTAGAAGGCTTCATTTCACAGCCCACTCTTGACTCAGAGTCAGCACCAAGAGCTCAACTCTCCCCTAATCCATCTGTGTTGAATTTTTATATTTGTAAGCAACCACATCTGTATGATTCCTCACATTAGGAAGAGTTTGCTGTAAACATCCACAAAGTCAGCTGTTTTTCAGACCTTTTATTAAAACACCTTTGCTATTATGCTCAGGAAAGAAACCAGTAAGACTTCTGATGGGCTGAGACCTCTGCTCGTCTGGCTGATAGACACTGCCTTTGCTGGTACTCCCTCTGCAGTGGCTTTCTCTTGTAGTCCATCACTCTATTCTTGAGGCCAAAGTCTTGCTTTGGTCACAAACACAACCAAGGGTGTTCTTGCTTCTCCCCAGACTTAAGCAGAAATGAGGTCAAGATTACTCAAATGATTTACTGTATCCAGCTTGTAGTAACTTCCCAGGCAGTAGGTGCCTACAACTCCCTACAAGATAGATCTCTTTCAGGTAGTCTTATTTGTAGTTACCCAAACATAAGTCATTCCCTTGGAAGTACAATGGCATTTAAAACACATTTGGAGACACCAACGTGGAAACAATCCACACTCAAAACTGTAGAATGAAGCACTTTTTCACTCATGCAACAACTTTCCCCATCCTTCTATGAAAAAGAGAAAACTCCTTTTGTTTGGGAAGGACCCCATATACACACACCAAGAGAAAAAAAAAAAAGTGAGAGGAGGAAAGAAAAAAGGAAGGAAGGATGAGAGAAAAAAAAAAAAAAAACAACAAAGAAAAACAGAAATTGAGGTATCTTGCATATATCTGAACACCAGGAAAGCATCTGGCTCATGTTTTTAATGGAAAGAATAAGGATCACATTCCCAGAGACACATAAACGTCACTCCTAAGACACAAAGTATGATTCATTTTGCTGTCCTAAAATGAAAGGTATCATTTGGCCTGTCTGCCAGCAAAGCAGACAAAATGTATTGCAGACGTGTATGCAGCAAAAGAGTTTTCTCCTGTGCTTTTATTTCGCTGCTGGTGGCCAGTGCTGGCTCCTGGAGCAGCCTGGCAGGCTGGTTGCAGCCCCCAGCACAGGTGAGCACAGACACATCAGCATCGCATGCCAAGGACCAGAGTTGGGCCATCATGCGGAGGAGGAATTGTGAGCGCGTTTAACACTGTAATCTTAGTCCACTGGTAATTGTCCTGCTGCTGGGGAAGTCTTGACGCAGATACCGGGTTCTGCAGAGGCACGTCTGCAGGTTAAAAGCTGGATATCAAATGGAACATAATGGAACAATGTGGGAATGGGAATCAGTGTAAAATATGAGGGCAATGCACACTTATTTCAGCTTTTCTCTACTTAACAGAGCTGTTGCAGCTTTTAAAGATACATAATTTTTTTCTGCATATGTGTTCTTTTACATGCAATAGGTCCTCTTTAAATACATGCACAAGCAGTTAACTTACAGAATTCATGCATCCTAGTGTGTCTTACTTATTAAAAGTGGTTTGGAAATGAACTAAGCTTTCCTGTTTTCAGTGTAAGACAGTGACTAACTGAAGACAATTATGAAGAATTCTACTTTATTGGTGAACTATTCCCTTAATGTCTTCCTTGAGTTTTATGCTTTTCAGAGAGATTTTTCTGTCTTCTCCTGGAGCATCTGGAGGAGGTCAGCCCTGGAGCCAGATTTCAGCCTGGAGAGAAGCACAAGCCTGTTCCAGGAAAGCAGTTCCTCTGTCCCTCAGAGAGTTGTCCAGACTTTATGGTTTTGTCTACATTCTTCTCTGCTACAGCTAGGTGTGCAGTCAGACATTTTTATCATGATCCCTGGCACAGTACTGCAGCACTTTTGCACTTTTATGTTTTGAAATCCATCCCGTTTTGCTGGTGCTGTTCCATTTCCAGTTGCTGGCATCCATGAGCACATGTGATACAACCCAGGAGATATTTTCAAGGACACTTAGTTTTTTTCCCCAAACTGTAGTCTCCCAATTGTAAAACCTTCCTTTTCCCTCCTGGCTCTGCAGTGCTTTCATAATAGAGGGAAAACAGAGATACAAAAGCATCTTTTTATTCCAGCCTTTTCTCTGCACTGTGTGCCATGGCAGGCCACCTCAGAAGCCCAAACATTGAGTTTTTCCAGCAGAAGCAAGCTCTATGATCACTCTGAACTGCAGCACGAGTGACTGAGCAGGAGGCAATGAGCCATTTTAACTGGAACTGAAATCCCTCCATTAGTTTAGAGGGGCATTTTCTCAAGGATTTTTTGGGAACGTTATCTTGTAGGCACAGTAACTAGGAAGTGAAATGGATTATCAAGAAAATTCTTTGGGCTTTTTTTTTTTTCCCAGTGCCCATCGAGGAAATGTTTCCCTTATAAATCAACTCACTTTTTCTTATTAAAAGTGATTTGATCTATGGAACATGCAGGCCTGCGACAATACAGAGTTATGTGAAAGCTGATATTAGAAAGTGAGGGAAAAGACAGAATTAAAAGCAAGATGAGGGAAGTAGATAGGACACCAGCTGCTTATGTAGTCTGCCCAGTGGTAGCCAGTAGGTCCTTCAACATGCATTTAAACTACTTTTATGGGATTTTAGAATTAAATTAAACAAGTCATGTTCTGTTTTGGGGGATGCACACTGAACTCATCATCTCCATCTTCTTCTTATCATGCCAGCAAAACTAATCATAATTAAACTCTGAACAAAAGAGATGGTCTTACATTAATTCTTGAAGAAATGACTTGCAGTTTTCCCTTCTGAAAATAAAAGTGTGGTACCCATGTCCATAGGTTGTTCCTGTTGTGTAGAAACAACACAGCAAAGGTACTTCCCTTGGCTCTCCCACAGATCTCCCACAACAACCTGCCCAGCAGCTCTACAGTCATCACCTTGCTTCGTGACATGCCATTATGTCTACGCAGAGAGCCACACTTGGGTACCATCTTTCAGAAGCATATCATGTGGAGAATCATAGAATGGTTTGGTTTGAAAGGAACCTTCAAAGGTCATCTAATCCAACACCCCTGCAATGAGCAGGGACTTCTTCAATTAGATCAGGTCGCTCAGAGCCCCGTCCAGACTGGCCTTGGGAAAGTGCTTAGAATAAAACATGACAAAAGCGTGCAAACCTCACCCCAGAGGAGGTTTCGGTGCTGGTGGCACATGGCTGCTCCGGTGCGGGGCTGCCGGCGGCCCGGGGCTGCCCTCTGAAGGCCGAACTGAAATCCGCAGCGCTGGATGAAAAAGCGTTTCTCAGCCTCCCGAGCAAATCATTTGGAGGGAACTCCGAAGTTTTGCTGCGGGGAAACACTGGGAAAGCAAAATACAGAGAGCTGCATTTGCAGAAGTTATCAAGCTAAAAAAAAAAAAGCCTGAAGGGGGATGTGTGCAGGGCAACTGCTCCCTGCCCTCACATTAACAATATTAACAAAAACCTCGCAGTCCCAAAGACAACTGAAATATTGGAAATTGTTTGAAGTATGCTTTAAAAAAGTATGATTGCAGGAATTGGGAAAACAAGGACTACTTTAAAGTAAATGTTGGCACTGACTGTATTAATAAGTTGTGCCGCTTTGCTTTTTGTCTTCCTGAGTCTAAGAACAAGTTGGCACTTCATACAAGAAATATGACCTGTATTGCCCTGACACTGTCCTATGTATGACTGCATTAAGAGAACCACGAACTGTGCATCCTACAGCAGATACAGGCCTCTTTGTCCCTATCTATCTGAACCTATCTATAGCAAGATTTTGTATAGACATATCATGTTCATTCTTTCTGTTCATTCACATTTTTCCTCATTCACGTTTCTCCTCATTCATGT
Organism: Streptopelia decaocto; assembly: GCF_964273445.1. Classification (NCBI taxonomy): domain Eukaryota; kingdom Metazoa; phylum Chordata; class Aves; order Columbiformes; family Columbidae; genus Streptopelia; species Streptopelia decaocto. Next base: position 62,536,584 of record NC_138656.1, read on the forward strand.
TTGTAAAAATAAAGCATTTCAGAAACAGTTTGTCCACTGAGGTGAGGGAAAACAAAAGCATGTACATTTCAGTAAGGTATCACACGGATTTATTCCCAGCCCATATTGCTAGCTAGCTATTCTACACTATTAGAAATGTGATTGAAACCATTAGCTCGATTTTAATGAACTCCACGTGCCATTTCAGTTTCTTCTCTCGGAAAAAAATGTCTATCATACAATTCTAAACACACATAATTGAGATAAATCCAAATTTGGGCCATTTCTCAAATGTTTGGTTTAAGAGAATCCATTTTAAAAAGACGTTTGTGAAAAATAAACACAGCTACATATACTTGATTGGTTCTGCTTATTGCTTCTGCTAGGCATTAGGAAATGTGTGTGCATGTGTGTTCATTTATACAATGATGCTCACAGCTACAGTGAATTATGGCATGTTATAGCTGCGAGTACACTGTGAACCCAACTGCTTTCTCAGCCTAATTTCCTAAGGAAATGAGTCTTATACCAACATGAGATACTCCAGTAACTTCTGAACCCTTTGGCCCATTTCAGCTAAATTTGACAATGGTAGTACAGATCTCAACAATAGCAAAGCTCCCACTGGTGTGGGAAAACAGGTGGCAGGCTAAAAGGAAATCCCATTAATGCCCACACCCTGGGCAAGCTTCATCATAACCTTGCTCCTTACTAGACTTCAGAGAATCCATGAGGGAGATTGAGGCCAAGTTAGGCACCCAGACCTATTAGAAAACTTGAATTGAGATTTGTGAACTACCTGCTTTTATTTAAACATAAACGGTCAAACACCTCCTTCACTGATATGCTCTGTAACAAAGTCATTTCTTCCTCCATTAATCTATCTGTCAAAATAAGGTTTCTACAGTTTATTTATACCTCTTTTGCACAGTATGTAGGATTAAACTAGTGCTCCTGTTTCTGCACTATGAAGATGAAACTGAGGCACAGAGAGGTTAAATGAGCCCCCCTGAAGCTTCTAGTGGTTGACACAAAAACTGGATCACAAGCCAGCAATATCTTTATTCTGGTTAGTACAAGGATTTCAGCATAAATGCTGTTTTGTGGACCTCCTGGGGAGAAAAGAAAAAAAAAAAAAAAAAAAAAGAGCTTTAGAAAAGCCTCCGAGGTTTCTGGTTTACAAAAATCTCCTATGAGTATTTGTCCTTGTGGATGCCATTTTACTTCCTCTGCAGTACCATCAACTCTATTTGCAACCCACAAAACAGAACTGTTTGAAATAGGTTTTATCTCTACTTTCAGATGTAGGGTTTAGTTGCTCACTAGCCTATACTACTGGCGAGCTAAAACCTCTTGTTTTCACCCTAAAAAACACCAGCAGATTTGGACAAGAGCCTATGATGCTCTCTGGGGCTGACAAGTCCTTATCCACTTGGATCCCGAGTCAGGAAAGACTTGTTCAGAGGAACAATATTGCAGTTGACAGGTAGGAAAGACAAAATAGGATCCTGCATGTTCTCTGCCCACCATTATTTTGTGCACTGGTATGGGGGGCACTAACATTCCTATCCCCAAAATTGTGTTGTAAATAACAGAATTTAACTCAGTTACAAAGCACAGACTCTATAAGATTACATGAAGCCTAGTGGAAATTAAAGGCAAGATTCTTTTTGATGGAGTATGGATCTTGAGCTGAATGCCTAAAGGCAGCAAGCTTGAATTTCTCTCAGTTTTCAGTAGGATATTATTTTTCCCATCCTCCATTACAGATAAGAATAACTGTTTGCAAAACAAAACTATCTACAGATAGCAGAGTCTTTACTAACAGCAGAATGGGGATAAATACCTCTAACTCTCCCAATGGTCTACAGGTATCATCTGTAGCATGTGAGAGTCAAGATGAGTTCAGCTCAGCATATACAGCTTCTCCTTTAGTTGAGGTACATCATTAAGAAAGCAACACCCTCTGACCAAAACTATGCACTTGTCAGCTGAGCATCTTGAATTTAAAGGATTTTAAAAAATATTTAACCAGCAGAAGACGTTCTGACAGAAAACTCTTATAATTCAGTATTTAACCTATTTTTGTAATTACTAGGGAATGAATTACAGTAATTCCAACTGAGATGGGCCCCATATGCCAGGCACTATACAAACACCTAAGAAGAAACTGCGGCTGCTCTGCGTAACTTACATCCTGATCCTGCAAATGTTTAGGAATGTGTTTAACTTTACTACTGTCAGTATTAATGGAGCTGCTCAGAGATCTAAAGGTAAAGAGATGAGACCAATGAGAACCAGAGATTTCAAGACTGAAGTGTTTAGGTGTCTAATTCCCACTGGTCTCAAGATGTTAACTTGGATCTGGCCTTATACGACTTACTGACATTCACACAGCAAATCTTAAACAGATCCAAAGCAAGTGCACACATTCACATTATTTGCTCTACATGGCAGTGCAAGGCTATTTCCAAATGCCCTTTTTTAATGTCTCCAAATTAAGTTATGTGGGCATTTTTATTTTAACTGAACTGCCCAAACTGTCTTAATATTTGAGTGCTGTGCTTTTCAGCTTCTCAGGGCAGGGTGCAGTAATGTCCCCAGCACCACTTGCTCAGCCCTCTGTGCCCTGAGAGCAGCAATGAGGCAGCCAGGCAGGGGGAGAGGCTCTCCCTTGCTACTACCACTACCTATACCCTAAATAGCAGTATTTTTTAGATTGCTGTGGATTAACAAAGTGAAGAAGTTTCTTTCTCTTCTCCTCTTCCCATTGCCCCCTTTCCCTTCTGGTGAGATGGCAGGCTAAAGTCTCCCTCCCCACCATCTTCTCCTCCTGTTTGCTCCCTTCCTTCTCTCACTTTTTTAAAAAATACAGTTTTCTTTCAAGACGTCTACAGTTACAGTGTTTCGTCCATCAAAGTCCCCTCCCAGCCATTTTCATTTACCTTGTGACTCTGACCCTTTGTAAGGCTGAGCATTTTCAGAGTAAACCGATCCTCGAGGTCCCCAAGGATGTTATTCTCATTTATTCACTCAGCCCTTTGAATGGAGCAGCCTGGGGTTGGCAGCGGTTCAGCAGCCTCACATACAGAGAGCATACAATCCTTTTTCTTTCAGAGGCCTTTCAAAATAAGGCCCAAGGCTTGCCGAGCAGCTTGAAAGGCTGTCAGTCACACAGCAAGTTACGTTTCACTCCCGGCTGCCACTGAAAGCAATGAGCAGAGTAGGGGTGAGAGCAAGCAGCAGGCAGTAATTGCAAAGGACGATCTCCCGGGGCTGTGCGTTCTTCACCAGTATGCCACACTCTGGGGATGCCCATGTCCATGGCCACCCATACCTCCCAAGCCTGGTAAGGACCCTGAGCCCCAGGATGAAGGTCAGAGTGTGGCTCCTGTAATGGACACCCCCTTTCTTCAGGTGCGTGGTGGGCTGAGGGAGCAGCTCTAGTGCCATCTGCGTGTCCACCAGCAGTCATTACATCCAACAGCTGGTCTTCCTTTGTGGGAGGGAAAAGGCCCCTCCTTTGCATTTTCATTGCAAAATGTTTGGCAACGGTCCCCTGGGACTGATAAGACAGAGGCACGTCTGTGAGTGTCCCAGAGGGTGGGAAGGCTGTAGGAAAAGGCTGATGGTTATGTACCATGGTACCTGCCAACTTGTGTATCACAAAAGGCTAAAATTACCAGTCAGTCAATTATCTGATTAAAGAGAGCCTTTCATTTCAGATTAAAAAAGAAAAAAAAAAAAAAAAAAAAAAGAGAAAGAAAAAAAAGTCCTGGCTGAAAACAATTCTTCTACTAGGTTACCCAACTTACTAATCATTGTGTTCACTTTTTACTTTTGGCAGTGATAAACAGCAAGGTTAAAAAAATCAAGAAACGTAGGGAGAATAAAGATTTTGCATCAAACATTTTTCTACATTTCTTTCCTCTATCTCAACATGATCTCATTTATCTCCCTTTTCACAAAAGGGCCATATTTTTAAAATACAGAACAACTGCCCATTTTACATATTTCCATTTTTGTTCAACTGATTAAATAAGGAACCTTCTCCAGGAAAGCTATTCAAGTTTCATTAGTTTACAGTTGCCTTGGAATCCCTTTGAATTACAGTGAGCATAAATTATCATTCTGTCAGCCAACATCAGAAATACCTCTTTAAGGCTCCTGGACTCAACAACGGCTGCTAAGGTTTGGGAATAAATGTACGATGTGCCGGGGCTTCACCAGCTGGTTAATGACCTGTCGCAGTAGTTATAGGGCCCAAGACGAAGCTGAGGAAGATTAACTAATCTGGGCAGTCACTGGTGTGCTGGCTCCAAGCACCGAGCAGCGTGGAGTGCGTGATTGTAAACTTTATTGTCTGACCTCTGCTGAATTAAGAGCTGGGGTTTTGGGGGGTTTTAATGTTTTATTAATAACGTTTCCAGTGTTTATCCTTTCCTGTTTGAGTAACCAAAAAGGTAATTTCCAAACATGGGAGTCAGCAAAGCTACATTTCTTTCAAAGAAACGCCATGTTTGCTGCACACAAGTCAAACAAAAGTGGTTCAAACTGCAAATTATTCCTGCGTTACAACAGACAAATCCAGGGCCAAATGTAGTTCTTCTTCATTCATGTCCATTCACATGGTCCATCCTTCAACTGCTAATCACCCAGCTACAGGTGAAATCCTCCACAGTGAAACCTCTGCAAGCCACTAGCTACAAAACCCCTCAAAATTCAATAAAATATGAAACTTTTCTGGTCTCACCCATTTCCATTGTGTTTGATTTCCTATTCAGGCAACGTGAGAGAGTAACAGGAAGGGAGAGTGTTCATACAAGATTGGCATGGCTAAGGAAATAAAAAAGGTACATTATTGTAGTTATAGTGTGGCTAAAATGAACCTCCTTTTAACACATCTTAAATCTTTTCACTTTTATGCAACTGTTTACTCTGCTACCCAACCAGGGACATACAGACATTATCTCTTAAGTATGAAATATTTTTATAATGAAACACTCATCTTCTGGATTTCTTCATATGCAGGAAAAAAGTATGTCTGATGTTAAACATATTTTCCTAGTTGGTTTCTACATCGAACAGAGGAAGAGAATTGTCAGAAAATATGTCACCTTTTTGATGTTTTTCAAATTGCTACAAAGCAATTCAGCCAGAGTGCATGAGATCAGGAAATCCTATTTCTTGTCTCTCTTGTGGTACTTACCAGTACCAGCTTGGATGGGCATCTGTGGGGTGGCCCAACTAGTGGAGAAATTTCCTCCAGTTCCTGGAGTTTGACTGCATAGATGAAAGTACAAAGTATTTATAAACCTTGCAAAGCTCTTTCATTGAAATTTTCTATTTTAACTGCATGTTCCAAATAACTCTAGAAATTTTGTTTATTTTTTTGGATCCTTCTTAACTACTTATGTTAAAGAATTTTACAACGTCCATGAAATACTACATTCACGGTGGAGTGCCTCTAAGTCACGTTCAGATGCCTCCTCATGTTGGAAAGATGAGGCTCAAATTTTAAACTCTTTGGTGGCTGCACTGCCACTGGCAGACACATGCTCTGTCCTTCCTCCCCAGGGCCCTATTTCATCTTAATGTTCTCTGCAGCCCAAGAGGCTTATACAATAGCTTATGCAAACTGTGAGGAGATGCACCCACTGGCATGTGTGTCATGGCCAATGGCTGGACCTTTCTTCGGACACATGGAGGACCTGGATCCAAATCCATTCTGCAGAATCCAAGATTCTATTTGCCTTCACCATTATGTTCTCTTGTGAAAGGGTTGCCCATCTGCTGTATCTCCATACTTCTGTGAGGAAGGAGGTGTTCTGGCATTAATTACACAAGAAGGTTCGTTGCCATGCAAACTGAGTGTAGAAATGCATTTAGCTCCCAATAATCTCTGCTTGATATTTCCTGCTTGTTACCCTAAGTGGTTTTCCACTTGAAATGCAGATCTTGCTGAGGTTTATTCTTTACTGTCTTATTTTGCTTCTGTGCTAGTTGCTGAGCTGAGCCTCGAAGTGGACTTCGTTAGACTGGCTATTGCCAAGGTGCTTGAATGCTGCTGTGAAGGACAAAAATGGGAATTTGCCAGAAAACTGTTCTGCAGCCTGGTAAGTCTGACAATGACTCTGCTACTATCAGCAGTAGAAGGTATTGTAATATCACTAGCTAGAGAAAACTTAAGAAATTATAGGATTTTTTTTCCTTATCTCATCTAGGATTAGTAATCAGGGTCAGAAGTGCTCATTTGGATGCAAACAGTGCATCTTGTCTCTTCTAACCTGGAAATGGGTGCACCATCTATCTCATCTTCACAGCTCTCTCTGTGTTAAGAAATGACTGTCAGAGAGATATCATTCCATATTAGTTTGCCTCAAAGCATAAGGCTGTCTTGTTGTTGCATAGACAGACATGTTCTTCGAGTCCCTAAACCAGAGTTTAGGAGGAATTATCCTGTTGTGCAGTGAGAAGAGTGAATTGCTGGGGTTTAGGAGCTTGGGCATTTAATGGGAAGGACAAGAGATATTTGCATGGTGGAGAAAAAGAGCAAAGGATGGAGACTGTGAGAGAATACAGCCATGTTGGGGAGAGGTGAAATATGTAGTTGACTGTTGCTGGGAAAACAAAAGAAACTCCAGGGGAGTGGGAAAGAGTGTTTGAGCCCTTGGGAGGGAAACTAGAGTGAGCTTGGGGAGTGAAAGGAGCTTCATGCAACAGAGATGGGGAGTGGGAGTGAAGAGCTAAATAGTCTGACACTCAGAGGTGTGCTATGGGCAGAGAACAGCTCTAGGATAGATTAAAAGAAAGTGGGGGAATAAAAGCAGGGCAGTAGGCAGCACCACCACATCCCTCCCCTTCCTAGCCCTCACACACATAGCTAGAGAAAGGCAGGGTAATGGCACTTGGGGACTTGGAAAGAGTTACCCACAAGCAGAAAATGGGGCTGAGACAGCAAAAAGACACCCTGCCTTTCCCTGTCATGCCTACATTAAGCCCTGTTCCTCCTCTGCTTCATCCTGATTTTTTTTTTGCTGTGTGCTCCTTTAAAAATTACTTGCAGAGTCCTGTCTGAAGCTGAACCAGCCACAGGGAACTCAGACAGACAGCCATAGAGAGGTTATAAAATCCCCTCAGTGCCAATTTATTAATGCTAATGAGACTTGTGTATACTCAGAATAGCTATATTGCTGCAAGGGAGGCCTTCATGCAGCCAGAATCAGTTCTCATGGCTCTGCTGAGGTGTAATCTACCAGTAAAAGCACTGCTTGAACAAACGCTTTTATTGAAGGGCAGGTCCCCTCTCCTCCTGTACAGCAGTCCAAAAAGCAGCGCTTTCCATGCAGACACCCATGGGCAGACCTGGAAAATCATCTGCTACTTGGCAGTATTTAGAGTCATTGTTTTTTAAAACAAAGCCTTGACTTGCTTGTGATGCAATACGGCTGAAGTGTGACATGCATCTCTCATGCTGGCGGGGCACAGTGTGTGCCAATGGGGTAGTGAGGGTTTTTAGGCACAGGATGGGGGTCTGGCAGCAGGGCAAATGTTCAGGGCATTGCTGTGGGTCATTTCATAGCCCAGCGAGGCCTCTGAACCAGCTCAGGATCAGGAGAAAGAGGCGGTGACGGTGAGCTGTGCACATCCCAGCCTTCTCATGGCTGTGCAGGTAAACAAAGAGATGGCTCTCATCCAAAGTGACTCCCTGGGAGGTTTGCTTTACAAACGAAAATTACTTTAAATTTCCTCACTGATAGTGCGTCCCCTTCCCCACCATATTTGAGAACCACGAGCTAGCAGCAAAAGCAAAATCGAAGCTCACTGAGAGAAAAAAAAATGGCCTGGGAGAGGCCAGCCAGTTTTTAAGACTGAGAGAGCATATTGTTAATTTTTCAAAGACTGCATGAAAAAGAGCATGGTTTTACTGAAAGCTGATCCATTATAGTAGAACATTCTGTCCAATAACCCAGATCCTCTGATTATTTCTTTTGTTGACTCTCTGAGCTGAACAGAGGTAGTACGTCCACTCCAGAGATGGACTTCTACTCCAGAGGTGGACATCCACTCTGAACATAGACAACCATGCTCGCAAACTGGGCTGAAGGATCAGGGCCTCTCTCCTTAGCATTTCTCAGGTCTCCCCACATGCAGTGAATGTTTTGCAGTTTCACTCCACACACTTTGATGTTTCCTCATAGATTCCTTGAGTTTAAGGCCAAAAGGGGTCATTAGATAGCTACTTGACTTCTTAGCTAAAGATGGCCTCAAAATATTACTGCCTACCCCTGGCTTGAACTCAGTAACTTATGACTATAATACATCTCCCAGAAAGAAACCCAGGCTTAATCCAAAATTGGCGAGATGGCAAACTCTTCTTTCCCTTTAATAGATTGTTTCAGTGGTCAGTTTCCAGCTCCCTGGAAAATCTCCTCTTGTTTCTCTGTTGGATTCATTTGCCTGCAGCCTCTCCCCAACAAGATACTCCAGAGCATCTCATTACTCAACCCCACACACCTGTAGGCAGCCAGTGCTGTCTGAAGGACTGGAAGAGCCCAGGCAAAGCTAGAGCAGCAACAAGCTGACCCGTGCCCCTGCCAGCCATGTGCCTATTACTGTGACATTTGCCTGCAAAGCACAGGCCTTTCAAGGCATATGGCTTGTGAAACCGCTTGTAAGTTCATGCGGAGACTTACGTGAATGAGATGCAGTGCATTTTGTACAACTTCACAAAATCAATATCTTAACAATCGCTGTCCACTTGTTCTCAGCCCTGTGTATGCTTGGATGAGTAAAAATACACAGGCAAGGCGAGGTTTGTACTTAAAAATATTTCTTTTCTTAGTTGGAAATGGCTGACAAACCATTGGTCTGAAATAGAAGTAGCAAGCTTTAAAATGAAATACAAGTTGAGAACAATTATCCTGAGCGCAGCAGGAGTTCAAAAGTCCTGATATATGTGGGCAGGGCACTTTTCCATATGATTTTCTTTCACATATGGGAAAAATATGGAGCAAAGTATAATTTTGTTACTATAGCCCTCCCCAGTAGCCTGCAAAGCCAGAGGCCAGGAAAGCGTCTGCCTTCAGCACAGCCCTACAGCCAGCTGTGCAGCTGGGAGTTGTCATAATGTCAAACAAAACATAACCACATGCCTTTCAAATGCATTCCAGGGGGACCCTCAGCTCTCAGTGGCACAGCCACATCCAAACAGGGCGGTTTGCCGGGAAATGGCTGACGGGCTTCGACTAGGGCACAATGCTGCAGAGCTGATATGCCACACTGCTACAGGCATCTATCATGTAACATACTAGTATAGGATTAGGGTTAATATGTTCCTTCACTCTGTGTTTATTCTAGAGCAGCCTCGGGACTGCAACCAAAGCAGAGAAGAAGACAGAAGATGGGAGGACTTGGAGGGCTCAATAGGCAGAAGGGTGTAGTGCTCACTGTGGGAAAAGTCAGACTTTCAGTGCTGCCTTAGAAAATCCTGCCCACAAAAGCCAGTGTTGCAAAACCATCTGCCTGTAAGGATTTTGACACATGCAAAAATGCCCATGGAACTCAGTTATTTTCAGTCATAAATATGTTTAAGACTGGATGCCACAGTAATCAGTACCATGGGAAAGAGATTGAGCATAACGATTAATCTTATGTATTGTTTTTAAAGTGTTTTCATAAAACAAGGTAAAATAAATACCAATAATCAGACAGTCACATCAAGAACATTTAAACGGCACTTTTTTTGTTTTATCGATATTGAGTAGGAAAAGTTAAAGACACCATTAGCATCTCTGCTTTCCCAATGAAATCAGAACTGAGGAGCTTTAATTCTCTGAGATGTTTATTTGTTAGGGGGTTTTATTTATATTTTACCAACCTCCCCCAGCTGCCACAATTCATTACATGCTTAGCAGAAATTCAAGTGTAACTGAAGACACAGCCAAATTTCTGTCTGCTGGTCTCACTGTCAGTATGTCATGTTTCACTTAATTTTTATCTGATACAACTGGTGGAATAGACAAAGGAAATCTCTAGTACAGCAGTTCTCTGCTGGGAAGTATCAAACTGGGTTTTGTTGTTGGTTTGTTTTTTTTTTTTCAGAAGACACTAACACAAACTGTAGATAAACAAAAAAAAGAAATATTGCCATGTTAATTTATCCGTAACAGAATCCAATTAATTTTCTGTCTGGATGGATGTTTTGGGTTTGTTTGGTTTTTTTTTTTTTTGCATGCAGCAGACCAAGGATTTGCCTACACTAAAACCTGACTTCTGAAATTATACTAACCTGCTATGTCTGAATCTGTAGAGAGGGCTTATTGTCCAAGATACCTGTATTGCTGTGGCACAAAACACAGCTGAAAATGGCAACCGATCCTCTGTGAGCTCTTACACAGCAGAGATACAGTGATTCCACAAACCATGGAACAATTTCAGACAACAAGCAGCAACTCTGTCCTTTGTTTTTCTTCATTGTTTTACACTCTTTTTACCCAGCTCACAGAAAAAAAAAAAAAAAAAAAATCTAAACTCCAGTATGGCTCCACAAAAGTTGCATTAGCAGACCGAGGTGGGACTGATCTGCTGAGGTCCATCATAACCTCTGATGATAGACTCCAAATTATGATCTTCAAACTTAGCTTTCCTGCCAGAGAAACTGCCTGCAAACTCCCCACCTTGTTAACATTTGTCTTCTGTGCATTAATACTAGAAAGTGGACTGGAATCTAAGCTTCCCTTTCCTTGACTCTTAGGGAAACTAAGGTCTGAACTTAGAATTTGTTCCCTTGACCGTATGAAAGCTACAGAACAAGACCCACATGGGTAGTTTGGATATCGTTCAAGACTTTGTGTCTGACGCTCCTTCCCCCCAAGAATGGAGTGCTAAGTAATTTTGCACAAATCTCCTTTTTCTCTAATCCATTCCAGCAAAACACACTTTAACAGTAAAAATTAGTGTTTTATAATTACATGTTGATTAAATAGTGATTTCTATAAATAAATCAATGAATATAATCAACATTATTTTAGTTTACAAGGGATGTGTGCATTCTCATACCATTGGATGAATCCATTATTCTCCTAAAAAATAAGAATACGGTTCTTTAATTCTAGCTGTATGTCTTATTACTAAGGCTTTTTCTACCTTTGAGAAGGTGGAATCGGTCTTCATAAAGTTGTGCCCTTAAATGTCTCCTACTTTACAATTCAAAGACATGCAATGACTCTTGTTATGCAGTTTCAGTGTAAAGTTGCCAAGATGCTGTTTTGTCCCAGCCCCTATTGCACCTTTGTCGGGGGCAGCGGGGGGGGGGGGGGTACCTTGAAATTACCAGGTGCTAGAGAGGTGCCAATCAGTCTGGGCTCTACTTAACAGTGCCTTAATCCCTGATCAATGTTTAGCTTCTAAAGTCTGTAAGAATAGCTGATTCCAGCCATGACACTGAACCAGATGTGATTATGACTTGCTAAAATGTATGACATGCAAAGTTTTAGCACAGTGTTTTAAGTGGCTTTTAACAGAAGAAGGAATGTAGAAGCCAGGAACATGCCATAAAGAACACAATAAATAAGTGAATCACACTGAAGCAGGAGGAGGGAAAGAAACAGCCCAATCCCCTGCAAATAAACTCCTCAGCAAAAAAGGCTGTTTCATTCCTCTTCATGTAGAGAGCAGGTATAAAAGCAGATGCTTCAGGTTGTTCCACATTTAATAACAATAGCAGGAAAGATGTGACTAAAATATTCCCAAATCCATAAGCTGACTGAAAAACTGGACTGACTAAAGGGGATCACCACTGTCAAACACAGCCCCAGTCAAGCACCAACACAGCTGGCATTAGCTCTTCAGGCACACACACGTGTGCATGCACACACACTTGCACACATGCATGCTCTCCCGTCATCTCCCTTGGGAAGGAAGAAGCCAGTCTCCCAGTTGTGGATGCTAAACAGTGGCTGGTGCTCAGGGCTGCCAGGAGCCTGGGGGAGCCCGTGCCAAACCTAACAAAGAAATTGCCAGGCTGTGGCAAGGTGCTTCTCCTGGTGAGCAGTAGCCGAAGTCCATCTGACGAGTGGCATCCAGTGCAAAGAGTACCTGAGATGCAGAGTTTGCTGCAAGCTCCTGCTATTGTACATAATGGAGGTGATTATTGATACAAGCTTCCAACAGAAGGGGCAGTGCATACAGTGGAATCAAAATCTGAATTAAGTAATCTCTTTGATCTATCATTCCCCCATGGTTACAGGTCAAAACAAGGCAGAATAACACATGAAACCGAATGTTTGACCCCACGAGGTGTTGAACTCCTTAGGTGTTTTCAGGCCGTTCCCTCCTGCAGCCTCTGGGCACAATCCTTGTCTTTCCTCCTAAGCTGCCGCGCTGGTCTTGATTCTCAGGGGTCTGCCAGGCTCTACTTCAGAGCCAGCTTGAGCTCTGTAGTGATGCACTGGTTTTTAGTATAACTAAATATCAGTAATTTACTTTGGAAAGGAAAAACCCTTGGAATAAAATATGCACTAAACATGAAATACTGGTAATAGAGTGACACTTACCTTAGATAACCAGCCAAAGGACTGACAGAAAGCTGTGCCACTTGGTAGAAGAGGTCTCCTGGTATTCAACAGAGCTGAGTGAATAACTGAAGTTTTGTTTGTCTGAAGTCCTAAATAAAACACTGCTGAAAATGGGAGGAGAGTGAGAAAGGGCAATATTTTGCTCCAAATGAAATAAATTTTGGGGAGGTTCTTGCTAGACTAAAAATATTTCCATTCCATTTAAGGGCTCTTGAACAGAAACAGAGCAAATGAAATAAAGGGCAATATTTTGGCACCCTTACATAAGTGTGTTATTTTTTTACTCAATAGCATAGAGATCAAGGCAGCAGCTTCCAAACTAGAGTGTATTAGGAAAGCTTACAGGTGAGATTGGAAGCCCTCTGAAATAGGGTGCCAAGGGAAATGGTGTGAGCTCTTGTCTCCAGGGCACTCACTGTGGCATTCTCAGGCTTGATTCTGGCCCTTTCCTGAGGGAACATGAACCAACATCTCCCACCCCACCTGCTCACGTGTATAGGCAGAGGGTGCTGGAGCTCCCCATAGCTAAGCGAAACTGCCTTAAAAATCACCGCCTCTCCAACTGTTGGTACCATGAAGCTGGATACCAAAGGACTTCTTTGAATAAAACTGTTTAGTAAACTCAGATTAATAGTGACAGAGTGACTGAAACACCTTTTTCTGGTAAAGAATTTATTGCTACTAAAAGCAGTCCCTGCCCAGGATGGCAGCAGCTCTAAAGTTCTTGTAAGATGGTTTCTTCAGGAAGGTACCACCAAATACAAAGTAGAAATGTGACACGGCAAAACGGATTAAAAAGCCAGTATCAAGGGGGAAACCTTATTTTGGTGGTTGTTTCCAGGCGTAAGCTATCAATACTATGTACATTTTAACTAGAAACTGATATGGCAGTAAAGAGATTTAAAGTTGTCTTTTGGTTTGGTCTCTCTGGGAGAGTTATTAAGAGCACGAGCCAGAGGGATTGTTGCTTTTGCTGTGTAGAGATCAGTCAACTAGGCAGTAAATATAGGCAAAGAGCTCATTTTATGTTGGCAGCAAATGAAATGGTGGCTCCATTTTGATTGTATGAATGTAAAAAATCTTTAGTATGGCACATTTGATTTGTAAATGTAGTGAATGAAAAAAAAATAACCTCAATATTAAAATTAAGCAAGTTATTTTATTTGGACAGGAGTTAAATTCAGAGTGGAAATACTTCACATAATATAGCAAAATATTAAAAAAGCTTTTTACAGCAACATACCCTTTATATGTATACACACGTAGGCATACCCCCAAATACACATGAAGATATATATGTCTATATATATGTGTGACAGAATAAATATATAAAAATGGAGCCAACGTTGAATTCTTACTGAGTCCTAAAATGCAGTTCAGTACAAATATAATTGCATCTACACTGGAAAGCTTAGAACACAAAATCAACTTTGTAGCATGGATCTCTCTTCTTGCCAATTAAAATGGGAAATCTTCTTTTGAAGAGTATCCATTTACATCCTGAGTTGTTAAGCTACAGAACAGAAGGGTACTGTTATGCACATCTTGTTTTCTGAGGCCACATCTCTGCATTCAAGGACACCAGCACTCATTGGTTTAGTTGTTGCATTTGAGAGCAAGTCTTTCACCACAGCCTTTTAAGTTCAGGCCCAGCAGTGGGAATTTTGGTATTAAAAAAAAAAAAAAAAAAAAAAAAAATTATCCACAATCTATAATGTATATTTACTATTACATCATTTTGTCGTTGCAAAATGCAAAGGTAGAAAACTGTAAGCGTCTTTTGCTGTGTGTTTTTTTCTCCTACACAGACTTGCAAAGTGTTCTTTCATACTGGTCGTACTTCTTTCATGTCTCCCGAGCACTTCTGCAATAGTTCCCTCCTACAGAATGGTTGACCCCGTGGACTGCAACCATCCTGCGAGCTCTTCCGAGGTGGACCAGAAACACACACCTACCCTACCAGCATCTCTACTGGCCGGCCCCATAGGAGGAAAACATGAGATACCCATGGTTTTAACAGTAATGCATTAATATGCCTCAGCTACAGCGCCCCTCCCACACCACAAATGGTTATGCGACCAGCCCCATAGCTTTTAGTGTGCATGTTATTCAGAGCTACAACAATCCATGTGGCTCTTCCAGGTTTCACCCATAACCTGCTGGAGATATTTCTACCTAGACGAGGACTAGCAGATTCTGTTTTAACTCAGTAGCACTGACTCAATTCAGAAGCTGTAGCAACATAGTAGTGTGTGATTCCCCTCATCTTTGCTGCTTGCAAGAAGGCAAGAGGATAATTGCTAGACTATACCTAACTTATACATCAGCTCAGAAAGAAGCAAAGTCAGCTTGGCCCTCTACAATACAATAACTGATTGTGTATACCAGAGCCATGGTCACTGGTCATGTAACAGCTGCTTGAGCTGTGGTCCATGCGCCACTGATGGCTGCAGAATATCTGCAAGGGTGATGGTCACAGCATTGTGTCTCAAGGTGCTCCATTAAACTGTGTGTTTCCAGCTGCTTAACAGCAGAAGAAACCTGCTAAATACATAAGAGATTTCTTTGTGCCACATTTTCACTTGCTTTACTTTCTGTAGAAGCAGTAGGTGATGAAAAGGACAGGATGAAAAGTGATGTGTACGGCTGTGAAAGAGAGAGAAAAATACAGCTGGGCATCTCTAACGATACGCAGTGAAGCTTATGAAAAAAAATGGCTGGGCTGAGTGCCCTAGTGCAGCACAGGCCCAGATTCTTTGCAAGCAGGAACTAATTGCTAAAAGATCTCCAGAGGATTCTTTTTTTTTTATTCCTTCCAGTTAGCATTGGCAAAGAGTTAGAAATTTCATCAAGAGGAATGATCTCTTATAAGTCTTTCTTTCTTAAATCATTTTTCCCTTTTTACTGATGTGAGGATTGGCACCAATTTAAGCAACTTCTTTCATCTCTGAACATGGACATTCTTAAATTGGTTTAACAATTTAATCCATTTAGCTGAAGTCCAATCCAGTCAAATCCATTCAAGAATTGCATGGAACAGACCCTCAGTGTTTTACCCAAACCACTGCTCCATTAGCAAGAAGAGTAAGAATGGCAGCTTCAGTCAACAAATTCGTGTTGCTCCTTCTTCTGGAAACCCACCCTGACACCTTTGTCTGACTCCTGCAATACTTTGGGAACCTTGTAAATGGGCTTTCCAGTGAGAGAGAAATCAGTGCCTCTGAGGCTGACTGTGGCTCTACTGGTGTGTTGGCTTCATTTATACCTACATGAAAGCTGTTAAAAAAGGCAATCATATACAGCCTCTACAAGTTCTCTACAGCTTATACTCTAAACTAGCACAGCAATACCTACATCCCAAAACCTCCTTCAGAACTTAAATATCATCAGTATTGCAGGCAGTGATCTGCCAGGTGGTTTTTTTTCCCCCAGAGGATTTTTCAAGCAGCAGCAAAGATGACTGTCAACCTAATATTTTGCCACAGGCTAAACATGGACTCAATGAGCTTAAAGGTCTTTCCCAACCAAAATGATTCTTTCATTCTGTATGCTCTGAGCTGAAGTAAAGGGTGGTAAGTCCTCCAGCCCCTCCTGCCACAATCCAACGGTTAAGCGCTGGAAGTGTTAATGATTTTTGTATGCCTGTGCCCTAAACAAGCTCATGACCGAGAAGCAAATTTACAGATCTTCTAACGTTTCTGCCAGTTGGTCGGTGGCACTCAGAGAGCTTTGCTGGGTGCTGAGGTACGTGGGAAAGCCCCTTGTCACTGGCACGGTGTGGGACTGAGCTCACCCGTCCGCTCTTCCCGTCTGCCCATTCCAGTCTGCAGCCTGCAAATTACAGCTGCAATCCTGCTGTAAAACACACACACTCCCGTCCCCCAAGTTTCTTATGTTATTTTTATATTCATGAAAACATTAAAGTCAGGGTAAAAGGGACAAATAGTCCAGATTTGAAGATTTTCCAGCTAGACCAAAAAATGCTGCATGGCATGTGTGTTTAGCATTAGGAGGAAAATAAATGTGCTGTTTTCAAATTTTTGCTTCAGGGTCAGCCAACATCAGTCTACCATGTAACAGCTTTGAGGGGGGAAAAAAAGCTTCACTTAAGGGTATATCTGCCAGAGTAAACAGTGCCTCAAACCAGGAAAATTTAAAGCACATGCCTTATTGTCAAGTTTGGTTTAACTTGTTTTACAAATCAAAACAGCAGCTCAGTTTTTTAAACCTATTTTTAAGTCCACTAGTGTTTTATCAAGGAGGTTAAAGACCTACATTAGTATTTCAGCCAGTGCATTTTAAATCAAGTATGATATACCAATTTCTCTTCAGCGAATTAATGTCTTATTCTTTCATGCAGCTCTTCCTATCTGTCCATTGTTTCTCACAAAACAGAGGGTAGGACTCTGCATTTTAACTGTCCTGATATACCCTGCAGTCTGTGCACAGTCTTTATGTAGCCACTGGGGCTTCTTATGAAATATGCTAGTGCTCCCTTGCCAGATGAGAGCAACTGGTCCCCAATACATGCACACAAGATTTTCTTCTCATCTGTGTGAACAGGAGGAAGCCTGTGCTCAGAATTTACTTCTCCATAGGAAACAAAGCATGCACTGAAAAAGAAACCTCCTGCACTTAGGATGTGTGCAGACAATTCTTCTGATTTATGTGGGAGTTTTTGCATGCATATCTGAAGGAAGAATTTGGCTCTTCACTGTTTAAATAAAACACTGAAGAGTATTTAAGGAGAAAAACCAACTCTGGAATGTTTTGAAGACATTTCCAAGAAACTCTAAGAAAGGAAAAAGTCTTTGCCAAACACAGACAAACCTCATCAGACCCTACAGCTCCCTTTCAACTTTTATTGTTTCTATTTCCCCAAAACCCAAGCCTCAGCAGGTAATTCTGCTTGCTTGACTGTGGCTGAAGTTCCATGATTATGTTATTCCAGAAGTCTGAGCTGTGTTGAAAGGGGGTGGGCTGGGTGGGCCTTTTCCCCTTCCTCATCTACCCAAAGCTACTTGTGCCTTTGTGGCTGTATGTAATTTGTTAAGTTCTGCAGGGAGCCAGACGAGGGAATGGATCCAGCTGAAAAACAGCTTTCTCTCACCCCTCCACTTCATTGTACCTTGCTCCTGCAGCACTGCGTGGCTGGAGGAGCTGCCATGTCAGCACAAGGAAAGGATGGGGATATGTAAGTGCATGAACAACAGAGGGGAGGAACTGGTGTTTTCACCTCAGCCCTCACAAAACGGTGACTGCAGCAAACATACAACTTGACCTGAATCTAAGGGTGTTGTGCTGGTATCAGTCTTACTCAAGAACTGTTCAAAGATGAGTGGTGATTAAACACTCTACATGTCTTCATTGAACATAAAGATGATCCTTTTTTTTTTAAGACTTTAAAAATGGATTCTAAGTTTAAGCATTCTATTTCTCAAACAACAAACTTTTCCATCAGAAGGAAAGATCCATTTCTCTGAGACTGTATATAGCATGCAAAACTGTTTCAATACATGGCATATAACCATGTACACTGATGCATGATAAGTAAGGGGAAACCTAAGTGGAAAGACATTCCTGTTTTTTGCTGTCTGTGTTATTGCTTCAGCTATGTGCCACATTGCATAGCATATCTGTTAGGAAAGACTAGTTTGGTGACATCAGATAAGATTTTCTCATCTTTAGTGTCAATTTTTGCATTTGTTGGTTTTATGTGAGTAAAATAGCCATAGTTATCAGAGAGTCTACTTCCCTATCACTCTGGCTTTTGGGGTCCTGATGGGGCACTGAGCAAGCTTTGGATGCCACCATAGTAATAATAATTCAGTTTTAACAAAATCTCTGGATACCAAGTACTTACTACAAAATGCGATCTAGATCAAGAAAATATAGGAGATGTGCCATTTTATATGGAAATCTATTAAAACCAAAGCTATGTCTCTAGAATATCCAAAACATTATTGGATATATGATCAAAAGGTAAAGAGGTTAAAGAGATGCTTCATGGTCAAATGATGAAGCTCATTCAAATCTATGAGTCATTACTTACTTCTATAGGACTGGTTATGTTTAACTGCTCATCAATATCAATGTGTGTACAATATATGCCATATCTTTCAATAAAGCTGCAGTAGATGCAGTCACTCAGGTGTGACGCTGGAGTGAGATCAGGATTTGGCTTCAGCCAGTGTGTTAGCGAGAGCTGTAGCAGAAGTATTGACTGTAGCATGCAGTTGGATTCAATGAAAAAACAAATAAAGCACATATGATTCCTGCCCAACATTTTCCAGATTGCTCTGAGATGGGCTGAAATTTAATTTTTTAGAAGGATCAGTGTTTGAAGTGTTTTCTCCCTCTTGGGAAGCAAGAAGGACTGATTCAGCTTCCAGGCATTCCTGTGAAAATTGCTTAAATGGCACTTGCCGAGGCCTCCCATGCAGAAACTTGGGAAGCTACATAACTCTCCAGGAGCTTGGGAATGAGCAATGCCTTGCCAGGCCAGCACAGAGATTTAAACAAATGGATTTACACAGACCTGATTTTACAGCAGAGAACTGGGGGGTGGATGGAGAAGGAGCCACGTTAAAATAGTATCTTGGAAGGGGTGAATGCTCAGCAGTAGGGGAGACCACCACCTCCTGGGCAGCTCTCAGCTCAACACGCCTGTGGCTGGCTGGTGTGGTCACCATCACAGGCTTTTCCTGACTCAGCTGATGTCCAGACCAAAGGAGGGCTTAGGCGGCCACAGCTGGGGAGCGAAACCCCACTTGGGGCAGCACTTGGCAGCCTGTGCCAAAGATGGGGCTGTGTCCTGCTCAAACCCCTCTGAGGTGGCCCAGCCATCACTCTTTATCTCCGCTGCTCAGCATTTGAGTTTGTTTGGATGCCCAGCATGCTGCCCATGTCTGAGAGCTGCCCTGACAGCACTTTGGCTCCCTGCAGGGGAATGGGTGATCCTCAGTGCTCTCAGGGGACCCTCGCTCTCCAAAAGCAAGCTCATGCCTCATTGGTTCCTTTTTCCTTCCTTTCTCCATTTGTTCTATGACTTCCAGTTTGGATCCTGTACCTCAGTCACACAAGCTGCATCCTGTCTAGAGTCATCATGCACTCCATGCATAGGTGACAGAGATGGTAATTTTGGCTCATTATTTAGCAGCTGGAAGAGGAAAAGTTACCTCAGACAGTTGCCTGCCTTCAAATGGCCCCAGTCCAACCATGCAGTTCCTTCTATTTATGGAAGATATTGGCAAAGAGCTGCTTCACCAGCAAGTCTCCATCCATTTGGAGGCCTGGGCTGCCTTACACCTGGTGTCAACAGCAAGCACCTCAGTCTTCCAAGGTTTCAGGCCATGAGGACCACAAAGAAGTAGAAACTACTTTCAGGGGAGGCTCAGTTGTATCTGTCCAAGAACAACACAAATCAGGTGCAGATCAGATCAGCCACATACATCCCTGTTGTGGTGTTGGCATATGTAAAGAGCTTATCCAAATCTACTTATTGGCTGCAGTCTTCTTCTGTCATGTTTGTGGAGGAGGCCATGGAGGACTTGGACAAAGGTCTCGCAGCAGTGCCTTGTGGAAAAGGATAGCTGAGAAACCAACACCATGCAGAAAGCCTTTGTTGCCAAGAGTCAACATCTTTAATTTTGCTTCGGACTCAATCTTTTTACAGCAGCTGGCCATTTCAATTATAGAAAGAATATAAACAAGAAATTTCTAATATTAGATACATTTCTTACAGTCCTTGTTACCGAAAATAATGTCTTAGGGCCATATCCAAGGCCCACTGAATCAGTGGAAAGCATCCCACTGACCTCATTGTGATTGGATCAGGGCCTCAGTTTCTTAAAATAAAATTTTACAAGGTGCAGGTTAATCCTTTTCCACATATTTTTAGTAAAATGGCTGAAAGGTTTTTTTACCCTGTTAAGATCCATAAGAAACCAAGACACAGCCACAATAATCTCTTGGCACCAAATATTATATAAGAAATTCAAATATGTATGGGGGAAGGCGGGTGGAGTTTGAGAATGTTTTACACCTGGGCTTCAAAATGGCTGGCTCAGGGAGCAGGTCCCAGGACCAACAGCAAGGGCCCATTGCGACCAGCAGCGTTGGCTCTGTGTCACCCCCAGAGCAAGGGGTGCTCAGCCTTTCCCCCAAAAACAAGCTGCCAGCCAAGTGCAAAGCTGCAGGCAGCAACAGCTGCTCCAGAGCACTTACTGAATTCTTCTAATATTTCATTTATTTAATTTTTCATATGTAGCCAGGCTCTAGACAGCTGTAAGGAGCTAGAGCTACCAAAACACTGCGTGACAAGCTGTGCCTGCGGTATGTCCAGCCACACCAAGCCCAGAAAGCAGTAAAGTACTCCCAGGAACGTCTGATTTTGTGATTTTTCCAACCTGTCTTCCAGCTCATAAAGTTTCAGATAAGCCTTAGATAAGCAAATGGCAGGGGTTATCCAAATGTAAATGCCAACCTGCTCCCTTTAGTATACCCCCAGCTGCCAGTGTAAACTGAAAAGGAAACATCTTGAAAGGAGCAGGGAGGCCAGGAGCAAGCGGAGTTGCATGCAAGCAGAGTTGCGTGCGAGCAGAAGTTGCCTCTCCTGCAGCCAGAGGAAATCCCTGCCCTTGGCACTGCAGGAGCACCCAGGTCAGCAATCAGGCATTTCCCCTGCACTAATATCTACATCATGACAAAAGGTGTCAGTTTTAGAAGATGTAAAATATATAGAGAAAAGAGGATAGAAGGCAGACAGCACGCACACACACACACACACACAAAAAAAAGTATAAAAGCATAAAAATATAAGTGAGGCAAACAGGAAGGTAACATTCCCAACAGACGCACTCTTTGGCAACTATTGCTGCAATGCTTCTGGGGTTGCTTTGGTTGCTTTTACTTGTTTCCTCCACGAGTTGCATGTTACCACTTGTGAATTTTAAGGACCTTGTTTCTAGCCATATGATAAGCCCGTACCGCCTTCCTGGTCTAGTGAGCCCTTTGCACACCAGAGCAACATAAAAGCTGTGGCACAAACAGTACTGCCTAATTTGTGATGTCTGCAGGGGGCCTGATACAACACTCTCTGAAATGGGTGAATTTTAACGGGATCTGGATGGGGAGTTCAGCTAAAATGCAGCGTGGGTTGCAATTAAAGTGCACTCATAATCTGACACGTTCGAAGAGTATTTTGACACGTCGGCGTGCAGATATGAATGCCATGGGTCAGACAAAAGAGAAGGGGCTAGGAAAACGCCAGGAAGACAAAATGAAACCATGACAGTACCATCCAATTTCGCCATCAGGAATAATGTACTTATTTTATGCCTGAGCCAAGGTTTAAATTGCCAACAGCTTTGTCATCATACCCTTTCACCCCTGGCTCACTTTTGCATACAGCATATCACAAGACACAACAATTCATTTTCTGCCGTCTCGCTTCCTGTCAAACGCTCCTGCATGTTGCAGAAGGATTTCTTGCTCCATGACTGGGGATTAAATAGCCAAGTGATCCATCACTGCAGCCTAATGCACACTTCGTTTGACATTTCCAGCTTGCATTAGCCCAGTCTTGCCCCTCCCACCCTTGGTTCTCTGAACACATTTTCATATTTTAAAAATAATTTTAAATTAAAGAAGCATTTTCCCTAAGCTAAAGAAGACCTGAATGGCTGATCCTAAGCCGAGGGACTCTTCAAAAAGGAAGTAAGTCTGCTCGAGGAGCCCTCCAAGAATAGGATGCTCATGAGCTTTCTCCTCTGAAATATCCACAAGGCTGCCCAGACCCAGCAGAGTTTAAACAAATTTAATCAGATTTATTCTTAGCACATATTCAAAGGCTTATTCAAACATCATGAATTTGTTGTTTCAGTAGAGCAACTGGTCACTCAAGTTCCACTTGCATTGCCCCAGTTCTTGACTTAGATGACTTAACCATTCTTAACTTCTTTTTCCATATATTTGAAAATACTCTATTTAGTTGACAAAAACATGTTGTTATACAAAAGAAAGGTCTGCCGCTCTGCTAAAAATGACCATCCAAAAGATTTGTACAACTACAACCTCTATTTACAGAAAAGTCCACAGTAAGCAAAAGAAGATTCTTGGAAACACAGCCATGGGAAAAGGTTTCTAGGTGTCCTTGAAATGTCTATAAATAAGTTTCCTCACTACTTACCCTAGTGGTTTAGCAATCCAGACTGTGGGTAACATTTTATATCAGCGTGAACTACACCATTTGCATTTGCTTCACAGCAGACGTAACACTGAACCCAAAGCTAAATTTTGCATTTTTGTGTTTGGAATTTGTAGACAGGGGAACAGACAGCTATTTGTAGTTGTACTCCAGTCATTTTTAACAACAATGTGCAAAAAAGTTCAGCCATCCTTATTCATCAGCAAGAGGAAACGCCTCGTAAACTCAAAATGCTGCACTAAGGACTCCTTCAATTTTACTTCTCTATTTCCTTAAAGACTGCTTTGTTTCCACTGCTGTCTTATTCCCATTCAACTCTGAGAAATACAATCTGCATGCTTTACCAGTCTGCCCACCCCCAAATACACTTACAGCCCAATATTGCTTCCCCTTCACCTTTTAAAACAAACATCCTCTTGCTGTTCCCCACTTTGCTGCTCAGAAGACCCTACAGAAGCAGTCAGGATACTTTGCAAATATTTGACAGCCAGCACAGCAGCAGCATGTTTTTTTCAGAGGAGAAACTGCAGAAGGCTGAAGTGTGCTTGATGCTGGGGCACCGGGCAGGATAGGGTCCCCCCATCAGTCCCAAGGGCCATCCTGGAAGCAGAGTCTTCTGGGGCCAGAGACCCCAGGGGCTCTTCTGAGCCCACTCCTGACCAGCCACGAGGGGAGCAAAAGGCAGCGGGGAAGGACCATGCTTCCTATGGCACTTTGATGGTGCAGCCAATAGCGGTTTCCGCCAGCAAGCGGTGAGGTGATGGGGCTGATGTTCCCCTGCACCAGCTTGGTTTTTATGCTTCTTGAGGTATTCAGGTTTGCATGCAGCAATCACCAACCATATTTGTCATAACAAGATGCCATTTTTCAGCCCAAGACCCGAGTTGCTCACGTGTGGCAATTTAATCATCAGCTTTAGAAGTGCTTTAAAATGTAAAGACTGAGTATAGAAGCAGTAAACATTCAAATCAACCTATGGGTGACCTCTCCATGAGAGGTGAGCAAACCCTACCGGTCTCTCTAGGTTCAGCTCCTGAGCTACCCATCTGAAGTGCCCAACAAGGGGTACATTTCCAGCAGCACAACTTACACCCAAAGGGTACCCAAAGGTCAGTTTTTAGCCAGCATAGGCTACCAGAGATCATATAGGCCATACTTTTATTCAAAAGATGGTATTTCTGCTTTGTGAGGTCTTGCAGCAAAATGTTCATAGGGACTTCATTCTCTGAAGTCCCCTCTTTAGCAACACCTAAAAATTTGACTCTGAAGATATGCAAGTGCCAAAGCTGCATGAATACTGGAATTTAAAAAGCAACACTACTAGTCTTGATCATATGATGCTTTTGATGCAGTCTTGAGCTCCCAAGACTCTGTTCTTGAGAAGGCTATCCAAAAACTTATTTGTCTTAAAGTTAATGACTAAAATACATTTTTGTATCAGGGCTGCAGAGAGAGTTTGATGGGTGGGTTCTCCTTGTCCAGGACACCTAAATCATTCAGTTGAATTGCATCATTGATGTAAGTGTTAAGCTGCTATTTTCTAATTTACCTCCAAGGTCTCCATTGCTACCACTCCAGATGACAGGAGGAACAAGAATAAGAATGACAAGCACCTGACACTGTTGGAAATCCCCATACATATCAGATCTCGCAGGGCACATACCGTTGTAAATACAAACATTACCCAGGGTCATGCAGCTTTAGAGAAGTAACCAAGTATAAGTATCACACAGTATCACAGTATGTGGTAGCTAGCAGTAAATGCTCCCTTGTAAATGATGTCTGTTATATGTAAAACTGGGCAATATGGACAGCATTTTTTCTTCCTTGCAAACTAAGCAAAAAGCTTTTTCCTCATTTAAATAGTTACTGAAACACTGCTAATAACTGATGCTCTCTCTGATCTACTTCCAAAGAGAACAGAGTGACTCAAAAAATGCCTTAAGGATAGGAATAGTTTCAGGTAAATACCTTATTGAGATTCAGCAGCATGTTTTCAAAAAGTGCCCACTGATATTTACAAATTGCATACCTATAAGGAAAATTTAGTCATAAGTACTCAGAACTTGGAACAGCAATCAAATACATGTATTTGGTAAATAAATAGCACTTCTTCAGTAAATTTGTTTTCTTGTTGTTGGAGAAGATCCCATTGGATAGGGCATTTTGGATGAACTTACAAAATGTAACAGCAGTTAAATACTTTCATATCCCACTCTCTCAGATGTTAAGTTTCTTTAGGCACAGCTATGATGCTATGGATAATGAGTATGGGAGACGTTTTCTTGATTTTCCCAGACAACACTGTCTGTGTAGGAACAAGATACATATAGGGGAAGATGTTTCCTTTACTTAGGTTTCTCTGTCACTGATGATATCCAAAAAAAAAAGGCTTTAATATTTTCTGAAGCCTGGTCTAAAGTTAAGATTTTTTTGGGACTTGTTTTATAAGTTGACAGGATAAGGTATGCACACCACTGATTAGTAAAGGCTGTATCTACAGTGACTTCTTTGCTGGCCCCCTATGATATGAGGGAGCACTGTCCAGACTGGCCACCAGCATATTATGTACCTGCAGGAGTGATCTCCAGATCCGTCTATCCTTTGCTGGGGAAACTGGTGCACAGCCTGATACATGTTATATCTCCTGTAGGGACACAACAGAGCATTCACATCCAGTCTCAGAGCAAGGAAGTTTAGATACCAGCAAAAATCCTTCCACAGAAACATTCCTACCAGTGCAGCCTCCAGTGTCCAGGTATGGGCTCCCCAGTGCAAGAAAGATATTGACATACTGGAGCAAGGCCCTGGGGTGAGAGGAGAGGCAGGGAGATGGGCTTCAGCCTGGAGATGGCTGTGGGGCATTTTCTGCTGGCTTCAGATACCTAATGGGAGGGTGGCAGAGAACACAGAACCAGGCTCTCCTTGGAGGTGCACAGCAGTAAGGCAGGGGACAAACAGCACTTGTTATAACATGAAAAAATTCTGTTAGATGATATTAAGAAAATATTTTTTACCATGAGGGTGGTTGAACACTGAACCAGGAGCCCAGAAAGGGTGTGGGATTTCTGATCCTGAAGACATCAAAACTTGACTGGACCAAGTCTCAGGCAACATGATCTAAACTGGTCCTTCTATGAGCTGAGGTCTGGACCAGGTGATCTTCAGAGGTCCCTTCCACCCTAAATTATTCAGTGATTCAATGTGAACGAGTCTAAGCTCGACCAGCAGAGCTGTGCCTCCTCTATTAATTGTCAGCAATTTTAACTGTTACATGAGAGTTTGGAATTATCTGGATATATAATCGGCACAGGAAATTGGATTTTCTCCTTTAAATTAAACCATCATGGTAGGAAGGAACATAAGCTGGGATTGATAGTGCTGTGCAGTATGTTGTATAACATCGACTGCTTTTGTTGCTTTTTCATTTGTGTAGGAGTTTACCTTCCCAAGTACAACAACAACAAAACAAAATAAACAAACAAACAAAAAAAAACCACAAAAAAGGTCAAAAACAAACAAATAGAGGGGATTTTAAAGCAATATAGAAGACACTCCGTTTTTCTTTGCTTTTATGCTTCATAGTTCTGCTTTCTTCTATACATTATTTTTGTTTGTATCACATGGGCCTAAGACCTGTTCTCATTGCTCCATTCCCTGAAGCCACTTTATCTTCTCTTTGTCTTTTCCTTCACCACCCGTATTCCTGGCCCTCCATTTTCCACTCCTCTGCAAATGTTAATAGCTGCCTTCAGCTGTGCCTGATCTACAGATAACAGAAGATCCAGAAGCTAATCTGACTTCCTTCATGTCCAAGGAATTGAAGTCATTTTCTATATGAGTACCTGGAAATAATGGCAGTCACTGTTTGAGACAAGATCACCAGAGCCTGCCCAAAACCAAAGCCACGCCACGGGAGAGGTCTTGGACTTGGACTCAAACTTGGGCTCAGACTTAGAATCAAGTTGTAATTCAGGAACCAGGAAACTACTTTTTGGCAAACCATCTGAGAGAGGCAGAAAAGCATTTGTGACAGGCATATGTATGGGACCCAGTGGAAAGACAGTCCTATAAACTGTTTGCAAGGAAACTGTCTGTTGTCATTTGTTTTCATCATACTCCTCAAAACAGGGTTTGCATGCACTTCTTATTAATATGCTGAAGTGCTGCATCGGTTTCCCCTCCTGGTGGAAATAGCCCGACAAGCCCATGGGTGACAGCTAAAACCTCGCATCAGCATGGCGACAGCACAACTAACCAACACAGAAAGCATGTGTGACTTCTGAGAGAAACCTCTCTTGCAGCCAAAGATAAAAATAGCATAACATCAGTGTTTAATATTTAGTAGGCATAAATGGGGTAAATCTGAACCTCAGTGTGATAAATCTATCCTGACAGACTTATCTAGACTATGTTAAGACGAATGTAAAATTGAAAGTACATAGGCATACACTGGGATAAAAAGTTTCATTTTTTATGAAACCAGTAAATACAGCATCACATTTAGAGTCAAAAGTGATCCTGACTTTTTAAGGTATGGAAATCATGAAACAATAGAATTGAGACATGAAAGCTCTTCTGAGAGGAATGGTTGGGTTACCTCTGGTGTCATAGTGAAATCACGTATTAACAACATGAGCTACCAACCTAACCTTAATTCTAACTATGACAAGGTCATTAATAACATCTTAGATAAAATCAGTTTCATGTGAGATTCACCTGTGTGTGATTTTACATTCAAGTATGGGCACATACCGAATAAATCTGTGCAGCTTCATTTTTTAAATTATCCTTGTTCAAGTGATCCCAAGATAAATTTTGCATTTCTTAAGGGACTCACTCATTAAGCTTAATCAATGAACTAATCTGAGATTTACTTTTAAAATCTCGAAACATCAGACAATGCATACAAGCAAAAAGTTTCTGAGCACTGAAAGGATATGATTTGTGTACAATGTGTTTGAAGGAAAAATTCAAATCAGTTTTCATTGCTTAAGGCCTATATAATCTGATGTGCAAATAGTTCTAGAAGCTGGTCTTTATTTGTATTAGATTAGGGTAGTGAATTACCATCTGGCTTTTAGGTGGTGAAGAACTAAAGAATAAATCCAATGCTGCAAAATGTGAATTCCCTAACACAGAGCTGTTGGTGACAAAATGCCATCCTCATGTAGCATATCCAATTTATATGGCATCTGTAAGTGTTACAATGGTAATCCTGACCTCAGAAATGCAAAATACCAATGCAGTTTTCAGGAAACATCAGTGCTTGGGTGATGTTCCTCAGTCAGTCTTGTGATCCAAGGTGATAAACAGCAGTTGGTGAAGAAGCTGTGGTGAGAGCACAAGCTTACTGACACAGTTCATTGCTCTGTGAGTGGTGTGGGACAGAGAACAAGAGTCTCCAGCAAAACCAGCTGCTTGTGAAGCAGGTTCTTAGCAGGTACAAAGAAAGTTGTCCTCAGCCCCAACACCATACCCTAATTGAGTGCTGCCAACATGTATCTTATACTTACCATTACAATCAGCACTAACTTCAGGGGTGGCAGAGGACAGTGTTGCCACTGCTGCTTTGACCTTTACAGCATGTTCTCTAGACTGCAGTTCAGCAGCTTTTCCTGTAAGCATCATATGCCAAAGACAAAATCATCCAAAAATCATTTGCAACTCTAGAACATCTACAGAGGAAACTTCCATTTGCTTTACAAGTAGGTTTTTTTGGCCATTTTGCTACAAATTCTTCCTCTTAAGAATTCAATGACAGATTATTTCTAGGTTTAAAGTGGTGAGATAGCTGCACTTACCCAGGCAATTCTCATTTGGTGGTATGTATAGGAATAAGGGATTTTTTTTAAGTGGGATTTCTGCAAATTCATATTAAAAAAAAAAAAAAAAAAAAGGGTTCAATAGAATTAGGAAAAAAATCATCCTTGGCTATTGCAAAAAAATTGGGTTAATATGGGCTACGAATCTATGGCTCCCTACCTGAGATACCACTGTTAACATGTGCAGCCCTCCAGCTATTGCAGTGCAAATTAAACAGGTTCACTGGAGCTGCCAGTGCTGGGCAGGCTGATGGGAATGCTCCCTCTTCTTAGAGTTGCAAGGGAGAAGAAACAGTTGTAGGAGCAGCAGCACCTCAGCTAGATATGGGACCTTCCTAAAATGCACTGTCTCATGGAGTTGAATGAGTATGGCTTAAATTTGGAAAGCTTTCAAAGAAAGCTCAGAGTGACAAATAAATCTGAAGCAAAACTAAATCTCCAGAACAGAAAATTAATCTCAGGAAAATTCACTAAGCAAAAGATCCCTGCTTTTACAAAACTCACTCTGTGTGCATGTGTGCATGCATGCATGCACGTGTGTGGTTCCTGTGGTTATGGTATAGCAGGCCATTGAACTATCAAACCAGTAATTTTGCCATTAGTTTTTAAGTTTGCTTCTTGCATGCATATTCTGTGGTCAAATCCATTAGTAAGTTATAGTGATAAACACCTGGAGTCTATCAAAAACAAAGAGAGTCTTATTCTGTAGGTACAACCAGTCTGGTGAACATAGCAAGCAGAGACTAACTGCATAATACAGAACTCAAACAGGAATATGTTTTTTATGATGTGCCAGCATAAGGGAGATCAAAGACTAAAGCCAAATAAATAGCAACTGGGTACCAGCAAAGGAAACATATTTAGACCCTAAAGTAATCAGAAACAAACCCAGTGTATGCCAACACCCTCTGAATTCCAAAGTAACATTTTCCTGCTTTTCATAAAACGTTCAAGAGCTGGGAGATTTTGGTTTAGTTTTAAGTCTACTGTTTTTGTGACTGGGAGGGAATTTTCATTTCTCACAGACAATGGAACATGAAGTGCAAGAATCATCCCCTCACCCCATCAACCACTTCTTTCTGGTGGTTTTAGGGAGTTGACTTCTGATTGAATTTTCTTTGGCTGCTTTATGGAATTTGCCAGGTTACATTAACTGTTTATTGATCTTGACTCCTTATCCAGAACATCGCCTGGCAAACCAAAACACTCTGTCTGACACCTGGGGACCGGCACAGCAAACCTTTCCAGGTGGTACAAGCAGATACCCAGAATTACATGCCAGCACTATTTTGTGAGATAGTGTGATCAAAAAAAACCAAACCAAGCAAACAAACAAATTACTAATGCTCAGTGTCATATTTAATACCTGCAAAGTATCCACATACACAGTTTTAAATGACTACTAGTACTAAAAAACCCTTGCAAGGTAGGGGGGATGGCAGAAGGGGCTGCAGGGGGGAGTAAGGGGAAGATACAAGGGTGGCAGTGAATTGACAGGCTGAGCCTGGGGGCAAACAGTTACATCTGTGCTTGATTTGTCAGGGATTTACATTAGTGAAACTTTAACTCTGCAGATGATAAGTAAGATTACAGTACAGTACAAGTTTATGCAAATAAAGCTTAGTCTAGGAGAGTGTGAGTCCAGACACAGTGGATTTGCCAGGTTTCACTGAGGCTGGTAGCTGGGTTTAATAAATTCATTTACATAAAGGATTAGGACATCTGGAAAAGTAGCATGGCAGTTTACTGAGATACAAATAACACTAATTGAGAGGTCACAGGTATGCAAAACACCCTATACATGCAAAAGAAAATCATGGAAAATGAAGGGGCAGAGACTTGCATTTTACTCTTGGTTACATCAAGCTAAGATGTAGATACTAGCTAACCCATGCCTTTCCAAATGCCACTGCTGATTTTAGTTCCTCTTACAGAACCCTACTTCATGACAAAAATTCACATAAACAGTTCCTTTTTTAAAAAATAATAATAATAAAAAATCAGTGGTTCATATCAACTAGCATAGCATCAGGACAGACAGAACTCAAAGAATCTGTAGGAAATTACTTTAAAACTGTGATTTAAATAAGCAGTGGGGTACATAATTCAGTTTTACCCAAAAGTCTGATAACTTGCTCCTATGGCAACAACATCTCCTTTCAGCAGCACAAGTAACACTGTAAGGTATGTTTACAATTAATTCCAACTTGTTTTACAAGTTCTGTGATATGTATTATACTTAGTAGACTTTTGGCTATGCAAACTAACATCATAGTGAACTGGTAACCGTGAAATACCAACAAGCTGTACATGATCAAGGATTTTGTAAGAACTATACTGCACCCTAGGACAAATTTATAGCTTGGTAGCAATCCTAATTACTTTTCATTATTTTTAAGAGTATAAAATGACAGTTTCTCAGCATAAACCAACAGTTTAGCAGAGCACAAGCAAACCTTTTGCAAAGGACTGACATGTACAGTGGAAAAACAATGGTAAACTCATCTGAAGTAATATACTGCTCTCTGATCTGGTTGTGCAAAAGCCCTGTGTGAAGCAACACTTACCTGAGATAAAGCAACTTGTTAGAACTGCTGCAAAATACACTGAAGAAATATATTTGTACAAAGCAAAATATTTTTACCACCTGGCCTTAAAACGGTCTGTTTTTCTCTTGTGTAATTCATTTATATCATTGCTATATTCAGACAGAATGGGAACCTGGTGGAATTATGGGGCAGGAGCAGCTGGGCTTATGTAGTCAGTGGGAATGTTGTGGCTGTACATATTGACCTTATCCAAGCAATTCAATATGTAAAACTAAAAGCCAAGACATATAAGCATGAGGTATGAACATATCAGCAGCCATGTTCAAAAGGGATTAACTTTTGGAAAGGCCAGTTCAGCTGTGTGCTGCTGCTGGCATCTGTTAAGAGCAGAGGAAAACACTCTTCATGTCTTGGTCCATGAGCCAGATATATCACTTCATTCATCCTTGTGGTGGGATGTTGATAACATCTGAAAGCAAACAAAGGTGATGATTTGGAGTGGCTGCTAGTAGGCACTCACAGTTCTCTTTCTACTTATCATGCTCTGCTTTGGTTGGATCGTTTCCCCGACAGACAAGATTATAACTTGCCCCAGAAAAGT
This sequence comes from Streptopelia decaocto, assembly GCF_964273445.1. Taxonomy (NCBI): domain Eukaryota; kingdom Metazoa; phylum Chordata; class Aves; order Columbiformes; family Columbidae; genus Streptopelia; species Streptopelia decaocto. The sequence continues at coordinate 62,568,323 of NC_138656.1, forward strand.
GACCGTGTTCACTAACGATTACAAGTTATGATTCCAGTCCAAATGTAGATGAGGCTACAGTACCCCAAGATATACAGCCTGGGTATATTAATGGGGGTTGCACAATCTTGATTCTGTTTGTGAACTTCTAACCTATGGAAATACATGCCTAAGTAATTTCTTTTCCTCCAGCATTTATAGTAGAAAAATTCCAGCATCCTTCAGCTATTCAGTTCTCCCTGTGGCTGGACTAGATAATTCCATAGAATCGTAGAATGTCTTGAGTTGGAAGGGACCCACAAGGATCATCAAGTCCAGCTCCTGTCCCTGCATATGACAGCCCCACAGTTCACACCATGTGTCCGAGGGTATTGTCCAGTCTCTTCTTGTTCCAGCCCATCATTGGCACAGGCTGAGGAGAGCTTCTAGCTTCCACTGCTCTTCTTTGGCATTCAAGCTCCTAAGCCAGGTACCTTTGTAAAGCCAAGAGTTCAAATTCATGTTCCTTGAGAAACATTACAAAACTTATCTTCAATTTACTGTATGTCTCTACATCAAATTACAGTTATTGTCAATCTATTTTAGTCCTTACTGCAGAATATTCTTGCTAAAAGAATTCTTTAAATAAACTGCATACTAACTACCCAGTAGGTTACAGATAAAATAGCCCCAGATCTGAGATAGAGAAGTATTGTTGCAGAGGGCAGATTATCTCACATCACCATGGGTCATTCTGATTAGCGCTGCCCACTGTACAAACCTTTTCCACATCTCATGCAGTTTGTTCCTGAGAGCACTTGACAAAAACAGTGCTATTTCCCTTGAGGTGAAGATACAGCATTTTCCTAACACAGAATAAAATGTACAGAAAAGCAGCTTATTATTCCCTGTACCTGACTAAATTAATTGGGTATTGGAGTTATAATCATATTAAATAACGTCTGTCAAATCCTATTAGTTCCCTTGCTCTCTTTCAGAGTATCTGCTGAATGATAAAAAGCTTCTAGAAGAGTTAACCATTATATACCTTACGAGTGCAGCCAAAGTATTTTGTCGAGGTAAAAGAGACCTTCAGCTTTCCCATCATCCACACCACAGGGAGAGCTCACTGTTCTCCCATGTCACCCTCAGCATTAACCAACAACAGCAAACTGGACATACTAACCTCTGCTGCAATCGTAATTTTCACAGTTGTTCATGACCTGGGCTGAGAAATTAAATGCAAAAATACATCGAAATCCAAAGCTATAGTTCCCACAGCAGCTATAACCCAGTCATTGGTATTTGGACATACATTGTGGGGTATAGACACAGTAATGCAAAACGTTAAAGCCACCCCTGGTTATGGTTGGCTGGGGGAACCATAACTCTGAGTTTCCTGACTTTTGTGTTAAGATCTTAACCATAAATATTGCTTTAATGTAGCTTTGTGCAGTGGGTTTACATTGGCATTGGGAGGTGCTCATACAGAAACAGTAGAGAATTAGTGTGGTATGCTTATTAAATGAGTAATGCTTTTAGAATAATTCCTGGGGTGAAATCATGGCCCCAGTGAAGTCAAGAGAGCCAGTGTTTCAAGTCAGAAACATCTTATTTATTCAGGGAAAAAAAGCAGCAAATGTCCTAGTGGTTTTGATCTTTATTATAGAGGAAAGAATTCCAGATCAGCTCCCTCCCTCCAAGTTCGGGCTCTAAATGAGTAATCAATTTACCCTAAAAGACTGATCAACACCTCCAACCAGCAAATGCTTGGGAGGTGGGAGGGGCAGGTTGCCTCCACAGAAAAGCTTAGAGGTTATTTGTTTTGTTTTGTTTTTCTTTGTTGTTTTCCACATTAAATACCCCACAGTGTCTTTTTTTCACAGAAAGTTATTTGCCAACTAAAAAAATTTCTTAAATACTCATAACTTTTCCACGTACTGATAGTACGTGACAGTAGAGTTAACGACCTTGTAGAGTATCAAGCAACTGAAAAAGGATCCCCATTGAAAAACTTTCAGCAGAACAGGTTCAGCCAATCTTGGTATTAATTTCAGTTGCTAATTTCTGCATGCTTATTTTGAAGGAGGAAGTGACATACCAGTATTTTGCCTGATAGGATGTTACAGAAAATTCCACCTGGAGGACTGGTTTTTAGCTTATCATGATTTAGCTTGCACAAAACAGCCTACTTCATCATGAAAATAAAAAATAAATAAATCAGAGGTGAGCTGGTCACAAGAGGAGAAAAATTTTGTATCTTGCAGTCTATGATCAGCCAGCGGAACGCCCCATTTGTGCCAATCGGCCTTGTGTTTTCAGCTGGGAAAGACACTGTGCAAACTGATAGCAGATGGTAGAGCCAAAAATAGGTGCTTTACATGTTTGATTGAGAGCCAGCATTTTGTCATTTAGTTGTCTCACGTCATTGCACTGCGTTATGTTGTGCAACCACGTGTGACATACCAAAATCAGCCTTACCAACGCAGTATATTCTGAAACAGGATTCTCACCCTGATGTAGTAGACAAGAATTTTGTGTGTTTACTGTTTACTGTTCTTGGAAAGGCTTCATCTGTTGGAAGCCATCCTCTGAGGAAAGTTTCTGCCAGCTTATCCTGATGGGAAGGGCTGGTGATGGCACTCTGTTCAAAGACTCTCAAGGGAAGAAATCCAGAGCCCTTGGCAAAGGCTGATACGGGGAGGGGGTCTGTGAAGAAAGAGAGGGTGGTCCCTGCAGAGCTGTCGTGAGCCACGCAAATCCAGTGCCACCAGCTTGCCTTGCAAAATGAAAATGTTCCAGCTCTCTGCCAAAAAATGTCATGTGGCAGCACGCTGACATCCCCCTATTTTTAGCTGCAAAGGCAGCTAGGAGTTCAGTTCTTTCTTTCTTAACTGAAGCAAGGCTCTTAGATTGCTCTGCCATGAGAATGAAAGGGTGTGTATTGATGAAGGCTGAAGTCAGATTATTCAGGGGCTAAATCTCTGCCTTAGTGCATGGTAACCCTAATTTAAGATGTTGAATTTTGGTGTTTTTGTTGTTTTTTGTTTTTTGTTTTTTTTTCATGAGTCTCAAATCTACCCATTTCTGTGCTGGTCAGGCAAGAAAAAAAAAAGAGGGAAAATGAAAAAAGACAAAGATCTGTGCATGTAATAATGTATGACAATCTCCTTCCATAGGACTGTTTCCATCATGCTGAATTTGTCCCTTTCTAGGCTTTTTAGAATGTTCTTCTTAGAGCAAAAAACCTAATCAAGCTAAAAACAGGGAAACAAGCCTCCAAAACTTCCAGTTAGAAGCTAATGAATGCAGGTGATTAGCTTAATGATACTTTCTAAGTTAGAATTGCTGAGCTTGTCTTGCCTGGGAGTCTCTTCCCTCAATCATGTTTCACTGAGGTGTGATCTCTCCTTGTTCTGCTTTTCAAACTTCCAGCACCCAGTGGATGCCATTCTCATAGTTTCAACATTTACTGTCATTCCCAAACCACATTAGATGTTTTTCCTCTTTTATTGTTGAAAGCGGTGTTAGAAATCATGAAGTTGAGATTGTAACACAAGTCAGGGTCAGGATAGAAACCCTGACCACAGTGGTTCCAATGTCTTCCATGAGTTTCTTTTCCATAAACTTGTTTCCTCTAAGGTAGAAGCCAGCGGAAAAATATCCCTCAGGTCCAATAGTGTCAGGTGTTGGGACAACACAACACAAAAAAGTAAATAAACTCTTCTATTTGGTCCATCAAACCTGGTAATAGGCGCCACTACTAGCTCAGCCTCACTTTCTTCCTCCTCACTGCTTAATAAATCTAAAAGTACTCAGCCCCTTGGCTGTCACCCTTCTAGAAATAAATGTAAGATTTTTGTTTTGACTAAGCATTTTCAGTGAAATAATTTCGTTGCTTTTGACAAAAATATCTCTAGGAATTACGGCAACTAAAAGCAGCTGAGGCTATTCCTCCCAAAATGGTGAGTAGGAGCCCATATGCACAGGCACACATGCTTAAGAGAATGAAGAAAGCATATTTGGTGGACTTTGCTTTGAAGAACAAAAATATTCATGACCATTTTACTTCCAAAATGGGTGAGGCTATGCCTGTTGCATTGCAACTGGAAAATAGTATTCTCTAGAAACAAGGACTTGCTCTATTTTCTTAACTGTATATGAAAAAAACAGGAACTGTAAGCAGCAAGGTATGGTGAATTAAATTTCCCAATTGAAAGTTGTTGCATGCATATCTTTGGTAGATGTTTTGGCTAATTAAAGAAATCAAATAAAATTAACCTTAAAATAAACCCTTAAGAATATTCCTGTTGAAAAACTTGTCAGGAAAAGCTCCTTGTTTAAAATACTGCAGTCTTCCATGGCACAGGTATTTTTAGAGGGATTTTTATTTTGCATTCGACATGGCTTTATGTTTACAATTTGTTCCGCAGTTTTATTTCTTTTTTTGTAGCACTTATGGTAAGGGTATGTTTTTTGTTTAATTTTTAAACTACTGCTAATTTATTGATTTCTGATAGAACCTGGAAACAAACAAACAAACAAAAAAAAGCAGGGAAGTTATAAAGACTTGTTTAAAATGTTTGTCAGACTTTTAGGTTAGAAAACTAAAAATATATGGCACAAGTGTTAAAGATAACATATAAATTACCTATATAGTTCTATATAGTTTCAAACAGATTGATTTATTTTTTTTTCCTTTCAACTGGATTTTCCTCAAGGTTTGCATCCAAAGAGCACATCAGCTTCAGTGAGTGTTTGGAGTGGTACCTTACGGTACGATCACTCCTTCCTGCAGGCAATCTCTGCAGAACATGCCCTCATCAGAGAAGCAGGGCCAACTCAGTCCCTCATGGCCTGGAATGAAGCTCAGAGTCCCCAGAAGAGATGGGCCCTTCTGACATGCTTCTTCTCAAAGCTTCTCATGTGTAGTCTGTTGGGGTCCAAAGCAAGTGCCAAGAAACACAAAATTATTTAATAAGTTAAAAGCTAGGCTTCCAACTGAGACATGCATGCAGACCTTCCTCACAGTGTAAATTTTCTTGCAGTCACCAGTTCCTCTTCAATGGGAGCACATTTAGCCATTTGCTATTTATACATTTTCTAACCTTTTGCATTGGCAGTACCAATAACTTGTCCAATACCTGTAACTCACATCAGACAAAAAAACAGTACAGTTCTATGGAAACTACTGAAGTCAGTAGAGCTACTTCAGATGTGGACAAGTTTTTATGGAAAAGAAATCTTGCCCATACTTCACACAAGGCATCTTTGTTTCTGAAATCTGTGCCATAATTGTGGGTTTGTTTGGTTTTTTTCAGCTTTCTTACTGGCAATTGCACCGTCCTGACCTTTCTTTTTCTTTCTTTTGGAGGCTTTTTGCATAATAGAAAGGTATTTTACAGAGGTCTGCTTGCTTTTTTTTCTTTTTATTTTTTGGAAGAACAATTATATTTCCCTAGGGTAAATTTGGATACCGAAGCAAATGTAATTCCAGAAATATACTTTTTGTTTGTTTGTTTAAGGATATTCACAAGTTTGATCAAAGATAGATTTTTATCTAAGAGGATAATTCTTCTAATGCTGAGCTGAAATGTCAAATGCATTATTTACTAGGAAGTATCCCATTCTGTACGGAAAAGTGAGTTTGTTCTCTATAAAACTGTAGCATAGTAAACCGAGCTGTTTAAACCAAAACAAAGCTAATATCATACATCTCACAAAGAAAAAAAGTGAAGCTTGCATGTTGCCACAGTAGTATTTTTATCTCAGTACAGAGCTAGTGGTATTCATAGACCTGCCTCTTCTCCTGTTTGCTTCAACAGTAACAAATGGGAGATTCCAAATAGCATCTCAAAGGTCAGCCACAGTTTGAAGGCCAAGCCACTGCTGAAAACAAATTTGAACTATACCATTGTCTTGGTGATGTGGTGTTTGAGCTACAATTGGTGATACTGCTCAGCTGCACTGTGCTTGGAAAAAAACCCTTTCAAAGAAACTACTTGTATTTCTCTGCCACACACACAGTCTGTAAACTCACAAAGTAGAGTCTGACAAAGAGGTGAAGAGTGAGATTCAGAATGCTTCCTATGGTGTGCAAAGTAAGAATGAAAGGCTTTAATCCATCCAAAATCCAAGGGAATGATTCAACCAGCTCCAAGAGCCCTCCAGGACTGGTGGCACCTACACTCAGTAGATGTAGCTTTTGGATCACAGAGTTCCTGGTGGCTGTGTTTAAGCTCCCAGCCATGTGCAGAAGCACTTTTCTATGGACCACAGAGAAAGCTTAGCTCCTGCATAAGCAAAGTCACTCTTTCAATCTGCGCAGGATGGGGCCTCAGCTCTGCCTTATTCTGGTTATTTGGTAGGTGACATTGGGCAGAGCTCTGGCACTTGAACAGCACAAAGCACAGTACAAAGCAAAGCAGCCATTGCTGCCTTTGCTCAAAATCACAAAAGAAAAATGCTGATGGTGTTAATCCATGCCTAGAATTTTAAAATACTGTAGAAATTGTCATTTCAAAGCACCTTTAGGCTCCAATCAGTGCCCAGCATCAGTGGGGGGCATCAGGCCAAAATAAAAGCTGGCAAAAAAGGGATCTCAAAACCAGGACACTCAGAGAGCAGACCCAGATTTGTACTTTCTCTCTTGGCTCCAGAAGAGCCTCACAGAGAAAAGGATCCAAGACAGAACCACAGACAAGGTCAGGGGCTGTCCCATCTGCCCCATCAGGTTTATAGGGGCTATATAGTCACATCCCACTCCCTTCCCTGGAAAGATGGATGTCACCCTCAGCAGACACCTCCAACAGTCAATATGATAACAAGTATGAAGGTGTGACATACAAATTGCTAATGGTTATTTTCTATTTATTTGAGATATATCTTCAAATAAACTTTCATACCCTTTTGTGTGAAATTCTAAAACGAAATTCTGGCAGAGAAATTTTAAATACAGGAGAGAGGCGGGGGTGAGCATTCACCAATTCAGTCCAAGGCACATAGTAATGAAATAATTCTACAAGCAACAGATACTTAAAGAACATTTTCACTGCTTTAAGGAGACTGCAGGGGAGTCTGAACAAGCTGACTCAAAAACACCTCCCACAACTGCTGAACTTCACCTATTGTTGTTAATACAATAATATTGAGTATAGGGAAAAAAAAAAGTCTTCAAACCGATTGGGTATTGCAACTTGTTTTCACTCTGTTATCTTCTTCTGTTCTATGTGCTTTCTCAACTCATTCTTATCATATTTACATTTGTATCTTCACTTGCCTATTTCACAGAGTACACACCAAGCAATTCTTCACATTTTAGTGAAGATGAGAATGCAAAGGCATTGATACAGATTCATATCTACCTTTTGACTCACGTACAAAACAAGGAAACCAACCATCAGGTTTTCCTGGTGCTTCCTTTCATATCACATCATCGTAACACAATGGCAAAGTCTGGAAATGGTATATAACCAAATATTCATAATTTAACTGTTTCCTCCACAGTAAGACAAAAAACTGGTGAAGTAGTGAAATACAGCTATGATGGGGTCTGGTTTGCAACATTCAAACTGGTGTTCATGAACCCTGGGAAAGAAGGAAAACAATGTTCCTGACATTTTGGGAAAGTGGCAATCTTAAATCAACTCCACTAGTTTTGTTTGAAAGTTGGCATGGATTTACTCAGATAACTTCATCCGAGTCCTGTCAGTTGGCCAAAGAGATATTAAAGTTAAAAGTCAGATAAACTAGTAAAACAAAATAAAAGGCCTAATTAGTGATGGTAGCTCTGGCCTCATAAGAAAATAATGTGATGGATTTGGAACACAGATCAGAGCACTAACTCCACAGAAGTGTTATTCCAGCCACAGAAGGTCTTAAATACACCTTTTAAAATGTATAATATAATGCCAGATGGTTGAGCCACATCTGAGTTTTTCAGGGCATTCAGTATGCAATCAAAGTTAGGTAATCACTGAAAGAGAGTAGAGTTGCTAAGGACTTGGCATTATAGTTGATGTGACCATTGATTAATTGATTCTTGATCTTTTTTTCAGAAAAACTCTTGGTGGGTGGCATTTCTGTGAAATAGGTGTTAACTGGAATAGCCCAGTTTCAGGTCATGTTTTTCAGCTGAAAATGTAGTTCTTTCTAGTACTTTAATAAAATAAAACTAATATAGAGCAATAGTTTGTCTAACTAAAAGCCAAACTTCTGAATTCATACAGCTCTGGATCAAAATCTGTGTAGTTTCATCACTCTTGAACGCAAACAACTCCTGGCTGGACAGTCTGGCTGCATCAACACTCTCTTTTTAAATCCTTATGTGGGTGGTGGCTAAACTGCTTGAGTTCTCTGATCTAGCACCAATCAAAATTGCTGTCTTCAATCAACCTGTCATCCACAGGACAAGATTCAACTTTGCATTAAGATACATAATTTCAGATATGTGCACACAGGTGTTGAAACTGGCATTGTAGCTAATGGAGCTCTACTTGATGCCATCAAGTGTGTTTGAATGGCGATTTATCTCAATCCAAACTAGACACTTAGGGCATGGTTGATTGCATTTAAATATCCCATGATATTTGAGATGCTCTAGGGTATCTGAAACACATCCACAGGGGAGGTAAAGGTGGCACGTGCCCCACAGGAGACCCATGATTTCCTAGACTGGCAGCTAGGAGGTCAGGCAGGACACCCTGGAGCATCTTAAATGATACCATGAAATGACACCTGTGCCTGGACAGATGAATTCAGTGACTGCTCAGTCAAATCTCTCTTTAGATTCCATAGATTGTACTGATAAATTCTCCATTGATCAGATCGTGATTCAGACACCTAGCCCACATTCAGACAGACAGCTAAATGGAGAAGACTTAATCCTGTAGAAGCCTTAGTCCTACCCAAGCTGTTAGTCTCCAATGTTTAAAGACACATCCAGCTCTAGGTGCCTAGTAGTTCATGGTCCTTTACATAGGCTACATGGGTTCTCTATAGACACGGTCCCTGTTGTATTATACCGCATATTGGTTCCCTAACACACAAATGCTACATAATTGATAAACACAGAGGTGCCAGAGCCAGGTGACAAACAGCTGTCCATCCAAAAGTAAGCATCTGCTTAGGCCTGCACTAGGGAATGTGAGTTGAGATCCCAGATTCTTCCCCTTCCCATGGGCCTTGAAGATTCTCCATTTGGACTCAAGAACAATCCCACTCTCGGTTCCCAAGATTATTTACTCCTCTAACCCAAAAGGCACTGGTTACACACAGCACTGTGGAGTGGAAAGAAAACTCATGAAAAGCAGACAGGACTGCCATGGTATGAGGGTGACCATGAAGCATGTCCTTGTTCATCATGTCAGTATTATAAAGGAGAAAGACAGAGGAGTTGTCTGGAAAAAAAAAATTCACTTAGAGCAGGGACATAATGAAAACTTTGCCAAGTGGTTTTATGCTGTCCAAGTTAAATTGCCAAAACAGTTATGCTGGTATAAGACTCAGGTAAACAACAGGAAATAGCACCTACATTTTGCAAGTACCAGTGAAAGGTAATGGTTATATTAACTAATAGGAACACAAGTATGGATATACTTTTCATAACAATGATAGACTTTTCCAAGTCACCCATTAAAAAAAATGCAAAAGAATGAACTGTTTTATCTTCAGGTCTTTGTCCTTCCTTGATCATGGGTCAGGAAGGAACTAATGAGAAACCATTATTGGACAAGGAAATAGCTTGACAGTATGTTATTTATTTAGTGCCCCTGCTCCCCTGCTGTTTAGCTTGTAAACAATTGCAAACACAGGTTGATCAGCAGAGCAGCCACTGAATGTTGACCGTACTGCCCAGAGGCAGGGTATAAATATGTTTAAGAGATGTTCAGCTAGCTCCTCAGCAGGTGTCCTTCTCAGTAGCTCCATTAAGGGCCTTGTTAATGCCTAATTAAGCGTCTGTTTATGCCTAAACCTGATGCTGAGGACTGATTGAAGATTTTTCTGGGTTTATCCCATAAAGTCATGACTTCTTGCAGTTCTTTCATACAGCCCTAACATTTTGGTGGTTCATTAGTAGAAAACACAATTGTTACAAAGTTACAGAAGTTACAGTCTAGGGCATGAAAAGCAATTTGGGAGGATCATCTGTCTATTTTTCACTCTATTTTTAATGATATATATATACAAGCCCTTCATATTAATTTTCCCCATGACTTCCACTTTTTAGTCATTCAAATGTGTCAAATATGTAGCTTTTTATTTCCTTAACAGAAAACTTAATTTTTAAATAAATAGTAACGTAAAGTGTTCTTAGACTCTGTTTCTTCCTCTAAAAGGCATTTCAACTTTTCAACAGAAAATAAATAAGTATTTATAAATCATGCCTTTAAGATTTGAACATATCTTTACATTTTTAGTGAGAAGGAGGGGGGGAGGCAAAAAGAGGATTCTCTCCCACTCTAGAAATAAAACTAAGTTCTTTTATTATTAAAGGCTTGAGGTGGCTATGTCTCCTGCCCCCAGTAAGATGTCTTAGGTGTCTAGGTGAGTTGCTCTAGATGTACCTAGAATGCATTGGCCTCAGCAACGCTGAGCAGCTTGGCACCTGTGTCAGTGTTATCAAGTCCACTGTCAATAGCAGCTGGCACGATTTGACCAACTAGATGGTCTCAGAGCACACCCAGATTGGTCCCTGCACAGCACAAAGAGCCTGGCACAGCTGCTACATCACCTCTTACCACTTCTGGTCAAAAACCCACTTACTTGCCATATGGAAAAGTTGTTCCAGCTCTGTTTCTCCCAGGCTCTACAGTATCCAGGGTTATGGTCCTCCCTGTCTACCATCCTCCTCCTCAATCTATTAGTCTTTTCATTCACTAAGTAATCAACTGGCAACTGAAGAAGGGATCAGCAAAGCCCTAGCTTCAAGTGACAAACACTTGGGAGAGGGGAGACCTATAATGACTTGACCTGATGCTCAGCTCTACTGTGTATCACCACTATTAGTTTCCCTAATTATTGCATTAAAACCACAACCACTTAAATGGGAGGAATTAAAAGAGAACCCCATCAGAATGCCATTGGGGTGTGGCACTCAGATAATTTGTCAAGGTGGAGGGAAATTTGGCTATACATGCACTCCTGTGCCGATGGAAGGCCAAGATGAGCAGGACTTTCCTCCCCCCTGCTGTCATTACCTCCCAGTGGTCAGTGTGAGCTCATACCCACAGCCAGAACCAGAGACAGACATATGCTCCACACACAGCAGAGAGAACCAAGCGCTTGAGATGGGAAGTCTCTTCAGAAAGGCTGCCTTTCACCATGCTCTCTCCTGGTGGAGCCTTAACCCCAGTCACTGTGTGGTCAGGTTGCTCTCACCAGACAACAACACTACAGTTTTCTGGATCCAGCAGGTCCCTGGGTATCTTCAAAATGTGTGAGGCTACTGCTAAACCCTTCTCCTGTTTTTCCACATTCTTCTGCAAGCAGGAGAGCAAACTGAATGCCCTGCTGCAGCTGCTTCAAACACACTCCTGTCAGCTCTGTGCCTCAGTCTGTGACACTATGTGCTACATTCTCTGCCCCTCTGGACAGACCATTCTACAGTTTGGTGGCACAAGAATGCCGGTCAGCCTGTACCTATATGATTTGCAGATATCCCTCAACATTTTTCTTCCACAGAGTTTTGCAGCATGACTGCAAACTTGCCAGCCCCCTGAGCCTCCCTAATCAAGCACCTGTGATATGACAAGCTTCTTAACGATATTATTCACTTTTCCTGAGACATAGCAAGGGAAGCTTACATTTCTCTCCCTACAGAATGCAGTAGCATGATGGATGAAACTTCAGGAAATATTACACTGGCTGGTTCTTTAAGTTTTAATATAAAACATACTTTTGTCTGGGCTGGACCTGAGTTTTTCAGCAACCTGAATTCCTGTAGGGATATTTTAATTTCCTTCCTTTGATGCAATTACATTTTTAAATCTTTCAACTCTTTTGTTTTGCTAAGAAAGAAAAATAATTTTAATTCACACTGCTGCTTTTGATATTGCACTAAAACATAAGAGGGAAGCCCCCTCTTCCACTAGAGGCTTTACCTCCAATAGAAGGGAAAAGCCCCAAACCAATTCAACTAGTTTGTCCGCCACACAAAATCAGCAGGCACATGATAACCAAAGGGGAAACAGGAGAGGGCAGGTACTGAGGAGGAAAGGAGCACCTTCAGGGGTGCCACCCTCTGCAGTGTGTTCCTGTGAGGAAAGCAGAAATCCCCCTCCTCTACCTCCAGCCAGAGCATAGTGTAAGCCTGGGATGCTGGGACCTACCTTGATGGCACTTCCCTCAGCAGCTTAAATTGATAAGAAAGTGATGATTTCTTCAAGTTGAGAGAAATGGTGCCCTTCCCTGCAGCATCCACTTTCCTTAAGACCTATTCAGTGAAATGAAAACCTACAGCGTTTGGAGATTTCCTAGAATGGAGCAAATCAATCCTCAACATCCAGTCCCTGAAATGACAATAAACGCAGCTACGGCATCTGAACCACAACTCCCCAGTAAAGCCTCTGGGAGTAACATAGAGCTGTTTCTTGCGTACCAAATTGAGTGGCTCCACCAACGCCAAGGAAGACAGCAACACTCTGCCTGTCACCTCCATTACAGACTTGCCAGGACTTAAGTGTCTCTTAAGTGTCTGGGCACCATCTTTACCATGTTACTAAGCTGCTGTCATGACTAACAGCCTTTCCCAGTAGTATTTTAAACTTAACCAAAATAGTAGCTATAAACAAACAAACAAAAAAGTTTACCACATTTCTCAAACTTCAAAAAAAAAAAGAACTTCAGATGATGAACCTCCGAACTTCTTTTTACACCTGTGGACCAGCCTTAAAATCAGGAGGTACTGGGAGATTGCTTTTCCTACATTATTCTGGGGTTGAATAAATATATCCCAAGCAAATTTAGATTGGATAGATAGATAGATAAATAAACAAATAGATAAATAGATAGACAGATAGACAGGAATTGCAGGCAACCTAACACTCTTCAGTACACTCTAAAGAACCACCAGCCAAACCAATTTAGTTATGCAACAATACTTGGTTTCTCTCCTCTGCATCACCTCATGCCAAGGAAGGATTATAGCAACAGCAATTTGTTTCAGATTTACTCGATCAGATCAGCTGCTGATAGCTTCAGACCACCTTAATCTGGGAGAGAAAATGAAGCTATCCGTTGACAGAAGAGCCATTTGTAATTTTTCTGAGGCATTTCATTGTTTATCTAAAACCATTAAGGAAGCTGGGGGTGATATGAGTTCAAACTCCTTTTTAAAAAGATAACCAAAGAAACTTCAGATTTACAATCCTGTCTCAGTTCTCCTCATGAGATATTGCAATCTTCTTGACTCAGATGAAATGAAAGTCTAAACACCAGTTGTGACCACAGTGCCTGCTACTACAAAATATTTGGTTTCTTCTCATAGAACACTAAACAGTGGCTTACCTTTGGGAGCTGTAAATAAATAAACTGCATTTTGAAACAAACCCCAGAGTTTACATCATCTTAACTATAAAGTCTAAATTAGGTGCAATGGAAGTGACATCAGATCTTTATATGCTGCTTAGAGGTAAGGCTTTCAAAGATGTCTAAGGAATTTAAATATACAATTCCTATTAGTTTTAATGGAAACCTATGCTGAGCTCCCTCAGGTAGTTTCAAAAGCTTCATCCAAACAAACCCTGAACCTACTAGATCCTTGGAGAGATTCCTCCTGAGTTTAAGAGAAATAGATTAGGCTCTCATCCCCTTTCTAGGCCAGGGATCTCCTCCTTGGGCATCAGGGTCTGCAGCACAGTGACAGGGCCCCTAATTGCAGTCCCCTAATCTGTCATTTCAATTATTTTTTTGCCTAGAAACAGCTTGAAAAAGGCCACTGTAGTGCACAAACAAACTTAGAAAGATCACATCCAACTCCTGCACCCACCCAAAGAGTATGTAAATTTGCAGATTTTCTTGCTTGAGGAATCTGGCAGCCGCTGTAGCCTCTTCATGTACCTGGAGAGAAGAAACCAGGCGATCTTCTCAGATAACTTCAATGCTGGGAGGGAAACCTGGAGAAGGGTATTACATTATTTTATACCAAGGTTGGTAAGACTGTCAAGCACCTCACGTCAACTGCAAAACACCCATTGCCTGCTGTGGCAGCAGATTTCCCCCTGGCCTGAACGCCTGAGCATTGGGGGAATTGCAAACCCCTGGGCATCACCCTCATGGCTCTATTAATCTCTGCACCCCACAAATTCTGACCAATATGGGGAGGGCACATCTTCAGGCCCAAGCAGTGCTGACACAGTGTAGGTGTGTCATCTCAGGACTAAGCCCGGGCTGAGCAGTGTGTGTCCATTACCTACAGCATCGTTGGAGAGAACCAGTTAATTCTCCATCTTTGCAAGACTGGGCTCTTTTTCCACAGGACTCATTGGAAGCATAAATTAAACTGAAGTTTCTTTCATACACGGGATTTAAGTTTGCTTTTTCATCATAGGAACAATGCTGCTTGAGAGTCCAGATGACATAATGCTGTGTATTGTAAAAGTGAGAAAATAACCACAGGTAATTTTAAACCAAACACAAAATTATATTAGTTGCACTTGAATTTAAAGCCAAATTTTGGATTAGGGCTCCATTTATTGGCAATTCTGGGAAAAGGTTTCAGTATAATCCCCAGTTAATGAAACCTTTGCTAGTGAATTTCCTTTGTCAACACTGTGTCTAATGTGAGAAGTGCTTATACCTGCTAGATCATCAAAACCTGCAAAGCTAATAGACTCAACAGGAATGTAAAAAACAGGGAGGATTTTCATAAAACTTTAATAAAAGGTTTTGGCCTAGCATGGTGTAGGGTGATTCCTTTAAAAACAACTCTACTATTACTATTCTCCAGCTTCCAAATACCTTTTTCCATGAAAATTGACAGACAGCTATGCTTTATATATATATATATATGTATAGCAAAGTATTTCTTGGAAACGTTACACAAATAAAAGAAAAATTCAATTGTAAAATCCCTAGAAACCTAGCCAAGCTGAGTCTGAGCTTTAGACCCTTTTGGTCTTGAGTGGTCCTTACAGAGTCAGACAGATGCCAAGACCCAAATAAACCAAAGAGGAAAGCAATCTTGACCACTGCTAGCAAGCGGCAAGAGCAGAGGCTAGTTTTGTTCAGTGAAATGCTGGGGCTCCCCTGCTGTAGTGCCAGGTTTCCCTCAGTGTCACAACACGCAGTGACTGGTGAGAGCATGACAGAGAGAAGATCTAATCTGATCTCCATCCAGTACCTCCATCCCACCCCATAACAAGAGTAACCACAGGGGCAGTTTGGGTTTAGCCCCATAGGGGTATCTGCATCGAAGGCATTTCAGCAAAGTCACCTTTAATGAAAGGGCTGTGAGGTGGTGTTTTCCTGCCTATTTTTGTGAGACTACGAGGCCAAAGGTGAAGTTGTCAATTCTTTTTGTATGTCACTCAAAAATACTCAGGGGCTCTCTCTTGCTGGTAGCAATACTTATGGTATAGGAAAAGTGTTTCCTCTCCCACGAATTCAAAGTAAAAATGCTTTTGAACACCACTACATGACTTTTTCCCACAACTTGGAAAACTGAAATTTTGTAGTCAGCCCTGACACTAATTTGTTTCCCTTCGTCCTATGAAAAACCTCTTGCACTATCATGTAATTCCCATAACTCGTTATCCACCTGACCTTTAGGTATGTCCTTCCTCCTTCTCCTATATGAAACCATCTGCCACAAGGACTTGGGATCCAGCAGTGAGAGAGACTTTTAAAGAATCCTTCCCATTGCATGTAGCATGTGCTGAGACAGGACTTTGGATATTCAGTTAATGCTTCCACGAACACAAGTAATGTGTGAACGTGCCTGTAGCTGTGTACTTCCCTATGAAACCTTAGAACTAGGATTAAAGTGACTTTCAGGTCAAGCTGGATGATTGCACTAAAAAAGAAACTCCTTATTTTTCCTTTAAAATTTTAAACTCTTCATTTCAACCATGTTGATTTTGTGTTCACAAAAACAGGAATGCTCATGGAAAGAGTATTAAAAATATTTTTAAATACTCAAGAAAAGCAAATTTTGAAGTCCTACAAAAAATATTTGCAGTGGAAATCTCATTCCCCTCATTCAGTTGGGAAACAGAAATACACCATATACACTGTACAGCCGTTACAGCTGTTTGAAGTGGGCCAAGAACTACTCATAAATTAACTACAGAAATAGAATTTTATAAATAAGCTTGATTAATAACTAATCAAAGTCTTCTCAATGGCAACTCAGCTGAAAAAAGTGGAAACATTTGTTGGAAAATAAGGTATTACAGACTGCATCTCTAGCTTGACAGCCCAGTTATCTTAACAACTGTGTTACTTTCTGCCAAACATACCCTGGCTGACTGGTAAGAAAAACTCTTGCTTTATTTTTCTTCCTTTTTGCTTGCCTTCTTGCTAGTTGAGTTTCTCACGGCAGTGCTGCGAGAGTGGGATCTATGGGACTGTGCAGTGAAAATCCTAGGAAAAAAGGGCTATTGTCCTTCCCTGAAGACATATCGCCAAGTAAAATCCTGCACATACACCTCATCCTGATTTCTTGCAAAATTCCCTTCTCACATTTATGCTTAAAGTCTCCATTTTGAAAAACACCTATATGCATGCTTAATTTTCTCTCTCTTTGAAATGTTGTCTCAATGTGGTGCAGACCTGTGACTGATTTTGAGAACGCTGTAAGCTTCCTTTTCTATAGAAATGCTTTCCTGATTTTGAGCTTAAGTACACAGTTACGGGACAGAAAAACAGTTTCATAACCTTTTCTGCTTCTAGTTTAATACAGTTATAATCATCACAGTGCTGTACTTTCTAATACTGTACAACAAATCATATCTTTAAAAAAAACATGTCACAGAATCACAGAATCACAGAATGTTAGGGATTGTAAGGGACCTCAAAAGATGATCTAGTCCAATGCCCCTGCCGGAGCAGGAACACTTAGATGAGGTTACACAGGAAGGTGTCCAGGCGGGTTTTGAATGTCTCCAGAGAAGGAGACTCCATAACCTCCCTGGGCAGCCTGTTCCAGTGTTCTGTCACCCTCACCATGAAGAAGTTTTTCTCATATTTATGTGGAACCTCCTGTGTTTCAGTTTGCACCCACTGCCCCTTGTCCTATCATTGATTGTCACCGAGAAGAGCCTGGCTCCATCCTCGTGACACCCTTTATATATTTGTAAACGTTAATAAGGTCACCCCTTTGTCTCCTTTTCTCCAAACTAAAGAGACCCAGCTCCCTCAGCCTTTCCTCATAAAGGAGATGTTCCACTCCCTTAATCATCTTTGTTGCCCTGCGCTGGACTCTCTCCAGCAGTTCCCTGTCCTTCTTGAACTGAGGGGCTCAGAACTGGACACAATATTCCAGGTGTGGTCTCACTAGGGCAGAGTAGAGGGGAAGGAGAACCTCTCTCGGCCTACTAACCACCCCCCTTCTAATACACCCCAGGATGCCATTGGCCTTCCTGGCCACAAGGGCACAGTGCTGGCTCATGGTCATCCTGCTGTCCACCAGGACCCCCAGGTCCCTTTCCCCTACGCTGCATTCCAATGTCATCAGTTTGATATCAAACATTAGGTGAGAGAAAGCCAAAGGCAGGCTATCTGCAATTGTGATTGCACTTGAGTATAAGAACACCTTTGTCCTTATTTTTCTAGTTATGAGTAGAAGAAACATAAGAACAACAGATTTAAATGACAGATGGATAATGTACACATCAAACTTCATATATCCTCTTTGAAATATGGGCTCATCCAAACTCTACTGCAACCAGTTTGATGTCAGTGAATAAGGGGGCTGAATTCCTGTTCAGAAGCATCACTCTTCCAGTTGGTGAGGTGAAATTAGCATTACAACTGCCAGAATCCAGCGCTATCTAAGCACACAAGATTAAAAGAAAATTATGTATCACATAATGAGAAAAAGGACCAAGAACAGTACTTCACAAACAAGGAGGAGAACTTGGGCTACGAATGCATTTTGACTCAGTGGCAAAGAGGGGGAGAGGGGGAAGGAAAAACAAACAAACAAAAAAAACCCCGAACAAATACAACAACACAAAACAAAACCAAAACCAAACAAACAAAACACACACACACACAAAACCACACCAGAAATAGAGTCATAAATAACAAATCCAAGACAAACATACAGCAAGGAATACACACTACAAAGTATGAAAAAATGATAGAGAAAATGAAAGATGTTCACCAGAAGGCTGGCAATAAAAAAAATCACCGTAAGAACAAAACCAACCATAATGTAGAATGAGATGGTAGGGTTATTACATACAGAATATACAAACATACAGGTTTATTATATACAGAATATGTACTAAAAGTGCTGAAAAAGCAAAATAAATCATTCTCTCTTGTATTTTAAAGACCCAGAAAGATGCAATACTTTCCAGTGCATTTGTAATTCAGAAGATCTCTTTACAGAGAAACATTTTACTCCTAGATGGATTGCACCCCTTTTCTTAAAGAAGACATCTTAAGTGGCCACACATGAATGGGTACAGCTAGAAACAAGAGGTGTGGGTCACAGACAGCAACATGGGAGTTGCAGTCCTGGAAGAAATCAATGCTTGTGGGAGCCAAGGGGTCAGCGTGCCTGTCCCTCCATGGTCCTCATTAGAGCCACAGCACAAGCGCTCAGCTTGATTTTCTAGCAAATGGTGTAAATATGGGAGTGCAGCATAACAGGGTGAATAAAAAGGTAAAAGACAGTGTGAAGCTGCCAAAGGAGGATGCACAAAGGGGGTGGGGAGTAGGAGGAGGGAATCCCAATCTGTTTCCAAAAGTGACCATGCCCCCCCAGGACACCAAGCTGAGATGGTGACCTCCATCTCCTATTTCTTGCTGAGGACAGGGACCTCATGGGGGGACAGAAGACAATGGGGCCACCGAGTCCTCTGCTAGGTGCTGAACCAGTTTGCAACAAAGACAGGTTGCCTCTCCCATAAAGGTCACGATCCAGATACTGTCCTGATATTTCCTTTAAATACTTACCAGCCTGTCATTTTACCGCATTTCTAGAGCCCACAAATCCATTTGTACCTCAAGTGGGATGCCTGTGCACCCCAGCCGTGGCAGGCTCACAGGTTTTCTCTGCTCCCCAAGAAGAAGAGTTCTCTGGTCCAGTGCCTTTTTGTCTGAGGGGACAGACCCCTTCGATTTACTTTCGGAACACCAGGATTTATTGTGATTTGCAATGATTCAGCCCTCAGCACTTGAAATGTTTATGCCATTTTAAAATATTAAGAAATATAATAGTCACAAGTATAACATAAATAAATTTAAATATAATAAATTCCTCTTGCTTCCAGCCAATGCAAACTATGAAATGAGAAACTTAGGGACTGTCTGCCTAAGGAAAAAGAGACTAAATACACTTATACACACATGGAAGCCTAGGGTTTTCTCCAGCCTGGGAAATGTCTTGAGACTTAACCCCATATGCCCAGAGAAGTTTTTTGCTGTTGGTTTAAAGCAATCTTCCTTAGGGTCCTTTTTCAGAAGCCCACTACAAATGACCCAACTGAAGGAAATTGCACCCTCCAACACACCAGTAAACTGCTGCTCAAGGCTTGGCCAAGGAGGGGGCTTTCCTAAACCCTGGATTTTAAGCATTTAGACCTGACCAGCATTTCCCCTGCTTGCCTGTCATTCCCCACATTGGTGTCTGTCTCCCTATTTTATGCTCAGTCAGCAAACTCCCCACAGCAGCTGGGTTGATGTTGGCATCCCACTTGGTGCCGTGGGATCATGACCTGTGGCCATGCTCTCCAGACACTATTTAAGACCAGAAAGAAAAGTCTGGAGGTGTAGTTCTGCTACAACCACGTGCAGGCGAAAAACATATAGAGCAAAATTACTATAACTTAGATAATGCTATTTCAGAGACAAATGTAACTTAGAAATATTTAAAATATCAGCTATGTCTTTGATAGAAATTATTGATAAAAATACACAACATATTATCAGTGGATAAGAAAGGGGAACACTAGAGCTAAAATCAGGGAAAATATACTTCTCAGAGGCTATGATATTACTGTACAAAATAATTTTCTAGGACAGTAATATCAACTTCAGCTTTTAGGCTGTTTAGTACTGTATTGGACCAAACCATTTATAGATATGCAACAAAGAACAATCTAGTACTGCCAAAAAACAGAAGAGATGATAGTAAATATTCTTTCTCTGGAGTTAATAAATGTAAACAGCTATCTCCTTTTCTTTACACATATAATATGATAAGAATCTCATTCTCTTTTGAATGTAGTAATTCTTCAGAAACATTGTCCAAATAGACCAGAATTATTTTCAGCATAAAAGTTGCCTGTTGATGGTTCACATTGACTAATCTATGTTCAAAAATAACAAGAAATTTCTTTGGCTCTGCTTCTATTTGAGGAAAACATTTTACACTTAGAAAAATAACAAATAAGAAATAACATTTTTGGTTAGCTAACACTCCACCAGATTTTTCACCCTTATATCTATGAAACTTGCAAGAATCACTGACATTTATGTACGTATTTTAAGGCACAGTTTGGCTCAAGGAAAGAAGCACAAGAATTTTGTGTGTTCACATGACATCATTCAAATTTAAATTTACTTAAATCCTAATTTTTATTTTCTGTAATCATGGGGTTTTTTTAATCAAAGAAAAGTAAAAAAGAAACATCTCAATAACTGCAGTTGCATTAGCAGGACGTAGGAAAACAGTATTAAACCATATATTTTCTGATCCGAATATCAACATTTGATTCTGGATTAAATTTGCATAGTACACAATTACAGCCAAATCATTATTAAGCTCTTTTCAAAAAATCTAGTTTCAATTTTTGATGAGAACAATTCCACCATTAGACTAGGTAGTGTTAAGCTTGTTTGTGAGCACAGGACTAGCATAGAGCCTAAATCCTTTGCTGTCCTCTGAAATACTCTGAAAGAGCTGGACTTCTGCACTGCAACCTGTGTGTCACAGAATTACATTTTTATATTTGTTGGCTTTAAAAACCAAACCAAAACAAAACAAACACTACTCTTTATTGCTTTGAAAAATAAAAGGTTTTATTAGTAAAATACCACCTTGCAGTGCTCAAGCCCTTGAGATCAAGTTCAACAACCTGAAGTAACACTCAAAGCTAAGAGTGTTCTTGCAAACACCCAAAGAAGTGGTTTGTGCCTCTGGTTGAAAAGTCTGTTTAGCACAGTGACACCTAAGCCAAATTTACTTCCTTCTCCGGGGAGGAGAAATAAAAATTAAACCTTGCATCCCTTTCTCCAATTGCATAATAGTCTGTAAGTAAGTTCTCATCACATTATTTTTCAGAAATACAAATAATTCTTCACAGGCAAGTTTCCTATTTATTTTCACAATTGTATAGCAGTCCCACTCTGCTTCATGCAGCTGTTAGAATATTGAATCAAGTCATTGTCTACTATTTATAATTTCAGAAGGAGCATGAAGTATTTCCCAGTTATTCTAAGTCAGTCTATTTGGCAGAACTGGCTTAAAATAAAGTAAAAAAGAAATACAAACAAACCCTGGAAAATATCTTTGTGAAACTTGCAGAATTTCAAGGAGAGCTCAGAATAAAATTATTTTCTTTTTCCTATTGTAGAAATTTTTCAATCAAAAAGGAAGGGAACTTCTAATCTAGAAACACATTCTCAGCAAAGATGACTTCACTTTGTGAAGAAGGGATCTTCAAAAGAAAACATCTTGCATATGAAGTATTTTTACCTCACTAAAATAGAAGGTAAAAGTGAAGGCATGTTGTGTTACAGCTGCTACACTTATTAAGGGCCAACCTCTCTGCCACTTTGGTCCCATCAGGTAGTACCCAAATTCCTTAAGTAATCCCACTGAAACCAATGGGAAAGCTCACAGAGTAAGGTACAACTATTGTGATTAACAGTGGCAGAATCTGACCTTAAGGTCATTTTAATAAGCATTCTGGTGACTTGCTATTTCCTAAGGACCCCTTTTCATAATACATTCCATAAAAATAAGCTCTAGAAAGATATGGTTTCTCCTGCTGCAATATTCCAGACATTTGGAAATCTTGATGAGAACACAATGCAGCCTGCTTGTCACAGTGATGGAACATCTGTACACCGAGGGCAACGTAAATGACAATATTAAACTCTCCCTGTGGGTCTACCCTGCAGCTGCCCTGGCTTTTCACCACTGACAAACCAAGACCACAGGTCTGATGTTGTCCTCCCGGTCTGCACATCACAGAATTCCCTACCTGGATGATAGCTACCTGCTTTAGAGAAAACCAAATTATAAAAACTAAAGGTGAGGAAGTTTTATCAGATAATTTTGTTCACCACCATCCCAGGGCAAGATTATTCTCCACGGGATATTCTTCAGTACTTTGTGTAGTCTGGCTGTAAGCCTCTACGGCTGAGGGAATATAGGCCAGGACTGAGCAAGCGTGGCAAAACTGCATGGGGAAACTTACATTATCCCAGCTGCAAGCCAAAGTGTACTAGTCCATCATTTTTAAGAGCACAAAAGCTACTGACATTTTAAGCACTAGGTTCACTTCAGCTAACATCAGCAGGGCCACGAATACCACACATAACTTCAGGACCAGAGCTGGGCTGAGGAGCAGCCACACAGCCAGTAGAGTCAGGTTTGCTTTTGTGTGTACGTGGACATGAAAGAGTCAGGTAAAGCCTTTACAAAAGCACAGAAGAGGTGTTTAATCTTCAGTGTCAGGAAGTAAGGAGGAGGTTAACATACACACCCTACTGGGTGGAAAATATGCTGATGACTCTGTTGGCTTTGCTGGGGCAAAAATTTCCCAAGTCCCTAACTTAGGGACTGTTGCAGGGAAAGAACCACACTATCCCTGAGTAACTCCTGCCCTTGCAGTTTCCCACCACTGATGAATGGCTCCTGCAGCCAGCAGGCTCTGCTGGATCGGGTATCCCAAAAATAAATGTTCCCCTCCAGTATCTTTATTGACATGTCTAAGCCAAAATGCAGAAGTTTTAACTTGGTCCTGGTTATCAAGCTACTTTTTTTCCTAATTTAATTAATAAGTTTACACTCTGAGATAAGGGTAACACACACAAGTGTCAAACTATTCCTTAATTATTATTTTAAAGTTCTAGCATATCAACAAAAAGTAACTTAAAAAGTGTAGAAGTATCTTATATAAGCAGAACTTGTCGACAGTGTGTCAGCAGTAAAAAATATACATGTGGTCTATTCTCTCTCTGCATTATCCTCTCGCTGTTTTCTCTGTGCAATAAGAAAATAGCACACGGTTTACATACTGACGTGTCTAGCACAGAAGAAATGGAAAAGGTAGAAACCAACTGGTGCTGCTGCTGAAAAAATACTTCATGTCTTGAGTACAAACTGTAATATCCTTCAGAGATTAATATAACCATGCTAGGTTTATGGTTATTTGTTATTAAGCTTCTGGGAAAATAGAACAATATATCCTGATGGTTTTAAGTACACATTAGATCCTCTGAGTCACTGTTGATTATTTAGCCCATATTTCTGTCACCATATTTCAAAATTACCTGAGAGCATTCTGAATTTGTAAAGTTACAAGAAAAATTGGCAAAAATAACTTTACCCTTAAAAAGGACATTTAAATGCTGACTGTAGCAGACTCTCATGAAGAGACCAGCCAGAAAATGAAAGGCAAGAGCAGGAGACAGCTAACAATAACTTTGAACTGACCCTCAGACATCAGCTACCAAACGATGCCCTCAGGACCGCACAGATTGTATTTCCCATAATGGGAAATAAAAGCCCATCATGTTCTGCTCAAGTGAACAACTTGCTTTGGTCACAGGACTAAGAAGCTAAATATTTCTAGCAAACATAAGTATTTACAAAGTCTTGTTTTGAAGTCTGCTCTTGTGTTGGCCTTGGGAGGGCAAGAGTAATCTGGTCTGCCCATTTTAAAGTGTAAACAGATCTCTCTGTAGGTAGAAAGGAAAGGGTAAATTAATTAGCCAGCATTTCTTTTGTCTTACAAAGCTGTTTGTTGAAGTGGGGAGGAGAGAAGAAGGGGGCTGGAGGAAAAAAAACAGCCTTTGCCCAAGGGCCTTTAGCAATACACCTGAGTAAAAAAAGATGCCAGCCAAATTCAGAGAAATAGCCTGGACACAAACCTGAAGCAGAATTACAGCACAATTTATGTTAACTGAGATAATTTTTTATGCATATCAGAGGAGCAAGTTATGGCCTGGCTTAGATCAGGCACTTTCCTGGTAGGTACAGAAAACACTGCTGAGGAATTCACCATTTCAGTAGGCAAGATAGAGCAAGAGTGATGGAAAATGTGTGTAGCAGATGAATTTTGCAATGAAAAAAAAAAAATTAGGTAGATCACGGATGGATGGTTCAGAGGAAGATAAGGACACCCACACTAGCACAGGTGACCTCCCAGCTCAGTCTCCTCTCACGCTGTTTGAGTGCGATAGGTTCAGCTGGAATACCTGAGAATTAATCGCTTTTCCAGACCCTGGTGTAGTTACTGGTGCAACTCTTTGGGCACATATACACCTCTGAAAGCCTGAGTCTGTGAAGCCCACAGATGTGGCTGTGGAGAACTGTGAGGTACAGCCTGGTAACAGCAGCAGTGAAAAGGTAAAAATTTCGTCATCTATTGCTTTCATCTTGAACTCACCCCATCTAACCTATCTTCCCTGCTTCTTGAGGAATATTCATTTGTGATTGCTGAGGAGTTGATGACTATTTTGTTTACCACACACAGCATCTCTTGTTGCAAGTATACAACCAGCATCCCTCAGTTCCAGTTCTCTGGGGATTTGTGCTGCTTTTATAGCCATGAACCTTATCTCTCCTGAGAAGTACTGCATGTTTTATACACAATGCTGAGGTTGCTAAAATAATCAGTCCACCATAGATTTCCTCCTTAATGTATACAGTTCATTAAACACCACAGATTTAGGTTTATATTTCAGCAATTCTACTTTAAAAAAATACAAAACAAAACAATCATATTTAGTAGAGGGCCACACTCTGAACTCAGCTGGTGGAACACATCCAGTTTTATATAGCTCTATCCAGGATCAGAATTTGACTCCAGGATTACCTTGAGCTTTAACAAAGCCCTGAGGTGGGACCTGCCAGTAACAATGAGGGCTGAGGAGCAGACCTTGCTGGCTGGAAGTCCCGCTGCAGCATGTCTGGCATCCTTGGTAGCTCCTACAGGCATGTTCAGGTCTCCATCAACAAACACTCTTCTAAGTGGATATTTTGTGGGACCTTTAGACAACTGTTGATGTGCTAGCCCTCAAAGAGAAGAAGAAGACAAACAAGACCAAGAGGAAGAAGTGGAAGAGGTGGAAGAGAGAGAAGATGGAGAAGAGGGAGAAGGGGAAAAACCCTGGGTTTAAAGTTTCTCAAAACTTCAGCCTGGAAATTGCACACAGGCTAAGGAGTCAGCCCAGGCTCCCCCCTCCATCCTCTGCCAGATCTGCATCCAGCATTCCTCTCTATGTTTACAGCTGTGGAGAAATTGAATTACCTACATAGTATTATTTTAGCATAAACGAACAGGAAGACTGCTCCAAAATTGATGACCCAGCGAGTGTTGCCCCTCCCTGACTGTACTGTATATGCAGAGCTTTCTAGACTCCAATTTATTGGTTTGTCAGAAACTTCAGTTATTTTCATCAAGTTGAGTTTTACATTAAACATTCCTCCACTTAATTGGAACCATGCGGATACATTTGGGCAGCATCCATATTCCTGCTCAAATAAAAGGGGTACTTTGTTACAAATTCAGCATACTTTGCTGTTAAATTATATTTTGCTAGCAATTACAATTAAATATGAAGTTCACACTTAACAGCAGACCTTGTAATCATGTGGGAGTAGTTCTCCTTCCGTGAACATCATGCGTGGGTGGGAGAAGGGAGAGCCCTGCAGCCTCATTTTAATAATGAAATAAACAGTTCTGCTGGTGAGTAATTCAGGGATCTTAAAACAAGGGCAGTGGCAGGATGGAAATTGCTTAAGAAGCTTATTTAACCTTCTCACCTGCTACTTCTAGGTCTCTCAAGAATTACCCACCCAACTGCAGGCAGACAGGAGGAGCACCAAGGGATTTGGGAAGGGATCAGGGAGCGGGGCAGGGGTTTGTGTCGTGCCTGATTTCGTTCTTGCCTTTAGTCCCCTTGTGAAAATTGTTGAGGATAGCAAAGTCATACATGCAGAAAGCTTTTAAAGTCATCTTTTTCTCCCCCTCGGATTCTGAATTATAATCACAACAATTCTCTAAAAATGTTCTGCTTTTCTGGCATTTGTCTTGGAGAACAGGTAATGCTGGTCTGCAAACTGAGATTTCATTACAAATTCCGTTTATGGTTTTATATTCTTATGCTTATTCCTGTTAGCCATAAGTGTGCCTGTTATGGAATGGTATCAAGTGTTTTCATTAGAAGATGCAGAGGAGACATTTTGCTGTGGAAAAGAGGATTTGATACTTCAGCCAGTACTAACCAGGCTCTTTCAATTTTAAAAATGGAATGTGAAATATTGCAACTATTACATATTATGGCAGTATTTCTACTATCCTGAAACATGTTTCTACTGGCATGGCATGGGATTATAAAATACCAATTACAATGAAAAATACAAAATATAAACCTTATAGGAAATCTTTCATACCCTAAGTCCAATTTTGATTTTTTTTTTCTGAAAATAAATCTTCAGATTTGTATTTGTACACGTGGAAAACTTAGGAAAGAATCTAAGTGACTAGTTCTGAGGAGAAAGTGGGACAAAATCTGCTTTATTAAAACAAAGAAAATCCAACATTAACTTGATGGAAATATTTCTGCCCAGCTCACACTCATTTTCTTTGTCTTTGCCCATAAAATTTCTTGCTGACTTGCAAATGAACATAATTTCCACGCTGCCCGTTTAGAAGCAATTGGAGCTTGTCCTCCACATACAGTCGATACTGTCCAGCTATCGTGACCCATCATTCAATCCAAAGCATGCCCTGCTTTCCCTCTGCTATGTCAGGTTTGGAATGTTTGAAACGCAGCTCCATGCATGTCCAACTCGGAAGAAAAGCAGATGACAAGACTTGTGCTGTGTTAGCAATTCAAAGGAACTGCTCTTTCTGATGCTCGTGTTTGTGGCCACACATTAGTGGCAAACTGGAGATGCCCCTGTACCACACAAGCTGCAAGGACAGGATTTATGTCCCCAGGCACACAACTTCCACATTAAGACTTGCAGCAGATACCACAGAAATCTGAACTGAGCACCTCCTCACTGGAGCATGGAATTTAAAGAAATGTTTTCCTTCTTTAGCCTGCACTCATATCCCATTTCTTTCCACCGCTGTTGTTCCTATATAATGTGCACATGGAGACACCAGCTCCACACAGGCATAAGCCTTTCAGTTCTCTAGGATGGGGGAATTGAGTAGCTATGAGAGCTACAGAAAGCACCATCCTACTGACATCTTACCATCATACTATCACCTTCCTTCTGACATCACATCGGGGAATTAAAGCCAGAAGAGCACACTGTTCTGTAGAGCCCGTCTTCCTGTTTCCCTGGCACCAACTGCTGAACTCTTCTGGTCATTCCAAGAGCTGATGTCTCTCTTGGGGGTCGGTCATCCACAGAGCTCACATGTCTCCTAGGGATCCTGAGGGATGGTGAACCACTTCCCAGGTTCAGCCTCTTCTGCCTCTACCTCTCATCTCTGCCTCTGCAGTCATTACACCTGTAAATATTGGAAAGTCCATATATTTCCAATTACAGGTGGATGAACCCTGCAGTGTTTGAAGCACTGAAGATCCCTGGAAATACTTTGGGGTTCCAAAACCAGTTCCAACTCAGAAAACACTTTTACTTGCTACAAGTTAGCTCCATGTTTCTCTCGCCGCACTGTTTTCTAGATGCAATTTCATTTTAATCTGGGAAAAATATTTTCTTTACACCATCTTTTCTAAAAATATGACAAACATGACTGCACAGACAGCACATCAGACTTTGGGATCTGTGCTGTTTGATTTGTTTTGAAATGTTAGAAAACAGTGATCCCTAAAACATCCTAGAAGTGCCCCCACTCTTAAAAAGTCCCAGTGGTGCCCAAAGGACTTCTCTGCCCAGCACCATGTGATTTATTTCACAGTGATTCTAAGTGCCATGCTCCAGCCCACGCTTCAGAGGTGGCCAGATTTCCCCACAGGCAGTCAGCATAAGAAAATTGCAGCTGAAGAGACAAAACCAGAAATATTCCACTGAGCATGAAGTACTGCATTTCTTGCAGAGCTTGAATTCATGTCCCCATCATCCTGCAAACATACCTGAAAAGGTATCACTCTGAAAGTTACTCTGCTTTGCACTGGTAAATGCCTTCTGCACTTTAAACAAGTCCCCTTCAACAACACATATTCTCATCTGTCCGTTTTTAATAGAAGCATAATTTTTTTCATGTGTTATAATGAACAGCATACAACTAAACAGAGCGTGTAAGACTGTAATTCCATCTGGGAGTTTGCTGACATTGATAAACCACTTGGGTTTTGCTTTGGTGGTTCGTGCCATAACAGCAGCTCAACAGGATTACAATCCTGTGAGGTATAGCTGGTTATAGGCATTATACCATAAGATAATGTCAGCATGTTTTATTAAAGAAATGCTTTGAATTTAAACATGTAATTGAAAATTCTCATCAATGGTCTGATAATAAGTGTTAAAAATCATCTTTATGTTAATACCTGAGTAGCTTGTTTATTGTATTTAAGATTCTTTATCTCAAGCACTGAAAACACTCTAGTTGGCTTTAATTATATCTATTCCAAGGGACTGAAGCATTTCCCTTGTAATTTTGTGGCATCGCTACTTTTATAGGATATGAAAACCAGAACATTGCACTGCCCATAAAGGAAAGTGAACCAGACAAGTCTAGTAATTTCACAATCTAAACCCAGTTAAACAGATACACTCAAAAGCAGATAAACAGTGAAAACTGGGGGTGTACCTTTTTTTCTTTCATTTCCAGACACTAACAGTGATAGCAGTGGCACTGCTAGGTATTGTTTAAAATATATAACAACATTTTCCTTTAATTTGATTATAATTAATAGCTCGGCCAATCCACATGTGCATTTTCCTCAAAATGAAGCTTATGTTAAGACACATTTCCTTCTTTTCTGCAACTAAAGCTATGAAACCCATGTGAACAGGGCCTTTCATTATTCTGCACTTTAGTCCCAGGCTGTTTGGATCACCCTGGGTTTTAAAACTTTCAGTAGTGCATCCTGTTTCTAGCGTAGCCTCACTCTGCTAATTGCCATTTAGTTCACAGTGAGATAACTGCACTAATGACTTCAGCAAAGTCCAGATGTTCTGGGCCGGAGAGAAGGGAAGTATTTCTGATATGAATTTTTCTACTTATACAAACTGCTGGAAGCAGCCACTACTGCCTGACACAAGACTGAGGGCACTAAGTCTGATGTCCCACTGTTTGTCTCTGCCATGTGCTCTGTGGACAACCAGGTACTGGATTTCCAGATTTCACCTTTTCCACCAAGTAAACATTTAGCAGCACTGGCCGGAAAATCACCTGGATAGCCTATGGCAGCCCATGGGCACGGGGCACAGAGTGCAGCTACGCTTCTTCCCCTTCCCACCAGTGGCTTTATGGAGCTGCTGCTTACCCAGTATCAGCACATCGGCCTCAGATGACTCATCACTGCTCCCAGATGTTTGCTCGGTTCAGCCACAGGCATTATCATATACTGGGAGAGAGCAGAGGTACTCACACCATCTCCAGTCGGCAAAATTAGGGGAAAAACTAGAGGGCAAGACTGCACAAAGAGATAGTGGAAGCTCTTCTGCTGGAGTCTACGTGCTCCGGATCACCGTCTGGAGGATCTGCAGACAGAGACAACATTTGCAAATCACCTGATCTAACCGCCAAGCTACCATTTAGAGTGTTAGGGGACACTGGGGTACATTTGCCCAGTTATCGTAATTGCACACAGTTTCATACTCCACTCTAGACCAGAAAAACTGAACCTTAACTTTCAATGTAATTGTTCTTCCACTCTGTGGTTAGGGTCTTCTCTGTAGTACAAGATCTTTGCAGACATAGCTTTCACAACAAACTCTCCGAGTGGAGATATCATATATACTGGCAAGAGATTTTTGCTAGCAGTGTTTATTCCAGCTACCCAAATGACATAAGTCATACCTCTCAACAGAGCCTTTTGCTGGTATAAGAACATTTACCAGAACTGACGATTTAATTAGTGGCATGTTTCTTTTCTTCTCTTCCCATACTCTTAGCTGACAAAGCTGTATACGCCAAATGTTTGAATGCAGACAGACCTTTTACTTCAGGGGAAGCTGTGCAACAGCCAGCAAACGATGCCAGCATTGATGGGGGAGTGGAGGGGGCTGAAGCAATACAGCCATGACGTGCGATGAAGCAGCCTTCTGATGGATCCTGGGCAATGTCCAACAGTAACACACAAAAATCTGAGGTGGGATTTAGGGCTGCATGTTGTTCTTACAGTTCTCTGGAGCCAAGATGGAAGGAAACAGAAGAAAACCACCAATGAAATCAGTTTCTCTGTGATTTAAGATGCCTAAATCCTCTCACTCACCGTGTATACTAAATTCTCATTAGCCTTAAAACATTACAATGATCAGAAAACCTTCAATATGGCACCTTCCCACCAGAATGTCTTTGTCATCCAGTTATACCCCCTCACTCAGCTAACCAACACAGATTTTTCCTCTGTTAACATCCTGCAGTTACAATGACTCATGGGAGGGCAAGATGGGAAAGGAGAAAGGATTGGGGGGCCAGACTCTATTATTTCTCGAACATCATTAATAGCATTGTCAGCTAAGTAATTAAATAATTCTTATTAGAAATGCAACACAGAAAGAATGCAACTTGATTCCAGGTGGGATCTGCAACACTGTCAATTTTTAAAAATATTTCTTACAGTAGGAAAATTTGATCTGAAGTCATTAAAAGAATAAATTTGGAATAATTTTTTATAGAATCACTTTTGTAAATGTAATGAAACTTTAATGGAAGTTACACTATATACACACATAAAAGAAAATTTGTGTATATCGGTTGTGATGTTTTGTGCCGAGTACCAAAAAGTTACTGGAAAAACACTCAATAACTATGTGATGTTTTATAATACTGTCAGCTGAATTATTTCCTGCTCCAAAGGGAGACACGGCCCTGCAGTTAATTTCACCAGGTTGCACTCAGGGACTGTTCCTATGCATACAAGTGCTCTTAGTAGTTACCTTGTTGGTGATGACATAAAAGGGGGTACAGAACACACCCTCTGCCAATACCCAGAGATATGAGCCACAGCTGAATCGGGAATGCTACAAGCTTTGTTGACAGCATCACTACTGTGATAGAGCTAATAATAATTTGTTTACCGCAGGATTGACAAATTAAATAATTCAGAAGAAATTAATCAGGCAGTATAAAATTAAGACTGGGTAACTCAGACCCTAGAGCAGATCTGTGGCATGGATATATCTACCAGAATTGTTGGGCAATTTGCAGTTGGCGTTGGTGAGCACAACTAGAAGGTGGTGTCACCTGGAAGAGGTACAGCCATGCAGCAAGTCCCCTTTAGCTCTTTGTTCCTTCTTCCCTTCATAGGGATCACCGCTGGATCAGAGCTGCATCTTCCCTATACCGTGGTGATCTCAGCACCTATCTAGAGTGAAAAGTGTTTAGAACCTACCTGTTGGGCACTTCATAGGGTTGCTTTGTTTCCTATGTTCAGTGAAAGCAAAATTGTGCATCTTTCCTACAGCCAGATACAACTCCAGGCTGGTTTGTACAAAAGGTGGGCACACAGTTCTGATTCCTTATTACAAAGGAAGGAGCACCTTCTATGTCTTTAGAGTTTTCCAGAGGGGAGGAAACGCCCTAACCATGACTTTTTAAAACATACCATACTGAATTAACATGCTGTGGAAGAGGTGGCAAGGTTCTTCTGTTCTATCAGGTGTTTTCACTCCAAATAATTTTATTTCTAGGACTAAATAATCTCCAAATTGGATTTAAGAGTTTCCATATCACCTTCCACCAAAACCAGTGCAGATGAAGGGCCCAACTGTGAAAAGCTACTTGTCAGTTCTTCCTTTAAAAGTAGGTGTAGTTACAGCATGCTCGCATTTACTGGGATTTGTTTAGCTGACTTTCAGCATACCTGACTGGCCATGTGGGTTTGCAGTCTCATTGACTGCAATTTGAGCTTTGGGTTATATTCAGCTTGCATGTTGAGAGCAAAACTGCAACTTTGAACAGTTCTTAGGTGGTTGTGGTCAGGGAAAAGCAGCCATTTGGTGCTTGTGTACAGACTATTTTTAAGCACTGACCTCACCTTTGATCCTCTTCCAATGTCTTCGCCCACATACAGCTCACTAACAGAGCACAACACACTTCTTTCTCTGTGGGAATTCCTGTATTTTTAATGTTTTAAGGAGAGAGAATCTCCCCATTTTTATCAAATTTGAAGAATTTACAGATATTAGTGGCTACTATTAAGAGTGGAGCAGAAAAAACCTGGAAAAATAAAACTAAAGGTCATTCAACTCAGGCTTTTTCTGTAACATATTAAGTCAGGGCTACTTAAGCGGGGGACTCTGACCCTGACCTGGCCTGAGGTAGCACCATAAGGGTCCCTGCACCAGATGTATGCAGACATCTAGGTCAGTCATCAGAGGTTCCATCTGCAATGGTTCATTTCACTGACCATTTTAAATACCTACTTTAACAGGAAATTAAGTGACCTACATTTTTTTCTGTTTGTTTCCATTGGCAATAAGGAGAGTCAGAGTGATAACTGTAGTTTGTAGATACATAGGTTTGATAAACCAGTCTTGAAGTCATAAACAGAGACAACAAGGGAGAGATCAGGACGCTTCCCACAGAGAAGTCAATAGCATTCCTGGCATTTTGTCCTATGGACTGCTTCTGCATTTTTTTTTTAAGAGAGTCATTGAAGAAAAAAAGCCCCAAAACAAAGTCCCAAGAAATTACTTGGACCTCAGGGATGAAACTTCTCTCACCCCATTTGCCAGTTCAGGCCTGTATACACTAAGCAACAGATCAGGATCTCTCCCGCCTCCTCTCCTTGCGCCAAGACTTTAGCATTCCTGGGTGCACAGGTCTACCTTCAGCTGGGATGGGGGGACACTATTGACAAAAGAGATTGAGAGGGCTGGACTAGTTCAGAAGAGAAATCAGTAGAAATCACTACTAAAGAAATTTCCTAACACAAAAACCAGTTAATAAAATGGACATTCGTTTGCTAGAATAAAAACATGCCCAATTAAAGTACTGCACATTTAAAAATCCTTAAGGAATTCAGGTTTTTAAGAACAAATCAGTGTGAAACTCTGACATTATTATTAAAGTTAAAAAATAAATGGGTACAGATAACATGAGCATCTGCAAGTACATTACCTCCTTCAGTGAGGGAAACCCACGTGTGTGGACATTTGCACCTACAACACATTCAGTGGGGGAGTCAGGAAAGGAAACAATTTTATTTTTCTAGACTCCCCAGGAAAAACAAATTCAGATTATGGGGAGTTTTTCCTTAAACAAACAAACTAAAAGTTGCATAGAAAAGTGCAGAAATTTCTCCTTTGCATCAGCACAGATTTCTGAAGTATTATACTATAATACATTTAATAATATAATGAACTTGTAAAGGTTTTCAAGAGTAAAGCAAATAATATTATCTTAATCTAATGGAACTTTTTTTTTAAAGTATAGCTAAAAGAAAACATTAACTGCTTAATGCAAATGGTAGCTGCTGTCTTGACTTTATGCATACAATCAGTTAGCTCATGTTTAAAGCTGTACGGATTTGTTTGGAGTTCTCATAGTCTTTCTGTTTGCTTTAATGTTATCCTACCATACTGTCTAAGTAAGGCAAGTTTACTTGGAAACATTTGTTTTTTTCAGTTGACCACAATTCCTTGAGATAATTGTTTTAACATTGCCTTTATGGCTAGGCTGTTTGAAGCCTATGTAGCAAAAAAAAAAAAGTTATCTTGTGAAAACCTGCTGAATTTCTTTATGACTTTTCTCCTAGGATCCAAAACTCTTAAAATGTTATTCTCTTCTTCCCTGAGGTCTTTTTCTGATGATAAGAGCTGCTAGGCTTCTAAGCTCTCTATTCAAACTATCTTCAAGGCATTTCCTTCCACGCCATTCTCTGGTTTGTGAAATTTCTCATGGCTACCCAAGTAATTTTCACCAAGGTTCAGCACAAAGTTTCCCTAATGACTGCTTAACAACTATCAATGAGCAGACTCCACATTTTTCAGGCCATACAGATGCTGCAAACTGCCTTCAGGGCTGGGAACCACTGCAGCCAGAAACAGTCAGTCCCTTGGAGATGGAGAATATGAGGGACCATCGTGACTCCCTGCTGGAAACAGAGAGGCATCACGTGAGTGAGACTTGGGTAGGTCTGAACAAAATTAATTCATAAGCCAATTACAAATCAGCTCACCATGTACATAAACCTATTTTAGGAAAATAGAGTTGGTACACACTGATGCTCTCCCAAGCCAAAACATTACAGTAGTCACACCACGACCATGTATCTCTAGTCGGCACATCATATGACTATCAAAGTACAAGATGATGGAAAGTCATTTGTATTTTGGGGGACTCTACCAAAGATTCTGTAGATTAAACTTCCGTTCCATTATTACCTGGGATTTTGTGTACAGGGCTGTCCAGGACTGTGATCCATGATTCATGCATCTAACGCAACAGAGTCTACATCCTAAAGAGTTTCCAAACTAAGCAGATGAAACACACAGCAGAAATAAAAAAAAACATGCTACACTCTTTGTAGTTGGTGAGCTGAGGGACAGATTAGCTCCAGGTTTCACAGTCATCACTGGCAAAGCTGGGAAACCGTCCAAGACCCATGTCCTAACCATAAAATCATGCTTGCCCTCCTGGCATAGAAAGGAACAGCAACATGCCAGAGATGCAAAACAAATGCCAAACTGTAGAATGGGGCCCTAAAGTATTTTGTTCCCTTGAGAGAGATTAAAGTCTTGCAGTACATATAAACACCTGCCTAATGATGACAGAATTGAATTTATTGCTTCACGCAGCAAAAATGCCCCAGAAATAAGATACTAGACCTACTATTGAGATCATCCAAAACATACCACGTGTTGTAGTTATCATAAGCTTCAGGTGATCAGCCTAAAACATCTGTAGCATATGTACTATCTGGTGAACACCAAGGCACAGCTCGTAGAAACTCTGCCTTGGACCCTCCAGAGATCGTAAAGTAGCTGAGACATGATAGACTCGAAAGAACACCTCACTTCATGAACCCTGACCACAACCCCAGCACAGCAGCTCCAGTGGAACCACTGCCAGATGTCTAATTGTGCACCCTCTCCTCCAGCTTATCACACTCTTAGGTTAGTGAAAACACATTTCTGAGGCTGGGATAATAGGTTTGAACAGAGACCTTAACACAAAACTGCTGCACCTTTTCCTTTGGGAATCAACTATCTTCAATAAGCACTTAAGCCACTAAGTGTTTCTAAAAGAAGAAAATTGGTTTTCAAAAATGTTAATCAAATGCCACATTTTAAACAAATCTTTCTAATCCCTCTTGATACATCCACATGGTCAGAAACCAAAGCTGTATCATAACCAGCACCTGTTGGAACAAGTAGTATTATGGCCATAGAAAAAAGCTTTCCAGCTCTACTTGTTTTAAAGTTGGTAAGAGTAAGGTAATTTCCATTAAACTGTCTATACTAAATCTGACCATGATGTTAAAGGTGGGGTACTGTAATTTATATAGTGGGTGTAATATGGTTAAAATCATGGTACAAATGGCAAAACAATCTACACTGCAGTCATCTGATATTGTTGGACTTCTTTTCTCCTATGAAAAAAAGGTTTCATGGCTTTTTATTGATAGAAGATGTAATCAAGATGGTCACTCTTGACTGAAGAGAGTTAATCATGCAGGTTGAGGAGGAACCATATTTGCACATTGTAAATTAGGTGAAAAAGATCCATGTTTGTTTATTTTCATTTCTTCTCCTCTGGATAAAAATCCCTATTTTATTATCTGGAGCAACTGGCAAATATTTTAAAATACAGTCCTTACAAATTACAAATTTAGCTTCACTCCTCACATCTCAAGCCAACAACAGCTAAGAAAGAAAAAACAAATAAATCCTTACCCCTATTCACCCTTTCACCACCTTCATAATTCTGTTCCTCTCAGAAAACACTTAAGAGAACTGGTGAACTTTGCAGTGTGCCAGAGAAACCAGTGCACATGGGCTATTTTAGATGAAAGGGAGAAATGCCTTCTGAAGTACCAAGTGCTGTCTCACTATTATACCAAAAAAGCACCAGCTCACCTTTTCTTCTGGATGAAGTATCATGGAGAGAGAAAAGCTGATGTCTAACCTGTCTCTAGGGAGCAGGAAAACAAACAAACAAAACCCAAAACAACAACAATTAAACAAACAAAATCAAAACACACACACAAAACCCCTTTCAACCCCTTTTGGAAATACCCCATCCTGCTGTACAAAATACTTGCAGGGCAACAACTGTTGTGTGTCAAATTCAGCCCTGGACTGACTTCAGTTTGAGCTGGCTCAGTAAGTAGTTCTGAGTGAAGTGCATCACAGCAATGTAATTCCCAAGATAACAAAGACACAGAATCACAGAATCACAGAATCACAGAATGTTAGGGATTGGAAGGGACCTCAAAAGATCATCTAGTCCAATGCCCCTGCCAGAGCAGGAACACCTAGATGAGGTTACACAGGAAGGTGTCCAGGCAGGTTTTGGATGTCTCCAGAGTAGGAGACTCCACAACCCCCCTGGGCAGCCTGTTCCAGTGTTCTGTTACCCTCACTGTGCAGAAGTTTCTTCTCAAATTTAAGTGGAACCTCTTGTGTTCCAGTTTGAGCCCATTACCCCTTGTCCTACCGTTGGTTGTCACCGAGAAGAGCCTGGCTCCATCTTCGTGACAATCACCCTTCATATATTTGTAAAAATTAGTAAGGTCACCCCTCAGTCTCCTCTTCTCCAAGCTAAAGAGACCCAGCTCCCTCATAAGGGAGATGCTCCACTGCAAGACCAAAGCAAGCTCAGATGGAAAAAACAAACAAACAAACAAACACTTTTTAATAAGATTACCCACAAGTATGTAGAATGTTAGCTGGATTAGGTATGCTCACAGTTCTAATATTCTCAACTTAAATGACAGCAACAAGTCTTATTGCTTCTTTCACCTAATCTGTCATCTAGACCCACCTTCAGCCTCTGCTAGCCTTCAGTTTTGAGCCAGCTGCTAATCAGGCAGATTCCTGAAAAAGTCTAGCTCCTTGATTTCCAAGGACTGAAGTAGCCACCTCCTTCTTTCTTGCTTTATCTGCAAGTGCTAATGATTCCTTTTGTACCTTTTTATGACTGTGACCATGAAATCTGAGGTCGTAGGCATCCATTTGGTCTTTTTTAGCACTCTTGGGAGCGTGTCCATCATATCTTTCCCCACCAGGAATGTCCCATAGAGTGAGACCACTGTCCATCACCCAGTTTTCTGTCTCCCATGGTGGCTGTTGCAGAAGTTGCTTAGGGAGAGCATGTGAAACAAGCCACTATCTGAGGTCCAATCCTCATGTTCCTCCTGCATCCTGCTATTAGATTTCAGATGTCAGAGGGAACATTGCTGCCTATCCACAATAGTATCTGGTTTGCACCTTTTATCTATTAATTTGCCTAATCCATTTTGAACCTCTTGATGTGTTCTGACTCCACACTTCCTTGCAACAGCAAGCTGTAGAAATTTACCACATGGTTTGAAGAAAGGCACTTTCTAAAACCTGTTTTAAATTACATCCTATCAGTTCCAATGCATGTTCCCTGATCTGCTTTTGTAGAATTTGGTAAACAAGTTTAGCACTCCTCTTCTGCATTGCCTTCTTGATTTTGTAAATCAGCTTCATCCCAGCTCAGCTTTCTCTCCAAACTGAACTGAGACAACAAGCCTGCTATCACTTCCCCTTAATAGTTTTAGAAGTCCTTCCCTAAACCTTTTTTCTTTTTTCTTTTTTTTTCTTTTTTTTTTTAAGAAAAATCTACAGTCTTATTGAGATGCAGAGACCACTTGTATGCACTATTCAGGATATGGAGGCAAGAATATTTTCTGCAGTAGCAAAATGTCACCTTTGGTCATGTTCTCCGTACCCTTCCTGATATGGGCAATCTTGGCTGCAGCTCAACACTGAGCCAATGATGACAAAGAAGTGCTAACTCAGCATGGCTTCAATTACTCTACAGCACCACAGAGTTGTTTTGGAGATGCCCAAATTAACTCCAGACAAGAGACTAGATCACACAACAACACAGGATAATGCCATATAGAGATACTTGTTTAAGCCTTGGAAGACTGACAACTACATTAATGCAGCACACAGACTCCTTCCAAAATTTGGTAGTACCTTGCCCAGCAAGGGTGCCTACAATCACAGAGCAGTGGACAAAATGGGCAGTTCAAAAGGTCCTCCTGTGCATTTGAAATGTCTTCAGAACAATACCTCTCTTTTGGAGATCCCTCTCCTCTCCCACAAAGGCATCTGGAGCTCTGTATCCAACATGAAGTCCATGTACTATAGAGTTAATAACTACAATTACCAAGAAAAATCACTGACTAACAAATTCCTCCCAACTTAAAACTTGTTTTCAGTCACCGAGGAAATTTACCAGTACCCCATCTGCAGGCCAAGGCATAGCTGTTATGTCACAGAGAGGATGAAAAGTATGGACTACTTCCTTTTTACCCAGTCCTGCACATCTTCTCCCTCCCCATGTACACCACTGATGCACCTCAAAAAATATTTATGAGTTCTCATTCAAATACTTCAGCTGATAAATTTAATATCACATTCCCTGGGGTAGGCAAAAAATAAAATATTGCATTGGCCTTCGCACATATGGAGATTATATTACTTTACAATGAAACCCAGCAAGCTGCACATTACAGTTTTTACCACAATCTCCTTGGTAGGAATGTTTCAAATATATTGCATATGTGTGAATACAATATAAGCATAGTGAAATGCTTTGAACAGCGTAATACATCAGACACTGGAGGCAGTGGGGAGAGGAAAAAAAAAAAAGAGAAAAAGAAAAAAAATACTTCACCTATCTTGGCTCTTAAGCCTATATTGTCCTTTGAGTGTTTAATTTGACACTGGTATTCTCTAGTCTCATAGACAGTGCTACTTACAATGTATAAAGTGAACTTCCAAACAATTGACGACTTAAACATATCCCCAAACCTCTGTAAGTCTGTACCTTGTTCATGGAATATCTCAGTGAAAGCAAGCAGACAAGAGTGTGTGCTCTGTGCGGTACAACTCCGAGAAAAACAGATTAAAGGAGTCGCAGCTGTACAACAAAGTCCTTTGGTTAATGCAAACACATTTCTACATGCTGTAAAAGCCTAAACATCTGACCGACTTGGGTTTTACAAGGCTACAATACTGGAAAACACGCATAGAAATCGACGGCATTCAAAGGCATTAAAGAGTTTCATTTCACATTTGTTTCCTATGTCGCCAGCTTGCTGGGATCACCGCAGCACCTGCCCCTGTAACTCCGGCCCGGGGAGCCCGGCGCCTCCCGGGCCTGCTCCCGCCTCTTGCCCGTGGCCCCGTACCCGTAGCACGGGTGCCACCTCCTGCCGCGCCGGGGAAGCGCTGCCGGGAGCGGAGGGCAGGACGCGGCGGGGAGGCTCCGGAGCTGCCCGCCGAGGGGCGAGTGCCGGGGCCCGAGAGGGCCACCCTCGCAGGCCTGGCCGCGGCTGTCTGTACAGCCTCGGCGTAATGTGCTGCATACAGCCCGCGGCTGGCACACCAGCTTAACCCCAACATGGATTTGCCTTCATCGTCCCAAAG
Source organism: Streptopelia decaocto (assembly GCF_964273445.1). Classification (NCBI taxonomy): domain Eukaryota; kingdom Metazoa; phylum Chordata; class Aves; order Columbiformes; family Columbidae; genus Streptopelia; species Streptopelia decaocto. The sequence continues at coordinate 62,608,413 of NC_138656.1, forward strand.
AGGATTATTTCCCCATTCTATGCGTTGGGAAACGATAATTCACAAGCTAGCTAGCCAATCTGAGACTCTTTTATTTAAAAATAAACAAACAAACCCACAACATTCTTTGCAGCTTTCTGTGCTTAAAGCAAAATTGCAATAGCTGTGTATGTTCAGCATTTCTACAGAACAAGGCATAGGCAAGTTCTTGCATCCGGGAAATGAAAAAAAAACACCATCAATCACCCTTTGTGAAAAGTTTCTAAGTGACTTGGCAACCTCCACATAGGAACTCACTTGGTTTGTTCAGCCTGGAGGAGACTAAGAGGAGACCTCATCATGGTCTACAGCTTCCTCATAAGGGAAGGAGGAAGAGCAGGTGCCAAACTCTTTAGTGATCAATGACAGAAGCCAAGGGAGTGGCAGGAGGAAATGCCAGCGGAGGTTCCGGTTGGACATTAGGAAAAGATTCTTCACCCAGAGGGCGGTGGAGCATGGGAATTTGTCTTCAAATTACGTAAGACAACTGCAGAAACAATATCATATGGGGTTTAGATGGGGTATCAGGAGAAATTTATGCACGGAAAGGCTTATCAAACGCTGGTACAGGCTGCCCAGGAAAGTGGCTGAGTCAAACGTACTTCACCACTCCCTTCATGGATAATTATTGGCAAGAAACCCGTGGTAAGACAGTACCAGATTCTGTGTCTCATAGACTTGGCCTCTTGCTATTCCTGCTCTGTCTCCACCTACTATTAATTATGTTGACCAGTCTGCCTAACTACCGATCGCTTTTTCTTTCCTACACATCCAGTCCTCCCCCTTGATCACCTGGAAGTGCTCCTCCTCCCCCCACCCTTTCCTATTATATCTGAAGTCCATGAATGGAAACACTTGAACTTCCCAATGGAAATATTTTAATAAATTAGTTGGGGATAAAAAACAAAAACAAACAAACAAACAACAACCCTCTGCCAAACAACTTATACTAAACAAGTCTCAGAAACAGTTACATTGCTTTAAGTTGAAAAAAAAACCCACAACATATCTGAGATGGATCATCCACTAGGAATAATTTCAGGCCATGGAAAATAAGCAATAAAACAATGTAACTAGGATCCCATGGGAAGGACTAGCTAATATTATCTATATTAACAACCATACTAGCTCGGTCAGTAACAACATGATGGATTTTATCATAAGGTAACGGAGGCACTGCAATTCTGTCCCTGTTTCTTGGCTGTAAGCCAGTACGGCCAAAAGTTTTTCTTCTCTTCTGAATATATGTAACAATAACTCATAGCTCATGCCCAAACAGCGTTCTTATGTACATTTTCGCATAATTTCAAGTAGAAGAGGCACATATAGTCCAGCTTGCTTTCCTTTGAAGAGGACACATAAATAGGCCTGAGGGTCAGACAGAATTATATTGCTATTCACAATACTCAGAAAAGGATCAAGACATACTGGTCTTAAAAGGCAATTCTAAAAGCCATCTTGCCAAGTTTAACACAGGCAGCCATGAGGGAAGAGTCAGACTAGCTGAGATTTTGATTTGGATATAAAACATATTCATGGAAGGAAGGGTAAAAGACAGCCTCTGCAGAAATTCATATATAATTTATATGTTTTTAAAAGTACAGTAGCTTGCTAAATTCCATGCACATAAAGACATTTATTGTACATGTGCTGACAAACATTGTATTTTGCTGCCCTGAAAAAAGCAAAGCTGAAGGGTGTTACTTGAATATTGTCCATTCAAATAAATAGATGAAAAAGAGAATATATACCATAGCTTGTATTGACATACAAACACTTCTATATATATGGATATCTAAGGGTGTTTCATTTTTTTGTGGAGGGGTTCTAGAAAACATGACCTCCATTCCCTTAAATGCATACTCTTAAAACTAGAAATATTTCTTTTTTTTTTTCACCCTATTTGCCTTCCTAAACCTGTCCTAAGCATCTGTATTATGTTATCCAACACACTGGCTGCTAACAATACAATCAATATAAAAGTTTATTTAGGGGCCATGGCTATTTTCAGTCCTCAAAATGCAAAGCTTATTTTAACAGGGATTTGAACTCTCTCACTGTGGAAAATGTCTTAGAATCATTTAAAAAAAAAAAAGGAAAAAATGAAGCATACTGGAATTACATTTTTTTTTAGTATGAAAACAGGAAATTTGCTTTAATAAACATTTTTCTGCATGTCAGCATAAAATACATTTTTCCAGTTTCATAACTTGATTGTAAAATTTTACAGGGCAGGAACTTGGCATGCCAGGCACTGACCTAAATGCCTATTATTTCATCGCTTTTAGAAAAGAATATCTGACCGCGTACGCATTGGTGGTTTTGAAGAGTATTGACATACAAACTCTACGGCTGTGCTTTAAGCAGTAAAACTTATCTTACAGACACTAACCTGAGTCAGGCTGCAGCAAAGATGAACAGATTCCTGACATTTACTGAGCTGGGGGACTACTTAGAGATAATAAACTTCCGATCAGATAAGCAAAACAGCTAGGTTGATTTGTACATGAATATTTTTCCCCTTGTGGATTTATATTTTTATGTAACTGCTTTGTGCCTAAATAATCCTTCAGCAATATAGAATATTAGGTGACCATTACACATTGGGTTTAAAAAAAAAAAAAAAAAAATCACTCTTATCAGTCTGTAAATTTTTGAAAAGTGTAGTTATTACTTTACTCATAGAAAGCATTCCCAGTTTATGCAACACCATATTACTTGTACAGGTCTCAGTGAAAATATTTTAAATACTTTTAAGTACTATGAAATTCTCCCCAATTGTTACTGAATTAGGAGAAAAACTTCTGCAAGTCAGTGATTTCCAAATTTGTTTTCACTCTCTCATATAATATTACATGATCCAGACTTTTTTGGAATTGGAGGAAGCAGAGCTACCAGTGGCTGAAAGTTCAGCTATTTGTATAGTGTTTTATTGCCATAAAAGATGGTATCATAATTTACAACTGGTCACCTACATGAAGCAGTTATTGTGGATTTAGGATTTTTGTGAGTGAGCCTTTAATGCCAAGGCATGACAAAATTAAGAATGTGTGTAGGATCATTATATACAACAGCACACTTCATCTGCTCGATTTGTTAAGAAGACTCTCAAACTTGCTGACCAATGCCTGAAAAAAATATCCTGTATATTCACTTAACTGTCTAATATTAACTATCTAAACCTATTTAGAAAATTGCCATTTCCTCTATTTTCCTTCAGGCTACATAAATCAAGCCACAACCCTGCTCATCCAACACCCAGTATCTGGTTCAATGGCATAACAAATTAAAACTCCTACTGAGGCTCCACATCGCAAACACACCACCTCTAAAGATGACTGATAAATGCATGTATTTTTGGAGTTCCTTTACTTCGCTGGATGAGACCTTCATGAAGCCTCCAGAAAAGGTAGCATATCTTACGGACCATATTTGCACCAGTTTCAGCCACATGGATACAGGAGGGGCACTGGCTTGCAGCTGGGTTCTCCAGCTTCTGTAGCACAAACAATGAACAGAATCGAAGAAGTAAATTCTAAATCAGGAACATTAGTCAGAAAATACTGGGGATTACGTTTATTTGTCAGAGAAAGTGTAATGAATACCATGTGTTTTAATACTAAATATATTTTTCTTCATGTGGGATTAGTGCTCACCCTCCATAAAATACTTTTTGTATTAAATAATACTGGAATATATACTTTTCTCCTGGCAAAGTAGGCAGACTAAACAATGTTCTCCAAAGCAATGGTTGGAGCCTGCAAAAGCGCTTGTGCAGCATGGGGATTTGTTACTGACAAGCCCTGATCCCCTGACATTTGTGATACTGCAAAAGGTGTATGGAGGGCAGGTATAACCAACTCCCCTTCAGGAGTTGGGGCCATAATTCCATCAAAACAGGAGCTGTGCAAGTATGTGCTGCTACTGCTGGTAGCATCCAGATGCTCAGGTTTATTATCTAAGGTTAAATGTACAAGAGACAGAAAAGCAGTTCCGGACAGCATGACGCAGGTGGTTCCAAAACAAAACAAGCTAAACTGTTCAAGATATTTTATTTTGAATCTCACATAGGATGTTCTTCCAATACTGTCCAGAAGTCTGTACTTAGCACCTTCACAATGACTTACTAGCATTTCTTCAAAGCGCTTGGTTAGCTTTCTACTTCACATAGAAGCATAGGAATTTAGGCTTGGAAAGGGCTACCAATCCATGCAAAAACACTAAACTGGTGTTTTAGTCCAGAAAAAAGAAATCCATTCTGCTTCTTCTGCCAAGCAAAAGCCACAAAACATGCACCATCAAGCAAACCATCCTGCATTATCCCTGTTTCACAACAAGGAAAACCTGCAAGTGACATTAAATATGATCAGCGAAGGAAACATCAGGGTCAGCCCTGGAACTCCTAACGCCCAAGCCTTTAACTCCCAGTCCCATGTTTAACACTGTCTAACCACCTCTGTTAAGGGGACAGGTAACAGGTATTATTAGGGTGATGGCTATGTAAAGAGTAACCCAAAGTCTACTCTGAAATCATCTGAAATCCTGAAATAACTCATCAATAAATCTTTTACAGCAAAACAAAAATACCATCTATCAAGAAAGTGTGAATAAACCAGGTCTTTTTAGTCTACAAAGCAGATGTCAGAGAAGCATATGTCAAGTGTTCCAGTATGAAGGACTAGCAATCACTTCTCAGCCAACCTGAATAAAAAACAAAATAACCTTCAGAAAATATTAAGGTGAACCAGAAACTTTGGATGGAATTTAGTTCTCAGGAAATTTTTGAAAATAAAGACTCTCAATAATCTTTAAAAAGCATAAGGTAGGGTAAGTATACAGTAAACTGAGTCAGTCAGTTCCCCAATGCTGACCCCTGTAGAGGTTCTAAGGTCACTTCTAAGAAATTAAACATAACATGAAAAACCCTAACTTGATATCTAAGCATTTTGATCAGAAAATTAAGATCTCAACCCACTTCCTTCTGGTGAAAATATTTAGGCAGTTGGTTCTGTCCCAGGGAAAAAACCCTTGGCTTGAAGAGTTGCCACTCCCTACTATTAGTGTTCATTGCCATGTAAAATGATCAGGTGACTTATTTAAAGAAATAATATCCCTGAACTTATATTGAGGTATCTTTCCATTGTTGCAAAATAAATACTGCCTAATAAACTTGTTCCTGGACTCCAGTTCTCCTTGTTTTAACCCCCTTTTCCTAAGGAAACTGATAGCAATTAAGAGGAAATGCTTAACAAAGATACATTCCCCATCCCCTACACCACCCTCTGCAAATAAGTTAAAATGCATTAAATATAATAGAATACTCTGTGAAGTTGAACAGTTAAGTGTGCTGGACTCTTATTTCCCAGATTATCTGCAGGTTTCAAATATGTAAAATTCAAATTCAAAGACAATAACTTGGCTAAACATATCAATTCATAATGTGGTCACAATTCTTAAGTCTCACACAACTACAGATTCAGTGTTCATCTCCCCATATATGTATTAATAGCTTATAAAAAAGCCCACAAAACACAAACCTTGCTATAAGGAATTTCCCTGCTTCTGTCAAAAATAAAAAGCATACTAACTTCCAATCCATGAAAAGATAACTTGCCTCCATTTAGTGTGAATCTGAAACTGGTGCTCTTGTACTATTCTAGCCTAACTAAACAAATGTTAACTTACTGCAAACATCTCGTAAGTTGTGAATGCTCACAGAACATTTTTCTTTACCCAACATATCCTATTTCTCATACATCTTCCTCTGAAGCACTGTAAGTAAATATGAGCTGAACTAGAAAATTACCTCCTCACACTGCTGTAGATTGTCTTAGCCTTATGGACAGACGCTCTTCCACTTGTAGGCCATACAACTTCACAACTATGACGTTGTTCCTAAAACACAATCCCACTGAGGCAAGAAATACTCTATCATTGTTACAGCTGGACAGGAAATCCAGTGATATTGGAATGCAGCTTATTACTTTGAATTAGCTTTCTCCATAAAGAAATATTGAGGGAAGTGCAAAGGGGAACAAATTCAGATATTCAACATACAAGGTGAACAGACTTCCACATCCTTAGAGTATGGAGCTAACGTAAAAGCCAGACAATATCAACAGAATTTTATTAAAGCAACAGCTTACCACCTTTATTTTTACTCTTCCTTTTCAGCAATAGCCCTTTTCCTTTAACTTCAGGATCATAATCTCAGAATTACGCTTCACCTGGGCAAACATTTCTTCCTTCACTGATTCCATTCCTATTCTTCCTTCCTATTCCTCCTTCCCACCCCCCCCCACCCCCAATAGCAAACCAGGAAATAGTCCCCTCTGAAACTTCGGTATGTTAGTGTTAGCACTTCATATCACAAAATAGACAGCATAGTGTGATACCATGCTCTACTCCATTCTCCTGGGTCATTGTGTTAAAAAAAAAAAAAAGTCAAATCTGTATTTTAACCCAAAACCCAATCATCTGGAAAAGCTCAGTTTGCTTGCAGAGGCTTAGAAAAGACTTCCTCAAATTTGACAATGCAAGTCTATGGATTTCATCTTTTTAAAAAGAAACCTTCACCCACTACCCTAGAAGAGCTTACTTGATCGCGTGTTTCTTACCCTGCATTCACACATGTAAGGAATTAAGATGGCTTTACTACTAGGAGGTAAAAAAATGCTATAGTACAGAAGCATGTTCAGTGAAGAAATAATTTTCATCCTCAGCAACACACAGATCATGGAACCCAGGTACTGAGCTCCAGTTTTGGATGCCAATTCCCTTTGTGAATATAACTGATAAAACAGCCAGCCAAGGAAAAACAAATCATAAATCCTATTAGACTGCAAACACTACCACCATTTCAGGCAATCCTTTCTCTAAAATGTAGCTGAAAACAATATAAAAATACAAACCACAAATACCATAGTGTATTTTATCCAAAATTCTTGGAAGATGAAGCTTCTTCGGACGAAAGATGAAGTGTCCTTTGGTGTGCTTCCATATGCAAGAGAGTAAACTACTCAACATTACTAACTAAACTGACAATTTTTCAACAGTCAATGTCTTTCAACTCCATTTAAAAAAGAATATTCTTACAAGGATACATTTCTTGGTTTTAACCAGAGTTTGAACAGGTGACTCCTTCATTAAGTACACCTGAAGATTACTTCAGGAGCCTCTGAAAAAATCCAGGTCACCCAGACCCAGCTACTAGAAAGCTAACAGGGCCAAAACCAAGAGACACTTCAAGAGGTTTCATGAGAGTTGTAAGGCAAGTGCATCTGAGCCCAGCATCTGGAGAAGATACCTGCCTCTACACTACATGAATGACTGCAGATATAAAAAAAAAAAAAAAAAAAGGGTAACAAACCATCAAACCATAATGAAAATTCAAACTCAAGAGCCCAAGAACTAAACTGATAATACATTCCCATCTCCTCAATCTACAGGTGCCCAACCCTATATACTCACATTTACATCCTACTTATAAGCATAACGGAGCAATTCCTTATGACTCTTTAGAGCTGCTCCACAGAAAATGTAAGACATATAAAACAACTTGCAGAAGGTAAACTTGAATTCCAGTCCCAATCCCACCTTATTGTCAAAAAGCAAAAAAAAAAAACCTGTCAAAAACACAAGTATCATACATCATTCAACTGCTAGGCAAACCAAGACACTGGGGAAGTCACAGTTCAACACTGCCTTGTCTGAGTGGTGAGAACTCTACTTGGCTACCTTGACTACTTAGAACTCCTACAGAATTAGAAGTACAAAATGACACTTAAAAGAAGCTAAATTCTACCCACAGTTTGCTTCAGAACTGAGTAAGGGGAGGGAAAAACCCCAACAAAACACCTTGTGTCAAATAATTTCTCTGAATAAATTAAGATAGCATTTTAGAAATAAGTTCTCTGAATAAATTAAGATAGCATTTTAGAAATTCCTGCAACATCTCAGAAGAATTGGGTAACGGTTAAGGCCATTCTCCTCATTTGCTTCAGTAGAGCGAGCCAAATTTTCATCACAGATGCAGCAGTACTTCAGACTTTCCCTAACAAGTTACTCAGAATCTCTGCAGAAGTACAGGCCTAAGCACTGTCAAACCAACCACCAGCACTTGCAACTGAGAGGCTGTGCTAAATTCCACAAGTTGGTAACCTCTGGGGCAGGAACATGCAATAGAAGCAGCCTACAATACAAATGGCAAATTGCTGTTATCTTTTTAGCCAGCTGACAGAGATAACATACCAGCAAACTACACCAAAATCTGCATAGTTCTTTTGTCTTCTGACATTATCCATTGCAGTTCAAATAACTATTCTGCAGATACCCACCCATTAATCACACACACACTAGTCAAGTTCAAAATTTATTTTTCATTCATTTCTTGCACTTGAAGTACTCCTCGATGACATCTTTGGCCTGAGATTCCTTGCCATAGTCCTGTAACATAAGATAACCCCATTAGGAACATACAGACTCTTCCACAATTTTACAACCTATTTTTAAAAGGACAACTGAAATCCTGACACCTTTTCTCAAGCCATTCCTAAATACTCCAAAAATTCCACACAGGTAGCCTCAAGCAATCTGCCAGTTGCTTTCCTTTCATTTTCTAATAAAAGACTATTTCATTCAAGTGTAACACCTATTGGTATGGATCCAAACCAATTCTTCATTTCTGCTTGGATCCAAGCAAAGTATATGAAACAGCAGCAGAAGTATGAACACACAGGCAGAAGGCATTAGGCTTTACCGTGAAGATGTAGCCATCTCTTGGGACCTCAAAGACAACAAAGTCTTCAAGGCTCGTACGGTGGCTTTACTTTACCAGTGTCATTTCAAAATGTGCTCTGCAAAACATTTTCAAATTGAGCAGATACATTGAACTGGCATTTTTTTTCTGAAGCAAAACTTCATCTCTTCTTGTCAAAATATCTTTCTTTTAATGCTTACTGGCAAGTGGGCATAGATCGTTTAAGGACACAACCATTAACTTACAAAATTAATATCAGTATTTTAAATAAACATGGAAGGAAATACATAACAGAGAAGCAGTTAATTTTTCACTAGCAACAATGGAAAGCAACTGTTTAAAAAAAAAGCTAAGAGCTCTATTTAGTAGTCCCTCATCTAAAGCAACCTTATCTTTATTGCTTATTTTCAAAAGTCAAGAAAAAAGCTACAATATGATTAGCATCATCTTACTTTGACAACCACACAGCTGCAGCCCACCACTTTGCGAGGCTTTCCTTCTCTGTCAATCTTGCAGAGACCTACCCATTCGCCCAGTTTCTTGTTGTCATCAACCTGTGTAAAACATCGCATCACATTAGAACTAGCAATTTCTGACATAACTGGGTTCAGCAAAAAAGCTGCTGTACTCTCAGAAGCATTGGGTAACGGATGGCTGCTTTCCTCACAGGTATCAGTAGAGGGAGCCAAAGTATCATCATTGTACAGCTTGTAACTACTTTATCTTGAAAGAAAAGCAACATTAAGACCCCTTCTATGCTACACAACCGCTTGCAGCATTAATTCTATTTCTTGTTATACACAACACAAAAATTCATTTGAACTCTCTTAAAGACCTGATACACATCCATTTACATCCACAGTTTTTGTACTGCTTTTATAACAACCACAAAGAACTAAAACAATTTCTGCTGCTAAGCAAAATTTTGCTTATAAGAGCCATATGCAGAATGACAGCACAGATTTTCAAAGCTTCAGCTCTCTATATGCTGAAAGAAGCAGCTTATATTGTAAGTGGGACAACTGTTTCAAACCTGTGTCTGAAGTTCTGACACTCACCTTTATTAAGTTGATCTGATGTTCTGCACAAAGTGCTTCAACTAACTTTACATACGTGGGTTCATCACAATTTGAAGCCAGAACACAAAGATGGGCTTGGCGTCTAAAAAAAATGACAACTGACAAATGTAACTTCAGATGCTGTTCAAACTTTAATAACCAAAACCACAAAGAACAAAACTAAGTACATGCATTTCTAGACAACCACTTCCCAAGTTTAACTTTTGGGTTTGAGACAACACATGGTTCTGAAATACTAAATATACTTTTTAGGTTATCTACTACTTTTTATGTTTTTCCTATATGTAACAGACTACTCATACATTGCTAGCTTTATTAACAGATTCCATTCCAGTTTTCAAAGCTTTTAAAAATCCCACTAAAAAATTCCCAGTCTTTGGAAAAAGGTGTAATGACTAGATCAACAATAGGTCCCATAAAGAACTAGTGTCATTATTAGAAAGTGAGCAAGTTACAAGTTGCTTTTTCTTGCTTACCTCAGCATACAGTAATTTAACATTAGAACTGTAATTATTAAAAGTTTCAATTTCCAAGTCAAGTTGTTGTAAGCTCTTCAAAACAATCTTTTCTACTTACGTTCAAAGAAGCTGTTATGACAGGGCCCCAATTCTAATTAGGCTCTTTGTATACTGTGGTACAATGTTAAGAATACCAAAGGGATACCTGACAACAAAGAGAGCTGTATAGGTCTTCTATGCTTAGCCTAATGTAATTTAACCACTGCAAACAAAGTCAGTTTTATCTGCGGGCTTCTTCATCATGAGTTTCACCAGAATGTTTCAGAAACATTTCCAGGCAAAAGCCATCACACACAAAGGTATATAAACCTTGTACATATATCATCCTCTTAACACACAGCATATGAAGGTGTAGCTCAACTCAAAATAACTCTTAAAAACTACTTGTCAGTCACCTCAGTTGTATTCCTTTTCCATTATTTGGTACCTTGTCTTAGGAGTTTTTTTGCGTACAGGTTTGTCAGACTGCTATTCTCACTCATAAGAAGAGTGAAGGGGTATCCGACAAATTGCTGAGTCATCACTCAAACACTGCAGCATTACACTTGAGCACAGTCTTAGAAGCATGTGCATAAAAACAGACATACACAGGTGTGTATTCATGTGTATATATACACATATATATAGCACGTCAGCCTGGAAAGAAGCCCATAACTAATTACTATGGTTGGCACATATATGACATGCTTAAAATGGTTTAGATATTGTACCAAAGCAAGTATTTACAGCTGCAACACAAACCCCAGAAGCTAGCAAAAAACTGAAGGCAAGCTATGAATTTCAGTTTTTCTTCATAAAACTTGAACCAACTCTTCCAGGTTAAGTCTGACACACAAACTAACCACCCCAATTAAAAACTCAGAAAGTTTTGAGAAGAGTTTATCACTTCCTAAAACACAAGGATTTTGAGCCCTATACTTCCACATACCAAAAGCACCATTCAATTTTCTTCACAAAACCACCCTACATGAAAATTCAATAGCACTGAGGCCACAAAAAGACAGAACCTAATACACTAGATGTTGTTATTCTTGAGTCGCTGAATTTAACATCTGTATTTTAAGATCATAGTTAAAGACTCCAAAACAGACAGCAAAAGACAAAACTCATTAGCGGAAAAACATGTTCTTGCAAAATCTTTCTAATAAACCTCTGGACAAAGTTAGCACTGTGTGTGTTCAACATAGCTCACCCAGTTTTGCAATTCACTATAGACAAAAAGGGAAAACAACACTTACTTGTCCAGGGCTTTGGCTGCTTCACGAATACCACGAGCTAAGCCATCATGGATAAGTGCAGTCTTCAGCACTTCTTGCAGGGCAGTGTTAACATCCATTACACCTCCAGCAGTAATGCTAAAGAGAAGACAGAAATTGCTCTTACAACTATTAGCAAGAGCTTCCCATTCACCTACAAGCATGCAGTCATTAAAAAATCCATTGGAAAAAGCAGCTAAAGAACAAAGTGAAAGGAAAATGCGTAAAAAGACGAACTTAAAAGAAACTAAGAGATTAGGTCCTCCAGGCAAGCCGGCCAGCTGTGCTCTCTCCGCGCTGCCCCCCCGATAGGGGAAGCCCTGCACACAGCCACCCCACAGCCATGCCCCACGCCGAGCACGGAGCCTCTCCCCAGCAGTTAGCAGGCGGCAGCCCCATGGCGGGGCCCGCGCGGCAGTAGCTGCAAGGCCCGACACGGAGCAGCGCGGCCCGCCGAGACGCGGCCCCTCCGCCCGCCACCCCCAACGGCCCCGGCCCCGCTCACCCTTCCTCGGCCATGGCGCTCTCGGTGGGTGATGTCCCCGCCCGGGTTCCTGCTGCAAATACAGACACAGGCCGCCCCGGTGAGTGGCGCCGGCCGCACCGGGACCCCGGCCTGGCCCCCTCCCGCCGCGATGCCCCGCCGACGGCGGGGATTCAGCACGATAGGCCCCAGCGCCATACCGATACTCACCCCGGCTACACCGCCGGCCGCACGCGAAAGAGAGGGCGGGCCTTCCGCCTCACGGTTTTATAGGATACGAGGACCCCAGCCCGCCTGAGCGCGGGGCTGTCCGCCGCGCTGCCTGATCCTTCTCCTCGACCGCCGAGCGCCAGGCCCCACGTAGCTATGGAGACGGCGGCGGGGCCGCGGAGTCTCCTCAACCCCGGGTGCCGGAGCCTGCCCGGCCCGGCCACAGCGAGCGCGGCCTCCTTGGGAGGAAATACGACTTCACCAGCCGGCCAGGGGGCCCAGGGGCCACCTGGGGTGGGTCTCATCGTCATCTCCAGGGCAGCAAGTGCACCTGTTGCTGCTAAAGCGGCTTTAGATGGCACCGTTGCTCAATGTCTGGCAACCTAGAGGGAGCAAACATTGCTGAAATCCCTTGCCGTCAGTCAGGGGGCTTTACAGCACTTGACTGTAACTGAGAAATCTAAAAAGTGCAACCTCACATTCCCATCCCTGTCAGGTGCTCCCGTAGGCTACGTGTGTGTGGGCAATGCCAGGTGGCTCAGCTGTTGTGTGCATGTGCGGCACGGCCACCACACAGAATGTTTGGGATTGGAAGGGACGCCAAGAGATCATCCAGCTGGAGCAGGAACACCTAGATGAGGTTACACAGGAAGGTATCCGGGTGGGTTTTGAATGCCTGCAGAGAAGGAGACTCCACAACCCCCCTGGGCAGCCTGTTCCAGTGTCTGCCCCCCTTACCGTGAAGAAGTTTCTTCTCATATTTAAGTGGAACCTCCTGTGTTCCAGTTTCCACCCATTGCCCCTTGTCTTATCATTGGTTGTCACTGAGAAGAGCCTGGCTCCATCATCATGACACTCACCCTTTACATATTTACAAACATTAATGAGGGCTGCAGCACAGCCACATTTCAAATGTGTTACCTGCTCACATGCTGGCAGTCTGACATGGACTTTTGTCCATCCCATCTGTTTCAGACTTGACAAATTGACTGTTGGGTGGTCCACATATATCTTTGCAAAAAAGCACATAGTGACAAAACATAACAAAAATAAGTAGCAGATATTGATAGCCATGGTTTGTGGCTAATGCAATGGAACACATTTGTCACCAACGTTGTCAGACACCTTTTCTACAATGTGTCCTCCTTTGATCTGCCTGGTATGGTCAAGGGGCAGGCTTAATTAAGGTGGTGAGGAGGCACTGACCACACAGTGACCCACCATGGCTGAGGAGGGCAGGAGAAGGCAGAGAGGGAAAGTGGAAACCACTCCTTTAACTCAGAACTGCCCCACAGCCAGCACAACCTTTCTGAGTCAGGGAAAGGCCGAGCCTGGTAGGGGAAATGGCTGGAGGGCTGCGGCTGCAGCACTCCCAGGCTCCAGCTGTCTTTCTCCTTGCTGATGCAGTTCTGAGGCAGTCAGGTACATAGCCTTTACATCTAGATATCTAGAGGGAGCAGAAGCTAACCACAGCCCTCTGAAAAAGTCACAGAGACAGAAGTGTTGTGTGGGGGCACTCCTCTGCCTGCACTCTGATCTACCAAGGGCAAAGCCAATAGGGACAGCACTGCCTGTTACTCATGCCGACAGCTCCAAGGTGAATACGGTCACCTCCAGCTATTGCATGAAACCATGAACTTGTCCACTGCAGCCCTGAGACAGAGACTCTCGATTAGCAGCACCTGTGGGACATTTGCTCCTGACTTCTCCCATCCTTCTGCCAGAATTGGATTCAGAAGTGTGAAAATATAATTTCCTTCATGTTGCTCAGATTCCATAAAACATGCAAACACAAATAAATTATAATGCCCAATTTCTTTCCCTCCCCCCAGGGAGAATGTTCTTCCTTATTGTGTAAGCCAACACAGACATAGCCAGAGGCCACGAATGCAATTGCAAAGAGCAAATTTATTTTAGTTACCTCACTAGCAAGGGGGTCTCCAAAGAAGCACCTAAGCTCCCAGGCAGAGGTGACACAAGCAGGGATGCAGGCGCTGCAGAATTCAGCTCTGGTAGAAGATCACTGGGCCTGCTGTATTCGCCTGTATTTCAAGGCTTCAAGCAGGTGCAGCCTTGCACTCTTTCTCACAAAGAAGCAGGAATCTCAAACATAATGATAAGGTGCGTTAGAGTTTCTCACAGGCCTATGTTATCTAACATAGAGGTTCTACTTGCCGAGCACACAAGGTCAGTAAAACAATTTGTGTGATGTATGTGTTTTTTCTACACCTCAGGTGTGGTCACTTGAGTGTATTTACAATGATCCTCCTCCCCATTCTTCTGCTATATTCCCATATGCTTATATCCATTTATCACTTAACCTTTTCATACCCCTTAAAAAGCCCCAAAGATGCCCAGTCTATAGAGGAGTTCTTGTACTGGATGGAACAATAAACCATTATCTCTATCAGGGCCATCAAAGGATAACAAGAAGTACTTAGCCAGACATAATACATACCAATATCACTGAATAAGTGCAATATATATTGTGTCCAGGAGGTGGAAATATGCACATCTGAAAGATTTGTATTACAGCAGAAATGATAATCACAGTCAAATTATAATCTAACATTCTAGAAGTAGAATATGCAAGAATAGTTTTCCTAGCACAATTGCAAGAAAACAACCCTGTGCTAAGATAAAAGTTATTTATATGTAGAGGACAGGTTTGCATTAGCACTGAACTCTATATTGAAATGTTGATATAGCAGAGTAGTCATATGTATTTGTGTGTAATAATTAATGGAAGTGTGTGATCCTGTTTGACAATTCACTCCACTGCACAGTGTGTTAATGTGAGCTCAGCGTTCATGTGGGTGCTCTGCACACTGTTGGTACTACTCCACCTATGACACCTTTCTGTCTAGGTTTCTACAAAGAGTAGTGAGTTTCTTAACCTCTGTATTTTCTGTTGGAGTTATGATGACCATTTAGCATCCTGCAATTTAAATGCTGGTATACAGTCATGGGGTATGATATGTTTAAGCCAAGGACTGCAGTCCTGTGCTAAGACAGCACTTCTGGTCCACTCGAGAGTGGGTGATCGGGGTAACAAACGGAGTGCTAGAAAACGAGCTGGCAGATGCAGTGCCAGAGCCTGCCTGGGCTCCAGAGGGCTGACATGGTGTCAGTGTAAATGGCGGCCTGGTGTTTCACTGAGCAGCCAGCCCTATCAAAGGAACTCCATCCTCTCAAGATTTGCTGATATTATAAACAACATCACATGCTGTCTATAAACTTGGATTTGAGGAGAGAAAGAGTAACCATAAGCTGCTGTCACATGATGATCAAGAATTTGGATTCTCACCAGCCAGCTGTTCTGGGCAATCCATTCAGACTCACCATCTTAGAAATGTAGAATCATAGAATTGTTTTGCTTGGAAAAGGCCTTTAAGATCATCTAGTCCAACTGTTCATCTAACACTGGCAAGCCCACCTCTAAACCGTGTCCGTAAGAACCTCACCTACGCATCTTTTAAACACCTTCAGGGACGGTGACTCAACAACTTCCCTGGGTGGCCTGTTCAGTGCCCGGTTGTTCAGTGCCTGAAAACCTCGCTGCATATATTTAAAAATACTTTGGTTATAGCTACCACCCTCTGTGCTCTCCATTCAGTTCCTTGACTCCCATTTCTAGCACGGCAGCCTTCCACTTTTTTCTCCTCTATGATCAAAGTGGCAATTGAAGTTGGGGACTTTTTCAGAAGAGCAGTAGTACTGCAGTGAAGATACGATGGTTCACTATGTCACAGCCATCCTTTTCCTGCTCCTTTTTGCTTTCTCTATTTCTGTCCTCATCTCTTGCTGTGGTAACCTTTATCTTCACCCTGTACTCACCCTGGCAACCATGATCTATCTTTTCTTCAAAATGCCAGACTCAATGACAGCTTAAGCGCTGTGTTGTAAACTTTGGAGACTCAGGAACTGAATAATGAGTAGTTCAGAGAGTGACACAGTATGGTGAGGCAGCCAGGTAGGCAGGTGAAAGTGTCAGTGTCAGTATTACAAACTGCCAAGAAAGGTCCATGACACTGCCAAACTCCGAGCAATCTGTTCTGAATTTCAGTTCTGAACAATCCTTGCAAAACTTATTTCCCTCTGGCATCTGTTTCTAGAAATACAAAGCTCAGGCATGTGCTGATTGCTAATGTCACAAGATAGAATTATCTCATTTTCATTCCAAAACAGACATGATTTCTCAGCCCTGTGGAACATGGAGTTGGAAGCCTTCTTGCAAATAACACCAACGCACATTTCACCCTACTCTCCCCAAACAATTATCTTATTAATTTCCTGGTCACACACTCCGGACAATATGTTCTGTATCATAAATATTTTTTGTGGAGGGCATGCTATTTTTACCCATTTTCTCACCCTATATCCACAGAAGTCCTGCTCATCAGCCCAGAGGGGCGAGATGTGTATTTCCAAGCATGGTAACGGTTCAGAACAGCCAATCATGTGCTGCTACTCAGGAATGCAAGGGGTGTCTGCGTTGAGTTTCAAGTGCCTGGAGGAAGTATGGTGAGACCATTCTGGGGTCTCAGAGAAAGGCCAAGCTATAGCATTTTGGTACAAATTTGGAAAGAAGAAAGACCTTGATGTCATGATAACTGAACAAAAGTTTGCTGGCTTCATTGCCTTCTACAGATTCTGCACTAGACTCTCAAAGGATGTGGTTATCATGTGGTTACATTAGAGTCATTTTAAACTCTTTTCATATACCTGTGTGCAGCCACTGTGACTTCTGGCAAAAGAAATAGTAATATGATGCAAATAAGCAGTGGCTAAGTAATTTCTGGATTGTAATGCAAAAGCACTTCTAAGATCTCTACAAATATACAGAACAATAATAAGGACTACATATTCCCACATATGCTGAGCATTTCAGTATGTCCTGAAGGAAGCTGTTAATAAATAAATTGTTCTTAATATATTTTTTTCTTGTGGACATAAGCAATGGATGTAGATTCTGTTTGCAGTATTTATAGATGCCTAGTGTTCCAAGACTTGAATTCTACATATGATTTGGGATCTGAAAGGAAAGGTATTTTTTTAAAAGTTGCTGCAGACGTCACATAAGTAAGAAAGGCTTGTATGCTTTTAAAAAAAATATTTTTGTTAGATTGAAAAACTATCATGACAGGCTGGTAACAAGTGCCAGTACAAATGTCAGCAAATATTTATAGCTATTTTTACAGCTTCCTTCTTGAAAAGATACGAAGAATTAACAAACGTATTCCATCAGCCAGTTTCTTCTTACAGTGAGCAGTGCATAAGTAAACTGTATGCACACATAGGGAGTTCATAGCCCTGTTTTATTATTGCAGCCACAGCTCATGCTAACCACAGTGCATTGCTGCTACTTCACACTCTGCTACTTCACACTCTGTGCCTTCTATTGCACACATTGGCTTTGTGGAAATCTGACTTGATAGGCTTTGTTGGATTAGACATTGCTGGCATGTAATTATTAATGAGAGGAAGACTGGGGTTTGAAAGTAGTTGGAAACTGTTGAGTGAGAGTCTAGATTGAAAAGAGCAAGTAGAGTGAAAACCATTTCAGCTCCTGAACATAATTGTCTATCTCTAGACACAAAATGAAAGCTTTTTTTTCTCTCCATCATTTTTAATCTCTCTCTACAAGTTTATCTTGTTTGCTCCATTCACATGTCATGCTTTGCTTATACCACCTTTTTCTTATTATCCTTTTGCCAAACTCAGGATGACTTGCAAGTGCTCTTCCCCCTTTTTTTTTTTTTTGGCGGGGGGGGGGGTGGGGGGGTGGTAAGGCTGTTCAAGATGCAGTATCAACAAAAAGGATTTACATTTCTCTCTTTTTTTCTGGAGGCAGGCAGGAAAAGATCAAGGTAGTTTTTAGAGATTTTTTAACTTCACAGCCACAGTAGGTGCCACACACAAGATATTGTCAAAATAGGTTTCGGCAAAGGAATGTGTGGTTGTTGCTCTTTGTGGCTGCTAAATACTTTTAAGGTTTCCTAATTTTATGATAAGGAAGTAATTCTGCTTTTTTCTGTCACATGGAGTGTGGGATTCTAAAATTTGGTACATGGCAACACTTGCTCTGAAATGTCCTTATTATGCGTCTTAATAGTATAGCTAGTAAATTGATGGAATACTGATGGCCTAGTTAAAATAGTGCTCCCAAGAAGTAATTACAAATTTTCTCTTCGTGTTCTGTCTTTTATCACATTTTGGTGAAGTCCCCAGCTCCTTCATCACTTTCTTCCTTTCATGACAGGAACTTGTGCCAAAGGCACAAGTGATATCACCTCTTCCTCATAGCCAGCTTGTATTTACTCCTGGGCAGCTTGTAGCTATTAATTCTTGGGACAACTTTGTCATTCAGCTCTTCTGTTACTGTTTTATGGTTCCTGTAACTTGCTGGAGGCTGTGAGGATCACCAGTGATCTTGTTTGTTCTACCAGTCCTAAGAAGCTATCCTGAATCTCCGTTTGGTATGGAAGAAAGAGGTGTTAAAGTTCTTTTTAAAATAAATGGATGCTTATGCTTACAAGGCAAATCAGCAGTCCTACAGTAACTCCCAGCAATGCCTGAAGAATCTTAGTCAAGTTGGTCCAAAGTGGTTAAGTTCTCAGGAAATGTAATTGGGTTAGTCAGCTGTAGCAATACAGAGTCCCTGAAGCTGATGACTCCTTTACCACACAAACTTTGTGGGATATACCCCTTGGGTCCCTGATGCCAGCTCTCAACAGTCCCTAGCAGTCACAGTAACATATTATTCATAAACTGAGCTAATGTTTTAATACACTTGGGATTTACACTTCCATCATGAAGCTTTTCTATAACATGTACAGTTCCACTTGTCGGAAACGTCTTTCTTATGTTGAGGTGAGGTACAGTTGTATTCAGCAAATACCACTTGTTCTTGTGACAGCTTTGTCCTCTTACCTGTTTGGTTTTCTTCACCTGTAACTCGTTGCAGCCACTGTACCAAGATGTGCCAGGTGTGCAGCGTACCCTGAGAGCCACCACGTTATCATCAGACTGCCCAAAGCCCGGCGCCTGCTGTCACCCTGTGTGCTCTCCCCGCCCGGGCTGGCAATCCCCGCTGGGCACAGCACCCCCAGCACTCCCGCTGCCTCCCGGCGGTGCCCGAGGCAGACGCGGCCGGCGGGGCGCCGAGCGCTGCGACCGCCCCCGCAGGCGGAGCATGCTCAGTGGCGGCGGCCGGAGGTGGCGCGGCCCCGGTTCGCTGCCAGCCCGGACGGCGGAACGTGTTGCACCGCGCCGTCCGTGGCGGGCGCGACGCTCTTTCCCCCATGGGTAGCCGGGCGGCGGAGGGCGCGAGGAGCCGGCGGCCCTCAGGTGGGAGGCGGGGAACGCTCTGTGTTTCTCTGGCGGTGGTCGGGGGGCAGCTGCCGCGTCGCGGGCTCTGCCTACTGCGTCTGGGCCGGCGCTGAAGGGCGGCTCCGCAGCGCCGGAGCCTGCGCTGGGCAAAGGAGCGGGCGTGCGGGCGGGTTTCTCCCCGAGGCTGGCTCCTGCGGTGCCGTACCGGGGCTGTCCCCGGCAGGTGTGCGGTCGCACGGCCGCTGTGCGCCCCGGGGGACGCGCCTGGTGCCGGGCTGGAAGCGCGGCGGGGCCGCTACTGAAAAAGCCCGTGCGCTGTCGGGGTGGCCGCGGGGCAGGTAAGGTGCCGTCTTTACGGCAAAGTCTGCACTCCTGTACGAGGAGGAAAAGTTGTGTGGCTTGATTGAGTTCCTCAGAGCTGGGAGGGTAGAAGTTTTATGGGGTGTTAATTTTCAAACCTGATTTGAAAATTCTAATTCTATCAGTTTGTAACTTTTGTTTTTTTTTTTTCTTTTGCATTTTAAGATGATAGTATGCCAGAAGCACCTGGTACAGAATCAAGAAGGCTTACGAGAGAACAGCTATTTACAATGGCTGCAACAGCTTCTATAAACTTCAGTTCAATGATATGCTATTCAATCCTGGGACCCTTTTTCCCTTCAGAGGTAAACCAACAATTTAGCCAGCTGCCCTTTAGATTGTTTTTTGCGTGTTGAAACTTTAAAAAGGATCTTGAACACTGTGGCACGTGTATGGCTATCTGTAAGCTTTGCGGGGGTCTTCTCAGTTGTGGGAATTCATAGTGATAGCCTGATGTTGGCTAAAATAGGCTAGAGTGTATGTAAAGGTGACCTGGATCCTGTCCATGTACTAATTAGTCTTCCCTGTGGCTGCAGAGAAGACAGCAAGCCAGTGGTATGAGATAGAAGTTGAAACAAATGCTTGGAGAAGTAAAATCGTTTTGGAGAATAGTGTTGCATAGCAGTTTGGTAGTAGAGCCGAGATTAAAGCTGCCTGTGTCCTGGCTTGTATTTCAGTGCCTTAGCCACTAAATGACCTTTTTTATTTATAGCTATCTCTCTGTTAACTCATGCTGGGCCATCATTCACTGCATTAAACTCCCTGACCCATCAACTGGGGGGAGAACGAAATATCTCTGCTTATGTTGGGTGAATACAGTGTTTTAATACAGGATGAAAAAAAAAAAAAGGTCATGGTGCATTTGCAGCAGAAATCCCTTTCTCTAATGACTAAGTTGTTCCGAAGTATTAACGAAGAAATGTTAAAATTATTTTTGCTCTAAATATTCCTATGTACTGCTTGTACCTAAGTGTGTTTTGCCAGTTGGATAAATAAAAAATTTGCTTGGTGCTTTTTATGGGAAAGCGAGATACAGTGAAGATAAGAGGTATCTCGGCTCACTGCCCTCTCAGCACGCAAGGGATCAAAGCTCTGTAGCTAGCTCTTTTGCATGCCAGCTGAAGCCACCTGTATAAAGTCTGGTGGCCTGTTCAGTAGTTCAGCAAACAGCACCGTGTTTCTGTTCCTTGAGGAATGACTATTGCTTTTCCTTTGATTATGTACAGCTTAAACAGAAGCGCAACATGTCTTAAAATTGCTATGTTGTTACCTTATGAGCCCTTACTGCCTTTGAGAAAGGAAAATGTTTTGTAACTGCACTGATGGAGAATTTAAAAAAATTGAAATGTACAAGGCATGCACGTTACCTCAAGAATTTGCCTCCGTCTTTACACAGTTGTGATCTTCTTCACAGGCAGAAAAAAAGGGTGCCAGTAACAGTGTTGTTGGCCTGATTTTTGGATGTTTTGCTTTGGTCAATTTCTTGTCATCTTTAGTCTTGGGAAATTATGTAAGTATGATTGAAGCTGTAACTTATTTCTGTGATGATATGGGTTGGTATATGAAGACAGTTCTCTGAGGCTGAGAAAAGCAATGTCTCTCTTCAGTGGCACTGCTGCAGGCTTGTGTCTGCAGTAACTGGAACCTGGCCATTCGGTTGGAATCTGGTCTATGTCTTGTCAGTACAACTTAAAAAGTTACTCTTCTACAGCACTTGAGGGTGACATAGGGTGGTGGACATCCAGCTGTTTTGTTTTATCTCGTTAACTGTTCTGTTTGCTTCAGAGTAACCTGCTGAACAATTCTCCTTTCTTTTACCTCCTTTCTCCCTACCCCCCATTTTAGTTACTGCACTTATTTATATATTTTGTTTGCCTTCTTAAGGTGTATGGGTTTGTTGTTTTTTTTTTTTTTCTGTTTTTGTTGTTTGTTTGTTTGTTTGTGTTCTTTTTTCTTTAGTTAGCTGCACCCCTTCTTTTCTGGTATGTTGTCTTTTGCTTAACATTTCCCCCTGTAATGACTCTTGGCTGCTTAACTTGGTTTCCACTTCATTACATAGCAATATTAGATAAGTATCTCCAGTTCTTGCAACTTCAGTTTTCCCACTGATTCAGGACTTTTCTCATGCTGGAGAAATTACTAATAAATTATATAGCAGTTTGTTTATATGCTGGAGCACTGCTGTACATGCATTTTTGGCTAGGGCTACTGAAGATCATACCCTAAGTTGGGGTTGCTGCAGTGTCTTTGCTGACCCCACCGTGGATGATTTTCTCTGGTGGTGAGGTGGCTCATCAAGGTGTCACACAAGTGCCTTTGGTAAGTCCAGTCACGATGCCTGTGATTATGGCATGACCCTCACCAAAGTATTGTGCCGGGGGAGAGAGGATGAGCACACCATCCTCACTGCAGCTGGGTGAAGTGAGCACCAATAGCAGTGGACAGTCCAGCAATCAGAAATCCTGATGGTTTCAGTGAAACTCTGCAAAATATGGGCTTCGGTAATGATGGTTGAAACACAGGAACTTTGTCCAGACCTGAATAAGAAAAGAGTCTGAAATACCTGCTTCTCTTAGGGGAAGTTACAGAACAGAATTAGAAGCTCAGAGTTAATTTGTTACAGGATTGAGTGAGCTTTATGGAGTGGTTCTTGTTGTCCTTCACCCTGGTGATGGAGTCTTAAATGAAGGAAGGTGGGGGTCCTTTGCCTCATAATGAATGGAGAAGCCTGAAGCTACCATGCTTCCTATGCCAAAGCTTTGTGCTATTAAGGGTTGTGATAAGTTTGCTTTAAAATCGGGTTCTACTGACGCTCCTGAGCCAGATATTGCTGACTTGGCATCAGTGGCACTGCTGGAGGGGGTATGCATTAGTTTCTGTTTGTTTATAGCGAGGAACGCTGCTGTAAACTGCTGCTCTGCAGAAGGTGCAGCATGGCACTGTGAAATGGTTAACTGCAGCATTGTCTTACCGTTCTGAAAACTGGGTTAAGTCACTTAACCGTTTAGAATATTTTTAGGTTCAGTATTGCATGAAGGCAAACCAGCAGGAGCAGTATCTCCAGATCTTTTAGTCACATATGCCCATAATGTTTTGATTTCTTAACAGTAAATTACTTTGAAAGACTTTTGATTTAGGCTTGAACTAATAATATGTAAAATGGTATTTAATTTACAGCTTACGCATATTGGAGCAAAATTCATGTTTGTGGCAGGGATGTTTGTTTCAGGATGTGTGACCATTCTGTTTGGGTGAGTAATTTTTTTTTTGGTTGGTTTTGTTGTATTTGTCATGTAATCATTGTCATCCGTATGAAAAGATGGACACGAAACAAAAGTGGAAACTCTTGGGCATGTTTTGGGTGTTGGTTAGGTCACGTAACTTTTTGCGTCTTTGTTTTTCAACTGTCCCATGTAAAGCAGAATGAACGCTTGTCCCTATCAGTAGACTTCAAAGCCTATTCAGTACTTTGAAAGCAAAGGAGGAAGATTCTACATATTGAAATAACTACCATAGTTGATGAACAGCAAGAAGTCTGTCAAAGTGCAGCAATAACAGAATTATTTATGCGTAATGTTTTAATTATTCTTTTCTTAAAAATATGGAGTGCAAACGAGAAGCTTTACCTGTCAGGCAGAGAAGGTAAGGCACTCATTTTAGCAAAATAAAAGTTTTATTAACAATGAAGGAAGCTCTTACTAGGTAGTTGTAACTCATTGCATTGAAGTCCTTGCACAGTTGCTTGGAAGAGCTGTGAAATACAACAGAAGATGGCTTTGGATTTTTTCACAGGTTAGATTTTTTGTGCTCTTTCTACCACCAATGAAAGGGAAAAAGGGGAAAGCTGCCAGAAATAGTTTGGTAGAGTTTGTGTGACTTCACTGATGCTTTTCAAAAAGATGTGGCAACTGAAAGCATTGAGTGTCTCATAGCTAAGTCTTTTAATAAGTAAGAAATTATGCTTCAGGGCCTTTTGTAGATGACTTGCTGCATCCTCAGAGTTCTTCATTTATGTGGTGGTTTGTTTGTTTCGTTTTCAGAATGTTGGACAAGGTACCAAGTGGGCCAATGTTCATCGGTTTGTGCTTTTTAGTAAGAGCAATGGATGCAGTAGGTTTTGCAGCAGCAATGACAGCATCATCTTCAATCCTTGCAAAGGCATTTCCCAATAATATAGCTACTGTCCTGGTAAGTGCAAAAAACAACGTTACAGCTAGGTACCTGCAATATGATAAATTGCCAGTAGGCAGCCTAAAACTAGGTGGAAAAAATCTGCTGTGTCATATGCAGGGCATATTTGAAATAAACACATAATGTTTGTAATCTGGAATCACAGTCCTGGAACAAGTTTAGACCTTAGCACAACTCCGATTAGATATAAATTAAGCAGTATGTATTGGTTGCTTATGTTGTGAAAACAGCTGAGGATTGATGGCAATAGTTATCTCCTCAGGTGAAATCAGACTATTAAAATGCTAATACAACTTTTAGTGACGACTACTACTACATGGATACTAAGAATCCATGTGGGTTGATTCAGTAAATTTGATTAATTCATTCAAATACTATTGATTTAAATGAATGAAAGATGCAAAACTGGAAACTATTTTATTTTTCTAATCTATTGATGCAAGTGATGCATGAGGAGAGCTAGAACGTCTTGAAATCTGGCCATCAACAACTCATTTCAATTAGAGATATTACCCTTATTTGTTTGTGTTTTATGGTGTTAGGAAAAAAAGAAGTTTTGTATATAATAACTTACTGCTTTTTTTTTTTTTTTCCCAAGGAATTCTGGTTTTAAGTCAAATATAGCCTGACAGAAATAACTGGTTTAAACTTTAATGAGTGAACAAATGTTAAGAAAATCCTTCAGAACATTTAATAAAATTGAAACAGTGCTTTTATTAATATTGTTGCTAAGCTGCATAATTACTTCTATAAATAAATGTCTCTAAAAAGATGACCTCTGAAGTAGCAAAAAAATTACTAAATTGCATCTACAGTGAGCAGCTGGCAGTTTCTTTGGAAAGCAGGTTATACATTGTAGTTGTTTTGGATATATTCAGTCAGTAAGGCTGAAGTTTGCTGTTTGCATGATTTAAAATGTAACTTAATAGGTAAGTAAAGTAACCTTGACTTAAAGGGACTTAGTTATCTGTTGTATAAGACGACTTTAAAATAAATTAAATTCTGTGGTGGCAGCACAATAAACCTGAGCAGAGCTGAAAATGGTATGTGGGGATGAAGGTCACCTCAAGACCAGGATCAAAACCACTACACAGCTGTGGTGTGGTAGCTACCTTTGTTTAAAATCTAGAAAGGGTGCTGTCAGAAGACAGATCACTTTTAAAAATTGGTCTGCCATATTATATACTCTGATATCTTGTTCTGCATGACAATAAATGCTTTTCAGATTCATTCATGTAGAGTTACTGTCCTTAAACAGACAGGATGGAGAGTTCTTGTTACTGTGAGCTCTGCTCATGACAGAGGCAGGAGGCAGAAGGAAGAGTCGATTAGATAAAGCAAGGTGCCTCCTATGGTAAAATCATAAAGCCTGAAGGAATGGATGAGGGATTTTTAACATTGTTTTCCATTGCCCTTCTTGATAGCACTAGATACTGAGAAATACTTTTTCTCTCCTTACCCTTTTGGTACCAGTTTTCAGCCCACCTTTTACCCCTTGGATACCCTAGAGCATGATTGGGGAAGTTATTAAATGTAGACATGTCAGCCTTGCTGAAGTGAAAAGTTCAGCATCTGTCAACATGATCGCTCTGTTGGAGGAGGTATGAGCTTCAGAACAAAAGCAATATCAGTTTTTTTACAATATCAGGTTTACCTTATTCTCCCCTGATCTGCAGTAATGCAAAGCCTCAGCTTCTCTCCCTCCCCAATAATTAATAATTCATTAACTTAGGCTGTACATCATTTAGCCCCTCTAACTTGAAGTCCCACCATTCATAAATATTTGTTATGGTTGGTAAGAAACACAAGTAAAAGCATTATTTGGATGCAGTTACGTTAACTCATGAGCCTTCTATGTGTTGAATTTTACCAAAATGTCTCAAATCTATCTAGAACAGTTTTTAAGGACTTGCTAGTCATATGCTGTTGCTAATTATTCCTTTTCCTAGGAAAGGAAAAGGCTGGGACCCTAGACTGACCTATGGTAAAGAACTTGCATGTTGCTGACTGTGCCCACTCTTGGGCCACTCTGACTTGTATCAGTAAAATTACAGATGAGGATGAATCCCTATACCATCTTCCTGGGTCCCAAAAGTTAGCAAAACTTTAACTGTAAGCAGTGATTACCACCAGTTACTACTTGTTAAAAGGGGGTGGTCTAAACACTGATTAGTCAAGTATTGAGGCCAATGTTGACAGTGGTAACTATGATTAAACACAATATTTAAGTGTAACTGTATTATTGTACTTTTGAAAATTATTATCTTATAAAAGGTGGCAGATTATGAAATTATAGCTAATATAATCTGAGTTATCCCCGCTGCAGTTTCACTGTTGTCTCCTGCCCCTAGTCAGTAAATTCAAGTGGTCGGTTATCGACAGAAAGCTTTAACATGTACCTCATCCCATGGCATAATGACCCATCCGAGTTGGTTGATTTTTTTTTTTTTTTTTTAATTTTTTTTTCTTCCTTTATTTTTCCTCCTTTAGGGCAGCCTTGAAATTTTTACAGGACTTGGACTGGTGTTGGGCCCGCCTTTAGGTGGCTTTTTGTATCAATCATTTGGTTATGAGATCCCTTTCATTACACTGGGATGCATAGTGTTGACCTTGGTGCCTGTGAATATGTGCATATTACCAAAATACGGTAAGCACCCTTCCTCCTGCTTCCTTCACTCACCTTTATTTCTCATATATATAACTGTGTTTTAGGAAAATATCAGTTTCTGGAGTCGTATCCAATTCAGAAGGGAAAGCTTCAGCTGAATCAACTTGTGATCTTGATCAGGCTCTTGTTTTAATGCGAAATTAATGCGTGCAGATGGCCTGGAATGAATCCACCATCTCATGCCCATCTCTGCAAACAGTAAGAACTCTGTGTGAAAGTGAACCAAGATAAACTTTTGTTTTCTTTTGTCTCTTTAGTTTCAGGGCTTGTAAAATATCAGTTGTATCTTCTTAGTGTCAGTTTGTTATTGCAGCTAGTTGAAGAAAAGCTGGAGATAGATATCTATTTTTTTTTCACCTTGAACAAAGTAACTTGACAGGTTTGTGAGGTTAATAGTGGGGGGGAAAAGCAGAATTATAGGGTGAACAAAACGGGTTTATTTGTACTGAATAGTTCAAGATCTGATTAATGTGAAGTAATGTTAAAATTAATAAATGGGATGTTTAACTAAAGTGGTGGAGGTCCTAAATTTTATTACATTTTAGATAGACCTGTTTGGACATAAAGTTAACTTAAAGATAAATCTTCACACAAGATCATAGTTGCAAGGTTACAGTTCTGATAGTCTTTTCTATTTAAAAAGCGACTTTTAAACACAGCGGGTGTTTGTTTTCTTTTTTCCTATTAAATATGAAAACCTTGCAGAATAACCTCATGTATGCTGGCTTGTAGAAGAAACTTAGTCGTTAACCACGTGCTGCTACTACTGGCCTCCCCACCACCTCCACAAGCTCGGAAATTGTATGGACTCATGACATTACTGGCCAATTTGAAACTACAATAAATAAATGTTAGCTCTGAGCTGGTGGATGCTAATGAATTAAAGTTAGTTCCATGTATACTTTGAGACCATATTTGACTAGTAGAGTACCATCAGCATTGGAGGAAAGCGTGACTTAGAAATGACACGTAACCATGACATCTGAAAGAACTGAACAAACAAACAAATTGAACACATAGGAGATCCGCATGACTGGCTGCTTAAAAATTTGGACAAATCTGAACTGATAAATAGCAATCTTTTTATTTTACTCTCAAAGCATGTTTCTTTCAATATGAATTGTTGCTTGTGTTTGTTTTGAGATTTTCATTGCGTAAGGGCTAGTGGAGAAGTGGCTGTACTTTCATGTAATTGGGAGTAGTACATTTGTTCTTTTTTAAGTTGAGGATTTGCAGTATTGGAATCTAAACTGTCTACTCTTCTTTTATTCACCTCTCAAATTTGAGGTTTTGATGTAAAAAATAGTGTAGTACATAATGGTCTACTATTGACTTTCATTTGTTAGATAACAAGAGTAAAAGGAGTAGAAAAAGGGAAATACTGATTTATTTTCTGAAGCAAGAAGATCAACCATGAGCTTATGCTGCTGAAAGTAATGCAATTTGCCTCCCTTTTTTCTTGAAACAGATTCAGTCCCTAGCAAAGACTCCTTTTGGAAGCTAGTTCTTCTGCCGAAAGTCTTACTTCTCTGTCTTACTATATTTTCTCTAAGTGCATGCTTGGGCTTTTTGGATCCCACAATGTCTCTATTTATCCTAAAGCAGGTAAGTCCTGTTAACATGCAGGGGAAACCTGACTTGCTAAGTAGTAATTAACTGGTTATAAATGTGGTTTAAATATCCCAAACAAAATGAAGCCTTATCAAAATACACTGTTCTAATTAGCTGTTAATAATTTGATTTCCAGTTAATTTGATTTCCACGGTATTGACAAATCACAACTTCTGTTTACACCATCTGTTGTGGCTGGGTCTCTGTAACTTTGAGAATGAGGAAATATAGGGCCTTTAAAACACATGTTTTTTCCACTTAATTGGCTTTCACCTGCAGAGTGCCTTCTCTGAACAGGGCATAATGGCTGGTTTTGTAGACTAGGGACTTTTTCCTCCTTTCTGAAAGCAAATTCTGTAAAATTGCACCAGTCATTTACAGCTTGTATCTCTTGATGTGGATATTTAGTGGATAAACTGATTTCAACTATGTAGCCTGCCAGGTGACTCCTTCACTCACTCATTAAAAAAAAAATGCTATTTTATTTATTTATTTTAAATTTAATTTAGTATTTATTAATTTGTTTCCTACTTAATTGCTTTTATTTATTTTCCCCATGGTGTTTATGGTAATGAATTTGAAGTAAACAGTTTATGATGCTGTTCCTGTGTGAAATTAAGCCATGCTTTTTGAGAGGTTTATTTATTTATTGTTTTTCCAGGGAATAGCATTTCAAGTGTTGTAGTGCTCCTACTTTCCCTCTGTCTAGTCCAGCATGTAGAGCACTCATCCAGGGTGGAGGTAACTTGGTGCTAACCTCTGCCATCAAAGGAGATGTGGATGTATGTGTTCCACCATCCAGGAGCGTTTTGTGATTATCCCACTGTAGAATATTCTACACTGGTGTGGCTCTTCTGCTTTCCCTTTGCTCTGTGCTAAGAGCTACTTGCCATGAAAGGGTTTTAGCCTAATTGGCTAGGTGTTCTAATCGCTAAATTAGAGTTACTATCATGTGCCTGCAATATGGCAAGGAAATAGTGAATATTTACATAGCCCATGGCACATGAAATATCTTGGAATTCCTTCTAACTGGTAGTTAAAGCACTCATTTGGAAAGTAGTATGCTTTTGGTTCATTACACATTTTGTTTCAATACAGAAATGTGATTGCATTAGGAGAATATAGACCTCAGGGTTTTTCAAAAGGCCTCTTACTCATAAAAATCCTCCTTTGGTTGAAAAGCCAGAGTTGTGTTTTATAGCACTACTTAGATTCAGATGCACTGATTAGCAGTGGCTGACTACTGTATTTATGCTTTTCTAAGTGGAAATATAATTGGATGGGATAAGTAAAGACTAAATCCATCTAAATTCCAGTGTCTGAAGTGTCTGTTTCAAATGTGCCAGTATTAATGTTAGAATCCAGTGTGCTGGCATAGGGGCATAGAATAATCTTTCCTCCTGAGATAATTCAGGCTTTTCTGAGTACACTTATGTCAGATGTTTTCATTCCATGCCTAGAAATATAAGGGAAGGAAACCGAAGCTCTGTTGTTGACATCAAGTACTTGAAAAGACTCTGTATGGTATCAGTAAGATACTTAAAATCATGCCTTTCAGTATTTTGACCTAAAATGTAATTCTTGGATTGTCCTGTAATTCATGTGGCATATATGGTTTGTTTTTGTGTTTTGTCTTCCCATAGTTCAAACTCCCAGCTGGTTATGTGGGCTTGGTATTCCTTGGTTTGGCGCTCTCGTACTCCCTGGCTTCTCCCCTCCTTGGATTCCTAAGTGACAAACTGCCAGTGAGTACTACTCTGCTGTTTCTGCAGGGTTGTCAAGCACTCTGTGCATTTAGTTAAAACTGGGAGACTTCTCATATTGAAGCAGTGGAGGTAGGCCTGGTCCTGCACGGGGATTTCTCTTTCATGACCTTGCATGTGCACTGAATACTGCCCGCTTGAAGGTCTCTTTTGCAAGGTCCGGGTAATGTCCAAAATAGTAAAGGACGTCAGACAAGTATCCTGCAGTTGGAATGTATTGAGCTTTTCCAGTGGACTCAGCACAATCTAGTTCTAGCCAATATGGAATGGAGTGTAGGAAAACATGTCCCAATTATTCATGGTTTTATTCACATCTAATTCTATCAGCTTTTGAGAAGAGGAGTAAAATTGTTCAGGTTAGCTGTATTGAGTTTGTCTCTTTAAAAGTGTAATATCCAAATTAAGTCATCACACCGACTGACTATCGTTCTCTAGCTCTTAACTGCACCATAGAAAGACTTTGACAGTGATATACCCAAAGCTGGCTGGTTTACAATCACTGCTAATTGATCAAAGAAACTTACACTTTGAATACTTTGAATGAAGGACAATGCCAGTTTTCTGACACGTTTTTTTTTCCCCCAACACAAACTAATAGTGGCCTTTGTACATGAGAATTGCATGCAATGCTACATTATATTTCTTATACTAAAGAAGAGTAAGATATAAAATACTTTGCTAACAGAAAAGCACCCTTACTCAGTGCCCTGAAGAATTTCTGTATTAAGCAGCGGCTGCCAGGGATTGCATTGGTGGCAAGGAAACATGAATTGAGCATTTCTTCATGGTGTTCAGAACTGACAGAGGAATTGTGTATTCCCAGTTTGTGTGTAGTGATGTTCTTTACAGGACACATACTTTTCAGAAGGCGAAGATTTAGAAGAGAGGTATTAAGAAAGACAAAATAGTTACATTACAAATTCACATCTTTAAATTATGCACTTCTTCCTTTTCTTTCACAGCACCTCAGGAAGTGGTTGCTGATAATTGGAAGCTTAATGACAGCAGTGTCCTTTTTCATGTTAGGACCTGCTCCCGTGCTGCACATTGAAAGGTACAGAACTGCCTCTTCTTGAACCTGTCCCTTTATGTGATGTTTTTGTGATATGTATCATGACCATAGCTATGTATGTCCACAAGTCTATAATTAGCACCTCTGAGCATGAAACAGGGGTTTGTTGGTTTGTTTTTTTTTGTTTGTTTTTGTTTGTTTGTTTGGGTTTTTTTTGTTGTTTGTTTGTTTTTGTTTTTTCTTTTTTTAAAACATGAAGCTTTGAATATAAATCAGTGGAAGCATCTGAAAATTGAGATTTTACAGCTTTGTAAAATAGATCCATTTACTTTTTACTGTTAGTGTGTTTACTCATGTTAATGTGTATGGTGGGAAGAATGCTGCTTTTTATTTTTCTTTCCTCCAAATTCTGTGTCATTTTGAGTGCAGCAAAACAAAGCACTCTCTCTGTTTTATTTTCCAGTGTTCTCTGTTTCATCAGTGTTTCTTAATTATGGGCTTCATTTGCATGGCTGTACAGCAGTATTGATTTTTCTTCTCTCCATATATAGATTACTGAGGAGAATGCCAGGCTACAGCTTTATTTTCAGCTAGCTAAATAAGACAATGCATGTTGCACGTGAACCCTCTGTTAGCCTATCTCTCAAGTTAATTCACAGCAAAACACTCTGCTACATTTACAGAACAGCTGTACAGTCCTTTTGTCCTGGGTTATATACTCTGTTAGAGATGATTATAGGCTTGCTGATGTGCAGAATTAGTAAACTCTTCCTTGACTTCTAATTTTTAAAGAAGATTTTTAAAGATTTGAAACTGGTGAGATAGTACGTTTGAGTTGGTGAGAAAAATAAATCGGTAAAATATTCAACATTCTTTAGCTAAGTCTATTTGGTTATTAGGCTACAAAATTTTAGCTACAAATCCTTCACTTGTGCAACAAACCATGTCTGGAGCTTGGACATAGGTATTGCTGAGTTATGCTCACCTGTCTACCTCTTCTCTATGTGCTCCTCTTAAAATGAGCTATATTTTATGAGGAAATATTTAATTTGAGCACAGGATTTTCAGATTCTTGTACAAAGATTGTTGTGGGTGGGTTGCTTTTTTTCGTTTGTTTTTCTTTAAGCATAGAACTGTATTTTCAAGTCTTAGAGTTCAATCAGAGTTATTTTTGTCTTCAAGTAATCTAATTTTCTGGTCAGTCACAGAGAGCTGATATAACAGCCTTCACTCAAATGGGGTCTTTATTTGAAAAGAGTCTTCAGCAGCTAACTTCTTTTAAATGCCTCTTTTTCAGTCAGCTGTGGATGTTTGTGCTAATGCTGGTTTTGCTTGGGTTTTCCATTGGCATGAGTGCTATCCCAGTGTTTCCAGAGATACTGCACTGTGCATAGTAAGTAACTCAGTCCAACACATATTTCATGTTACTGACAGTAGGAAACTGCAACTGATTTTCAGCAGTGAATATGAAATGGGGTTTTGGTGTGGCTTTTTGCCCTCCTCTTTGAGACAAAGGCAACAAGTAACACTAAAATGTTTCTGTTACTTTTGTTGTCTTAGTTTTTTCTGACTGAGCAGCCCAGTCATTATACTCCAAATATAATTTTGTAAATGTTGTTTATCTCAGTACTATGGACACATTGAAGTCCATCAGACCGTGGGACCCATAGCATGGGGTGACCTGTGTGTGATTTCATATACATGGGATTTATTTCAGCTTCTGAAGGCAATTCATAGCAAGCATCTTTCACTGGATTTTCAGGCTGCATTTGCTTTAACAGCTGCATCTACAGGAGTTGTACTTGCTCAAAGTACAAGGTCTGTAATGTGGCTTGGCAGCAATTACCTGGAAGGGTCTTGATTTATTAGTATGTTCCTCTTGGAACAAGGTCTTCTTAAAAGCCACCTGTCACATCAGAGGTGAGGAGCAGAACTGCAGTCCTTCAGAGAGGCAGTGAAGAGCAAAGTACTGACTAAACAGACATGATTCCACTGTACTCTTTTGCTTGTTAACTGTTTATGTTGGTAGTAAATTGAAAGGAGGGTAAAAAACTCTCTATAGGGAAGACTATAGACTGAAACACAATATTTTATTATACTACTCTAACTGGTCTGTCTTTTTGCAGTGAGAATGGATTTGAAGAAGGTCTGAGTCTGCTGGGACTGGTGTCTGGGCTCTTCAATGCCACGTGGTCCCTTGGGTAGGTACACGGTCACGTATTTGTAAGCTAGGAGTGTTTGGTTGTTTTGCGCTATTGCCACATGAAATCTTGCTGCATTATGACCAGAAGTCTTGCATTGCAGTCCTTGTGTTGACCTTGATTCAAGAGGTTCTTGTTAAACAGGTGCCTCATGGACATGTTTTAGCAAAGCTTTTTACCCAGCAAAGGAATGGACTCTGAACTTGTCTTCCTTGAAATATATAGCCCTGCATATCAAAAGCTGCAGTGATTAAGTGGATGTTAGCATGCACTTCTGTGTGATTATTTTTGTTGAGACTGAAATAAAAGCTTAATATAGAGAGAGGTGGACCCTAATATATTTATAAAGCTAAGTCTACCCACATGGTATCTGCTCCTGACTAATTCTCTTTTCCCTTTTTCATTTTCCACATTTCCTCCTTTTGTCTGGGACAGCTTAAGGTAGAATCTTTCAGCCACAGCCATTATTTATGGTCTGTGTTTGCATAGCTTAGCAGAGTGTATTTGTGTTTATTATCCAGTGGTCATCACAGAAATAAGTGAAAGGTACTGCTGGCTGAGTGAAGCTTCAGAGTTGTCACTCAGTGTGAAGTTACAGAATTCCCCTATTGACATTCACTTCCAGGATTTTTTATCTGCCCCTGGAGTCCTCCGTGCCTGCAGGTGGGTTTCAGTGGTATGAATTTGCACCATTTTTCCAAGCTAATTGATGTTCTAGCTGTCCTGTTTATTTGGTGTAGAGTTCAGTACAGATATAGGTTTTATGAAGTTACCAAACCACAGTTTTATGCTGTTATCAAACATGGTTTTATTATGTGACTTGCTTCCAGGAAATCTCTCTAGTTTTATGCAGTTTTGTCCCTTTCTGTAGTGAGGTAGCTTATCATGTAAAATGTTTTATAAAGTGACAATAGTTACATAACCTTTCATGGCCTTCTTAGACAGGCATGAAGGTGCAGGGCAGTTACATACAGCTCAACCTTGCAGTGACCACGTCTGTCACAGCATGCCTTCCCATCTGCCTATATCCATCAGTATTTCGCCTTGACATTTGGAAGGTTTACATTTTGAGGGATGAGAGTTTAAGTTTCTTTTATGGTAGAATTGATTGGTGTAGATGTCCTGTTAGAACATGGTCCTAAATGGGGCCTCTAAGCCATTCCAGATACAGAAAAAAGTGCATTCAGCTTTCTGATATGGATCCTATTTGTGGCTGAAGAGGTAACTAGACAGGTTTACTGGGGCCGTGGCAAACAAAGAATTAGTACTTATTGTGGATTATAGGAAAGTTAGGTCTGTAGAAGACAATCTCTTTGACAGATGAGAGATAATCAGAGGAAGGAGGCAACAAAACACAAAAAAAAAGTTGTCTGAGAATATGATATGTTATCTTTTTTGTTTGGGATGCCAATACCTCATTTTGATTTTTTGCAGGGCATTTACAGGTCCAACTCTGGGAGGGTTTCTAACTGAAAAGCTGGGTTTTGAATGGGCCTCAGCCATCCAAGGAGGATGGGCACTGTTAACTGTAAGTAATTACACATTTTTTTGCTTTTTATATCTATTGCAATTATGAGCTATTGCATAACAATTGTAACAATTATAACAATTGTAACTGACTGTTTCTTCAAAGGGTCTTGTTACTGCAATATTCTATATCACTGAGGCAACAAGGAGAAGGTATGCTGAGATATTTTTTTCTTTATTTTACTTGCAGCCATATAAAGCCAAAGCTTTGAAAGCTGTGCTTCTGTTTTTTCCTCACTATCAACCTGATAATGAATGACAAGATAAGCAGTAAAACTATAGCTTAAATACTTTGTCTGTATGCTTTCCTAAATCCCTACTGGCCTAAACAGAGACCTAAACCAGGCAGTGCCTGTTTTATACAAGCAAGAGGACTGTGGCATTAATGAGCAAGCCTTACTGATGATTCTTCCAGGAGGGTGTCTGTGAGCTGGAATTGGCTGGGTGCTTGCATCCAGAGGGTAGTGGTCAATGTCTCGATGTCCAGATGGAGATCAGTAACAAGCAGTATCCCTCAGGGTTCTGTATTGGGACCAGTGTTGTTTGATATCTTCACCAGTGACATAGACAGTGGGATGAGTGCACCCTCAGCAAGTTTGCAGATGACACCAAGCTGAGTGGTGTGCTTGACGCGCCTGAGGGATGGGATGCCATCCAGAGGGACCTGGACAAGCTTGAGAAGTGGGCCCATGCAAACCTCATGGGGTTCAAAAAGGCCAAGTGCAAAGTCCTGTGCCTGAGTCAGGGCAACCCACAGTATCAATACAGGCTGGGGCATGAAGGGATTGAGAGTAACCCTGTGGAGAAGGACTTTGGGGTACTGGTGGATAAAAGATTGGACATGAGCTGGCAATGGGCACTTGCAGCCCAGAAGGCAAATTTTATCTTGGGCTGCATCTAAAGGAGTGCAGCCAGCAGGTCAAGGGAGGCGATTCTGTCCCTCTGCTCTGCTCTTATGAGACCCCACCTGCATCCATCTCTGGAGCTGTCAGTAGAGGAAAGACATGCACCTGTTGGAGAGGCTCCAGAGGAAGGCCACAAAAATTATCAGAAGCCTGGAAAACCTCTCCTGTGAGGGCAGGCTGAGAGAGTTGGGGTTGTTCAGCCTGGAGAAGTCTTCAGGGAGATCTTATTGTGGCCTTTCAGTACTTAAAGGGGGCTTATAAGAAAGATAAGGACAGATTTCTAGCAGGGCCTGTTGCGATGGGACAAGGGGTAATGGTTTTAAACTAAAAGAAGGGAGATTCAGACTAGACATAAGGATGAAAATTTTTACAATGAGGGTGGTGAAACAGTGGAACAGGATCCCTGGAAACATGAAGGTCAGGTTTGACAGGACTTTGAGCAACTTGATCTAGTTGAAAATCTGGTTGAATGACCATCCCTGGAGGTGTTTAAAAGACTCATAGATAAGCTGCTTAGGGACATGGTTGAGTTACAGTAGTAGGTTAACAGTTGGACATGCTGATCTTTTGGTTTTGCAACCAAAATGATTCTATGATACTATGATTCTAAGATGTCTATGCTTACTGCAAGGGATTGGACTAGATGACCTTTAAAGGTCACTTCCAAACCAAAATTTTCCGTGAAATGATAGGTATGAAAGCAATACTACGTGGTTCTGTGCAACAGTGGGGAACCAAATCCAGTGGTCCACACAGCTCTTTCCACATGATGTGTGGCTTTACGTGCTATAATGTTGGTATTGCATAGAAGTATGTAGAGAATATTAAACTGGTTTCTTCCTTCCTGTTCCTTTCTTTGTGCAAACAGTTCCAGTTCCAGCCTGCGAAATCCTCGTGGTAATAATGAAGAAAGAAGTCATCTGATGGGCAGTGAAACATAGCCAGGAATACTTTCAATTCTCTTTTTACTGTTGTGGTTTAACCTAGTGCTGAGATGAGTGGACTTCAGTCACCATCCCTGGAGGTGTTTAAAAGTCATGTAGATGAGGTTCTTAGGAGCATGGTTTAGAGGTGGACTTGGCAGTATTAGGTTAACAGTTGGACTTGATGATCTTAAAGGTCTTTTCCAACCAGAACAATTCTATGGTTCTGTTCTATGATTATTAACGGAGCTGGAATATGTGATCCTGTAGTGAATAACCAGCTGTGGTTTAATTGTAGCTGTGTGTTTTGAAACACTAAACACTGACTGCCTTTCTTTTGGGGAGACCTCATGTGGATTGGCTGAAGTGATGAGTAACTCTCAGATGTCAGGCTGTTTAATTGTGTTCCATGTACAGTGCACCACTGTATGTGAAGACGTGTGTTTTCAAACGTCTGGTTTCTATATGTGAGCCTGCTGTGCATTATTCTTGGGTAGAGCTACTATTTTGCTACCATAATTTTCCATGTTTTTAAAAGAAAGTACCTTATCTTGTAATACTTCAATAACATAAAATGTTCAAAACAGATTTTGAAATGACAAAACATTAAGCACAAAATTGTTTTCAGTAAAGAAACTTTTTTTTCCTAAGTTCTGTGAATTTTCTTAGACAAGAGTCTAAAGATCTTTGTGTTTACCAGCACTTGTATTATCTTGAAAGTGCCTGAAAACAGGAGGCCAAGGTAATGAAGAGAAGACTTCGTCAGCCCTGGAGGAGACTTGGCATTGTGTGTGTATGTGTGTATACATACATGCACAGACGTATGTATGTTTGTATTGTATATTAGGACTCAGCTTCGTGTGTGTGTGAGATCTGTTTTACTAATAAATGCCAGCTGGAATGTTTGTACTAATTGCCTTTGCAACAGTAGATTTATCAAAAGTCTAGGGCTACTATTTTCCAACAATGAGAAATAAAAAATAATCTCCTCACCTTCTCCAGATGCCCAGCAAAAAAATCCCTCAAGGAGAACTGAGACAAAGGAATGCCTGGCAAACTCATGCTCACTTCTTGACCTCGGTTTTGTTGAAAGTCTTTCAATTTATCCTTCAGCCCAGAACAAGGTCCTAGAAGGGATTCTCTGTGGAACCCATTTTTCCCTAAGAAAAATGGTCTAGCCCTAACAATTTCCAAACTATTTCTTTTGTGAGTAGCTACTGGAATTTACATGATAAATACTTCTTTCTCTGCCAGAGCTCTTTTTGGGGAACTAGCAAGAACTGCTCTTGTAGCCAGCGGAACTGTGAAGCATCAGGGTACCGAAGGGCAGGCTTCCCCTGGGAATGTCCTGGCCATAGCTCTCTTTCCTTTTGTATCTGGTGTTAGACTTTCCTGAAACTGGAAATGTACAGCTCAACCTATTACAAAATGCCAGTGCCAATGTTGAGGCAGGTGAGAAGGAGCTAAAAGGTCTGGAGGTAGATACAAGGTGCACAAGATGCAGATCTGTGGATGTGAGACCTAATTAGCTCTTTGTGGAATGACTTGTTCACTTACTTGACTTTTGCTGTTGGGACTTGAAGGGGCTGGGATTACCAGCACAAATGTCATTGAAATTAATGAGCTGTCCTCCCATGCATGAACTTCACCAGACCTCCAGCAGAAAGTAGATAGGCTTAACTAACCACTCTAGCTTTCTGGCAACACATCTTCCCTCTTCATTCTTTTTCATACCCAATGGAGGTGAAAGAATCCTGAAGAGGAATCTTTGCTTC
Organism: Streptopelia decaocto; assembly: GCF_964273445.1. Classification (NCBI taxonomy): domain Eukaryota; kingdom Metazoa; phylum Chordata; class Aves; order Columbiformes; family Columbidae; genus Streptopelia; species Streptopelia decaocto. The sequence goes on from NC_138656.1 coordinate 62,647,004, forward strand.
CAGGTTTGTTGTTCAAATCAATTTGCATGTTTTCTAGCGTTGATTATCCATGTTTTCTGGAACCATGATTAAAACAGAGCAGTGGGATCTCCTATGGGAAACTTAACAACCTCCTGTCTAGTGCTGTACTTGTCTCGTGTGGTGCCAGGTCTAAATACCAATCTGCTGTTACCAACACAGTTGTACAGTGAAGCTGTGGTGAGCAGGGACTGTACCAGGTACAGCCAACCTACACTTGGTTAGATTGAGCTGGGGTGGCACAGGCAGTGCCCAGGACACAGCAGAAAAACAAGCCAGCTTTGTGTTACTAAAGCAATGCCATGCCTGAATCATCTGCAGATCTGCCAGGTGAAGTGTTTCTTCGGCAGCTGCAGCACAGTGGTGACTTCTCAGTCAGTGGTGTAAGGCAGAATTACTGAATGCTGGCAGCTCTCTTGCCTTTGATGTTTCAAGACTTTCTGGGCAGGGTGATTACATCTGGTGTCAGCTTTTGGATACTTTGGGGAATTCCCAGGTTTTATGCAAGACTGTCCCTTTTAAAGGCCCCCGTCTTTGCTTGCCCCCATCTTCCTCTTGGGTGACATCCGGACACCAGACATGGGGCTTCTGAAAGCTTGTGCCTCTGCTGTGCTGTCTGCTCTGGAGGCCTGTGCCTTGGACAGCCACATTGCAGCCATCTATGAGCACAACATGGTCTTGTCCGAGGACACTGAAGTGCCAGTTTCTTCTGAGGATGCCTTGGTGTTGATGGAAAAAATATGGCCATTTTGGAAGCGGTTGTCAAAGAGGCAGCCAGACAGGTATTAATGACAGAATTAGAGATGTTAATTTTGCAAAACACTGACCAGTTATTCATTTTCTTGATGATGTGTTTTGGTTTTGTATGTTGATACCAGGGTGCCCATATCATTGTAACTCCTGAAGATGGCATTTACGGCTGTGTCCTCACAAGGGAAACAATATATCCTTATCTTGAAGATATCCCAGACTCACAGGTGGACTGGATTCCATGTGTAGATCCTGGAAGGTAGCATTCCTGCTGTGCAGGGGGTAAGAGTCTGATGGGAAATCAAAATGTGATATACAAGAACTCAGAAATGCTTAAGTTGACTATACCACCTCTACTTGTTAAATGATCAATCCTGAGAGTTTATGGATGTGATTCTTCATCTTCTGACCCTAGTGTTCATCAATGTTTTGGTCATGTGAAGGCGCAAACTTTTTTTTTCTCCGCTAGGTGGAAACCTAACTCTGAGAATGGTCTTGTGAGTCCTGCAAGCATTGCTTCTGGCTTGAAGACCTTGTGGCAACTTTTCTTTGCAGGCTATATTTTTACTGTATAGTTTTCCTGAGCAGTCAAGCACAGGTTTTGTGGATATTTGCTTGCAGAAGTGAGAGGAACTTACTGGTGTTCCTATAATGTAGTCCTAAACTTCGCCTTCCAAATAAAAGCAAATATGGGCTGTTCCTTTAGTTCTTAGTCATTGGTGACCCTGTGTTATACAATTCATATTCTTTAAGGTTAGATTTTACTCTGGGATTTAAAGGCTTATGTATTTATTTAAAGGGCTTGTATAAAGATGTGACTTTTGGTAATATATTTTCCTTACAGATTTTTTTGACTTGACAGTATTACCATTCATTATAATCAGAAATACTGATTTCTGATGCAACTAAACTCAATGAGGAATCTATAGCTTCAGGCACTTAAATCATATATAAATACATATAATTAGCATGCTAATCTCGTCACTTAGAATACATGAAACATCAGAGTTTGATCTACTTTACATTGAATGCAAAAAGCATTAGGTTAGGATTATAGTCCATGAAGGTTTAATTTAGGTTCAAAACAAGCCGGTAAACATTAGAATAAAATTTGGCACGTGTTTAATTAGTTAAGACTGCTTACTTATACGATGCACTTGCTTTCAGATTAAAAGCTTTGTGGTGTTATGTGTTTGCAGGGAGTGGTATTTATGCCCCAGGTGGTCCAAGAGCATATTATTATAATACAGAAACAGAAAATGGTCACCTTTTGGTGACAGAACTGAGTTCACACCCATGACTATCCTGCTGCTGTCAACTGGAAATTGTATGGCAGCAGGATCCAACAGCTTCCATCAAATGGCCACAATTTCAGTGGGGTCATTTACCATGATCTCTTCTCCTTCACGGAGCTCGCTGAACCTGAGGGAAATTGTACCATTTGCCAGCAGGACCTCTGTTGCCATCTGAGTTACAAGATGGCAGAGGTGCAGAAGGACGACATTTATGTTTTGGGTGCCTTTGATGGGCTACATGTCGTTGAAGGAGAGTATTATTTGCAAGTAAAGTTTTTATCTTCTTATCTGGACAGTGGGAAGGCTGCAAGACTCTCTTTACAGCCCATTTGCATTTGTCTCATTTTTGACTGAAGGGGTTTAAAAGGAGGCATTTTTTTAGGTCCCTCTGAAAAGATTTGTTTTCTTCATTATGTATTTTAACTTTATTACGAGTGTTGGTTGTGCTTCTCTGTCTATGTTATAAATGCTGAAAGTCAAGATCCTGAGTTGATTCTGTGCTATGACACTTCAAGGAGGTTTCCATATATGTCTACAAAAGGGAGAGAGGATCAGAGAGTTCACCCTGTCTTCATAGGGATGCTCTTGTCACAACAGAGAACTGTTTCCTACTCAGTGGATTGTGTCATTGTGCTGATGTGATTCTCCTACATGTGCTTATCTAACAAAATGAAGAAACTAAATACAGATACAACCCTTGTATTTGCATGGCTTGACAGTGTATTAGTTCTTTTAAATTTCACTGTTAGGCTTTTTTTGGTGTGCCATATCTTTATATCTTTTCTCTGTATATTTAGAGTATTCCCACTAGAGTAAGCAAATAAGTATGGCTTCAGTTTTTTAGGAAACTCAGCCAGAGCTGAAGTAACTTACACAGGTCTCAAACTATTCCACATCTATGACCAAATGTATATGTATTATGCATGAACGTACAAGTAACTTGTAAACATGTGCACAAACAGATACAGTGCTTTGCTGTGATGCTGTCAAAGAACTCTATTTTTACAAAGTTTCAAGTGCCACCTATAAATTCTCTTGGCACAAATAAATGAGTAGATATATTGGATAATTTCTTCATGATGACAGCTTTTCTTACCATCAAATCCAGCTCTTGATTGTTGAAAGCTTAGCAGTATTTTGCCTTTCAGTGTCTTCCTCTCCACAGATCTGCACACTGCTCAAGTGCAAGGGCGGCTGGTGGAGACCGCACAGACCAAGTTCGAGATTATTTCCTTCAGTGGCATGTTTGGCACCAACTATGTCTTTCCGGAAGTCTTGTACAGTGGGGTGCAGCTGGCCCTGGGGGAGTTTGAGGTAATGGGACACACTTGTGAGTTGTCAGACTTGTAAGACAAGTGTCAAGAAACCACTGCAAGACACAGGAGCAAGTTAGGAGTTCTCAGTGTCCTGTATTTCAGTAGCTGGTATGAGTTCAGGGCAGCTTTATTTCTACCTGATTTTCCTGGTTGCATTCATGCAGCAGGTACAGTTTGCTGATTCCCTTCTTCCCTGTCCCTTCAAATCCCCTAGAACAATATCTTGCTCAAGACAGAAATGTAGTTTTTCTCAGACTTTGTGGTAGCTCCGAGTGAGCTACTACATCTACCAATGAGGTCAGCATTAATGATTGTATAACTTTGTGTTTTTTCATACAACAGTACTGTTTTGCTGATGTTTCTATTGATTTTATTTTTCTATAGCTAGGTGCTAAGTGATGGACGTCTGATAAGTCGGAGTAATACATCAAAGCCAGTTTTAAGTGTAATGCTCTTTGGGAGATGATATGAAAAGGACCCTCCACACACACAGCAAGCTTCACCGTGATTTCACTGCAGATCCTTTAAGATCTCATGTGCTTGCTTCTACAGCACTAATCGTAACTAGTCATAATGTTAATTCACGTTAATTAATGTTAAACCCATAATTATAATGACATTCTTTTTCTCAAGGTGTTTTATCTAACAATATAGTCATTGTATCGATTTGTTGACTTGATTTTGCAACAAAAATAAATTATTCTGCTGGGCAATTCTTTATGTGTTTTTATAGCATAGCTTTTGATTGTCATAGGCTTGACCTTGATTTCCCTCGGGACAACTGAAAATAAATTCCTCTGACTTTTGTGCTGTAGGATTCAGGCATGTTGCAGTGGGATATGGCCAGCCAATTTTTAATATTTTAAATTTCTGGTACAGTATTAGAACACTCTTCCACCCCATCTTAGAATACACCCTTTTCTAATCCAGAGATTAACAGAACCTTTGAAGGCTGATGGTTGAATTTTAAGTTCTTTATTTTGAAAAAGAAAGCATGCCTCAAAACACTGTTACTTCAAGAACAGTTATTCAACTCAACATGCAGTGTAATGTGTTGTTGTGCCATCCCCTAACTTATAGTTGAGGGACACTATTTGAATCTTTCTGCCCACAGTTTCAGGGTGCGGAAAATTTCCTTTTCTCAAAACCTTTTTCAAGCAGTCAGGTGGATCCATAAAAAAATTCTCAAAATGAGCAATTTTTCAGGAGCATACCTGTCTCCCTGTGAAATGGTTACTCATGCTGATGCAAAGGGGAGTCTGGACTGTACAGGTAAGTGTTGGGAAAGGCTGGTGAACAGCTTGAGATTGAATGCCCTTACATGTGTGCAGGTGCAGGCACTGCAGACTGTACTTTCTAAGCAAGTGGACTGCATTACTTAGGGTGGCGCTGCTAAGATTTTTACGTACCGTTAATTCTGTTGCTTGTTCTGCATGTTTGTTTAGAAATAAAAGCACTGTTCATGTCTAATCTGACCGATACAATAAAAGAATAGATTTGTGGAATGCAAAATATGTTGTTTTTAAACAAAATCAATGTTGTAAACACAAAATTTTAGTCTGTAAATGTATTGAATTCTAATGCTCTACTATTCGTACGATAGAAGAAATGGGAAATACTTCACTTGTTTGTGGAGAAAAAGTACTGTATCTCTACAATTATACCTGTGCCCTAGGACAAGGACATGGTGTCATGTTACAGCTAAACAACATAACTGTGTGCTGTTGCTAAAAATGACTGGCTTCTGATTTCCTCACCCCTGACTGCCTGTCCTCACTGCTTTGCATGATTGCAGGTGTGACTCTTCACACAGGCTTCTCCATGCAAGATTAGCCCTTTGAATAAGTAGTTTTCCATGCGGCCCCTTGTAGCACAAGGAAAGGAGCAGGACCACAATCTGAAGACGGACTTACCTCTACAGCGAAGCTGATTTAGCATCAAATTGCATCCTGTTTCACAAAAGTAAGTCCTCAGATAACCCCTGTCCTCTGCCAGGGAGAGTGCAGGAGGGGAGTGGGGACAGTGGACTGGGAGGATGGAGCTGTGAAAAGCAGAGGGAGCTCTAGGATAAACTTCCTCTTCCATTTCCCACAGCCATGAATATCCCAGACCGCTGTAGTTTCACTAAGTTTTATCCAGCAGGCTGGTTTGTTTAAGTGGAGTTAGTTTCTTGTTCCTGGGTGAATGCCCAGCTCTGCACGCAGTTGTGCCAGCTGGAAAAGAGGCAGACAGGGATGCCTCTATCCCACCATAGTACAGGAGACCCCCTGTCCTGCCAGCATGACTTGAACTTTGTGGGACAGTGCCCAGCCCCTGCGCTTGTAATATTTTTGGTCAGCCCTGCCATTGTAGTCCCATTTCTGGGCTATTTTCCTAGTTGTTGCTAAATGGAAGCATTTACTGCTTCCTCCCTCCCCTAACCTCAGTTAAGGTGACTCAAGCCATATTTCATTTGATAAGAAAAACAGGGTGGGGGGAAAGGCTTCTAAACTACTTTACTTCAGTTATTACTGAAATCTCTATTGCAGCCTCCTAAAGGCTTATATTTAAGGCTCCTGAATGAGTATGGTGTACCTAGAGCAGTAGAGATATATGTATGTAGAGAAGTACGTATAGAGGTGAATATTACCAGACGTAAATCAATCTTCGTAGTGGTTGAAATGCTTGGTCAGCACTACTCTTGCAGGGAGCTCTCTGGTGCTTGTATCCACCCACAACATTTCTGTTGAGATATTGTAGAGAAAGCTCTGCAGTGACAGTCTGTTGTAGGCTGAGGGTAGGCAGCATGTTCTGCTTCCCACTATTCAGAAAATCTTTTCCAAATGAGAATACTGCAAATATCAGGATGTCAAATTAGAAAGATGCATTTGAACTGAACTAAAATATTAAAAATGAAGGCTTCTCAAAACACAGCATGTTCCCGAGAACAGGAAGGGTGAGCAGAGGAGCAGGGATGTTGCTGCACTTGGTGACCTTGCCTGCCCTTTGCTTCAGGCAAGTGACAGCTGGGCAATGAGGTACTCAGCTAATGGCTCGGCTGGTGGCTTAGCTGCCTGATTTCAGAGGAAGTTATTTCCTCCAAATATATATTTTCTGGTGGAAGGCTATTGGAATGTGATGTACAGCTAAACAGAAGTGACAGGGAGAACCCCTGGGATAAATGCAAGGAACAGTTCTGTTGCTGGTGTGTTAAGTGTGTTGAATCTAAGTGCAGTGAGATGCTAATGTAATGATTTTGGTCTTAAAAAACTCTGACAAGGAAGATGCACATAATGGCAGATAGCATAGGAACTGATGAATATGAAGCCACCAGAATAAAGCAAACGGTTTTTAAGACCCTCAGTTTCGCCACTCATACTTCAGAGATTAGCTCAAGGGGTTACACATCCACCTGTCATTTTAAGTATCAGAGCTGAGCCAAAATATTAATAGCAAAAATCTATTGCAATCAGTCAATAGAAAAGTAAAATAACAAAAAATTGGGCCATTCTTTCTAGCCATTTGTTTATTTTTCCACTGGTACAATTACTCTTGGCATCTCTCAGCTTTTTAGTCTCACTGAGTTGCGACATCCCTACTGTGTACTGTTAAACTTTCCTTTATGTCACCAGCAACTCCTGGTTCCAAAGTAATGTTTTAACAGATCAACACTTCCTCCTTACTTCAAAGTTGAGCTTTGACCCACTTTTCTATGCATGATCCTTTTGCACCATTTGTCCCTGATTCAGAGCACTGCAGGAGCTGCGAGGCACCAGCCATGCTCCCTTCCCAGCCTCTCCTGCACGGTGCGGTGCTGGCACTTGCTGTCCTTCAGGCCCTGGCCTCCGACACCTTCATTGCAGCGGTCTATGAGCACGCCGTCATCCTACCAGATGCCACTTACAAGCCTGTTTCTCCTGACAATGCTTTGGCCCTGATGAACAAAAACATGGATGTCTTGGAAGGAGCCATCAAGGAAGCTGCCCAGCAGGTACTAGGTGTATTGTGAGCACTGTTACTGAGTGTTTTCTGCTCCTGATGACTCTCCTGGGTATCTGTTGATGCATGAATTCTTAATGGAGCCTGTTTTGTCAGGGTGCCCACATCATTGTGACTCCTGAAGATGGCATTTATGGCTGGCGTTTCACAAGAGAATCCATCTACCCGTACCTGGAGGATATCCCTGATCCATCAGTGAACTGGATTCCCTGCACCGACCCCACAAGGTGATTCCTTCTGCAGTGATTTATGTGGTTTCAGTCTCATGTCTTAAGGAGTCATGAGTTGCTCCTAATAAATGTATAAGAACTACTAGTGCTTTTGACATGAGGGTAAGTTTCAATTAAAGTTGCAGATCAAGGCAAGTTGCGTAATAAAATATATAGCATGTCCATGACTAATTGACAAGGGAGTCCACCCTGTTAATTATTTTTTTTTAATTAAGGAGAAATTCAACCAATATACAGAATTTGTGTTACTGAATGTAGAGGAGACATCTTTTTTTGCACTTGGAAAAGCTTTGGTGCCAGAATATGCTGCTTCTCGTGCTTTCAGTTTTTTCGCACTATTTTGAATAGAACTGATTGCAAACTCTTCACACTAGTTTTTATTTGTTTGTTTTGTTTTTACAAGTGCTGTGTTCAAACAAAAGCACACGTACCATTTTTGTGGACAGTCAAGAACTGGTTTCTGAGCAGCTAGTAACAGAATTTATTAGGTCAGTAGTCAAAAGTCCAAGCTTTTAATCTTAATTTTTCACAATTAAGATAAAGTCTGAATTGCTGTAGTCTCTGTGCTGTAGAACATGATCTGTCATTCAAGCATTATGTTCCAGCAGGGACAAGCTAACCTAAAGTGCTGGACTTTAGATCCATGCAGCATGCAGTAAGTGCTCAGCCACAGAACTACAGCTGTGGTCTGCCTTTTTCACCATGGCTCCATCTCCCAATCATGAGGTTCTTAAAGTGTGTTATTGTATCATTGAGGATGTAATTCCTCAATGGTCTTGAGAGGAAGATTCAGAATGCGGAGAAGTGCAGAATATGTGACATTTTACTGAGTCCTGAGTAGCTACAATACAGAGACTTTCAGTGTATGTGGGATGGCAGCATGTCTAAGCAGGTCTTTATTCCAGTTCTTCACACAGTTTCTGTGAAGGTGGTCTGTGTGTGTCTCTCCACTGCTCTAAATCAGGGTTCTCATTAGTAGCTAGTGGGAATATAACGCCTGCCATCACAAGCTGGCATGCTCTGTTTCTTGGCACTGCATATGTATCCTGCATGATGGTCCTTCTGTGCGGCCCCTGCACACCTTGCAAAGCCAAATGCACCACCACCTCACGCAGGGGATATCTGCTCTCTTTTTTGCCTGATATGGGTACAATTTCTCTCCTGCCATTTCCCAGGATTATCTGTTTGCTGCAGAGCACATTCTGGGAGGCAAGGGTTGCTGGCAGGCAGCCCAGGGGCAGTGTGTCCCTCAAAAGGCTGATGGGAGGGCTCCAGGACCTGCCCCAGTGTGTGGGAAGTGGCCACAGTGTGTCCTGCAGCCACCTTGTGTACCTGCTTGCCCTGCCATGACTGCAGGATGGCACTCCAGTGATCAACACCACTGACAGCGCAGCTTTGTTAGTATTTTTCTTTTTTCTTTTCCCTAAAATACTTTAGATTTGCCCCAGCACCAGTGCAGGAACGGCTCAGCTGCATGGCCAGGAATAACTCCATCTATGTCGTTGCAAACATTGGGGACAAGAAGCCATGTAACTCCAGTGATCCCCGTTGCCCCAGAGACGGTCGCTATCAGTACAACACCGATGTCGTCTTTGACCCAGAGGGGAAACTGGTGGCTCGTTACCACAAGGTAAAGTGACCTTGGAAAGTCAGGAGCTTTTTTTCCACTACTTCCAAAATGTCTCCATTTGGCAAGAGAATTAAATGCCAGTCGTCCCACGGCAGATTTTTGCTTCTATTTAAAATTTTAAAGAATATCTCTGTTGCTGTGAAGTGTTGACCACAAATTTGCATTTTAGTTCTCAAAATAGACTGGAATAAAAAAATGATTCCACAGGTCCAATTTAGCAGCTTATGTTTTCGGTTGACTTCCTCATTTCATTGTTCAATAGCTCCCTATTACTGGGAACTCTGCTGCTTTAGCAGCTTTAGTTTTCAACTCCAGCTTTTCACCAGACTAAACCTTCATGTTCCAGGATTTAAAAATATTCATCTGTATCTTGTCTTTCATTAATAGTCTGGTTTAAGGAAGAGAAGCCCCCCCCCTTCCCCCTTTTTTTTTTCTGATCATATTTCAGCACAGTTTTTGCATAATGGGAATTACCTGGACAAACCCATGCTGGGTATAAAATGAGGGCATTGAAACATTTGTACCCAATTAAAGTATATTCTTTCAATTTTATGTACCTACCAGCAAGGTTCATCAAAGTTGTTTGCAGGTCATGTGCTGGATAGTATGTCAATGTGGCTAGAATTAAGTCAGTTGTTTATTTAATGCACATTGTCCCCAGTATTTCACCTAGTTCTTCAGAGATTATGCTGAGACTTTTATTTGTGAGCAAACTGGGTGAGGTGGACACTGATACCGGGCAGACTGGTCCCCTGTGCATCAACTTGGCATGGCCCAGGCACCGAGTTACAAGTTCAGCAAACTTGAACCTACTTTTTGGCTCAGTGACATGTGTTTATTGTCCAGGCCACCTGGAGATTAAAGGACTCTTAGTAAAGGTGAATGTGAAGGGAGAATGAAAATGTTGTAAAGCTGAGAATGTTGCAAACTTGGATTTTTCTGTTGGCTGAGATCATCTGCCTTTTCCCATCAGCCCTGCCTTTGTTTTCTTCTCTGCTCTGTGGTCACCCTCTACTGTCTCATGCTTCCTGCTGGTGCTGTGGACTTACACTCCTGTGCATCTCCACACCAAGGTCACCAGTCTTTTCTCTTGGCACCAGACCCTCCATGCTCCTCTTCAGTATTCTCCTCTATGTGTCTTCCGGGTCACCAGAATTATAAACTGGGTGGAGAGACTGGAAATTATTGTTATGGGAGTTGCAGGTGGATGACACCAACAGACCTGTGGATTGTAGGCAGGAAAGCAGCCAACTTGCTAGAATCATAGAATCATTTCAGTTGGAAGAGACCCTCAGGTTCATTGAGTCCAACCATAACCTAACCTAACTCTAGCACTAAACCATGTCCCTAAGAACCTAGGGCAATATGTGTCTCCCCATATCCACCTATTGAGCACTATGGTGGTGATATAATTTTAGCCTGACTTCCTAAGTGTGAAGGCTTTGAACACAGCTTAAAAATATCTCTTGTCATTCTGAAAAATTTTAGGGAATTACTCCAGGATATTGTGGTATGTGCCTTTAACTGGTTTCTCTTTTCTTCCTCCTGCTACAGTATAATCTATTCATGTCAGAAACTCAGTTTAATTACCCAAAAGAGCCAGAAGCCATCACCTTTGAAACCCCTTTTGGGAGGTTTGGCATTTTCACTTGCTTCGATGTCCTTTTCCACGAGCCTGCTGTGGTCCTGGTGAGTGAGTTGCAGGTGGACACCGTTCTTTTCCCGACGGCTTGGATGAACGTCCTGCCCTTTCTGACTGCGGTTGAGTTTCACTCTGCCTGGGCTATAGGCATGGGTGTCAACTTCCTAGCTGCCAATACACACCGCACCAGCATGTCTATGACAGGTAATTAATTCCTGCTCTGTCTGAAAAGCCTGTATAACCATGAATCTTCACTCCTTGTTCTGCAGGGTGATTTTGCAGAGGAATATAATGTGTTTATCTGGAAGGTGAAGAGTCTAGTCACCAAATTTTAAACCTGACAAACTTAGTGGTGCCACAGAAGGCACAGCAAAACTTGTGGTGTTTTCTTCTCCCTAACTTCTTAGAATTTTCCTTTCTTTCTTTTAATGCCTCTAAATGAGTAGTAAGTTACTGTTGCTTCTACCTGTGTGGAAACTTCTGAAACTTAGGTTCTTTTCCTCTCCACCTCTAAGCCTGTGATTGAATGCCAAACTGTAACTGTACTTGTAAACCATGTACATGGCTCCATTTTTTCTGGCCAAATGAAAGGCTTATTTGCAGCTTTATTTAACACAGTTGTGGAAACATGGTAAAAGCATGTTGCAGTAACATTGCTAAGAAGTCTACATTTTCTTTTAAGAGTGTAGCACTAATTTTCTAGATGAAAGCACAGCATTGGCTTGGGGTTTCTCATTTGAAATGCCTGACAGGCTGCTGTTTTATGTCTGTTTTATATGGCTCATTGGCAGTGATGGGTATGACAGATCTTTGATTCCCCTCTGTTGCTTGCCACTGGTCAGGTGTGAATTCCCCATATGGGAAGGAATCAGTGTAAACAGGGCTGGACAGTTGCCATCTCCTTCTGTGTTCACCAGGACGGGCCTGTGATACTTGCTTGTGTTGTGGTTTGGATGGTCTTAATTGGTGGATGGTCCTTTTACAACAATTAGCTGAGAATAAAGGAATTCTCAAGGAACTCCATTGGATACAGGAGAAAAGAGAACTGGGGAGGCCATAAACACAACCATAACATAATATACTCTGCTTTTGGCTACACTGAGCAGACCTCACCTCGGAAAATAAATGCTATTTTTTTGCTAAAGCATGAGCTATATGTACTGAGCTGCTAATGGTCACATTTCATGAGACTAAAATTTCTGTAATATTTATAAAATTGTGGATAATCTAGCAGTAGAGACCACTAAAAGGACAATATGAATGGATTGGATTTATTGATTTTGGACTGACCATTGTGGTTTCTTCAGGGAGCGGTATTTATGCACCAGACAGAGCCAGAAAATACTACTACAATATGAAGACTGAGGATGGTCACCTCCTCATTGCTGAACTTGATTCACACCCTCGCCTTTCTCCTGCCTCCCCACCTGCTGTCAACTGGAGCTTATATGCTTCAAGTGTCAAAAGATTCTCGCCAGATGACCATGATTTCGAAGGACTCATCTTCCACGATCGGTTCACTTTCACTGAGCTCACTAAGCATGAAGGGAGTCTCACTGTTTGCCAGAAAGACCTCTGCTGTCACTTGAGCTATGAGATGGCAGGGAAACAAGAAGATGAAGTTTATGTGCTGGGTGCTTTTGATGGGCTTCATGTTGTTGAAGGACAATACTATCTTCAGGTAATGATTCTTTGGAGGTGGGTACTTATTTTGGGAAGCTTCTTTTCACAGAGGAACCTTCAGTTCTGTGGGGAAAAAAGGCAATGACTTTCTTATATTCTGGAGTCCTGGTGTCCTATTTGTCAGCAATGCAAATTACTTGCTAAAACATCCAAGCTTGCTTACCTGTAAATCCAACAAATGCAGTGGAGAGGTCTTGTGTGCCCACTATTTTTTTAAGGTGTGCAACATTTGCTAAATTTAGGTCCTCTTTTGTGACCATCTCTAGTAAGTGTTCTGAATCTCCTCTGTAATCTTCATCAAACATGTGCTGTTAAAAAATCAGTTGATCATGTCTATCTTTATGAGACGTTCTGATAATTGAGAGTCACAGAGATGTTATTTTTTTGTCGTTACTCAAATCATAGCAATGAAGTGTACTGAAATGGCATGCGACTTTGACAGGAAATGTCCACTCTTCCTCTCTTTTAATCAAATATATGGAAGACAGTGTTTACATCTTGGTTGAATTTTCTTAAAGCCATATTAGAAAACCTTCTTTGCCTTCATAATTAAGTTACTGTGCCAGCAGACTATTCTTTTTTTAGTTACTTATTTCTGTCTGTCAACAGAGCCTTTGCATATCAAGTGGTACAGACTCCAGGACATGGGGGGAGGTCTTAACCAGCAAACAGCTCATCTAATACATTTAAGAAGGTAGACTGAACAAATTCACTTCTTGGTGAACTGACTCAGAAAATTTGAGTTATTGTGTCAGCTGCCAGATGGTGTCTACAAGTACCGAATTTTCTAGAGAAGACAAGAATTTCTACTCTTCCTTTTTTCCTCAGTTTTTTTTTTCATTGCCTCAGAACATACTGACATAAATTTATTCTTTATATCTCTGCTTATTTGCATTTCAACACAATAGCATATTTGCTGATTAATAATACTTCTGATGTTTGCAAATGTAATTCTTCTCTTCTCCAATACCTGATACAAATGAAAAGACTCCTCCATCACCTGTCAGCAAAAACAGCCAACATCCTTTGAATCTGCAGAGGAGTGCTAGTCCTATTTTGTATTTCTTCATGATGTCCGTAAACATTTAGCAGCTGGACACTTAATTCTAAGGACAAAAGGAAAACATTGTCATTCCTCTTTTCCTCTATGTGCTGCAACTACTAACACAAAACTGTAACAGGGGACTCTAACTTCATCACCTTGACGTATATTCACCAGAAGTTGGATGGAGAAAATCAAGTTCAGATTTCCCATGGGCTACCAACCCATCTAATGAATATTCATTAGCAACATGTACAAATACCAGTAAGAGGACCTATGTGTGCAGTTGCGCAACATACCCATGAGGAGGACTTGCTTCATTTGCCTAAAATTTCCATTCACAAACTCATCTTACAGAGACCCGTGGGAAAGCAAACAAAAGAACTGGCAATTGGAAGAATTAGTGGAAGTGACAGGACTGGGCTTCAGGGATGAAATAAGGTACTCTGGCAGCACTTACGCCAGAAACAGTTGATTTCTAACTACTAGGGCAATACAGGTCTGGAACACCCCCAGTCAGATCAAGGGGTGAAAAAATAAGCTACAACTAACAAGGAGTTACTTAAAGATTGTGGAAGAGATCTAGTGGCTGTCACCTACTCTGACATACACTAACTTTGATGACACAAGGCTTCCCTACAGGCATGTTTCCGTCTTCCTACATATGTTGTTGTCTTCTCTTCCCTGCAGATCTGCACGCTGCTCAAATGCAAGAGCACAGACCTGAACACATGCGGGCAACCAGTGGAGATTGCGCAGACCAAGTTTGAGATGATCTCCCTCAGCGGCACGTTTGGCACCAACTATGTCTTTCCAGAAGTCTTGTACAGCGAGGTGCAGCTGGCTCCCAGGGAGTTTGAGGTATTGGGACATCCTGGAGATGTGTCATGCTAGGTTCTCTGTGGGATAGTAACAGAATAAACTGCCTCAAAACAGCTAAAGTGAACTTGCTCATAATGAATAATCAGGTCTATTAATTACCTTTTAATGAAGTCATTAGTTTCAGTAAGGGATAGGATCTGACGTAGCTTCTTCCTGTTTTGTCACATCTTTCTGAGCTCTCATCATGTTCATATGGGTACTCCTCTAATCATGTCCTTCTCTTACCTTTTTCAATCAGGTATTGAATGATGGGCGCTTCGTAAGTAAGACAAGACCAACAAAACCACTCGTCACTGTGACGCTTTTTGGACGGTGGTACGCAAAGGACCCACAGCAACCACCCTTCCCATGATTTTACCATAACTGAAGCTGTACACTGTTAATCTTATGTCAAAATGAGATACAGCATCTTCTACTGAAACAATCCTAATTATGTTTCTTATTTCCAGTTGCACAAGCTTCTTCTCAATGTGCTTTGTTTAGTAATAATGCAGCAGTATTATCTGATAGCTACCATTTATTGAGAAGTATCTGCTTCTATATCAAAAGATTACTAATCTTTTATTAGTAGAAAACAGCAGTTGTGTTTCTCTCTCTGTTTTCTGGATTTTTATTTTTCTAGCTCTCAGAAAATCTGTATTGTAGACCAGAGGATACATTCTTATTAGAATAGAGCATTGCATATTTTATAATTGCAGATTATTATGAGTAAATAAAATAGTGAAAGATGTGATTTGTGGGTGCTCTGTATGAAAAATCTCAATAATGCTTTGTCTCTGAAATACATCTACTTATGCTGACGTATGCAAGTCAGCTCTTTTACCCCACTTATACTTTTTTTTTCCCTATGTGTGTTGCTTTGGTTTTATTGCCTTTATGCCATTGGTGCATGTTGTGTGGCACATAGCAGCACAGAA
This sequence comes from Streptopelia decaocto, assembly GCF_964273445.1. NCBI lineage: Eukaryota > Metazoa > Chordata > Aves > Columbiformes > Columbidae > Streptopelia > Streptopelia decaocto. Next base: position 62,662,387 of record NC_138656.1, read on the forward strand.
TAGTGTGTCATGGAGGCTGAGCAAGGACTCCAATCAAAGAGCCAACCCGAAACAAAACCCGCTACCGCTTCTTGGTCAGAACTCAACATTAACATTTATTTGAAATCTGGATTGAGCCAAAACTTGGAATTGAAGCCCCAAAGTATTCTGCTTGCCAGTTCCTCCCTTCCATCTTCTTTATCTCCTTCTGGTCATATAACACCAACATATGTGAAATAAGCCTTGTCCTTTGCTCCTTTATGATAATGCCAGATAGTGCTGCCCTGCAGCACTAGGGGTTAGGGAGTTTAGACTTCTACTTAAGACCAGCTGCTCCTGGTGAGAAGGCACTGCTCATATCTTTGATTCCTCTTATACCCCAGTGACCTGTGCTTTGTTGCTGCTGGTGCTGGACCCCGGTGACCTTTCTTCAGCATATGAGTGTATAAAGATGTGCATCTTCTGTGGCTGTGTCTTTAAGAATTGTCAGAGACCCCTATTAGTCTAATTTCTCCTTCCTTTCCCTCACACTGGCATCATTCCTGGTTTTAGCATAGTGCTCTCAAGGTCCTCAGTCCTGTGTACTTCTGTTACGGAGCTGGTGAGACTTTGGGAGTACAAATACTATCCAAACTCCAGTACTGATTGTCAGTTCTGTGCACCATATGACATTTTTTGTTTTCAAATGTAAATAGGTACTAATTAGGTACTCATATGTGACATAACATAGTGTCATGTCTAACATAATGACATGTTTATCAAAAGCCACAGCCTGACTCTGACTCACAGAAGCTCAACATCACTGCTGCTAGAGGCACCTTCTCTTAAAAGCTTGTTCACTGTTGGAGTCACTATCTGACAACAGACTGACGTCAGTCCAGCCAGTGATCATGTGGTGCGATCCTCCTCCCATGGCTACAAACTCAGCGCAGACACTGTACTTGTCCCCTGGGAACCTGGTGGGTGATACCACAACTCTCTCCCAGGGAAAGGATCTGGATTTAAGGGAGGCTATGGCACACAAGAAGGTCTCATCTTGCAACACAGAAGTGATTCAGGGGGAGCGTGTGGCCAGTCTCAGAGCTGAGAGGTGTCTCCTTCAGGTTTGTTCACTGCTGATACCAGTCTCTGGCTAAGGGAATGTGTGTGCAAGTAGTGTATGATCCCAACCCTGGATATGGTATTTTAAATTCAGGATTTGGTTCAAGGCCATTGAGGTTTGGTTTAGGTATATTTGTACGTTGTGTGTTTTCCTACTGAAGACTGGCATAAGCCATTATGGCACAGAATTATTCTTGCGATGAAGATTGCATAACATGTATTGTTGTGAAATGCATTGTTGTGTGAAGCGAGTCAAGCATATACAAAGTTATCCGGTGCAAGTCTACCCATTATCTACATACCAACTCAGTCTGTATGAAGACAAGGCTGCGTGTAACCACTGATAACAATAAATACTTCTGCAAGGGAAGTGCAGCAAAAAAGTGTTTCATTACCTGACAGCTGAGTCAGAGCCGAAAAAGGTAGGCAACTTTGGCAACCAGGTACAAGTGATTTTTGTGCATGTGCAGCCTTAGCTTCAAGATTTCCACTGGAGCGATCTGTAGCAGTAAGAAATCAGGTTGTAATAAGCAAAATTTAGAAATCGTGGCTCCCAATCAGGATGCTCTTCCAAAAAGACCTTGGGAGACCAGAGATATTCAGAGCTCAGTTACTGAGCTGTGTGCTGGCAGGTCTTCTCAGACAAACAGCCTGCCTGGCAGCCCCCTGTGATGTGGGGAAGCCCCCTGTGATGTGGACCAACCCCCAAAAGCTTCATAACTCTTAAGTCAGAGCAGCCCTGAGCTGGGGTGGCCCATGCAGCAACACTGAGCTCAGGGCTGTCCTCCACCCCACACTCTTGAGTTTGGCCAGGAATGTGTCCATGCTGGTCTTTCCTGAGATTTCTCAAACTCTGACTTGTTTTCCTGCTGGGACCCAGGCTTGCCTTGAACTGCGTTACTATAGCAATGCCACACCTGAATAATTTGTAAATCTGGCAAGCGAGGTGTTTCTTCAGCTGCAGCACAGTGGTGACTTCTCAGTCAGTGGTGTAAGGCAGAGTTGCTCAATGCTGGCAGCTTTCTTGCTTTTTTTGTTTTGAGACTTTCCAGGCAGGGTGATTACATCTCCTGGTGTCTGCTTTCCGATACTCTGGGGAATTCCCAGGTTTTGTGCAAGACTGTCCATTTTAAAGGCCCTTGTCTTTGCTTGCCCCCATCTTCCTCTTGGATGACTTCCAGACATCAGACATGGGGCTTCTGAAAGCTTGTGCCTCTGCTGTGCTTTAGGTGCTGTCTGCTCTGGAGGCCTGTGCCTTGGACAGCTATGTTGCAGCCATCTATGAGCACAACATGGTCTTGTCAGACAATACTGAAGTGCCGTTTTCTCCTGAGGAGGCCTTGATATTGACAGACAAAAATAAGACTTCACAGTGAAGAGGAAGATGTCGGGATGAAGAATATTCTCCTTGGTTTCTTGCTGAGTGGTAAATGATTAGCCAAGTTGTGTTCCTTTACCCTCACAGACATCCTATAATTTCTAACAAAGGTTTTTTTTATGAAGCACCTGAAACTACAGTAGTAATATTCTATTTCCAAAATATTATACAAAAATTGCTTTGCATGAGAAAAAAACTGCATTGTATGATTAATTTTAAATGTCTTATGGTGCAAAAAATGCCTTTTGTAACAAAAATAGTAAACAAAAAATCATCTGTTTTGTTTAATTCTTTCTCACAGAACAAGCAAGTATATTAGCTCTAGGCAGAGAGATCAGGGCAGTTCAAGGGTTGGTTTGTGTTGCAGTGTGAGCCTGGGAGGAAAGATACTCCCAGGGCACCTGTTACAACTGTAATAAGCCATTGGCCAAAGACAAGAGGCATCGCAGGACCACACGTCTCATGAGTGTACATGAGTCAGCTACACTCAGAAGCATGAGGGCTGTACCTCACACGGGTGCTCTACCTTCAGCACTGGCTGAATTTTTAACCAATGACAGCCACGTGCAGTAAGGTTATATGGAGTAGTGTGCCCTAACCAGGGGAGTCTGGGCCTGCCTTGGGATGGGTTTGTAAGCTTGGAGAGGGATGTAAAAACAGAGTGTGCAAATGCTCCTTACAGAGCCCCTCGTAGATCAGCATGCCTACAGCCGTGCCCTCTTAGCCTTTTGTTCACCTTTTTTTTACAGCATTTCAAATTGGAAAAGAGATTCACTTCCCAGGAATGTTTCTTTTTCTTCTTACTGTAACTAAATGTCCTGATTGTTGGCAGGACTATATTGTACCTTCTCAGATTACTCAACAGAAGGTTATTTCCAAAGCAAACTTATTAGTCTTTGCTCCTCCTCTTTCTATCTGGTTTATATTTCCCCTGCCTGATTCAGGAGCTGCGAGGCACCAGCCATGCTCCCTTCCCAGCCTCTCCTGCACGGTGCAGTGCTGGCACTTGCTGTCCTGCAGACCCTGGCCTCTGACACCTTCATTGCAGCGGTCTATGAGCACGCTGTCGTCCTACCAGATCCCACGGACGAGCCTGTTTCTCCTGACAATGCTTTGGCCCTGATGAACAAAAACATGGATGTCTTGGAAGGAGCCATCAAGGAAGCTGCCCAGCAGGTACTAGGTGTATTGTGAGCATTGTTACTGAGTGTTTTCTGCTCCTGATGACCCTCCTGGGTATCTGTTGATGCATGAATTCTTAATGGAGCCTGTTTTGTCAGGGTGCCCACATCATTGTGACTCCTGAAGATGGCATTTATGGCTGGCGTTTCACAAGAGAATCCATCTACCCGTACCTGGAGGATATCCCTGATCCATCAGTGAACTGGATTCCCTGCACCGACCCCACAAGGTGATTCCTTCTGCAGTGATTTAGGTGGTTTCAGTCTAGTGTCTCATGAGCTGCTAGTAATAAATGTCTAAGAACTGCAGATTTTTTATTCATCTTTTAAAAATCCCAAGTAGCACAGAATGCATCAAGAAGAACTCTTAATTAGATGGTAATGGGAATACGCGAGGTAAAAAGCATTGAGATAGTCTCACTTTTCCAAACTGCAAAAGGAGAAAAATGAGGAAATTCTAGGCAAAATAATTATTTTTAAAACACGTAAAACTTTATCACTTCAAATCAATTGTGAAAATCTTCTATAACTCTATTATCATGTCAGATGCATAGATTAGATAAAGTGATTCAGTCCTCAGTTCATGTGGCTGGGTGTTTTCTAAATGAAATTGCACAAAATATTTCTCTAGATCTGAAAGAAGTACCTTTTAGAAATCCGGCCACTTGCACAGTCTGCTGCATTACAGAGGGTTGCTCTGACTGTGTGTCAGAAGGGGATACCAAGAGGACCAAGTTCCTCTTTAACCTAAACTTTCATATTCTTCTCTTTTGAAGATTTATGAATATAGATTTCAGGAGTTCTCAGCTCTGAAAATGCTGTGGCCACTTTTTACTAAAGGCTTATGAGCAGGTTCCTTAAACAGGGTGAAGAGTCTTAAAAAGGCTAAAGAGGTCTTTTGAAACCAAGGCTTAGATGTACCTGAAAATGTTTGGTTTTTTTAAGTTATTCCAAGTTTATGTCTGTGTACTGATTTATTGTCTCCCTTGTTTTCTGAAACTGTCCATGTGTTTGTATGTGTGTTAGCTGGGAATTATACCCACACAGAAAATAAAATTTTTAAGGGTACAAGAAAGAAGAATGCAGGGAAACCATTTTTTAAAGCTAAAAGAGATTAGCAGTTTAAAATGATTCTATGAACAGAGAAGAAAATGAACAGAAACTATGATTTGATCTATCTATCCCTTTTCCTGTACCTAGGGATATGCAGTTAGTGGAATAGTAATTTTGAATGTGTTTTCTCCACATCGGAACTTAAACTCTTAATTTTTTTCCTTTTTTTTAATTTCACCAAAAATGCTTTAGATTTGCCCCAGCACCAGTCCAGGAACGACTCAGCTGCATGGCCAAGAATAACTCCATCTATGTTGTTGCAAACATTGGGGACAAGAAGCCATGTAACTCCAGTGATCCCGGCTGCCCCAGTGATGGTCACTATCAGTACAACACCGATGTCGTCTTTGACCCAGAGGGGAAACTGGTGGCTCGTTACCACAAGGTAAGGAGGCACTTCAACATCACCCTGTCATTAATTATCAGTATACTTTTCATCTTACTGGCAGCAATTCAGTTAGTTTATACAATAATTTTACAATATTGTAAAGTGACAGCCAATCCAGGATGATCTGATGCAAGGATCTGATGGCCAGAAGGAAAAGCAGGCAAGTGCTTGATCGATTAGGCATTATTCCCAGGAGCACCACAGCTGCAGAGACCATGTCGGATACCAAACACCCAAGGGCTACATTTACAGCAGTAAATGGCAAAGCAGCAGCAACAGAGTTTTCCATACTCAGTATATGTTAGCTGGTCCTTGGCACAGTTTTAGCCAAGCCAGGTAACGCTTTTGCAGGTGACATCTTGACAGGTTTTAGCAGTTACTACTGGTTGTGCATTGCTGCCAGGAGGCAGCTGGGGCACAGCCACCCCATTTTGCATGGGAAGAGGGTTGGCTGGATGAATGCAAACTTGCTGTGCCAGCCAGCTCGGGTATGTCAGTCCCCAGCTTTGCCTTAAAGCCTACCTCAGACACAAAAAGTAGCTGTTCATAATTTTGCCTTATTTTTAGTTTCTAACATGCCATTTTCTTAACCTGCAGTACAACCTGTTTAGAGGAGAAACTCAGTTTAATTACCCGAAAGAGCCAGAAGCCATCACCTTTGAAACCCCTTTTGGGAAGTTTGGCATTTTCACGTGCTTTGACATCCTTTTCCACGAGCCTGCCGTGGTCCTGGTGAGCGAGTTGCAGGTGGACACGGTGCTTTTCCCGACGGCTTGGATGAACGTCCTGCCCTTTCTGACTGCGGTTGAGTTTCACTCTGCCTGGGCTATGGGCATGGGTGTCAATTTGCTTTCAGCAAATACTCACAATATCAACATGTCAATGACAGGTGAGTTGCAGTTGGGAAAATACATATTGTCTTCAGAGTACTGGATTCAGAAGCAGGCAGAAATATTTTGCAAATAGTGAAGTCTCTGTAAAACAGTGCTTCAATTAGACTAAAAATCTTCTTGATGTAAATATAGTAATATAGTAAACAGCTTCAGACAAGGAAGTATTGAATGTTCTGGAAGAGGTAAAATCTAGAAGTCCATGACATTAAATTTTGATAATTTAAAAGCAACATTTTATTTCGAAAATAGCGCAAAGTTTCACTTAAATTTCCAACCTCTCATTTAGAAGCAGCATTTTTTGTTTAAAATACAATCAGCAGTTAGATGGAGAAAAAATATTTTAAACAGAACTTAATAACCTAAAACCAAAAGGAAGGTTTCACTTGTATATTGAATAAAATGTTTTCAGATTTCTGTGGCTGCTGAAGAATTAGAGATTTTTTAAAATCTGAATAGATATTTCCTGTCTGTGGTGTGGGGTTTGTTTGTTTGTTTCTCTTTGTTTTGTTTGTCTGAGAAAACATTTATGTAGCTGCATCTGTAGCTCTTCGCTGAAGCTGACGGGAAAGCCACAAAGGAACATTTTTGCCTGCCCTAAATAAACTGAGCTGAATTTAGGCCACAGGCCCTGGATTTCCTTCTGTGAAATGTAATTACCCTCATAGTTTCCTCCTTTGGCAAATATGCCACTCTTAGAGCTCTGATTTACATTTAAATGAACCTAAGTTCTTAAATAAAAAGCAATAGTTGAGTGTCAAATTGCCATTTTAGGCTCAGAAGTTTAGGTCATGTTTTTACACTGTGATGGGTATTTTAGTGGTTCTGCACTTCAAAATTCTCCCAAAATTCTCCGTAATGTGTTGACTGAAAATAGCCATCTGACAGGTGTCTGGGGGTGTCCTCCACAGGCAGTGGGCTGTTCACACCGGAGGGACCTGCTGCCTACCATTACGACAGTGGGACGGAGGAGGGACGTCTCCTGATGGCAAAGCTGAGCGCACGCCCCCGTCTTTCCCCAACTTACCCCCCCGCTGTCAACTGGAGCTCGTATGCCACAAGCATCAAGAAATTTCCAGGAGAAAACGAGACGTTTTCAGGAGCTGTCCGGCGGGACATATTCACTTTCAATGAACTCAGGCACAAAGCTGGAAATTATACAGTTTGTCAAGGAGATCTCTGCTGTCATTTGATCTATCAGATGTCAAACAAGAGCAAAGATGAAGTTTATGTCCTGGGTGCATTTGATGGGCTTCACGGTTCTCTCATAAAATACCACTGGCAGGTAATTGGTTTTGTAGGTTTGAGTGTGGGTTATATAATCCTACATCCCAGCCATCCCAAAACACTCGTCTGTTCCTGCATCGTGAAAACTCCTTTTTTGCTATCAAATCCAGCTCTTGATTGTTGAAAGCTTAGCAGTATTTTGCCTTTCTGTGTCCTCTTCCCCATAGATCTGCACGCTGCTCAAGTGCAAGAGCACAGACCTGAACACATGTGGGCAACCAGTGGAGATTGCGCAGACCAAGTTTGAGATGTTCTCCCTCAGCGGCACGTTTGGCACCAACTATGTCTTTCCAGAAGTCTTGTACAGCGAGGTGCAGCTGGCTCCCGGGGAGTTTGAGGTAATGGGACACCCTGGAGCTGTTTGACAAAAGGTTTTCCAGGAGGTGGCAGTGGAAATTGATATGGTAGCAAAGTCCCATCCAAGAAACACTTTATTTGGTTCTGCAGACAGTAACTCAAGAGGACATTTAAATTGATTAATTAATTTAATCCTTACTGATAAGAATGTACAAATGCTAAGGCCAGGAGTCTCTTCAGTGATTTCTTTAGCAAATAAGCCTTTGTACTTCAGGTCCCAAACATATAAATGGCAGCTTTCAAGGAGCTATTTTCTACACGTTTCTACTGATGGGCATTTTAGGAAACAAAGAAATCAAATACTCTGATAAATTGTCCAAGTAACAAAAAATATTAATGAGTATCATGCATAATAACAGAGATCCTGTGCTGTTAAGCATGTTAAAAGGGATTTTTTTAGGGGTTTGTGGGGTTTTGTTGTTTGTTTGGGTTTTTTTGTTTGTTTTTTGTTTTGTTTTTTTATATATATATTTTTTTTTTAATCACATATTTTTGCCAGAACATGTTTTCATTCATAAGCCTTGGATTGCATCTATGTAAGAGGCTAGATGAAAACTTAATTGGTTTGGAAGAGGTATTTATTAGGTTATAAGAGATGATGAAGGCAGTGAAAAAGATTTGAAAAGTTTTAAGGGAAACAAGGGAAATTTATTTGTAAGGTAGAGAATGGAAAAGAATTGCTCATCCTGCATATTTGTTTTGAATGGGCCTTCTGTGAAAACATACACATCAAAGGATTTATTGGTATGCTACAATATGATCATGGCCTAATTAAAAAGAAAATATATTTTCTTAACAAATACATCTTTATTGTTTCTAACAGAGGCTCTTAAAAAGTTGCAGATGTTCACAGTCTATGAACAACAGTGATTTCAAATTGATCTGTAAAAAGTAACTAAGAAAAGCAAAATATGGCCAATAACTTGAAATTCTCAACTTCAATCTGGAGATTGTTTTAGGGTCTACAAATCAAAAAAGATTTCAAATTAATGTCCTAGATACATATATAACTTTTGCCACCATGTATGAGTAACTAATGAAAAAATAACAAATCAGTTATTCTTGCTCTCACCTTCTTATGAGGTGAAGAAAGTGATCTTTTTTTCCTGAAGATGGAGTTGAAGGAAGTTCTAAAGACTTCCAGGTCCATGGAAATGTGGGAAGGCTATGGCAGAGCTAGAGAGAATTCTGTTTTGTTTTGTTTTCATTCTCATGATTGCATTTTAAAAGTGCTGCATCAAAATATTCAACATCCAAGGCTTATCCTTTCTGTACCATGCAACATTGCTACTCTGTTAGTGGACTATGAGTATCATTCTTTCTCTTTTCAACTAGGTGCTACGTGATGGACGTTTGAAAAGTAAACATGGCACATCGAAACCGCTTGTAACAGCAACGCTTTTTGGAAGGCTTTATGAAAACGACCCACCGCATCCCCTGCGAACCTCCCCATAACTTCACTCCTCAGCTATTACACAGTCACCACAGACAGGAGGGGAATTTCCCATAGTGATCCATCTCTTTGAGAGCTGTGGCAGTTATCCTGTATCATTCCTGTTCTGCAATCTTGCTCAGCAGCAGCTGTAGTTGACTTTATTTAAAAGAAAGCAATGTGATCGCTATTGTGTACCTAGATATAGGTATATTTTTTTAATAGTGCTTGAGCCAGTGCAACTATTTTTTTAGTTTGAATGCTCTGTCACATTAAATCTTTAATTAGAAATTATTGTTTCCCCAAAGATATCAAGTAGATCGCCAGGATGACACTAGAAAAAAGACCAATACTGAAATGTGTGAAACGTGAAGTTTACTAGTGTACTGCAGAACAGATCTTTGCCAAGGAAGCTTTTTTTGTCCCTTTTGCCCCTTCCTGGTTTTTAGACTGCATAAGCACTAAGTATCCGTGTTTCTCAGCCTTACACACCAACCAATAAGGCCTTTCTAATGCTCAATGGGCTTTAGTCCCATTCTGACCAAGGGACTTGAAAGGAAAAACAGATTTGAAATGGTTTTAGGTGCAACCTTAGAGAGAGAAAATCATCCTCTACAATCCACCCAGGTGCTGAATCTGGCTGAGCTCCATACAGCATGTTCAGTTCTGCAGTCTCTCTGAGTTCACACCACTTTGTACATGGCAGATGTGTGCTGCGTCCAATGCATTTCAGATCAGACTTACTGTGTAAATGTAGTATGCCAGCACCTTCTCCTGGGCATTTGGAAAATTTCTTAAAGATTGCGAAAACATAGGAAATAGGCAATGTTTTAGTACCTGAAACATATTTTACTATGTAGTGTGAGAAATGGGCATTATCTGGGACTTCTAGCCACGGTATGTAAAACTTGGCAGTCATGGGCCTGATTTCTTTCTGTCATGTTCTGCAGCAAACAGACCTAATTTGCACCACATATGCCTTGGATTGATCCTTGGCCCAATGCTTATCTCATGGTCTTTCATATCTACTGCCTTTCACATCACTGACTTGCAGCCTGCACCATGCGTAGCACTGAGCTGCCCAAAATGTGGCCCATAAGAAATGTGCTGTAGCTTCCCACACCATGCACACCAACAAATGTTATCCAGAAGTTGCTGAAATCACATGATTTCTGTTTTCCCATGTGCTCTGCTTCTCAGCACACAACTTTGGATGTTCCTTCCTTTACAGGATGTTTCATCCTGTAAATAAAACAGGTGAGTTTGTACTCAGGGGAGGGACTGTACTGCTTGGGAATAGTTATTCGAGACAGGTAGGGCCTCAAGGTCACACTTGCTGGTGGCTTGTTCAGCCCCTCACCCTTTTTGCACCTGGCTTGTGGTTGGAACCCAGACTAGCCTTTCATTTTGGTCAAGAGAGATTATGACTAACCCATGTCAGTACTAATCCAATATGACTGCTGGGTGTGTATTGGGCATGGGGTCCAGAATTTCAGATGGCCATGCTGAAGGGTGAGAGATGATCCCCACTCCCCAAGCCGGTTTGGTGTACTCCAGGACCTCCTTGTCACACACGTGAGGAGCAACAGTTTGGGAAAGGCAAATGAGACTGGCAAATGAGACTGAGAAAGGCAAATGGTGGGTGTGACAGTCTGCCGTGTTATCCCATTGACCAGTCAGGTCTGTTGGTTTGCTTTGGGGTTGGCACAGTCAGACACGTACAGTGGAAAGTGTCTCTGCAGCAGAGCAGGCAGGAGGAACTTAGCCCTGGGGATGGTCCCCGTGGTGGTGCTTCCCCATCCATCCTCAGTGCTGCTCACTCAGCTGTCTGCCCTAGGAGATATCAAGGAAACACTCCAAGAAAGGCAAGAGCTATCCTGACATGTAAATTCCCGTACTGAGAAAGATCCTAAAAAGGCTTTTAACTTGAAAACACGATTCTCCCTGCTACTGCTGAATCCTGCCTTTTCCCTGTCTGCCTCAGAGGTACCTCTGATACCTGTCTGTTCCAGTCATGGTTACTCCTTGAGCTAGCTTAGGCCGTGGTTCCAGCAGGGGTAGGGCTGGAAGAGGGAGCCCTAGTGTGGGGGATGGCCACTGCCTCCTGCAGCCCTCTGACCACACAGGAGTTGCAAGAGCTGCGAACTCGGGCATGGAGCCAGCATTGCATCTCCTCTTGGCATGCCCTGTGGCTCACCTCTGTCTCCACTTGGCTACACTGCAGGCAAAATGTGCTTTTATTACCTGGCTTAGAACTGCTCGTGTGGAAAAAAAAAAATAGCAGTAGCATGTGAACACAGTTTGTCTTCTGTTTTTGCAGTCAAATCACTTGATTAAAATCTTCCTTGACTGGTTGGCATCAATAGCTTTACATGCTAATCTGCAACAATGAAGACTCTGAGGATATTTTAGAAAGAAATGCTTCACAGATGCATCAGTGACACTTGAAACAAACAAATACTTTGCAAGTTGCTGGTAACTCAAGTATTTAATGGTTTCCAAATGGATGTGGAATTTACAAAAAATCTTTCTGAAGCTGAAGGGGAATGCAATCAGGAGACATAGACTGGACAGAATTGTAGACATTCAGTATATTATTACCAGATTTATCTTTATTTATCAGGTTAAACTTTCCTGAACTATGTCTACCAAAAGAGTCAGAGTTTATTCAAGCTCCTGAGTTAGCATTGAGATAGGGCTCCTGGGGTGACACCTAGATTTTAAAATAACTGTTTTCTCTTTATTCAAGGGTAGAGTTTATGCCACATTTTGCTCCCTTGTTACTATTCAGGCTGTAATGATCAAACATAAAAATGTCTCACATATCGCTTGCTGGAATTTCTGAAGTACGGAGAACTTCCCAGATCCATGCAGAGCTGACCGTCTTAGGCTGTCAGAGTTGGAAATGGGTAGGATACAATTGATATTACTAGTTAAGTAGCTTTTAGGATATCAGGAAAGGACTCTCAAACCTCGTCCATTAGGATGCAGAAGTGCAAGATTCTTTGAAAATGACACTAAAACTTAATTTGAAGAATGGTTGACCTGTATTTTTCAAGATTTACTGCCCAGCTTTCCTCTCCCTGAGAGGGTATCGAGGGTGCCATACAATGGACCACTGAGGAGCTTATTAATCCTTTTCTCATTTCTGATGATAAAGCAAGAATTTAACCAAGTAGAGGATGAATTTACAGAGAGTGTTGCAGCAGTCTTTGAATAACTCCATCATTTTAATGCACAAGAACAATGAACCCTGATTTTGGGAGGAATGGAAAAACCAACCACATCTTCAGCTGAGGAAGTTGGTGGTCACAGTGACTAGATGAAATTTAGTTTTAGGAAATGTGAATATTTGTAATAAAGGCCAATTTCAAATGATGCAAATTACAGAAACATTCAGAATACAGAAGCAGAAAGATAATTAATAACCAATGCAACAAATTGCATTCACCTAGAACAGTTCCTGTTGAATGCATCAAGTAAGACTTAAGTAAGACTGGGAGCAAATTTAGTGAACATTTAACTCTGAGTAGAATCTAATGTATGTTATTGTACATATTGAATTAAAGCAAGTAGACCTTGAGCAAAAAGAGAGTGAGAGAATCTTTTTTTAAAGAGAGTGGGACACTACAGCCATATCCTTGTATACCTATTTTAGTCATCATAACCTCAAGTTATCCATTATATAACGTGGAATAGCGAGGTGCAGCCAGAGATTGTGCAACTATTAGACCCAGTAATACAATACTAAATGTTTATGAACAACTCATGTTATCATAGGAAAATTACTGGTGGTATGGAACACTGTTCATAGGTACACAGAATCAGTGCAGATATAGTGAATGATAGACAGAATGACCATGACTTGATTTGACTTGAAGAATTCATACGTTTCTAATTAACCAAAAACCAAATTATAACCCCACTTCATCCAGACAGTGTTTGCAATGTCATTGTCTACCATCAGGGCAGGAAAGCTGAAAAAGAAAAATAACTTGCACAAGTCAAAAAAGACAGCAACAATTGTCATGAAGCTTACCAGAACTAACACAGGAATGCTTCTCAGGGGCTTCTGATGGACTATGTGGACATGGAGCCCAACAGAGATATAATTCCAGTATATCTTCTAAAAATTAACCTGGTGACACCATATACAAACAATACCTCCTACTGAAGCCACAGAGAAGCATAACAGCATTACCCAGTGTTGTCTACCTGTGGGTCAGACATGGCTAGAAATGATTGGTCTCGATAAAACAGAAAATTAACATATTGACAACAATATGTTAATTTCTCTTTCAATTTCTAAAAGAACTAAGAATTAGCAGAAGCACTTGTAGCCTCCATCTGCAAAAGTATTGAAATGTTTCTGTTAGCTATTAATTACCATAAAGTTGTAAGTTAAATACTCCATTATATGTTCAGACATGCTCATGGCAGCAGTGTATTTCTACGACAAATATGTACAATATAAGAGGTGCATTGTAACTACATGATTTTAACTTTGCCTATCCATCTTCATTTGCTGCTTCTAATGTTAATTTTTATGAACTCGTAGTCTGGTAGCTGTGATTTTGTCATGATGCAAGAGCAGTGAGGAGTGTAGGAAGCAGTAATATCTTTTAATGTCAGAAAAAAAAAGTCAATCTTCAGGAAAGCCTTTTGCAGGAAAGAAAAAAAGGACAAGTCTTTGCATACAATTGGTTGTCCAGCTCACATATGGCAAAACGTAGTAACATAAATGAAAAAAAACAGACTACCTTAGAGATAATCCTCAAGATCAAGTGATGACTTTTTAAACATACGTTTTTGAACATTTACTTCTAAATGAGTGTTAGGAGTACGAGACATACTTGAATTTATCAGAGTCAAGTACATGAAAACATTAAGGTGAGGTTTTGATAGGATGATTATTTTTCTATTCTACAGCTCACCTTGCTGTGTTTTCCAGACATTTCAGGTTGGTTTTTTGTATGGTCAAAAAAAGACTATTCAGTTATAATTTTAGGGTTCTTTAAGGAAAAGTTGTTGTTTTTTTCAGGTAAACCTTCTTAGCAATTCTTGTCAAATTTATGAAAGGTTCTGGAAAATCTAAACCTATTCTACAACATTTGTGAAAATCTTGGGCAAAATATAATAATTATAAGCAATTTCAAAGCTTTAGCATCAACTCCATTAAGTTGAGCAAAGAGAGTACAGTGAACGTTAGGCCTATACCATTGCCAAGTTATAATACTTACAGACTCTGTAGCATACAGTTCCCCATACTTTTTAGAGACCTTTCTGAGATTTCCATATAGCATTTATTACTGTGCTGGCTAAGCTCTGCTATCTAAAACCTAAAGCTCTCTCTTTTCTTTTTTCATTTTGTCTCCACTAAGCCAGAAATCTTGACTTAATGCTTTTTTCATTGAAGTCCAATAAAGTCAAAGGAGGGCAGTGAGTTTGCTATACTACTACTGAAATAAATGGTAGTACATCAGTTTACATCTGCTGATTGTGCATCTGCAGAGACAGAGGTGTTCTGCATTTAGTTGTGGATTCAAACAGTCATATTCGGTGTTTTGTTTTGTTTGTTTTCAGTATGCCCTGCATGGAGGCTCTTGCACCACTTGACTGGGTTTGATTGGGGCTGAAGTCATCAGCTCTTCCCGGGAGAGTTCATAGAAATGATGATACATATCGCTTCTACCTCAGCAGAAGTCAGGTGCACTGGCCCTGTAAAATCCCCAATATCTGGGTTTGTCAGCCAGCTGGCAAACTGTGTAAAAATGGATCAAAAATGTACAAACATTTGTTTTCTTCTCATCTCCTACTTTGTTAGTAGTTGTTTTTTCCAGTTTTCTCAGAGATGTTCTTTGAATTGGCTGCAATAGCTAGCCTAACCAAATTGCAAAAGTGCATTATAATTCATTCATGGAAACTTATTGTTCAAAAGTAGAATTATACTTTCCTAGGTAGAAATCTAGCATATTTGACACTGAGATATAAAAGGGAAGAGCAAGCTGTAAAAACATGGCCATTAATGGACAGTGATGTACTTCCTGTCACCTAGATTGAAAGACAGAAAGCTTTGGCGGGTGTGGGTAAAAATACATGTGTGGTGCCTTTCATAACAGCTGTCATTGAGCTATACCTCAAGAGTATCAGATGGCTGTATGTATAAGGACCAGAGCTATTAAAAACAAACAAACAAAAAACCAACAAAAAACAAGCTTAAGTTGGATCAATCAACATTACCCAGTACAGGCTTAAACAATCACTTTGTTGAAGACTTTCTGAGCCTATCTTCAATGTTCCACTAGGCATTTTAGATTGTTTATTCTTGCTAACATAACTTCTGTTTGCAGTGAATCTTCCAAGGTCAATATTAGACTAAACAAAAAGCAGGCACAAAACCTCTCGCCTTTGAGGGTTGTGCAACACTTACTGTAACCATTCCTGTGTTTTGCCAAGGGAGTCTTACAAGGCCAGTTGTTTCCTGCTGAGGCTTTTCTTACAAATCATTCCTCTTCTCTCACTAGGAATGCAATCTGTATCTGTCTTTGATTTGCCAAGGCTAATCATTAGAAAATATCTTGATATCTTACGAACATTTGCAATCAGAGCACTTCCGTGGAGCTATCCTATAATGTAGATGAGGAGATGAAGTGCAAAGAAACTGATGTTTACCATAAACACTAATTTAGGTGGCTAAATTGAAATGCCAAAATAATTCATATTACAAAAATACTGCATACAGTCAAAATATGATTGTCACTGGCTTCAGCTGCAAGTGCTGACTACCTGTAAAAATGAAGTCCTGTCATGCACCCAGAAAATGAGGAGCATGTGTTCAGTGAAAGCTTCAAAACTTGTGGTATGAAATGACCCACCTAACATCTTCTGGTAACAGATGCCTATACGGCATGTTTGAAAGGAGGGAAAGGAAGAAAGGGACCTGTATAAGGGGGGCATTTAGGGTATTAGTCCATGTGGGCAGCTGGGGCAACAGGGCTTGCAAGGCACAGAAGGAAGGAGCAGCAACAATTGCAGATAAGAACAAAATGGACTTTCTTTTCACCAGCACGTGAAGTTATGCAGGTTGGTAGAGGCACATTTACATAGCTAAACCTCCTGTTGCTGCCATCTGTTCCCTCTCAGTCTCAGAGGTATTGGGCAGGAGACAGCTAGCAAGCAGGAACTTGATAACAAACAGTAAATAAAATTCAAATTTACTCCAGTGCACCCTTATCTCCCCTCTGGTGATGGAAAAGCATATTCAAATGACATACAACAGCTGTTGAGAAGAGAAATTTATTTATTTTTTGCTGAAAAATCAGGCTGCCCATGCATGTCTTCCTAAGACTAGGCAGCAGAGGGTGGGCATGAAAAGGCACAGACTCTGACCCTGGTAGCTTCTGCACTGGTTGAGTTGCTGTTCCTGCAGTGTCATGGTGCCAGCAATGCTCACACACAGCACTGCTGCTTTCTCCAGCAGCAAACAGCTATGGAAGCAAAGGATAACACTGGCAGGTCCCTCTCCTTAAAAACTGCCCACATTGCAGCAGCACCAGCATCTGCAGTCTGTTGCAAATGGGCAATTACAAACAGTCAAGCTTGTTCAATATTTCTAGGAAGATAGCATGTGGTCAAATCCAGCGTTTGAAAAAGTCAACAGAGAGCAATGTGTGAGAGCAGAGGCTCCATCAGTTTGCTTACTGACATACAAGCCTTTATTGGCAATTCTAGGCTCAATGGCTTCCAGCAGAGTAGTAGCACTTCCAGATCAGAATGTGACATTTCAAAACATTCATTTCACCAAGAATTCTCCCTCTTGTTCAGCCTCACAACACCTGTGCCACCTTGCCAGGGCCGTACTTGCCTATCTCCCAAGCCCACTCCAATCCCAAATCCCCAGGGAGAAGCTGCAGCCTGAGCCATGCAGGTCCAGACCTCAGGGAAACCTCAGGGGAGCAGGAGCTGGAAGGCATGGCTCTCTACCAATGCTGTGCACTAACTGATGCACACAAACTGACCCGAAGTGGGTAGGTTCTCCTTCCTGGGATTACTTCTTTCTGGAATGACTCTCCTCCTTGGGTTCCACAGCAATTACTGTTCCACAACTCTTACTGTTTGAAGATGTGGATGCTGGTCAATGAGTGGTGCTTTAAAAAGCAACAAGTTGTAGTTCGGCCGCTGCTGATTTGTAATTTGGTCAAGTTTAAGTATAGTTCTTCTGCTATGGTAAAAGATATTCAAATAGGCAATCAACAACTCTTAAGTCTCTGCTACAAAGCATATATATACCAGAGCATTGCAAATAAAAAACAAAGAGCCTTTCCTAATTTAGAGGAAATAATATCTTTTTAATTGGTCTTGTTCTCAGATCCTGTGGAAATATTGTGGGTGGACTTCTTTTGAAAATATCCAGTCTGGATTAGACAAATCAAATCTTCAAAGATGATAACTGAAAGTGCTAAAGTTTGGCAACATTACACAGAATGGAAAGAAGGGCAAGAAACATCAGACTATCTTAGTGCAGCTAGCTCCATCTGTACTTTGGCCATAATAAACATTTGTGTTTATTTTGTATGCTTCTTTCCATGAGCTTGGATTTAACTTAGTTCAAATACAGTCATCTTTGCATATTCTAGTAGCTTGTGACAGGACAGATTTATTATCTGCTTATATTTGCTGAATATTTAATGTTTACATCATCCTGTTGATAAGATTTTTCCAGCAGGCTGTAAACCACAGTCAGACCAAGTGAGCAGCTGCTCAGCTGTGGGAATCATGTGGGATGAGCCACTATCATGCTGTATCCACAGGCTGAACCGCTTCAGGATGAGGAAACAACTCCTGAGCAGGTAATGTCTCTGTGTCACACAGTTTGAAATACAGTAAGCTGCTAATTTGCTAGTCTGGGATATTGTTTTGTTTCAGAGACAAATCTTCTATGGTCAGCAGTAAAGATAATAGTAATTGTTCTGCACAGATCGCTGTGATTTTTCTGTAATGAACCGCAATGGTACCAACAGCAATGAGGTTTAGGTGGTGGCTGACAGGATGATTTTAGAAGACCTTAATTCCCAAGAGAAAGAGAAGCCTAGCTGCGAGCAAAACTCTTTTCAGGCACAGCTATGAACTCAGAGTGAGGCTCTTTACTTTCTGTGAGGTTATTCCAGGGCCATGAGGATGAAGAATGACAAAGCTGGGATTGTACTTGCTCACTACTCACTGCCTCCTGCTGTCCTGCTTTTTTTTTTTTTTTTTTCTTTTCGTGATAACAGTTCTCATTCCTCAGCCCCATTCTGTTCCTTCCCATTTCCAGTGTCCCTTGCACAGTCTCATCTGAGAAGGACAGAATCATTTTTAACATGTTGTTCAAATGGGTTAATGGGCTTAGTGTCTGGCAAAAGTGCTATTTTCATTTTCCTTTGTCAGGTTTTCCATTTAAATTATTTCACATTTTAAAAACAAATGAACAAAAAGTGAAGATGACCCAAGGTGTGCTAGATAGTGTGACATCTCTTTATCTTGGTTTTCCAAAAATCTGAAAATTAATTATTGCAGAAATATAAATTTTGCAGAAAAGAAAGCCACAGCAGCAGTTTTATAGACAAGGCTTTACTTTGAATTTTGATGTATAACTGCCTTACTATATTACAGACTCAAAAGACTGTTGAATACTATTTATACGTGCTCTGAGGCCTCCCAAGAATAGAGCTTGACGTATTTATATTTGATACTATGAATAGCAAGTTCGAGATATTTTCATGATCCACATCAGCATTAAACAGCAAGAAAATGCCTGTTTGAAGCATCTGCACCAAGAACATGAAAGCTTCTTATCAGAATGTTCCATGTTCGTCTAAATCAGTTACTAATTTCGCCTGCTTAGTTGCTTAATTATCATGATATCTTATGAACTGCTACTTTACATTCATTGCAGTAAACATATCATTAAATAACATCCTCCCCACGCTCACAGCTTCCTCTAGGTCTATGGTTCCTTCCTTTCTGATATGTGTGGGTCCTGCAGTACAAGCTGGTGTATTCAGAGATAGCGAAGGCTAAGTGCTGTGCCCTTGGGTTGGTGTTTGGTAGAAGAGTGAAGGGCATCTCCAACAACAGTCTATTGAGAGACATCCTGCTGTGTAGCTCTGGCCTTGGGCAGTCTCCTGCTGCTGTGGGGCAGCTGAAGGCACCTGCTTGTCCCCACACTTGTCCCATCCCTGCCATGGGCAGTCACGCTCACCAACCAGCCCCAGTCACTCTCTGCCCTACACTTTGCAAACTACATGGTTGGTGTTTTGCAGCCCTTGGCCCTGAGAGAATTTTGGTAGGAGCAGGAAGGCCAAACAGCCCCATAGATGAGTCTTTTCTTCTTCAGAAGTGAAGGCAAGGTGAGCGCCCAGCCACACTGATATCACAGACAAAATAGTGTCACCAGGTCCCTTCCTCTGCAAAAAAAAAATAACCCAGAAGTCACAGCTGGGTGCTGCCTGCCCACCTGCAATGGAGCAGAGCTGCTGAGGGTGGGGGATGGCTCCACAGCCTCAGCAGGTCCCCCACAGGTTTGGCCAGCTGCTGCCAGGTATCCGCTTCTGAAACAAACACTCCAAAAACAGCTGCCTTTCCAGATCATCCCCTTGAGTTTTGGGCACTGTGTCACTTGAAGAGGGGATGTGACAGGAGAGCAGTGTGTGTGCATGCATGGATGTGCTTTGACTAAGTTCCCACAATGAGCTGGCTGCCAGACTTCTTTGTAACTATGAGTTTTGTACATAGTGAGGCAACAAGGATTTGTTCCCTAAACTTTACCTTCTTGTGATATATATGTGTCAGGATAGTAACTACCAAGGCCTAAACCTTCACTCCTCAAAGAGAATACCTGACTCTGAGGAAGATCCACAACTATGAATCTCAAATGGGTGAAGAACTCTCTCAGAGACCAGTATTTGAGTGTCTAACATCACTTTGATACTTCCTCAGCTCTGACCTGACTCTTCTCCTCAACGTATCCTCTTGACTACCTCCAGTGGTTTCTCACTCAGCCTGATAGTTGTTTCTGCAATTTTTTCATTAGCAAATTTTCTTCCCAGAGCAAGGAGAACCTTGTACTGCAACACCCCAGTCCATTTATGAGTGCAACCTAAAAAAAAAAAAAAAAGAAAATAACTGAGTTGTTTGCATTCATTTAGATTTTTATGCACATAATATAATGAAGTAGTTAATCCAGGTCATGCAGCAGAGTTTGCAAGAAGTAATATCTTAACCCACATTTTCACGAATGTCCCTGAGGCACCCAGCGTAACTGGCTTTAGCCAATGGTCACCATGTTAACAGTCCTTTATGTTCAGCCATGTTACTGTTTTAAAAGGCTGTGTGGTCCTTTGTTGATCAGAATACTGATGCTCTTCATCTATGACTCCAGTATAGCCAATAATAGCTGTATACTTTAAACACCTTTGTAGTAACCATATCTTGCAAATAGCTTTTAACTGATCAGGCTGTTAGATTAAACCTGTTGTTCAGTGGAGGAATCAGAACTAGGCTGGTAAACACACACCATGTCACTCTGCACACAATATACCTTTTCAAGGAGATCTTGCACGCTGCTGTAAACTACCTATACTTATGTATTTTGCTATATCTCAGAAGTTTACAGAAGGGCAACAACATGCTGGGTTTTGTTCTGGACCTAGATAATCTCAGGCTGCTGACAATGTGACCATAACACTTAATCAAACAAGTAAACGTACTTCAAATTAGTTAAATTTACCTATAAATAAGGCTTGTTAAACAAACATGAGTGATACAGTCATGATTTTTTTCTTAAGTGGGTGACAAAATAAACAGTTTGAGCTACTATTCACATTAACAGCTGTTCTTCAGATGAGGGGTCAAGAGCTCTACTCATTGCACCCAACATCCTCCAGCAATGCACTGGGACTTCTGGAGGCTTCTCCAGCTGTGGATTAGGTACGCATTCACTCAAAATTAGTGTTATCCGGAGCTGTTATGATGGTGAAGAGGCTCAGCTGTCTTTTGAGATGGTCTTTAAAAGGGCGGGGTGCCACTCAATCAGTAGAAAACAAATGAGCATCAAAAGCAGACTTCTACCCAGCGTGAGGGGAGAAAGGTAAGAGGACAGGCTTTTAAAAGGATACTTCTTCATATTTCCATTGTATCGAATTTTAAACTTCACAATTAATTATGGAAGAGAAATGTTCTTCTTTCTTACTGAAAACTTCTTCAGTGTTCAGCTCATTTGGACAGTTTGCCATGAGTTTTGATTTATTTTGTTTCCATTTCATGCAAAGCCACACAACTGATCTCAGTTTGCTCAATATTTTGCTTGGCAGTTGGAGCTTCTTTCTGTTTAACAAAAACCTAAAATCCCCTGAAAATCAGTTTCAAAGGGAGATAATATTTCTTTAGCCTAAACCATTTCTCTACCAGAGAATAATAGGGAAGTTATTCGACTTTAAAGTAGAAAACTAGAGATAGCACCTTAATTCATTTTGGTTGTCTTTTAGCCTGTTTTACTATATTTATTTCAATTATTTACATATAAAGCAAATGAAGATGTCACAAAATCTATGTAACACATTTATGACTTGGATGTGCTTAAAACTTTTATTGTTATGTCCAGTATAGAGTTAAATTTGTTTAATTATTTCTGCTGTGAAAACTGAAAATTTGGATTAATAAAGATCCAGCTGGCTGTGCTTTCTATCTTGTGTGTAAATGTGCCAAAAGAACGAATGATAGTCAGGAAAAGAGACATGAAGAGGTGGACCAAAAATGAAAAAAAAAAAAATGAAGTGAGAGTTAAAGTGAGGTGGAAAAGAGCAGAGATGGTGTTAAGCATTAGTAGGCAGAAAAAAAAGAGGTAGCAAGAGGCACACCAAACAGTAAATAAACATACTCATATTCCATGTTTCCTGTTTTCCCAAAAGTGCCTCTGGATGCACTGTGTCCCTGGCACTCAGGTGCCACTGCCTGCCATTACTTGGAAATCCCTCTGTATAACGCAGGCTGTTAGTGGCAGCTGCCAGGGTTTCACAAGCTATAGTTTATCATCTATATTAAGCTTCCTTCCATTTAGCTTCTAATGACACGGTGCGCTTGTGATAACGTTTGTTCTGATATCAGAAAAAAAATATACTGTGTGTTCTATTGAGAATAACCAGAGGCAGCAGAGTCCTGAAGCAAATGTGTTAAATTAATACTGGCTACATTGCTGTGTCAGTATTTTTCTGACTTTAACAACCATATTATACCATAATGATAATGCTAGTGAATAGCATACGTTAATGTTGTTTATTTTTTACAATAGTACTATTTTTCTGTTAATTAAAAGAAAAACAGATCTTTCAACAATGAAGATTGCTTGCCAAGTGCTTAAGTACTTTCACTAAATCCTTTTGTAAAAAGAGAGACTTGCAGAAGGGACACATTATTGCGTACAAAAGAGAAGAACAGCAATATTTGTGTCCTCAGATGCAGACTAAACAAATGTTCAGAAAATGTTTCTCTCGATGTTTGTGTCTTAGCTAAAAACAGTATTAAAATAATTAATAAACACCGCAAGGCTAAACTCATAGCACTGAAATAAACTAGAGCCCAACAGAAAAGATATTTGCTTATACAGCAACTAATGCTTCAGAGTAGTCAGGCTCTTCCACTATATTTTGGCAGCAAAAGGGCAGAAAACTTTTCTCTCCTCTGAGATATTTTTCTTACATCTCTGTTTACATCTAGAGCCTACAAGAATTTTGTAGTAAGGCTTGACTTGGTGAGGTAGTGCCATCTGCCGAAAAACTGAGGGCTCATGGAAACTTTTTAGTTTTGTCCAGCTGCACCGTTATTGCTATGAGGACACAGCTGGAGGAGAGGCTGAGCTTGGGCTCCTCAGATTTAGCCTTTTGGTTTAGACCCGTGGATCATAGACTTATGTAACAAAACACAAGTTGAGGGAGCTTCAGAATCTAAAATTACTGATTTTCAAGACAAAGTGAGAGATAGAGGACTCCAACAGAATTTGATGAAGAGAACTAGGACTGTTTAAACAGAAAATAAGGAAAAAGACTTTGCATCTGCTCACTAGAACAAGACACGGCTCAGTGCTGGCCCCTGAGAACCACTGCTGTTCTGGTGTGAGGACAGCCCATTATGCAGTTTACATCCTCATTTCAAGGAAAGTCCAATGATAAAAGTGTCTTTCTGTTAAAAGTTTAATTACAAAATTATGTCATCCTTCATAAATAATGAAATGTGAATTTCCTACACATCTAGATAAATGAAGGTATTTACAATTGCTGGGGTTTTTTTTTTGTTTGTTGTTTTTTTTTTGTTTTGTTTTGTTTTTTCTTCTTGCAGATCTCTTCATATAGAAAAGAAAAGAACAGCTGTAAATGTATCTCAGCATTAGGAAAATCAGCACCTGTGCTGCATACCTATGTGGACTTGAGACCTCAGTAAGGATGCAACTGTGCTGTGAATCCATAAATGGCTCTTGCCTAAGGAGCAGCTGGTCAAACAGTATCCGTGTTTCCATGTATATCTTCATGGTTTGCATTATTCTGGCCACACTGGTTGGAAATTTGACAGTTATCATCTCAATATCACATTTCAAGCACCTCCATACACCCACCAATTTCCTGCTGCTTTCTAGGGCTACAGTAGACTTTCTGCTGGGATTCCTCATCATGCCTTGCAGCATGGTGTGCTCTGTTGAGCACTGCTGGTATTTTGGGGAGCTCTTCTGCAAGATCCATACGAGCATGGACATTATGCTGAGCACAGCTTCCATCTTCCCTTCATATTCATTGACCGTTACTATGCTGTGTGTGACCCTCTAAGATACAAATTAAAGATAAATACTTTTGTTACCTTGGTTATGATATTGGTAAGTTGGATGATCCCTGCTGGTTTTGCTTTTGGGATGATCTTTCTAGACCTAAATTTGCGAGGGGCAGAAGAGATTTATAATCATGTCCGTTGTGCAGGAGAATGCTTTGTCTTTTTTAGTGAAACTTCACGTGTTGTGTCCTCCATTGTGCCTTTTTACATTCCTGGATTTGTCATGCTGTACATCTACAGGAAAATATACTCTATAGCCAAGATGCAAGCAAGATCCATTGACACAATTAGTCAAAAAAAGATGCATTTTGAAATGAAGAATGACATTTCATTTGGCAGAGAAAGGAAAGCTGCAAAGACATTAGGCATAATAATGGGAGTGTTCCTCATCTGCTGGAGTCCATTCTTCTTCTTTACAGCAACCAATCCATTTATGAATTATGTGATACCTCCTATTCTCATTGATGCTTTGCTTTGGTTTGGTTATTTAAATTCTACATTTAACCCAATTGTTTATGCATTTTTTTACATGTGGTTTCGCAGGGCATTGAAGATGATTCTCTTTGGAAAAGTTTTTCAATGGGACTCTTCCAGGACTAATTTCTTTTTAGAGTAACATGCTTTAAAAGCTTGGATTCATGGCTTTGAATATTTGTCTGGCGTCTGAACTCCCAGATGTACTCATTTACCAAATCCAGTTCAAGTAAATAAACAGTGATTGTGCTTTACATCTTCTTTCATTCCAGACTGGTTTTTTAGTTATAGCTATTTATATGCAATGCACAGGAAACCAATACTTCAGTTTAAAAAACTTACAGCAGTTTATATCCCTGCTCTTAATTATTCTGATACAACCGATTAATTTTTTGAACAAGGGGTGTTTATATTTGCGTTTATTTATTGTCCTCTAGAAAGAGGAGAAAAACCTTTCCTATTCAATTTCTAGACATCTTTGAGTATTAACCCAAAGCTTTTAAGTTTTGTCCCTCCCCTACAATGTGTGTGTAGAGGTAAAAAAAGGCCCATAACCAGCACACTCTGTGAAGATGGGACAGAGGAAAGTCATGCTACTCCTTCTGTTTCCATTTCAGCTAGAGCTTGTCATTTTATGAGTATGTCACTTAAAGGCTTTGCTGCTTAATGACATCAAAAGCATGTTTAACTAGATCAAAACAAGGGAAAATATGACGTACATAATAAAAACAAAAGGGAAAAGCAATGTCAAACCTGACAATGTCAGAAAATGATGCTTATCTATTTATAGAATCGTTAAGGTTGGAAAAGACCTTTAAGATCATGAAGTCCAACTGGCAAGTCCAGCTGCCATAAAGGTAGACTCCTTTAAATGTTCTTACTTTTCTCTTAATTAATTTTAAAACCCGTGTTCATTTTCTGCTCTGTTCTTATGACATGCTGTATATTGTATCAAATAAAAATCCAGTTGCTGTTGAATAGCGGTCATTTACCCTTGGACTTGTAATGCACCTTCAATACATCTGCATCAGTATCAGCATTAAGTCTGAACATCCACCTTTGACCTCAGAGAATTCCATTTATTCACATTAATAGTGAACTAATTTTGTCTTTTCTTGTAAGAAAATCAATACTACCTTTCCTATTTGTATACCTTTATAAATAATAGATTATCCAATAACAATGATAAAATGACCTAAATTAGTACTTCTTTTTATCTATTCTGTAATGTATAGGGAAGATTTTCTGTAGAAATTTCAGTGAAAACTACATATACAGCCAGCATGACAAAAAGTGTTATTTCAGCCCATTAAATTACAAGATCATAATCTTCTTCAAGATTATTAAATATTTAATTTCTAAGTTTCATTAGAAATTATAACTATTAAGAATATGATAGATAGAATATACTGGCCACTAAAATAGGTTACAAAACAACACCTGTTCTTCACCTTTACTTTTAGCCTCTCCTTTCAAAGACTCTTTTTGATATGACATGTATCTACCTTAAGTCACTGCAATAGCTCACCCATACATGAGGACAAATGAATTAGTAGAGGAAACAAAAATAATAGCCTTGGGCATACAGACATCTGGCTTTGTTTATCTCCTATTGATGTAAACCCTTAAGTTATATATGTATATATATATATATATATACACAGACATATAACTCAAAATCTTCTGGGACTTAGATGTAATATCATAAAAGAAATATAAATTCCCACCTTTCATTAATGTGAGCCAAGTCACAGAGGGGGTCTGCCTTTTACAGGCGTTGCAGTTTTGCAGAACAACAACAAAACAGGAAAACATCTACTTAAAGAATCTATTGGTGGTATTACTAAAACAGATGCAGGTAGGGTTAGCCTATAAAACTGACTTCCAAACATTCTTTTTGATCTTTTGATGTTCTGTTTCTGTATTTTCTTAATTTCAGTTTGATACCTATTGGAAAAAAATCAGTGGACCAAGCTGCTTTCCAAGTTCTCTATAAGTGGGTTAAATTACTGTAGAGAAGAGTATCTCTTTCTTCTTCTATTTCTAAATATCCTATCAGTCTCAAACAAGTTCTCAGGAAAAGAGGTGGTAGAAATGGGTCTGTTTCTTCCCAGATAAATGGAGTTTTCTGACCCTTGAAAATATTCACAGGTGTTTAAACTTATAACTACTGCAGCTGGACCACAGTCTATTACAGGAGACAAGACTCAGCTTATCTCCATTCACTTTCAGTTAGTGGAATTATAATGATAGAAAACAAGTGTGTAAGTAGGGAAAGAAAAGAATATTCCTAATGGTACCAATTTTACAACTGATTTCCATCAGATGTGTTCATTGCTAGTACTTCATAGTGCACAGCAGATGAGTTTAGAATCATAAATAATTTGGAAAAGGGGATTTTGGCAGCTGATATGTGACTCTTAAGATAAATGTTTAGGTGAGCAGTTCATTAACTGAAGTCTCCAAGAAAGCTGAGGTATGTGAGCTCACATAACCTTTCTGTTGTAGAAAAAAGGTCAACATTCTACGATTGAAGAGATTAATAAATCTTATACAATATTTACAGATGGAAATGAACTTGAGGGTTTTCTTTGTCTATGCATCTTTTTCTTCCACCACTTTAGAATTACTAATATTCTGATGTATATAAAGTACAAGAACCATACTTTACAAAATGCTCCAGATACAACAGAATGCACTAAATAAAATTGATGGTGTAATGTAATTTATTTAATTTAAGACAATTAAGTTAACTTTCAACCACTTTGTTTTAAATACTATTTGCAATTAATTTTATAATAGCTTTCAGTTATCAGATTTCATGTACAATTTCAGAAAAACAATAGGTTGCGGTTGTTCCCTATTTAAGTCAAGAGTTTGCCTCTGAATTGCTGCACTTCACACAGTAACTTAATTAATGTTCTTGACTTACTTAATTCATACTCTTGAAGTTTATATTTTCCCCTGAAAAGAACAGAATGGGGTTTGCAGCCCTTATCCTTCCTGTACCTTGTACTCAGGAATGAGAGAACTGCTCACACTCCAGGATGTGCTTGTCCTTTCACAGTTTAGACATCAGGCTCCAGGTGTTATATTCTTACTGACAGCCAAGCCCATATTCACCCCACCACACTTCATCAGTGAACTGTGGCCTTTACTTGAGGTCCTTGCCATGCTGGTGGTTCCCTCTGATGTCAGTAAGAGTCACTGCCAGAGCCCACATTAACTACATAATAAGGTGTGGCTGAGCTATTGTTACTGAACACAGCTACTGCTGGCTTTTTATTGTTAATTGTACATGTGACTTACCTTTTGTGGTATGCCTAAGTGTATACCCTTACAAAAATCTGACTACTAAAAAGCCACCCACATGTTTATTCACTTCTTGGCTTATCATGCTCTTAATTCCAACAATTGCTGTATTTTGATTCTTAAATGGTTTGCAACTCAGCAACTCACAGGTATTAGCTGCAAAGCCTGCTTGTGATCACAATATTTAAGTTCACTTTTTTTTTTTTTTTTTTTTTTTTAAATCTTATCTGTCACAGCCTAATCTGTGAAAAAGGATTTCCTACCCCCTTGTGGAGTCCACAGGCAAAGGCAGCTTTAAAGAAAAAAGTCAACAACATCTATTACTAAGAAAAGGGTAAAAAAAAAAAAAAAAAAAAAAAAAAGTTAAATCCTTAGGTTGCAAAAAAACCATGAAAACAGGTGAAAATTTTTGAGAAAAAGGTTGATTTATTTGTGCAAGCTCGGTGCTGATTTTTATTTCATACCTTAATACTGCAGAGCACTTAACAAATATTTAGTGTGAAGTCACCAATATAACCATGGTTCTAAAGGCAAGCATGTTCTGGAGGTGAAGCAAGCAAGCAAGAACACAGAACATCCAAAGGACAATTCTCTGGAGACACTGCAGCAGCATTGCCAAAATAAATTTGTTGGGATTTAAATTAAAGGGTTTGGTTTATGGGCATTAATTTTTCTATTAAAAATGAAAATATATCTAAGTTGTCAGATAAGTTCAGGTGAAGTAATGCTCAATAGTCCGTGTCTGATTTTCAGCTATAATATTTTTTTGATGAAAAACAATCAAACAAACACAAAACAAAACCAAACCCACAACACTTTAATGAGCTTTAGTGAAAAATAAATAAGTGAATGTAACTGTTCCAAGAAATGCCTGACAAAAGTGCATATACAGCTGTAACTGTAATATATTAAAATTATTTATTTATTCTTCTGTTTATATAACCTAATGAAATCATCTTCCCACTGGGTCAGTTCTGTGTCAGTCTTCAGGTTTGCAGCTGCAACAAAGCATCCGTGAATGGTTACAGAGAAAACTGACATAGGAAAAGATGTGCAGTTTCTCAAGAGACAGCCATGAGTCTTTTAGCTATATATAAACCAAGAACATTCCAGTTTTCTTGTAAGGAAGGAGGAGTATTTTCAGCTGTATTTTTAATTGCACATTTCCACCAAAATGCAGGATGGAGAAAATCTGAAGCAGCTTTGTATTTTAATGAGAGAATGAATATTTAAACACAATACCCCAATCTGGTAGTGCTCCGGGTTGTAGACAGGAGATGGAGAGGCAAGGGAAGGGAGCCCTCTGAGGCAGGAGGGGAGAGGCAAACAGGCGGATATTTGTTTGGCTCCGATGGGGAGCAGGGAGCAGTCTTCCCTTGCTCCTTGCCTGCAAACAGAGGCTGTAGCTGCAGCATGTTGCAGGTGATGCCAGCTGGGATGGGGGACAGCTGGCCTGTGCCACCAACCCCCATCAGCATTTTCATATTGGGCAGACATGGACATCTGAGCTCCATCCTGGGCTTGGCATCCTGCCCTCAGACACCTCCATGTCAGAGTCCACGGCTGATGGTGGTGACACTGCACATGCTTGACATCAGTGGAGCTAAGGGACAGATTTTTGTCCCCTCATCCTTCAGCTCAGATGCCGAATGACAGAAATTACTATCACAGCACCTGGTTTAAGCTGCCACAGGTAACTTACAGAGGTACTGCTTCTAAAACTGCTCATGTAGGTGTGTCCTATATGAGCATGTGAACAGACAGAACACTGTAACCAAGGGCAGGAAAACAAAAGCAAAAGTTACATAAAAATGGGATGCAGCAGGTGGAACAACTTCTTGTGAGTGCCATGGACAAGTTTTCCATCATTGCAAAACTCAAGGCCAAATGCTGCTGTTTGCGTAAGGAAAACAAACCCCAGGGAGACCTCCTGTCTGCACAGAGGTGGGGTGCCCTACACCTAGCACAATTTTCAGCTGGATTGTGTGAGTATGTGCTCAACAAACATTTCCACCACTCTGCACTAATGATAAAACACTCACATATGATACACCGACTTCTTCAGAGATGATCACTGCTCACTACCAGGAGGTAGAGCAAAAGGTTGCACTGTAGACCCTAAGGCTGTGAGACATATGACAGAAGACTGGAAGTTTAGGTTCACTTGCTCAATGTAGGCCATCAAGTAAGCCCATCACCTTCTCCTACTATTCTATTCTATTTAGGGATCCCAGACTGACTCTTTTGGAAGGTGTAAGGAAAAATTTCACAGCAAAGGGGCACTGATGATGGCCCTCTTAGAAATTCCATAATTCTTTGCAACTGCCTTGTTCTATTTTAAGGGACTCGGACTCAGAGGTTACTTAGAAAAACTTACCTCTTAGAGGTTGTGTGAAACAATTTCAATGAAAAAGATATCAGCTATACACATCTTCACTACAGATCAAAGCATATCAGATAGTGCACTTTTCCTTCTATTTTTTGTGTGTTTTCCTGCTGGCAGTGCATTCAAAAATTTCACTTTGAGACTATATCCAGTGATTTTGTCTGGGGAAAGAAGGGTGAAGAGAAGGAACACCTCAAGTATGATGGGCATTTTTAATTTTTTGATAGCATTCTTACTTTCAAAGTTAATACAGATTGAAAAGCTCTTATTTCTCCAAAGTATAAAGACCTACATTGTCATTATCTGAGGCTTCCCTTAATTGTGAACTCATCTTTTCCATTGATCAGATGAGAAGAGAGGGGAAAATATGCAAAGTGATTCCAACAAGTAACATGTGCAGTAGGGGCGAGCTGAGATTTTTTTGTTACATGTTGTTCCCTTTAGGGGTTGTCATAATCACTTCAGAAGCATCACAATAGTTAGCTAGCTAGACAGAGTAAGTATTTTGACAAGGACATGATTTTACTTGGAATATGAATGACAAAGTACTTGGATAAGAATGATACTTAATTGCATATAAAATACAGGAAGAATGAAAACTAATGAAAATGTCAGAGCACCAAGGACAAAAGCCCTTGAGCTATCCCAAAGCCTCCGACAATCTTAATAAAAATGATCAATTATTAAAATGTGGAAATAGGAAAAGGAGAAACAAATGTCTCTGAATTTTTAAGGCAAGTGTCCAGCTAAGCACAATGTTTCAGAGAACTATACCAAATTTATATTTTTTTGCACTGGGATTTTTAATATTGTGGAAATGTCAGCTTAAATTGTTGTTGAAGCAAAACTGAAAACCAAAACCAAAAATATCTTGCTCTTGTAGCAGTTTTTACATCCCTAGAGGAATTGCTGTTACTCATGTCCTGACACAAAACAAAATGATACAGAAACTGATGCTGACTTTAGCTCTTTCTCGTATTAAAAATTCAGTCTAAACAATTGCCTCACCCTTACTCTAACAGCCTCTCTGCTGGGTGTCAGCAGCCTTTGGCACCCAGTGCCTCAAAGTCATCAAGAGGGAGGGGAGCTGGGCAGCAGGCAACTTCTTAACCAAAGAAACTCAAAGTAGGGAAGATGAAGAATGGCAGTGATACTGGAGAGCTTGTAAGAAACTGATTGCAGAGCAGAGAAGAAGACAAGCTCTGAGAGATGTGTCATTGGAGTCCCTTAAGGTGCTGGTATGAGCTTGCTCTGACTGAGCAGGAGACAAGACTGGAGGATCTGAGCAGCAGAAAAGCTTTCATGGAAAAGTGAGAAGCTTGTTATAAAACCCTGTATCCTGTCTAATATGAAAAATCCAGGATTTTCCTTGGTGATATTTGTCTCTAATGTCCATGTTAAAACTGACCATTCCATTGTGTCAAAGAAATATCACAAAATTATCCAGGAGTGAAGGCTGCTGTACCCACCTCTTCTGCCAGCTTATACTGTGGGATAGAAATGGGTTCCACTATGGAGGAAAGAAGGAAACTCCAGACGTACCTGATGTACCTCCTTCCAGAGTGAAAGATGTGGTTTTGGGGAGACTGAGGCTCAGTAGCAGGCAAGGGAGGCCTCCATGGGGTGAGGGTCACTGGTGCCCCAAGATGAGCTGGCATTAGCTGCAACTTCTTGTGGGAATACCCAAAGAAAGACAATTCACAGCAAACTCTGATACAAATCTTCAGAGATTCAACTGCAGCTGAGCACAAGTGCATTTTAACAATTCCTTAGTAAATGGCAATTTTTTCCCAATACACAAGAGTGTCTCTGTGACCCTAGGGTGTATTAGACACCTATAGGGACTCTCCATCTGGTTTATAACATTTCATGCTTTCCACTCAGACAGTAGATATATACTTAGAAAAGGATTTCAGTGCTCTGCAGTACAGCTCCCATTCTACAAAAAGAGATATTTTACTACACGTGTTCCTGATTTAAAAGTTTATGGAAATACAATTAAGAGAGATTTGCTATTGTGTTTTGTTGCTGCTGGAAAGGATGGGAAAGGTGGGAATAATTACTAGCTATTATACCAGTCGTTTCAAGAACAAAAATACATATAGAAAAATGCCATGTATCTAACTGTAGTTGTCGTACTGTTAAAAATCACACCATTCAGTAATGTGTTTTACTAAAAAGACTACTGGAATAATCCATTATTATCCATTAATATCAAGTATTTCTTACAGTTAAAATTACAAATTAAATAACTTAAAAATTAAATAGCCATTCCATAAGTAAAACCGGGTAGCAATCTTTAGAGCATATAACAATATTTCTGTTTCCCTTGCTGAATAGTTATGTCATCAGTACAATGGATATCCATATATACCCCCATAGCCAGAACACTATAAAATTAACAACTTGCCCTGAGGGGTTTTCCTTGGCAATCAGATATTACTTGTTTTAGAATTATCACTTCACAGCTTCTACTTAATAAAAACAATCATAACTAAATTGGAGCCTAATTTCCAGGGAAATTCACAAGAACCAGTGCACCATTATACTAGAGTCAGATTTCAAATCCCTTAAGGAGCTTTGGCTTCCAATGCCTGTTATTCAGCACTGGTTTTCCTTCTGTGGCAGATCTTCTCTTTATTCATTGCTTGCCCACACACCTCTGAATTTGCTGCATCTCCTGCACTACTCATGATACTGGCTGAAAGAAAACTAAAATATAATATAAAAAAGATGCCACAATAGTTGAATACACTGACATGGAGCTTCTTTATTTCAGTAGAGATATAAAACAGATAAATCAGGCTATTTTTTTTTTCACCTGAAATACAGAAACTACCTGATGGCTTTAATGAAAGTATTTTATTAAAAGACATTTCTCCTTCTAGCCTTCATTTTCATTTCGATTTTGTCGCATTAGTCATCTGGCACCTCTGCTGGAAGGTGAATCCTTCTCCAGGCTTGTGGCAGAACTGGGGGAGGCAGCAGGACCTGGGAAGACTGAGATGAGCTCAGCCCAGGGCCCCAGTGCTGAGAAGGGAATGCTCATCACCTTGTGCTATGAGGTAAATGGCTCCTGCTATGGAACCCATCACCCCTCTGGGATCCAGCTGGCCTTTTATCTGGCCTGTGCCTTGGGCACACTGATCACAGTGCTGAGGAATCTGCTTGTCATAGCTGTCATTTTGCAATTCAAAGCTCCACCAACCAACCACCAACACACCTCCACCAACCTCCTGCACCTCTCTCTCACCCTTGCCCACCTCCTCCTGGGGCTGACCATGCTGCTCTTCAGCACCAATCAGTCCGTAAAGAGCTGCTGGTATTTCAGAGATGACTTCTGTAGGCTGCAGACCTTTCTGGGCACACTCTTTAGGTTGACATCTGCATTTCATCTGTATTTAATTTCCATTAATTAGCACTGTGCCATCTATGCACTCTACCCCACCAAGTTCAGCGTAAGAGTGGCCTGTGTTTACACTGGGGTGAGGTGGGCAGTGTCTATAGTTTACATGTCTCCCTTCCTCTACACTAAAGTGATTGCAGAAGAACTGGGCCATTTTTTGCAAGACATGCCCGGTGTTGGCAGCTGTCAGCTGCTGTTCAACAAGCTCTGAGAGTGGCTGAACTTCCCAGTATTCTTCTTCCCTTGCCTCAACAATTATGGTTTTGTATGTAAAACTATTTACTGTGGCTATCAAGCAAGCCAGGCAGATGAACAACATGAGTAGGAGTCTAGGGTCTCAGTTACATGTGGGAGCATTCAAGAGTGAAAGGAAAGCAGCAAAGACTCTTGGTGTAGCTGTAGGAATCTGCCTCCTGTGCTAGTTTCCCTTTATTGTTGACACAATGGTAGACAGTCTTCTGGATTTCATTACCCCCAAAGTTCTATTTGACATCTTAATTTGGTTTGCCTACTTCAATTCCGCCTGCAATTGCTTGGTATGTGTTTTTTCCTATCTACCATTTGTTCTGGAAAACTATGAACCTAGTCTTAACTTGGGGGATCTTTTGTTCTAGGACATCTACAGTAGACTTGTACCAGACTCGCACTGTAGAAAATATTGTAGGCTATATCACAGCATTTCTCATTTATATCCTTCAACATCGACTTAGAATTTAGATCTTTTTTAGATCTTTTTTTTTTTTTTTTTCTTTTTAGACTGCTGCCTTGGGCAGATCCCCAGTTTGAATAGACATGCCATTCTGTGACTCATCTTCCACATCATTTGACACACACATCTTATTAACATCTTGTGTTTGTTGTGTGATGCCAACAAGTGCTTGAAAATTGACTGTAAAAGCTCCAAAGAGGACCCTGTGCATACTATGCCTTGGGCAACCCGAAAATCAGCAAGTTTGCTGATGACACTAAGCTGGGAGGAGTGGCTGACACCTGGCACGCCAGAAGGCTGTGCCGCCATCCAGCGGGTTCTGGACAGGCTGGAGAGTTGGGCAGGGAATAACCTGATGAAATTTAACAAGGGAAAGTGTAGAGTCCTGCATCTGGGCAGGAACAACCCCAGGTTCCAGTATAGGTTGGGAAATTACATATTAGAGAGCAGTGTAGGGGAAAGGGACCTGGAGGTCCTGGTGGACAACAGGATGACCATGTGCCAGCACTGTGCCCTTGTGGCCAGGAAGGCCAATGGCATCCTGGCGTGTATTAGAAGGGGGGTGGTTAGTAGATCAAGAGAGGTCCTCCTTCCCCTCTACTCCGCCCTGGTGAGACCACATCTGGAATGTTGTGTCCAGTTCTGAGCCCCTCAGTTCAAGAAGGACAGGGAACTGCTGGAGAGGGTCCAGCGCAGGGCAACAAAGATGATTAAGGGAGTGGAGCACCTCCCTTATGAAGAAAGGCTGAGGGAGCTGGGTCTCTTTAGTTTGGAGGAGACTAAGGGGGGACCTTATTAATGTTTATAAATATATAAACGGTGAGTGCCACGAGGATGGAGCCAGGATCTTCTCGGTGGCAAACAATGATAAGACAAGGGGTAATGGGATCAAGCTAGAACACAAGAGGTTCCACTTAAATTTGAGAAAAAACTGCTTCTCAGTGAGGGTGACAGAGCAGTGGAACAGGCTGCCCAGAGAGGTTGTGGAGTCTCCTTCACTGGAGACATTCAAAACCCGCCTGGACATGTTCCTGTGCGACCTCACCTAGGCGTTCCTGCTCCAGCAGGGGGATTGGACTAGATGATCTTTTGAGGTCCCTTCCAATCCCAAACATACTGTGATACTGTGAAATAGTTGCTGCCTGTTTCTGAAGAGCCTTTCTTTACAGGCGGTTGTCTAATTTTTGCACAAAGCTGGTGGTGCTAATTTGTAAAGTTACACAGGGTATATGTCAGCTTTTAAGTACAAAAAGGCATAAGGATGCAACTGCAGGTGAGATCAAATGTCTGCCTAAGCTAGTCGCCAACAGTAGAGGAAAGAACAAGGCTACACTGATATTTTTTACAATATATTTCTAGGCCACAGACACATGCCACTGAGCCAAATGCTACACGTGGGAGATGATTTTATGATTCTATAATTCTGTGAGACAGTATCCTGAATTTCTTAATACTGTCCATTGAAACCCATGGAATCTTTGCCTGTTTGATCTGTGTGTGCAAGGACACTGCTCCATACCTTTGAACACCCTTTTTGCCTTGGTCCATATATTTTCTGCTCCTACTGCACAAAGGGAGTTAGAAAACAGAGAAGAGGGAAGACAGGAACTGCACTGGGTATTCCAACTCCAGATATCAATAGGTGTTATGATGTTTTATGTTTTGTTCTTTTGTTTTCTTTTCCTTGACAATCCTGAGATTCCATATGCTATTTTGTTTGCTTGTTTCCAAAGAAATGAGTATGTCTGCTTGCAGACATAACATGGGCTTACATACTTGGGCTGAGCAAAAATGTCAGCGTAGGTTCTCAGTTTTCTTCAGCTATGATTACGCGCTCTCATGAGGCCAGTTTTAAAATTGTAGATGCTGATAAGTTGACATCTGTGATCAGCAGCAAGCTACATGGTAAAGTTTTGTACTGTTCACAAGGGAGTTATTTTCTACCTCATTATTATGAACATTTTATCAGAAAAAAAAAAAAAAAAAGTAGTAAGCAGTAGTAACTCTTCTATACAAAATTAACAAGCAGCCAAGTAACAACTTTAATAATTTTGTCTCATTTTTCTCCTAATGGTATGTAAAACTGTCATTAGGTTTGAAGGTTGTCCAAATTTTTAGTGCCTTCTAAAAAAAGTCATTCTATCCTATAGTCACTTGCATATTTTCTGAGTGGCACATGCTAAAAGAACAGCTACAGAAAGCATGTAAGTAAGAGACCAGCAGATGCCCCAAAACCCAGTGAAAAGAGCGATCAATTTTTAACTACATGCAGCAGGCAATTGAATCAGGACCTAGATGTGTAAAAACAAAAGAAAGGAATTGGACAGCAGATATTCTGTAGGAAATCAGTACAATACAGTGACTGTTGTAGTGGCTGCATATTTTAATGTATGCAATAAACTAAATGGTAAAACAATTTTCCCTCTTTTTTATCTTATTATAGTTTTTGCATGTCAAGAAGAGTTTCCTCTACTAGTACAAATGAGCTACAGCTTTGGGATGTTGTAATCTGTTCTGACATATGTTTATCTCAAACCCTTTTTGATATTATCCATAATCTTAAGGTCCCAGTCAGAAAAAATATCAGTATTCAAAATACTTAAAGCTAAAGAATGTGTCTGGAGGAAGGAGAGGAGAAAGAGGGCTTATGTGTTATTTTCAGGGATTTCGCAAATAGCGAGTGACCATACAATGCCGGTGTTTTTAAACTGAGACATTTATGAAGCCTTATGCCTGGAGTTGGAGTGTCATTCAATCTCACTTCATTCTCCTAGTGTCTGATATGCCCTCAGTTTACTATATTAATCTTCACTGTTTCTTAAGACAGAAGCAAAGGCCTCTTCTAGTATTCCCCTGTCTAGTCATGCTGTAGAAGAAGGTAAAAACCTGAACCTTACTACATACAGCTTTAGATTTTCTATAATAACGGTATCAAACCCAGGGACCAGGCTAAACACTGAAAGGCATAATCAGATTCTTAGAACAATCCAGGTGCCAAATTACCACAGAAATATATAGGAAAGCTGTGGTACATCTTGAAAGACCTAGACTGTGGGATGAGTTTCAAGCCTAAGACTCAAACTTAATGTGTATAGGTAGGTGTTTATAATTGTGATAAATGTCTAAGCACTGATTATAGCTACAGCCAGAATGGCTGTTTAAGCTCAGGCTGTAGTCAGTGGATATTTAGGATATGAATCATTTGCCCAATGCTACCTAAGGTGCCTTAGGGAACCTGAGATGTCTACGTGGGCCTGGCATCCAGCATCAATGAAGCACCAGCTGAGAGCCAGCTGGGACACATCTGGGCATATAAAATGCCACTAGATACCCAATGTGAGGCATCAAGCTTAAGGAAGGCATATAATAGAAGTTTGGACATTTAGCTATGTAGAAATCTGCAATTCTCACACTGAATCATGTCCCAGGGGCATATTAACAACATCTTTCATTGACACCTTTTGCTCTGAACTTGCTGCAGCCAAAGCAATAGGGAACTTCCATTGAGTTTCTAGCTGGTTTTTGAGATATCTTCTACCAGTACTCAACAGATTACAGAGGATATATACCATGAATGTATTCAACTATCCACTTCTTTTCTGAGTCACATTGCATAGTCTATCTTTACAGTTTTCTTCTGTGAGCCTTATTCCCTCAAAGGGTTACCACTGCCTATGCTACAATATAAGGACTATGTCATGGCACTGGGTGATGGTTGCCATGTCCTTTTTGGCTAAACAGCAGGCTGGAATGGAGAGAAAAGCAGAACCCAGATTACTGATATGTACAGTTTACGTAGCCAATTTCTGTCAGGTTCCCTTTGTGTGGGGTTTTTTTGTTTGTTGCTTTTTGTTTGTTTGTTTGTTTGTTTTTCTCTCCATGGTTTAAAAAAGTAATGAAGGTAATTATGAATTGTAAAATGATGGTGATGTGATGGTAAGTTGTAAAATGATGAAGATTGATTGCTCAGCAATGACCTCATTTTCAAAATTACAGGCTATTGAATTCTGCCAGAGCTGGTTGCTGACCTCAAAGTCCATAACATTTCCTTCTGTAAATTTGTATTTCTTTAGCTGGACAAAATATTGCTATTTTATGCCCCTTATGAATCTTCATCATTTTTAAACAGTTTGGTTGAAATTAGAAATACGTATTTGCAGGTACTTCTTAATTAAAGATGGGGCTTTGAAATTGTAACATCAACTCATTACACCAATGCAGATGAAATTATATTATGGTCTTTGAAAATTAAACAGAAAGGCAAAGAAAGATTTGAAAATAAGTAAACTTCATTTTCTTTTTTTTTGGGGGGGGTGGGGGCTGGGGAGAGGACAGGATCATTATTAATGTTGGGAACAGAATTTTTCTCTATTTAAAATGTATGCTATCCCATTAATTACTACTGCTTGAGAGCAAGTAACAGTCAATACAATTTTTTTGAAACAAATAGGTTTTACAGGTCATTCTGTAATATAATTAATCCATAAGCTTGTTGAGGCTGGAAACCATCATCCATCATAATTTTGAACAGCATCGAGTGTAACAGGAACCTAATCTCATTTCAGGTTCTGGAGTAGATATTTTAATTAAATTAGCAAACAGAGATGATGACAACAATAACAGGAATTCTTCCAGATGGTCGGATGCATCAGTAACAACAGTATGGGAAGCTCTGCCAGGCAGTTTGCCATTGGTACCAAATACTGTCAGCATTGCTCTTCCTATCTAAAGTTAGAGGTGAGCAAGTGAAATGCAACAGCAGAGAATGAAATTTGCCCATTAGATAAATTACACAGCACTTAGGCATCGCTCACGCCTTGGAAAGAGGACACTCATCAGGAATATGAGGCCAGGGCTGGGCTGCTTCCTCTTTATTCAATTGTGCATCATACAGACCTGAGGAGTTGCACGGAAATGAGTGCCACATTCATGTGTCACCAGTGGCCCCGACACTTGTGCCACGCACACTACTGGGCCCATGTGCCTGACAGTTCAATGCCAGGGGGGAGCTGGAGGTGGGAGGCAGAAGCAGAGGGTCTGGGTGGTGGGGCAGCTTCGGATACTGGACCAGGAGGAAGGCTTGCCCTTTTGGAATCTCACTATGCTATAATAGTTTTGATTTCATTTCCAGTTCTTCCAAGCTCTGGATGTCATACTGAGTACAGATCCTCAAACAACATGTGTTTGAAGTGACATCCCTATTAGCTCAGTTTTATATACATCAACAGGAATATACATGCTGTATACTCTGATCTTCTGTTAGTGAATACACAAAGCATGGTACACTGTACCTGTGAATAGCAGGGTCTCAACATTTTGCCCTTCTTTTCCCCAGAGCTTTTCTTACTTCATTTAATCAACTGAAATCTGATCATGTTCCAAAAGCAACAGGAAAGGTCCATAAGCAGGTGAATATATGATTCCAAACTCAGTCCCCAGCTGATGCTGGTGTGGGAGGTCTCAAAAAAGGGCACCTAAATTAGAAACAGAATTGTGTAGCAGCACTCCATTTCAGCATCTCTGATGAGAACACTTAGAGACAGCTTCTTTACAACTCCTGTCATGCATCATTGAAAACAATCATATTTGCTAACAGAGGAAAGCACACAGAAACTGAAAGAACCCTCCTGTTTTGTCTAAGAAGGTGAAACTTTCTCCCAGCCAACCTATTTTCTATAGGAATTAACAGAAATCCTTCAAGGACATACTGTGCTCCTAGCAATATCTGATCAATAAATAGGACTGTATGGCCAGTCTCTTAGATGTATCTTCATTATTTTTTATATTATTATATTAAAGAGGCTATTTAAATATGTTCATAGTATGGATAACATTTTAATGAAAAGTTTGGTTTATAATACAGTTTTTCCTTCCAGGCCGTAATATATTTGCTGCAGCCAGTTACTTTAAAGAATAGCATCACAAGCTTTTTTAGGTATTGACCAATAAAAGGTGGATGCTGATGATAAATGAGCTAACAGCAGGTGAGCACCAGCATTTTGTCCATAAAACATCATGCATCTCTAGGAAAGTGTTTGTATACCTCTTTTCCATAGCATGAGAATGAACACCAATCAGTGATGACTGCGTATTCCCCCCCAAGTGACAAAAAAAAGTACTCAAGCAGTGATCTGCAGACCAAGTATTCTCACTGACAATGGGTCACTTCTTTTAATTGGAAGCACATATCTGAAATCAGATAGCAAAAGATGTATTCTTTTCTGGAGAAATACTGACAGTGAGCTCAACTGAGGCTTTATAAAGCAAGAGTGACTGGGCTCAATCAACAAAGATTATATGACAAACACTCGGAGATAAAAATCAAGGTGAGGCCTTAATTCAGAAGGGACGTGCATTGTACTCTAATTAGTGCACTGTCTAGTGGGATCATCTTGGATCAGTTTCAGTACATCAACAGCATGGGGGGCAAACACTTGCACATGCAGCAGCACTAAAATAATTGCTAATCAAAATAGCCTATTAAAACTAGAATGAAGATGTATACAGCAATCCTGCAGCAAGTGAAATGACAGGTATATCAAAATGGGTTTTTTCTTAATAACTTTAACTTATGAAAGTGAGAAAAGGACATTTCTGAGCATCAGTTAACATAAGAACTATATGTAGACACACCAGTCTCAGAGGTTATGTTGTCTCTCCTTTCAGCATGCTGTGAGAAACGTCAAGAACCACCAATATAAAGGGTATTCTTTCTGTTTCAGGCCCTTAACTTCACTCTAATGATCTGGCATTCTATAGGACTTCCCTGTTAGTGTTATTTGGTAAGGATGTTATGAAGGTTTCCACTGCTCTGGTTATTTCTAAATCCTAGCAATGACCAAGATCTATGACATAGCAGAAATAAACTTGCACTTCCCAACTTCTACAGCTCTTCCCCAGCCAAGGCTGGGCTTTGCAGAGGAGACGTGTTCCCAGCAATCAAGTATGAATGTTCTGTGGTATTTAATGTACATGAGGGCATCCTGCAGATGAAGCAGCTCAGCTCCAGGACCCTGGGGAGCATCTGGTCCTATAATTTTCCTTTTGAAGAGCTGGGGAGGATGCAGAAGCGTCCCAGCCGCCATGCAGGCTCACCTGTCTCTTCTTGTCAGGGAGTTGGGTCAGGAGGAGACCAGATTTCCCCTGGTCTCTGCTCCCGCGACCCCTGGATACTGCAGCTGCTGCCCTCGCCCACTCCTCCAGCACCCCGAAACGCATGCCAGCAGCCCTGCAAATGCACCCCTCATTTTCCATTGTTCCTGGCATCACTTGCGCCCCCTCTCTCAGTTGCATATTATAAATCTCTTCGCTTCAAGACACCTTTAAATTTCTGTATCATTTCTCAGTCACTTTCTTCTAAGTGTCCATTCCCATCTAGAGACAAAGTGACCAAAACCGAAGGCAGTGCTTCTGGGCAGGATATTAACATAGTAACATCGTGTTTTTCACTGTAATATTGTTTCCTTACTCATGTTTCCCCCTTAATTCCTGATACAACAGTATCTTTTCCTTAAATTACACTCTCCCACGCATTTTTTCCACCCGCGGAGGGCCGAGCGGCCGGCGAGGGGCCGGGGCTGCCCCGTTTCGCTTGGGAGCGGCCGGGGCGCGCCGTTGCGCACGGGCCGCCGCTGCCGCCGCCACCGCCCGCCAGAGGGCGGGGCACCGCCCCACACCGCCCCGGCCCCCTCGCTCCACCCGCCGGGCGGGACAGCGCCGCCGCACCGCCTCCTCACGCCTTCGCCGTCACGGCGGGACGGGGCGGGGACGGGGCCCGTCTGCCCCTCCCCGCCCTGCCGCTGTCGCCAGCCGCGCCCAGTGGGAGCAGGTTCGCCGGGGCCGGGTAAGGGCAGGGGGAGCTCCGCTGGGGTGTTTGCTGCCCGGGGTCGCCGTCCGCCCGGAGGAAGGGTCGGGCAGGGGGGTCTCCGGCCAGCCGGGACGGGGCTGCCAGGCGCGGAGAGCCTGTCAGCGCCGCTGGGAGGGGCCGCAGAACCCCGCGGGCCCTCGCTGGGGTCGGGGCCGCCCCCCCGGCTCGGAGCTGCCACCCGGCCTGGGGTGAGCGGGGCGGCTGGGTGGCGGGGGGGGCGGGGTGTGCCCGGCCCGTGGGGCGGGAAGGGTCAGGTAGGGACGGCGGGCCGGGTGCGGTTTTGGAGCGCGGTCGGTTGTGTCACCACCACCCCCTTTTCCGCGCACCCCTCCCCGTGACATCCCCGTGATATCACGGCTCCGGGCTTGACGCTGACCGTGGTGCTCCCGGGAGAGACTCGGGGCCTACAGCTGGTGTTTTGCAGCAGCTTGTGTCGAATTGTAGGGTAGGATGGTCCCTTTGCTGCATTGAAACGCTCCCCCCGCTGTTCCACATCGGAGGTGAGCAAAGCATGTCAGCAGGAGAAAGGGGATTTATAAAAATCACCTATATAAATAGCGAGCCCGGGCCTGGCGCGCCAGGCTCCTGGCCAGACCTTATCGCTGCTTTCTTGGTGAGCCGCTCGCTGCTGCAGCAGCAATGGGCACTTCTTGAAACTGTAGAAGGAAGTGGAAGGTTTCACTCCTCTTTGCATGAAATGCAAGGCACGGCATCTTAATTGAAGCCCAGTGATAAAATCCTGGGACGTTTATTGCCAGGAGTGATGTGCTCATGCGCTGCAACCCTCTCCACTGATGAACAAGGTGTGGAAAGGCAGAGTGCCATGCCACCAGGGCGAGCAGAGCCCTCCTGACTGGTTGTTGTCTAGGTCTGTGCTTTGCTGGCAGTGCAGCCCTTCTGCTTGGAGCTTGGGGTTTTGTGCAAGTGCTGTTAATAGCAAATAAGAAAAAGAGTCTTCTTCATGAAGACAACTCATGTAGTCTTAGATCAGAATATTAAGTAACACTCATTTGGTGGCTTACAGTGAAATTAAACTCTTTTTGGAGGGGAGGAGGAGGCCATGAGCTGCATATAGTCATTAGCATCCTGGAAGACCTCAGAGAGACTCAGCATCCAGAGCAGTAAGATTTTGTGTAAAGATAACTTCTCCTTTGGTGTAATTGATCTGAGCATTTGGTTCAAAGTACACAAGCTCCAGTTGAGGAGAACATGTAGCATGCTAGACATCATGTGGTTCTGGTTGATCTTCATTTTCCCATGAGATGTTGTTTGTCTGCCAGCAGCACAAGAAACTTGGCACTTCAAAATGGTCATCCCAGGTCCGTTTTTAGCCCTCCGACTCCCTCCCCAATAGTTTCAGTACCCAGTGTTCATTTTTCCTATTCCTGTTTCATTGCCAGGCCTGTAAATGCTTTGTGTGCTCCTAGGAAACAAAATTCCCTTTCTTAAGGCATTTTCCTGTGAACTACTATGTTGTGTTCAGCTTGTGAAAGCTATGTGCTTCCTTCATCTATTTCATTAGAAATATCGGTGTGGATGAACTGGGCAGTGATAAGCATATTGTTTTTTTAGCCATATATGCTGAGAGTTGGTGATGCGTTAGGCCTAATAGTATTTCATGCTTCCATAATTGAATTTTCCTCACTGTGCAGTTCTAAATGGCACTGCTTTAAATTACATCTTTGTTGAACAGAACTGTTTCTAGGGAAAATGACTAAAAAATGACTAAAACACTGACGAGTGGCACAAGGTATTTTTTTTTCTTTCTTAAAAAAAAAAAAATACTGCTTGCCATTACCCCCTGT
Source organism: Streptopelia decaocto (assembly GCF_964273445.1). Classification (NCBI taxonomy): domain Eukaryota; kingdom Metazoa; phylum Chordata; class Aves; order Columbiformes; family Columbidae; genus Streptopelia; species Streptopelia decaocto. Next base: position 62,706,305 of record NC_138656.1, read on the forward strand.
GAACTTGGTTATGGTGTGTTTCCACATGACTAATGTGGCAAAGCTGAGGGAATTGGGCAGAGTAGAATAGAAAATTACCTTTTGACAACTTTTATGTTAGTGTTGCTGCATTGGAGCAAAGAAAGTTTTAAATAAACTTTGCTTTTCCCTACCCTATATGGAATTAAGTTTGACTTCTACTTGAAACCAGATGATAAAAGAAAATCTGGAAACTCTTTTTCTTTCAAGAAGGTAGGAAGGAATTAATTTTACTGCTATTTTGTCTGCATGTTTTTTATGCTTCATAGTTGGTTTTGTATAATGGGACCCCCCAGCCTGTCTTTGCAGATGAGGATTCCAGCACATTAGGAGCTGCAAATGCACGAAGTGAAAAATATGATCTCTGTCTCTAAATATTTTAGCCTAAGGAGCAAAAATAGATAAAACTGGAAAAAACTTAACCTTCCTCACCCCACCTAGAGGAAACAGTGACAGCTTTAATGCTCACCTGTATATTACTAAGTCGGTTGTTATGAGTCTTATATGGGAATCCCTCAGGTGCTATAGCAGGTTGTACTTATGTTACAGTGTGCAGTCTGCCCTTTATTCCAAGAGCTTTTTTTTTTTTTTTTTTTTTTTAAGATTAATTTTGCCCACTGCCAGTCTACTGCTGAAGTCAGCAGCAGATGCTGTCTGAAGATGGTAACGTGTTTTCAGTTGCCTTAGGTAGTTGCCAGAGTCACTCGTAGATGCACCTTATCTTAGTATTTGGGTGGTAAAACCTACTGAGGTGAAATATATTGAGCAATGTCATATTGCTGAAATCTTAGTAATCATGGCTGTGTACTATGATACAAATTTTCTGCAGCTAAGATTGTGACTGGCTATATTTTTTTTCTTGCCAAACTCTTTCAGCAGTTCATCATTTTTGCCTATGTTTTCACCCTTCTTGAAGGATTTTGCACCTTTTTTTTGGCAGTAGTTTACAAAGGAAGTCACATTTAGGAGTTGTTTGGGAGAAGCTTTGTTTCTCTGATCTTAATTTAGAAAAAAAAAAATGACATACATGAAAGCTCCATGACTTTTCTCTGGATATTTAAAGGCATAAAAATCCTAATTCAAATCAGATTTAAATTTTCAAGTATTTCTATGGAATGCAGCATGTACATTTTGCTTTCTGAAAGTTAAGGATCCATGTAAACATTTCTAGGTCCTGATGCTCAAACACTGCTTAAACAGTAGAATTATCAGTTAAGGGTTCTTATCCTAATGTATATGGGCTAGATTTATAGTAGAAGGAAAACTCTTACAACATCTAAATGAGAAAGTACAAAATAGATTAGGTGCTTATTAACTGCAGCTGACTGGAACCTGCAAGATACTTAGGCGACCGCTGCTGGGGTCTAACATGTGCTGTGCTTGTTATGTCTCATTGTTTTGTACTCATGGAGCTTTCAAGAATGGCACTGGGGAGCTGCTCAGTTGTGGAGTTACCACTTCTTATCTCTGCACTCAGCAGTGATCAGACTGGTAAAAGCCAAGGGAAAACTAGTTTTTTTTTTCCATGCCTGACAAACACCTTTCTAGAAAACAAGCTGATACTAAAGTTCATGTTTTGCTTGGGTATGAAGGGACAGTGTGATGCAGGACACAGTTAATGCAAAAACTAGGAAAAATAAGTAGCAATTGTTTGAATTCTTTAAACTTCACGTATGTACAGAGAGATCTTGCTTCAGCAAGCGCTGATGAAGTGTTCTGATTCTTTATTTCATTTGTGCCACTAGGCTTGCTTTTCTGGATTTTTTCAGTAGCTTGACAAGCTGAGTTGCCACTAATTGTACGGCCATTCAGAGACAGAGACGCTGAGGGGAAGATAAAGGTTCAATCAAAAAGCCCACACCCGACTGAGCCTTTTAGAGGAACTGGAGACAACCACAGATGCAGCTCTGTTCCAGTTTGAATGCAAAGTGTACTTCCCTCAACAGCAGCTGATTATTAACTTTCCCATTTTGAAACTTATGTGGGCAGTAATACCAAAATACATCATGACAGAGTCATTAAATGCTGTGGAAGTGAAAAGAGGGAATTTTCTGTGGAAATTCAGTCTTGATGAGTGCTCCTATCACCTTGATATGAACAGAAACACTTGGTGCATGCATCTGTTTTTTTTTTTCTTGGTGGTTGAAACCTTGACCTTGTCAAAGCCATTAGCAAAACTCCCGTTGGCTTCCCAAGGGCTCAGCTATCTGTGTTTCCAGAGGAGTTTGAGTAACTCAGTGCTAACAAATGAAAGGTGTGTGAATGGAAGTGGGGTGTTGGTTTGGTTCAGACATCCGTGTTGCTGTGAGAACTAGAATGAGGAAGAAGTTCATGCTTCCCATTGAAAAATAGTAGTAAACAAAAACAAAATTTTCCTTCTCTTTGGGCTGTTCAGTTGTTTTTTTCTTGACTTGCGGAGTTTGTGGTGAAGATTAGGAAGGGATGAGAGCTGATGGCCAACTCCTTACCTCTCTGTGTTAGCCAGACAGTAACTTACCCTGTCACCAACCTGTTTTATCAACATGCTCAGGAACAGCATTGCTGGTGGAAGAATTTGTATAGACTAAAACTGCTGTGAATTTACGCTGCTATTCTACAAATTTGTGGTAAATCTCAATTTATTTATATATGTCAATACAAAGAATTGTATCAACAAATGTGCATGTGCAGATTAAAAGCTAAACTCTATCCTGTGAGTTTTGCAATCCATGATCTGAACATCCTCTCATAATGTGTTGTGTTTGGCTGCCCAACTCTGTAGCTAGGAAGTTGAAAAGCTCAAGGTCTTATGCATTGTACAATATGTACATTTCTCAGTATAGAGCAGTGTAACTTGTTCAAAGATACAGTTAGCTGTAGAAATTTTCAAGACAAGAAAAGGAAGTCAATCGCTGCTTTTGTCAAAACTTGGATGAAATATTCTGTGTCTGTCTCTTGATTGTAATGCTGTTGCTGAGAACAGTTACGGGCAGCTGTCTGGTGAATACAAATATGAACAGAGAACAATCATGAAGGACAATTTCTGTTAGTTCTGTAGCCTTCTTATACAAGGTAATTTGGTCTCTTGCTGTCTCTTCTCCCAAGTAGCCGCATTTTAATGTTTAACTTTTAATGGTAAATATAATATGTAACTAAAAAGTATTTTTAGCTAGTGCTAGTGTTGTAGTTAGCATGCTAGTAAGGTGTCTAGAAATAGTCTTAACCTTTAAAAGTTACAAACAATATTAACAGTACTGAGAAATCTTATTTTTCAAAGTAACTTCTTTTAGGTGGTTTCTTTGGATTTTATGCCTATGTTTATATTTTCCACTGAATTGATAGAACTTCCTTACTTAGCCCATACACCAAGGCGTAGAGACGTTTATTCACTATGAAGTCGGCATGGGTTTGGTCTTACAATACAAACTCAATGCAATATTGCCTAGGGTTTCCAAAAAGATCAAGGGTTGTTATGTCAGCCTTGGACCAGATAAGTGGGACTTAGGCTGTCTGGCTGACTGACTTCAAACTTCAGTCTGTCACTCAAAATAGCTTGAATCTGCATGTGGTACAGACGACAGGAAACAACACTGCAGAGAGCCAGCACGGCTCATGGCGATGGTGCTGCAGGTAGGTAGAAGAGTGCAAATAGACTCCCTGCCACCTCATCTGCAGTCAGGTAGTTCATTACTAGGGGACACTTCAGAACCTGAAGACTCCAAGCAGGGTTTGAGACGCTGGTGCCGCAGCCCTTTCAAAATCTTCCTTGTAGCAGCAGCTTGCTCATCTGGCACAGGTAAGGTAACCCCACTGAAGGTCTACTGGGATGTGCCTGACCAGTGCAATGGCTTGGCAGCTCCACGAGAGATCATTTCATATCACAGAGATAAGAAAACAATCATGTTTTAAAACAACCAGGGTGTAACTGCGCTGTATTAATACAGGCATTTCTGAAGGTGAAAGAAAAGAACATCTGGCAACAAGGACTGTTAATTTTTTTTTTTTTTTTTAATGTTCATAAGGGCTTGAATTTGCAAACTGTAGCACAGCTGGTGTCACACTTGGCAAATCAGTTGGCCTTTTTCATTTCCTCCTTTCCTCTTTAAACATTTAAATGTGCTTTCTTTCTCTCCCTGAAATTGAGTTTTAGCAGTGTCTGTTAACCAGAAGCTGACAGGCCAAGAGAACAGGACATTGCTTGAAAGACACGTGGCTGGGGTTGAACAGTGGAAGTGCAGGGAACTGGTGAGGTGAAAGTGTTGAACCCATGAAGGTGATGTACAGGAGAGCAGGAAGGATACAGTTAAGACTAAGCACAGCCTTGGTGAGACTGTGGGATTGCATTGAATGCATGGGTGCTTGATTAGTCTGCATTCTCACTGCAGAACAGATAAATTGCCAGTTTGATTTGCACATGTATCCTAAGCTGTGTCCTGTTAATTTACTTGTAGAGCAGGAGTGTTCAAACTCATTTTCACCAGGGGCCACATCAGCCTCATGGTTGCCTTCAAAGGGCCGAATGTAATTTAAGGACTGTATAAACATGACTACTCCTACATTTATGAAGTCCTAAAATTACATATGGCCCCTGGTGAAAATGAGTTTGACACCCCTGATTTAGAGTATCTTTGAGTTAGTGCTGAAATTTGGTCTTTATGGACGGAAAGCAGGCTATGACATCTCTAGTAGTTACATGCTGCATGATCATATATGTGTGCTTTTAGGGCAAGCTTATCTGTGAGTATTTGCGTTGTCAGATTTTGACCTTTTTAGATAACATATGATAGTTCTGGGTGAAAAAAACACCCCTAAAAATTCATTTGTTTACCCAAGTTGTTGAAAAATTAGTTCAGAATGAAAAACTCAGCAGCTGAAACAGGATAAAGTGGCAATTCATAGAACTGGATTACTACTAAAACTGAAGTTGGTACAAATTATTGGTGTTCAGAGAGAATTAGACGCTTTCTTCATTCTGATATCTTGTGCGATATCTGCTGGGATTTTTTCCAGGGGTTTATCTATGCTAGGTTGTGTCTGTGGGATGGGTGATACGTGGTATGGAAATAACCATAATTGGTTTGGGACATAAATCATCAGATGATTTGACATCGACGTATTAAACATGTAGTATTTTTCTGGAATGGCAACAAATGGAAATGCATACTTTTTCTTTGCTTACAGTGGGGAAAATGTGTAAGAATTTTGACAAAGGATGTAGTTTCAGTGATGTAGCTGCTGTTAAACAATTGCAGATATTAAGCCATGTGTATTACCAAGAATCTTAATAGTAAGAGTTATTGTAGGAAATTTAAAAAGGATTTCATAATCTATTCAACACTTCTTTAAGAAAGCATTCCATTAAATGCCGTCTTTGAAGTACTGTTTTTTTTGGAGAGGGTAAACATTAGCTTATGGAGTTTTCTTTAATCTTTTCCTGTGTGTTCTTCTTTAAGATGATGAAGATTGTTATCGTTGTAAATCAATGACCAAGACACAACTCTGTTTTCTGGGGGGGGGGGTTTAGTTTTCTTTACTAGGTGGAGACTGTCTGACTTGTTCCTATCGTGGATGATCTTGACAACAAATCTGCTCAGCCATGTCGTACGGTGCAGGTTTTGGGGATCCTAATCAACTAGCCCAACGCATAACTTCTAACATCCAGAAGATCACACAATGCTGTAAGTTGCATTTATGCATGTTTTATATAAAACTTTAATAATTGTTGTGCCCCCTGTTTGAGGTGAGGTTTTCAGAGTCGTTCATGGGAATTCGCTCTTTGACTTCACCTGCTCATTTGACAGGTTTGTGGCACCTCACACAGCAGGTCCAGCCCTTCGTATGTATGGTGGTGATCTATCCTGGGAAAGTATAGTTTCACTCTGTACTCACCAAATGAATAAATTATTAGTAAGGTGTCTGCTGGTAATAAGCCATTTTTGTCCTGGCTCTTTATGTGGCACCTTAAGATGATAGGCTGAGATTTGCTAAGCAAGGATTGCATTAAATATTTGCTGGAGCTGGAATTATTTAGCAGGGATGAAGTTTTGGCCTTGCAATTTGCCCTTGGAAGTACATATTTGATATGTAAATAAGATTGTGCAAGTTTCAATATACCTGTGCTTAGATTCATGCCAATTGACTGGGATGTTCAAGTTAAAGGTAAGTTAGGCTGCTGGAGTTTTCAGTCCTTTTCCCTTTTTCCCAATTTTCCATTATGTTTTTAATATGTGTGTGTATATATAGAGCAAATACAACTTGATGTCACAAATTACACAAAGTATAGTGTTCATCAGAAGGGAGATAGCTGTGGACAGCACATGGCTGGATTTTGGCATGCATGTTTTTAATGTTGTGTAGTACATACTGTGCATGTAGAAATTGGTATTTTATTAGTATTAAAACTTCAAATTAATTCTGATCAGTTAAGTATTTGAGTTTTTATTAAAACTCTAATCTCTGTTTTGCCAGACAAGTTTTAGACATTCATATTTGTAGCACAGATGAATAACACTCATTGGGCTTTTGCCTAGTTTTTCAGCTACATTTTGCATTTTCTTCCCCAAATAATTTATTTATATCTCAACAGACAGGAAGAAAAAAATCTTAATTTTACATTATTGGGAAGTTTCTGTACAGCAGGGTAGTATTTCCTCAACCTAAAATTAACAAACTGGCTCTGTAAAAGCCCTTTTGCTCAGTGAATTCAGTCAGTCTTGTGACTTCCAACTCTGCCTTCCACCTGTCAACCTATGACAGACACTGAGACTCCAACATGCACAAAAGAAGTCTTGGTTGTCAGGTGAAAATGTAAAGTGAAATCAATGGTTGCAAGTGGAGCACTGTGAATACTGAACATAATTAACCATCTTGTGCTAGACTCAGCAAGTCCTTAGTCTCAGCCTGCCTCTTCCATCTACTCTCTTGCTTCTGCTCTATGTCCCTTCCTCTCGTGACAAATGAGGCGTACTAAAAGCAAACTGCCCAGGCTTAGATAGGAGACATGGCACATCTGCTCTCCTTCCCATTTTGAAATTTACAGGGCTGAAGTCTGAGCAACAAGTGGGTGCCTCTGCCATTCCAAGACCCAAGTCTCAATCTTTCTTAGCCCTACTACTGTGGCTTCAGAAACAGGAGCTTTGCCCTCAAAAGCTCCAGCCAGGCACTTCTCTAGGACTGGTAGGTGCACAGCTGGATTCTATCCCTCGCTTTTCTGTAGATCTGACTGAACTGTGACCACTCAGTTACTATTGTAGTCAATTCTCCTCTGGCAGATGTTATGAGGATCTGGATCCTATGGGCATGCTGAACATGTTTCCTGGACTGAGTTCTCTAAGGGCTTATGTACACTTCTCCAACTGTTTTGTTACCAGGTGTAGTACCTGTCCAGCTGTCTAGCTTTCTGTGTGAAGGTGTGAGCTGCAGGAACTTCCACACCAAATGGGCAGAAACCTGCAAACCTAAGGACCTAGAGCTAGTCAGCTGCTGAGCAGGTCTCTCTGAGACTGCAACTTGTGATCTTGTTTAGGGAGGGAGAGGGAGAGAAACAGGAGTCTTGACCCCAAATCCATGTTTTTCCTTCTAAACAGTTGACTTGATTTTGCACTTCTGTCCAGAAATGCTTTGCATTTGTGAGATGTGTCAACACATTTGAAATCTTTTTGATTAACCTGGAGTTGTATAGATACTCTGGTTTTCTGGGTGACATTAATAGAGTAAGACAGTTTTGTTTCCAATTATGAAAGTCTATCTTCTCTGGAATCTGGTCCAGAGTAACTGTGATTCTCATTCCACACCTTTCTTATACCTACTTATAAAATCTAGATGACGCACTTTCTATTGGACTTTTGAAATACGAATTTAAAGATGGTTGAGATTTGTCCTTGACTTTCTGAATATGAAGAACAGGTATATAGAGAACATAGTATAAGGAACCATGCAGGTTGTAGAGCTCAAACCTTTCTGGGTTTTGCAGATGGAGAACCTACTATCAAGGTGTTCTTATCAGTGTTTACTAAAGGAGCAGTAGTTCCAGAACTGGGTTTCATAGGTTGCACTCTCACTTCTGTGGCAGCTTAATGGCAGCTGCTATTGACTTGAGAGAAATTCTTTCAATATTACCTTGAAGTATTTCCTGTTGGTCACTCATTTACAGCAACTGGATAGACAAGGAATGAGTGTGATGCACAGAAACAAGATGAGCTAGCAAAAAATATTTATTTGTGACAAAACAAGTCCTGCCTGCTTACAAATCTGTATTCCTACTGGGCACGTTGATTCACAAACTAGGGATATGCCTATCATGATGAGAGCACTGAGTCCATGTTGTATTTTTTTCCTTTATTTTTCCTCCTCCTCTTCTAGAAAAACAGATAGCAAATTGTACAAGAGGAAATCTGATCTTTCAACAAATGGAAAGGTGAAAGTAGAATCAGTAAAAGAAACAAACAGCTGGATTTAAAAGCTTTACAATATGTTAATTTCAGACTTCTTACAACTGTGAAGATGAGGGGGAGCAGTCCTTTGAAATCTGACAGTTTTCTGCATTTTAAATAACTGATTATCTGTGCGTAGCAAAAAAGAGGAAAAGCATTTTGTTTAAAGATGTTCCCAAGAGAGAGCAAAATGGGAGTTGAATTCATCTATAGTGACAACTCCAGTTACAGGAGTAGGAAGCGTATGGTTAGAGGAGTAGTGGCCTCTTCTACTCAGCTGGAAAGATTTGACTCGTGTCTCTGACAGGAACTGCGCAAGAAGAAGTAACCAGCTGTGTTTTTTCTTCCCCCCACATACTTCTTCTCAAGTCTCTCTCCCATGTGTGGGTCATTGAGGAAGCAGATTTGTATGCTTTTGTTTTCATTTGCTCCTAATGTTTTCTTTGTAGTTACCAAATATATCATGCAGTGCAATCTGAGAAGAGAAGCAGGAATGATACAAGTAAGATAAAAACTATCGTGTCGCCACTGGCATCTTAAACCAGGCTTCAGGAGCTGCCTTGTGCTTGGGAACACACAACAAAGCCTGGCATTGGTAAAATAAAATATCTTTGAGTTTTAGAGAATTTCAGGTTTGCAGACTGTAATCAAACAGTTACAGAACCTACGCTAACTGAAGTGGGGCATTCATATTCCCTCCCTATTTCTCCTTTCCCAGCTTCTCCAGGTTAGAAAGGTCATGGCAGTGGTAGTTGCAAAGTCAGTAAGAATGGCATAATCTACCCTTGCTCAGTATTGGCAAGGTCAGTGATATTTTGACTTGTTCATGCACACTGAAAATCGGCGCAGCTGGAGAAACACATGCTCTGCATGCTGCAAGATAATAAAATTAAAATAAAATTCAGTAGCTGAAATACACATATGGCTAGAGGGAGTCTGCCTGGCTTTGAGAGATTCTTTCTCATAAGGGCTCTTGCTTTCTTTTCTGTTCATTTGGGTAGCACAAGCATCAATTCATAGAGAGCACATTCCCAGAAGGTCAGCTTCAGCCAGCAGAGTTCCCTCTGTCATGTGATACCTCTCTTGTGACAGCGAGTTTATCCAGTTTCTGTTGCATCCCAAGTTTTCTGTAAACCAGTATTTTCCTTGAATGTTGTTCAAGTGGGAGTTGAATTACATCAATCATATGACTTTCCCTTTCACTTTATGTAGCTGCAGAAAATCATCAACACAGATTAAACCCTGAAGAATATTAGAGTTCTAATATATGCCTTTTTGTTGTGTTTGAAGCCTGCTAAGTAGCTAAAATGTTCAGCTAAAAGTGGCTGAAACATCCATGAAAAACTATGTTTGCCACTATGTTTGTAGAACCAATAGATTTGCATCATTATTCTTCGGCTGAAGAAGGATGCAGATGAATGAGTCAAAAGTAAATGAAATCACTGAGCTGTTGAAATCAGAGCCTGTAAGAGAACAAGATTATATTCTGTCTATATTTAAAGTGTGGTTTTATACAGGTGTGATTTTAAAGCAAATAAGCCTACAGTAGAGTTTGTTGAGTCTTTCAGTGATGATATTGTCAGAAATTTCCAATTAAGCTACAATTAAGCAGAATTTAAGCTTGTGGGAACATCCTAGTTGGAACAATTAATTATTGTTGTTGTTGTTGTCAGGAAGGTTTCTTGGATATAGGATGAAGTTTCAGTGAAATCTGGGAAAGGCTGTTTTTTTAGGGGTTTTAAGCACCACTATCATCTTCCACATTCTATTTAGTGGGCTTTTCCAAGGCTGAGGAATTGAATGTGAATCTGCTATATCCAATTTATAACCTGAATATGAGGGATAATAGGAGGAGGAATTCAAATATTTGGGTTTTTTCTAAATGCCTGTCTTTCTGTAAGGAGGAGAAGTCATAAAGCCCATGGTTCTTTTAGAAATAAACTATTTTTGAAAACTTCAAGCCTGAATTATTTGCATGCTGTTCCTAAAGACTTTTTTCCTGTGTAAAATAACATACATAGTTAAGGTACCATGCATTGCGGATTTTTTTCTGAATTTGAAGAGTTTTGTGAATTTTTTTTTGTGTTTTGTCTTGTTGTTAAAGATGTTTTAGTTCCATGGAAAATGACATATGAAACAGTGTCTTATGTAGATGACATTGCACAAGAGGGGCAGGGATTTATTTATGTTAGCAGCAGAATAGAGTGAAAAATGTACACCCCAGCCAGCTATTTGTGCTAGTATGTGCAGAAAAGGCAGAATTTGTCCTTGTCCTACACTGTTTTGCATTACCTTAGTTAACAAGTCTGGGTAAGGTGGGGTGGAAAGAGCTCTGTAAATGAAGACATCTTAGTTTAAGAGTGGTTTAAATAACAATTGTAAAAGTACTGTGCAATTTGCAAATAGCAAAGTGACCAGTGAAGACATCCACAATTTTGTCTGCAACTGTTGCTGATGGAGCAAGTATGAATGGACTCAGGTAGACAAGAGAACTTTTGCAAAACAGCCTACCTTTGCAGCAGAGAGGGGCACGGATGTGGCCTGGGGCCTCATGTTCCTTCCTATCTCTAGATAGTTACATTTCAGAGCTTCTGTAAGGTACTTTATTACCTATTCCAGGTCAATTCTGTTGGATTTTCCTCCTTGCGGGCAGGAGGGGATTGCATGGCTGTTTGATTAGCCAGAGAGCCCCCTCTGAAATCTCCTGTAGAACTGCTGTGCTGGAGGCTGCCACTCCAGTTAGGGCTCAGAATAAACCTGGGTCAGTGATTGACGGCAAGTGACCCCCAGAGTAACAGCTACTTGCACTTAATGATGTGTATTTAGTGTGTTCTACACCTGCATCAGAAGGAGCAGGTGCTACTTCAGTCCCACTTCCAGTGTCCTTGGAAGACCACTGTAAATGGTAGTACAATAGCATGAAATAATTACAGCTGCACTGAAAAAAATGAAGGTGGGTCCTGGACTCCAAATATTATTACTGGTGTTCCTGATCATCTGGGGGCATGATTCAGTTTAGAAATGCTGGAAGCTATAATAAAATTCAACAGGAAAACGTACAAGGCGTGGTGTTTTCACACTTATATGTATTTACTGACTCTTTAGTCCTTAGAGCTGTGAGAACAATTTTCATCCTAATTTTATTTTCTTCTTCCCATACATACTTCAGTTACTGTTTGTGTCAATGTATTGTCCTGTTTTAGATTAATCAGTATTATACATTGATTTAAGACAGAATAAAGCAAATCACTGACATGTTTAGATACTTAATTCCAATTAGGTGAGCTGTTGCATGTGGGGTTGCTTTTTACGAAGTTGGGGTCTTTTAACTGGTGTCCTGGATTTGATTCCACTACTGAACTGTCACACTTGGTTGAAGTAGGAATAGTAAGGTGTACAGCTCAGCAGCGCTGTGATTTATTTAAAATCTCCAGTGAGTATGAACTATACTAGTAGCTTTAAAGAGGTACTTAAACTCACACACTAAATTCCAATGTGCTGGATTTATTGCAACTACATTAGGTTGCTGTATGTCACAGCTTTTATGAAAGATTGATCCAGGAATGTTTTCTGCAGTGTCTGCCCATCTTTAGTCAAGTATTTTCAATCGAAGTGCAGAAGGAAAACACATTGAATTGAATTTGAATAAATTGAGGAAGCCTGTCATCTCCAGGCAAAAGCAGTTTGAATTGGTGTAAATTTTACAAATAATTATTCTGTTCCAGTAACCTGCTCTGAAGTGACTCTGACATTTATTAGATTCCACACAACTTAATCTGTAACTGGATATGCTGTTTGGTGACTCACTTGTTCGGCTGGAAAAAAAGGAGGAGATTTCTTCATAGTTATCCAACTGGTGGCAGCATGTTTAAGGTCTTTGATGAAGCATTTCTGAATGGTGACTGTGCTGGTGTTGTATACACTGCTTATTTGTCATATGAAGCCATAGCTCAGCCTGAGTCTCACGTGGAGCAGACTTTGTGTTTGGTGCACACCAAGGAACGCTTTGCTGATTCTGTTTATTCTACTTGGACTCAGGAGCTAGGAAAAAGTCTGAAAATCAATGGCTTTTAAATCCCCATTGTTAGTTTTAGTCCTGTCAACCTTAGGCTGTAACTAAAACTCTGTGTGCCCCTTTTTAAGTAAAAGATGGCGACATGGAGCTGGGGGACTCTCACTGTCACAGTTAATATTCAGTGCTCTGCACCTTAGTCCTGTGACAGGTCCCAAGCTTTGCTGTTCTGTAAGGCAGGTTTCCTTGTACTCACCCTGCCTGCTTAGCTGGTTCTTGTTCTCTGCAGTACAATGTCCTCGTGCTTGGTGTTCCTGTTGCTGCCAGTGTTTTTCCAAGCACACCCAGTGGGTGCCGCGTTTCCTGTGGGAGCATCAACCCCCAGCTTTTATGAAACCAGGCAATGTGGGGGGTCTGAAGGAAACTGCTGCTGCATGGCTATAGTGCAATCTTGTGTGATCCGAGTAAGGTTCCAGGCTGCAAAGAGGTAATAAGCAGCACTCATTAAATGTATTTTTCCTCTCAATTTCATGCTTCTGTGTTGTGGCCTTCTTTTTAGAACTCTGTGGATTACATGTGAATTCACCTCACTTTCCAGCTGTAGAGCTGCAACAAGCTAGGCCACGGCCATTTGGGGGTTTAAAGTTTGGTTTTCCAAATCTCAAATAGAACGGAGGTTGAGGTAGGGAGACAGCTAATTGCAGGTAACCTGGGAAAGCGTCTCTCCTGTAGCTGGAGTTACTGGTAAGTGTTCCGAAGACCATCCTCAGTTTCTCTTGTCTCACGCTGGGGATGAGTGTGGTGCGTTGATACTTCTCAGCCCTGCCAGAGGAGGTGTGTGACCTACAGCCCAGTCTTCATATCTCTCCTTTTAATTAATTCTTTGCCTTTCAAACATTAAGATTTTACTGAAGAGTTTGGGACTTTTTTTCACATTTTCTCCTGTAGTAAGACTATGGTGTTAGAGCCTATATGCTGTTTACTGATTCTCTATTGGGGACAGCATTGTTTGCTCCTGTATTCTTAGAGGCAAGAAGTTGTTTATGTTTTGATCTTCATTGTATTAATTTAAGCATTTGTATCTTTATTTTAAGTTTGAAACTTCCTGTGTGATCTTAAACATTTTCATGTTCAAGGAGCAGAACAAGCAGTTATGTCAACATAGATTTACTTCTGGTAACGGAACAGCTTTGCAGACTTGGCTGAAAAACAAGAGAATATGAGGAGAAAGGAGTTGAAACTTTTTTCTTTCCCAGCCAGCTAACAGCAAACTGTTAAGCAAGGCTAATATATGATCCAATATGTGAAATATGTATCTATGGAAAAGATAGTACATATTGCAGATCTGGCCAGAACATGTTTCTCAAATATTTCTACCTGTTAAAAAATGTAAACATTTCCACTGTAAATCTCAACACTTCTGTAACTCATGTAGAGAAAAGGAGGCCTTTTGTGTGAGACAGTATTACTATTTTTTTTTCTGTGTCCCTGGATTTTTTTTTGTTGTTCCGTTTAGGTAGCAAGAGAGTTTCCACTGACTAGAAAAGAAACCACTGCTTGGCTAAGTAAAAGCAAACATGAGCTGACTGTTAAATAATTTTCTCTGTAGGAATACAGGTTAGGTCTTAATTGTTTTTCTGGCTCATCATTAACCATGTCTGACCTGTTCCTGAGCATGTGACTGGTCTGAGAGTAGCCGAGTAGCTTTCATCAGCTGATAGTTATGTATTATGAGAGAGAGATAAGGAATGCTGCAAAAAAGTGAAAAGTCTTCTTACTAATAGTGTGTTGCTTCTTTCTAATACAAAACTCATTTTCAGGAGGAATAAGTGAGATTCTTTTGCACATGAGACAGTGATTGCTTGGAGAAAATGCATTTTGCTTGCATGGTATCGCACACCCAGCTTCCCACCGGGGGACTGCACTGCCCAGCTCCCGACGGGGACTGGCCTCCTGCGGTGGCTCACTGACAGACCACAGCTGGCCAGGTGCTGCTCTGGCAGGGTTGCAGTATGAGCCATGAAAGAGGTGTTGATTTTCATTATATGCAACACCTACCCTGATCTTCACTGTAGAAGTGAGAGTCCAGCACAGAGCCACAAAGATGATTAAGGGAGTGGAGTATCTCCCTTATGAGAAAAGGCTGAGGGGGCTGGGTCTCTTTAGCTTGGAGAAGAGGAGACTGAGGGGTGACCTCATTAATGTTCATAAATGTGTAAAGGGTGAGTGTCACGAGGATGGAGACAGGTTCTTCTCGGTGACAACCAATGGTTGGACAAGGGGCAATGGGTGGAAACTAGAGCACAGGAGGTTCCATTTAAATCTGAGAAGAAACTTCTGCACAGTGAGGGTGACAGAACACTGGAATAGGCTGCCCAGGGGGGCTGTGGAGTCTCCTTCTCCGGAGACATTCCTGTGTAGCCTCATCTAGGTGTTCCTGCTCCGGCAGGGGGATTGGACTAGATGATCTTTTGAGGTCCCTTCTAATCCCTAACATTCTGTGATTCTATGATTCTGTGAAGTGGCTGCAGGAGCTGGCACACCTCTGATGGAGGCTGTTGACGTATTCCAGTGACTTCTGTGAAGAATGCCTGTGTGCACACTGTGTGTGCTCTTCTGCAGCTCCTGAGCAAAGTCCAGCTGCTAGCTGTACGTACTCGAGGAAGCTGAGCTAAAGTGTGAGACTTTGCACTGAAATAGATTAAAATTGTACACAAGATCCAGTCAGGCTCTTTTACAGAATTGGTGATGCCCAGAAGAACAGGAGAGACTTCTGGTAGTTGTGTTAACTCTGATCTTTCAGAGCTCCTTGGGAAGCTGGAAGAACGGGGAAGTGGGGAAGGAAAAACGATAAAGGGTGAGGTAACCTAGGAACCTATCAAAACTGCTCTGATCTTTGGTCCCTGACTGTTACCAGTATGTTGGCACTGCAGAGCTAGGACTTTGTGAGCTGGGCCTATGCCTTTGGCTCTCTGGGACATTTGAGTGTTACTGATGGATTGAGAGGCACAAAAGCATGTGCCAGGTACCTGTATGTGCCAACCTGAACCCCCCGCACAGAGGTGAAAGGCTGGTTAAATGAGGGAGGCAGTGCCCTTCTAAATACCACCATCAGCAGTGAAGCCAGGAATTTAGGGACCTCTGTTTTATGAAAAGTAATCCCAGGTTTCCAGTGGCTTTGCTCTCCCTCTTCAGTGCCAAGATCCTCTCCCTGCTTGTTTCCCAAATGTGGCAGTGGAGGGAGCCAGCAGAGATGTTTCTACAGTCTTGCCTTCAGGAGGAGAGGCTAAGGCTACCCTGCTTTTCCTTCGAGCAAAGGAAGGGATATTGACTTCTGTCTCAGAAGTTTCAAAGCCAGTTCTTGCTTTGAATCAAATTCTGTAATGTCTCTATGTGTAAATGTGAGGCAACAAGACGCTGCACCTCTGTGATCCAAGTGATAATGTCTTAAAGCCTATTTTAAATTTTCTTTTTATCAATGAAGCTGTATGAGTTTGTGAGTCTGGACAAATGCCTGTGGTTTAGGTAGTTTTGTTATTATTTGTATATTATCATATAAAATATTTGAACGAGTAGTAGCTACAGTAAGAAATCTGAAAAATGAACAAAACAATGAAAAAACCCCATGAAACAAAACAAAAAGCCAAATTAATTACTAGGCTGTATAAGAAATATTTTTTTTAGCTGGTATGCACTCTAACTTGTTTATATTAATATGAAGGAGCACAAAGGATGGATTTCTTTAACTCATCAACTGGTTGATATGTACCGTAAATCAAAATTTCGGGAATGTCAGCCTCTCTGCTTTCTGTGTTATACTGGTCCTACCAACTTGATTTTGTTTGTTTGTTTGGCTGTTGTGTTTTTTGTTTTTTTTTTTTTTATGAAGACAGCTTCAGGAGTGCTGCTGAAGACCATTGGCAAAAATTTACATTTACTGCTCTGCCTTTTTTCTGTTTGCTGACTTGAATAAGCAATGCATGAACAAAAAAACCCTGAAAAGATAAATGCTATTTCTTTCTAAATAATATCCTTATTGTGAAAGCTTAAGGTGCAAAATGCTAAATTACAGGAAAATTTGTGACAGTTCAGTTCTTGTTTGTTTGTTTCTTTATTTTTTTTCCCCTTGAGGTTTGAAAACCCATTACCACTTGGCAATTTTGATGCATACTTACAGACTTCTTGGTAAAAGTTGTTTTAATTTTGTGCTGAATTATTGAATCACAAGAGTTAAACTGGGATGAACTTCCTTTTGCCTGGATTTGAATAGCTGACCAACTACTCTGTTCTGGCTTTTAATTTCCCCTCAACTATCTACTTGTGTTCAGGTTTAGAAGCAGGATGAAAATCTAATTAACTTAGAATGCAAATATTTTAAGTATAGGCTTTGCTTTAGAGAGTTTTTCATGTGAGAGCCTTTATTTAAAACACAAACCTTATTTTCTTAATTTGCAGTTAAACAATGTATCTCTAGGTGGCGGTAGGACACACCGGTCCTTTTTCTGTCTGCAAACTCGCTGTTAACAGAGTGCCTGTAGTTGGTTTTGTTCTGTTTTTCTCCCTGTAAAAACAAAAGCAGAATAACTGAGCATCTTGTCTCTGAATCAGAGGGGAGCCTGTCTTTGAACAAACAAAACTTCGGGTTAATTTGTATTTGGTTTCACATATATTAAACCTTCACACTGTTGAATTCCAAAGGTAACACCAGACAGTTGCCTTTTTGTTTGTTTTAAAACAATGCATTATACCAAACATAAAAAGAAGGCTTAATGACCCAGAGTGGGTATTTATTGGGATGTGTTGGGGCTCCTGGCCCCAGCAGGTGAGAGAATCCCCGCAGGCAGGGAAGGGCTGGTGCTCGGCAGCAGCTGGTGACCGTAGGTAAAATTCAAACATTTTCACTCATGTTTTGCTGATTTTCAGCAAAATTAAAATAGAAGTTGTGTGAAACCCATCTTATACTGCTGTTCACCTCAATAATTCTTACAGTAGCTTATGTACGCTCAATCCCTCCAAAGATTTCTGCTTTAAAGGGTTTGATTATTACCTCATGCGAAACTTAGGTACTAAGTTTTTGATATCTTCATTACCTCTGTGTACACAGCAGGAGTTTGCTATAGCAGTTGTTGACATGGGGACATTATGTAAAGCAGTGTAGAAAATCCAATATAATCTAATTCACTGGGAACTTGCTATGAAACAAAGATTCAAATTACTATAGTTACTAAAAGTGTTCTCAGGAATTCCAGTTTTATCTAATTGCTTAACAAAAGTCACATGTAACTTTCTCCTTGTAACTGAAGTTCTGTCTGTTGCAGATCTCTTCCATGGTAAATATGGAAAAATAACTTTTTTTTTTTTTTTTTTAATGTGTTTATTCACTACTTAGAGATGCCATTTGCTGCAATTTTAACTATATTTAGGAAAAAAAAAAAAGAAAAAGGTGTGCTACTAAAGCAAGTATCCCACATACTATCATACCATTGTATTTTCTGCTGACTGTGTGGTACACCAGTTTGCCTGGAGAGGGCCACAGAATACAGGGACAAGTCTACTGCTAGCTGAGGTCAAGCAAAAATAAGTTATTTTGCATATGTATGCTTTCATTTTAGGAGATGTGAGGGTGTTAAGCTGAGATAAAGCACATTTAGGATATTAATTTTGCAGTGTCTGTCCATTTTTCTCCTTGCTTTCTCATGTGACAGTAAAACATATTAAGCTGAAAATAAGGCTCAGATGATGTGTCACATTTTGCAGTTAAAAACTAGTAGATTTTATTACACACACTTAAAAAACCACTGGTGGTTTATATCCTACATTTAAAAATGTGAAGATCTCAAAATTACAATTAAAATCTGGACATCTGACTTTTTTTTTTTTTTTTTTTTTTAATGTACTGTAAGCCCACGAATGCTTTGTTGCTGTCTTTTCATTAATGCACTGGTTCTGAAATATTTGTGTATGACTATGTCATGGCAGTTTTTTGTATGGCTTTCCAAAATGACTTGTAAAATATGATTAAACCAGAGTTGTGCTGCTTATTTTAAAAATATTAAAAGGCCTGATTTATACTTACTACAGTTAAACTATTAACTGATCTTTAAATTGCCAATTTCTACCTAGACACGTTAATACATTACCTTACTTAATAAGAAACCATGAGTTTTGTCTTCAACTTGGCAAAAACCATTCACTAAATGTTCTGGGACTTCTTCAGCGGAATCTTTGTAGTAGGTTGAAAAAGTTTTGAGTACCAGTTTCTGTCAACTTTTATGGCTTTAGAATTGTCAAGTAAAAGTGCATAAAATTAAGTGAGAGTTGTCTGTGTCCCATTGAAAGTTCTCTTCCTCTTCACAAACAGCTGCCGAAATACAAAGAATACTACATCAGCTTGGAACACCGCAAGACACACCTGAGTTGAGGCAACAGCTGTGAGTACTTCACATGAAAACGTTTAATTTCATTGCATTGTAAACAATCTCCTGGTAAGTGATGTGGTGTTTTTTTGTTAGGCAGAGTTCTTGATCTCACCAAGAAAAGAAAGTATAGAGAAACACAGTCTGTAAACTATAGTTGGCTGATTTTCCTGTGTACATTGCCTGCAGTATCAGTAAATCTATAAAACTCATGCTGTATGTCAGCAAATGGAAAGTGGCAGGACCAAAAGTAATAACACAAACATTTGCACACCTCCACTCCAGTCAACAATTCAAATCTGTCGGTGTGATTTTCACAAGGTAATGAATATACTGGGGAGAGGTTTATGAGTTGTGATACTGGGTGAGAGAGGGGACTGCCTTTTTGGTGATGAAAGCTACGGTAAGGGATAACATTACAGAATAAATATATACCAGAAATACTAAAATAGCCAAAGTGAAATAAGGCTCCAAGGCAGATGCTGTGTGGTAGTTCAGTCACATGAAGGTGAATTTTCATTAATATGCCACTAGCAGAGACAGTCAGTAGCTCTCCACTTCTCTGCGCTGTCCGAGGAGCCAGTATGTTTTGTTGTTTTGTTTTTTTTTTCCATTAAACTCCTTTAGTGAATTAATCTTAGGATCCTAAATGCACATAAGCAGAGTGTTGTGCCAGCCCTGTGGCTAAGAGAGTTGGCATCCTCAGTGTGGTTAATGCTGCACTGTGACCATTGAATAGGAGGTGCAGGCATGTGTTGGACCAAAGGTGTCACCTTCCTTTCGTGTGAACAGCCAAATTGCTTTATAATAGCCTGAGTTCAGGGCCCATAACATTAGCCAAGTACAATCCACAGTGGATGTCCTACTGGTGACTCTGAATAGGGGAAGAGCAGCATATACACTTTATGCAATAACCAGACAGGATCTTGGCATAAATTCACAAAATCTGTTGTGAAGGACACATTCCAGTCCCTTTCTGGAGGCAGTATATATAGCAAGCTTCCTTGAGTTTTCATTGTCCATTTTTCACTTGTCTGAATGTTTGGCCCTTCCTTTTATGTTGATATGTGTCTGAAGAGTCATTTGATTATTTTAAATATTGATGTTGATTGTTTTCTAATAGCTTTCCAGATAAAATATTTTCATATGCATTGGGGAGGAGAATGCAAAAGCAGGTAAAGAGTTTGAGTTGCTTCAGGAAAAAAAATAGGAAAATATGAGTGTGTGATAATATCAGAATCAAAGAGACCAAAAAAAAAAAAAAAACAGAAAGAAAAAAAGCCAAAAAAAGTGCAACGCTGTTGAAGAAGAGGCTCTTTTTTAAGCACTGTTAAAGTAATTAGTAAATAGTGAAGCTTTCAACTAAGTTTGCAGCTATTGTATCATGGGAGAATATAGATCTCTTTGGATAAGCTTCCCAGTAACTACCAGGAATTGACCTTTCATGCACTATGGTATCGGAATTATATTTAAGCCATGGCGTGTTCTTCCGCACAGAAAAAAACTTGGTCTTTTCTACACTTTTTCTGAACTCAGAAGTGACCAGATGTTTCCAACTATTGTTAACCTCAAAATGATTATGAAAAGCGTGTTTAGATATTTGTAATAACTAGAAACATATTGCTGTGCATTAGGAAAACAGAAGAAACCTTGGTGGCAGGGGAAGAAAGAAAGGTGAATAATGAATGCTGTCACACTGAGGAACACATGTTCTTCAGCATCTGTCCCACCTGAGATCAATGGTGTCATGCCTTTTGTCATGGCTTCACAGTGAAGAACAGAATAAAGATGACTTCATGGACTTCAGAGAGGCATTTTGTACTGCTGCTTTCCTGAGAATCAGCAGAATTTGAACAAAGTAACCCAATGGTCTCTAATGAAACTTTGCATTTGGTTGTAGGCAGCAGAAGCAGCAATACACCAACCAGCTTGCCAAAGAGACTGACAAATACATTAAGGAGTTTGGGTCTTTGCCTGCAACAAGTGAACAGGTATAAAACCAAGGAGCGTGTTTTGTTTGATGATCGTGTTGGCTCATGTAGAGTGTTTGAGTGACTTCAGTTCTGCACGCCTATTTTTGTGCTCCTCACCAGGCTTTCAAAGCGCTGTTTAGTTAGTCAACACATTTACTCAACAGGGACACTTACAATGTAAGAATATTTCGTTGCAGTCCAGACTTGTTCCGAAGCTGGTTTTTTTTGTTTATCAGGAATTAAGGTAGTTTGATTGACATGGTAGGAATCAAGGCAGTGTGCTGTGCCTGTGATTTCAGGTCTCTGTGCACTTTGTAATCTGTGTCAGTGATGTTAAGTCTGACTTCACAGATGCTCTGACTGTGTCCAGGGTCAAGGAGCTGTCTGCCAGAACTACTTGCAGGGCAGGTGGACAGACGTGTTCACCCACTGTCTGAATAATTTGATTACACACATTAGGTCTGTTCTGTGTCACTCAGATCAGCATTTGTGCTGTGTCTTTTCCACAGGCTTTTCCTTTCTTAAGAGGAGTGGACAGGACCTGTTACTGAAACAACTTGTGCAGTCTTTAAAATGCTTATTTCCCAGGTCTGTGTAAAATCTTGTCAGGAGTAACACGAAGTGGCTGTTGTCATTAGCACACTCCTGCCTGCCATCCTGGGGTTTCTTATCCTAGTGAAATTTGTCACTTAAGTAAGGGAAGAGCAACAGGAGCTCAGGAAACATGGATTCAGGTTATCATCACTCAAACAACGTGCCTGCTCTGTGGCTGGTTACCACAGAGGCTTTAGGAAAACAAATTATCCTGAAACACTGAATTCAAATGGCAAGCCATTATTTGTGTGTGCTCATCCTGTTGAGTTGTAAACTTCTAACAGGGGTGTTAAAACTTGGTCTTGGTGTATAACCTCTAGTTCAGGCAAAGTATGTTTTTTATTTTAATGGTTTATCTATTTCTTTATCTTGGAGCTGAAAAGTTGGCAGTGAGGTGTTTTATTGTTTAATTTTACTCCTTTTATCATGAGCATCTTCTTCAAAGGTACCTCCCAATGAGATGCATAAGTGACAGATTGATGAATGGTAAATTATAGCCTCTCAGAAATTTGGAAGGAAGGATTGATAGGATTAGGGAAATATGGCAGAGGCTCTCCTGCATGCCCACTATTCCTCTTCCCTTCCCTACATAAAAAAAAAAAAAAAAAAGCAGCAGCTTGAAAGGTTAGGACAGATATTTTTGTACCAGTTCTTAAGCACTTAAGGGAGAATGTGAACCCACTTCTGGATGGAGCTCGATATGTATTTCCAGAATTTATGTAAAATACATGTGAAGTGCCATGTTATTTCTTTTCTGCACCCTCCCCCCCGTTCAGTCACCTTTGCTTAAACAGTAGATTTTATAATCAACAGATAATAAGGAAGTTAGAAGTTTTCTTGTTCCTGCCCATTTCTCACTTCCAGCTGTTAAATGAAAATAAATACATTCATTTCCTCTTTAACTGCCTAAAATTGTGCAGAGTTATGTGATCCTAGAGGGAAGGAAAGTTTGTCCATGCAGTTGCAAATGGTTTTGTACACAGCCTTCCCTTACACCTATTTAGAAAAAAATTATTATATGCCTTAGCATTGAGCAGCCTGGAAATGTCAGAGCCTTGAAAAGCTGGAGCTCATTTGACTTGGTAAAACTTTTTCCCCTATAGCGTCAAAGAAAAATACAGAAAGACCGTCTTGTGGGGGAGTTCACCACAGCACTAACAAATTTCCAAAGACTCCAAAGGCAAGCTGCTGAGAAAGAAAAAGACTTTGTAGCCAGAGTAAGAGCCAGCTCAAGGGTATCTGTAAGTATCAGAAAATGTGCCATTATACTTTGTTTACAATGTGGTGTTCAGTGTCAAATTTGCCTCCCTGGTGCTACTTACAAGAGCTCGTATCTGACTCCAGATACTGCAGAATATGTGCTATATGGTTATAAGTATATAATTATAAGCGTTCTTTGCTCACTTTTATGCATAGCTGAATTGCACAGCTCATTATAGGAAAGGCTGAATTACATTGTAATAACCCCAAACAAGAACTGTTACTTTGTCCTTGCCTTTCTCACACAAAGGCATGAACTGCCCCTGGGTTCATGCTGTAATCTGGCAAAAGCAATTTTTAGGAGATTTTTGAATTGCTTTTGCTGGGCCTTTGGATATCAGCAGATTTTTCCTATAGGAAAGACTCACCTGCCAGATTTCTATGCAATATTAAAGTGGAGAAGTGCTCAGGAGCCTGAGATGTCAAGCGTTTCCTTGTTAGCATATCAATTTTGCTTTTCACTCTACCAAATACACATTGCTGTACTTGTAAATTTTAGCAAGCAGTTACCAAGCTGAATGTTTTTGCTTGTGTTTCAGCTTTATACATAAAGGAAAATCAGGATGAGAACAAGTTAAATCATGTTTCGGTTTGAAGTTTGCTTACTATGAACCTTGCAATATTGACTCATTATAGAAATGCTGACAGTGCTTCTTTTGGGACCATAATGGTTAATTTGTATTTTTAAATACTGATCATGTAGGGTGGTGCTCCTGAAGATAGCTACAAGGAAGGAACACTTGTCTCTTGGGACAGGTAGGCTGAATTCGTTAATAAGTCTTAACCTAGCTAAGAATAATAAATGGCCTCCAGGGAAGCCAGCTGCTGATTTTATTTAATTATTTTTTTTTTCACCTCTGACCAATTGCCTTTTTCTTGAGGGAGTTGGGATACATTGTTCAGTTCAGCTTTCTTCCATAGGGTGAATGTAGAAAAGAGGCTTTGATGGGATAGGTGGGAAGAAAAAGGAGCAGTTCATATCATTTCCCTCTTTCTTCCACATGCTTCAGCTTTAATCATGTCCTTGAGCTGCCCTAAGTCTATATTTGGGCTTTCTGAGGTAAACTTAGGTAAGCAGAGTCCAACCTGTGAACAGAGTAAAAATGTTGCGATAAGGGTCCAATGTTTACTGGGATCTCCCATTGCTTTCATACTCTCCAAGAACAGCTTCTCAGTCTCAGATTCTGTTTTCCTGGCTAGCTCGCTTTTGCCTCAGATGGATATAAACTCTGCAGTTTATAATTCAGGAGAATGTTTGCTCTTGTATTCATACTTGGAATATCCAATCGGTTAGCTCAATGCGATGTGCAACGTTGCTACAGCAGCAGCTTCCTATACTGAAAGTGTGACTTTTGGACCTTCCCTGTTAGCTAAATGGGTAAAAATGTATATTTCATTAACTGCTAATGTGAAGTATGTGTTACCTACGTAACTGTCATTTTATTCTTCTGAGTTACTTCTCATCACACCTGTTAAATTCTGGGTGTTGGGTTTTTTTGTTGTTTGATAGTCAACCACAAGCACAAGTGCAAGATGAAGAAATTACAGAAGATGACCTCCGTCTTATTGAGGAGAGGGAATCTTCCATTAGGCAGCTTGAGGTAAGTGCAAGCTGTTTTAAAGCAGAATGTGCTTTTCATGTTTCCAGAGAAAAAAACATTTTATAGTGGCCTGAACATTAATTGCAGACATTAATCTTGAGGGGTTAGGATTTGTTTGGGGTTGTGTTGTTTTTTTTTCTTCAAAACTACAGATTTTACCTTTAGATGTGAAACGTGCATTAGAAATATACTGTATGAAAGCCATGCTTTGGTACTGTGTTCAACTTCAGTTGTTCAGTTATGGAATAAGAAAGTACTCATGTGACTACAAGAAAAAATACAAATAATTTTTTTCCAATGTAGTGGTCATGTTATATAACCTTTTTTAACAGGGACTGTAAATGAAACAAAATTATACCTTTCCTCCCAGGTATTCACAATGTATTGTTCAACATCTTAATTTTGTAAGCAGCTTATTTGAACGCTTCTGCAAATACAGATACTCTGTTTCATGCAAACTTTTGGAATTGAAGCTTTGTCAAAAAGTTAAAAACATTTAAAAACAAGATGTAAACTACACAAAAAATTGACATTGAGAGAGTTCTGTAAAGACAAAATGATTTTTTCCAGCCAGTCTGGAATCCACATCTCTACATCCATCAGCAAGAAAGGTGCTGGAACTGGAGTTTGTCAGGAAGTCTTGCTGATGCATGTGGCAAAACCCATTCTATGTATAATTTTTTCACTAATCTCTCCCTTTCCACCCATACTTCAGTGTGCAGTAGATTGAACTAAATATGTGTCACTCATTAGTTACAAAGAGATCATATGCACGGTGGAAAGGTGGCATCTACAGTGTCCTGTAGTAATAGGACAGTGTAATACAGGTGCAATAGCTTGGCCATATTATAGAGATAATTTCTGTAAAGCATGACGCTTATGAAAATTGTGTGTGTCTAATTTCATAGATGTACTAAAACTAATGCAAAATACTTTCTGCACATGCTTTTTTTAATTTGGCTTAAATGGATACCTTGTAAGCAACATTGGCATAAGCCTTTCCTTTCAGTTAAACTAATACAAGTATGTGTGCCAACAAGCCCTCAGCAATGAGAGATCTTGTTTGTGATGTGGTGGTAAGTGTACTTCACATAGTCCTCTTCAGTTAGTTTGATTAGAATAAACTTGGTCTCATAGTGTCAAAAAAGCCTTCCAAATAAACATATCAAGTTGGTTTTTTTTTATCCTGTAGTGTAGCATCATGGATGCTTACTTGGGGGACAGAAGGAGCATTATTTGTATCTAAATGCAGAGAGATGCTGGAATATGTTATGTCAATTACTGCAATGCTTGTTTCCTTGCAGGCAGATATTATGGACATCAATGAAATTTTTAAAGATCTAGGAATGATGATTCATGAACAGGGTGATGTGATAGGTAAGTCAAATGAAAATTTTTTATTCTGTTTCTCTGGAGAGCAGTGATGTAGAACTTCCTTTTGCTGGAAAAATTCCTCTAATGCAAATATAAATGCTAGAGCAAATCATCTGCAACTTAATAATGGGTATAGTGGCTGATATAACTGTGAATACATAACAAATTGTGTTTAAAATGTAGTTGAAAACATTATGTAGTCTTTAATGTGTATAAAATGTCTTTAAAAGTAGTTTTTTGAACTATTTGTCTATAAAATTGGAGTTAATGTTGACAGTTTTTACTATATTGACTAGTGATATAAGTGTGCAGATTCAGCAAAGGTTTCTGCCTGGCCCTCCATGCAAGCATGTGTTTTTTTTAAATGAAATGTGATTGGAAAATACATGTTCTGACTCTGATGCTAAGTCATGCTGTTGTATATGTCCAGCATATATTTGCAGGACCTCTTCTAACACCTTAGCCCATAATCCGTTCATATTTTTTCAGATAATTTCAGATAATTCTGTGTCAGTATGATAGAATACCAAACCAGACACGTGCCTCTTGGGGTGTTTTGTGTGTCTGTTTCTCCTGATTTCACAGGTCTTGGGACTTCTTAAATCTGAGCAGAGGACAGACAGTAGCAAGTTGCAGGACAAGTAAAAGCAAGCAAACAAACAAACACAACACCACACACACACACCAAAAAAAAAAAAAAAGAAAAAAGGTCTCTACCCTCTCTACCCTGGTTGATATCTAAGGTTCAGCCTTGCTTCTAGGGCAGAGGAGCTGTTACTGACATGAATTCAGCTGCTCATTGCTTGGCTGGTTCAGAAAAGAACTCAGGCGCAAGTATAGGATGGGTTAGACTTCCATGAGAAAGGTATAAAACTTTGGGTATTGAGGCAGTTATTACATGTGTTCTTAAGTGTATTTCAACATTCCAGACCTTTGGCTGGGGTATGACTAATCAAAATTTGAAATCTTTTATTTTAAAATAAAGACAGCATAGAAGCCAATGTGGAAAATGCAGAAGTACATGTGCAGCAAGCAAACCAGCAGCTGTCAAGAGCAGCAAACTACCAGGTAATGTCAATGCCGACTGCCAGCTGTGTGTAACTCTTCTGTCTCACTAGTCCCGACTTCCACTTTCTTATGCAGCTCAAATTTTGCTTATCCATTTCCTCAAGGCTTGGAGATGTAGTTAGAGGTTTATGTTAGACCACTATGGTATTTCTAGGTGACCATGAAACAAAAGCCAGTGACCTCTGCAAGCTTTGGGTTTC
Source organism: Streptopelia decaocto (assembly GCF_964273445.1). Classification (NCBI taxonomy): domain Eukaryota; kingdom Metazoa; phylum Chordata; class Aves; order Columbiformes; family Columbidae; genus Streptopelia; species Streptopelia decaocto. Next base: position 62,733,232 of record NC_138656.1, read on the forward strand.
CTGTAAAATTAGCCAGGCTCTTCCAGAGCACTGGGAGTGTTATGCCTTTATAAAAAACAAAACAAAACAAACAAAAAACCCAACAAACAACAAAACCCCTCCTTTTACAACTCTGGAAGTCGAAGTTTCTTGTCTATTGAGAGCAAACTGCTAAAGGTCATTGAAAGAGTAGGGAAGATAGGCAGGGAAGTCTTCTGAAGATGCTGCCAGTTAGCAACAATTTTTGCTGTCTAAAATCTTCTCCCAGCTCTATATATCCGGCTTCTGTTAATTGCTACCCTGATGCTAAAAACGTATTTCAAACTCTCAAACTTTTTGAAAAGCCTTTTAAATACCTTTAAATGCTGCCTCTTTATAACATTTTTGGAACTTGTTAGAAATAATCTTATTAGTAATAAATCTTCCCTCTTAAGTCAGAGTCAGTCCTTAGGCTTTTTTATTTTTTTAATCCTCTTATGTGTGTTAGTAGTAGCCAGGAAAGTAAATCAATGACAAAATGTCTGAAGGACTGCCTGATGATTTCAGAAGTGGGAGAATGAAAGGGGTGGAAGCATCTTTGAACTGTATTCTAGGTGGCACTAACTGGCACACCAAATGTGGTTCATGTGTCCTATTTTGATAGTGAGAAAGTTCAGGAAAAAAATAGTAACAGACAAAGTTTTCTGTGGAAGGTTTCTGGTTGAAATTTAAAATTTAAAACTTTACATTTTATCTTGAGGAGGAAAGGATGAATGTCTTCTGATCTCAGAGGAAGGTTTTGACACTTGACAAGCTTTTGTTTGGTGGGTCTTGCAGCAGAGACCAAACATTCATCAGAGCTGGACCGTGTTTGAAAGGATTGTGTAGTTTGCTTCGAATTTGAACTTTCCTTTGCTTGAAAATTCATCTGTGTTCTAAGATGCTGAAAAATTGTTTCCACTTCCAGCAGACTTTTAATTTCGGCAGCTATTACATCTGCATGCCCTGGCTCCCTCAAGGAAATGTTAGACGTCCAGGCGTGGTGGCAGGAATGAGGCTGTGCATGGTTGGCACCTTCACAGCTCCTGTTTGTGGTGAGACCAAGTGTGTGAGACAATCTGCCATGGGTGCAGATCTGTTTGGGCAAAGATAGGCTCCTCTCCTTTCTTTTCACCTTTACCACTGCTGCTTTAGCACTTGCAGAAAAGATGATCAAATGTAGGAGGAAATAGGATCTCCATGTCTTTAGTCTACTACCTTGCTTTAGCAGTGTTACAGGGGAAATGTTTGGCTTCACTGCAGTGTTGGCAAGAGTTGGTCTCCAGGATGAAAATGCACATGGCCACAGTTTAAAAAAAGGAAGGTGCTCCAGCAAATGGATTGAGTGTGAGCAAGTAAAATGATGAAATGAAGAAATCTTAGGCTGACCATGGGAAAAGTAGCAGCAAGATAGTAAAACTAGAAGAAAACTGTTAAGAAACTTGATAGTCTGGGTGGTACTGGGCAGGGAACTGGCAGCTCCACTGAAGAACTGACACAGATGTAGTTCTTCAGGGCAGGGGGAAAACCAAAATCACCACGGCAGAAGAACCTCTGCCAAGAGAGCAAAGCCTGGCTTTGCTTCTGGAGCTGTGGCCTAGAATCCCAAGATCTGAGTGTTACTATGACTTGGCTATCAGCAAAAGCCTGTGAAACCCACTGGTAATTTCTTTTCCTGTTGTGAAGGACATTCTCATGACTTACACTTTATTGTAGTGACATCTATATAACTGTCTACTCAGGTCTCTTCTCAGGTCTCTTATTTTTACTTCCTTCTCTTTTTTTTCCTTTTTTTTTTTTTTTTTTTTTCCCACCTAGGAGAAAGATGTACCTAAGAAACTTCGCAAAAACAACTTGAAAATAACTCTGTGAATAAATGCAAAATCAATCTTCCAGAAGTCTAAAATTGCAGTCCTCTGTCCCCTTCTGTATATACATTAATAGTCTTTAAATATTTTTTCTTTTCTAGCAGACTATTTCTGCCTCCTCTACTATGCAGGTTGTTTGTCCATTTTCTGTTGTATGTGGTCACCTGCTCTCTCACGTTTTCTTTCCCTCAGTGTTCTGATTATATCAATTCATTAAGTTACTTATTACGTGTACCAGAAAATACCACTGAAATAATTCTGTTGAATGATATATCCATGCAAGTAAGTCATGGATACACTAGCTCTTTTATTTTTCTTTCCTTTTTTGTCTTGAACAACCTCATATGACTTGTTAGCAAGGACACAATTTAGTTAGATTACATGATCAGTAGGACCATAAAAGCATTTGAATAGTCTTCTGATGTGGTGGTGCAGTTTTTGATCAACTTGGTTTATTCTCTATTGGCAGCAAAGGTCCCGAAAGAAGATGTGCATCCTCATGATTGTACTTGCTGTTGGAGTATTGCTTCTTGGACTCATCATATGGTTGTCTGTAAGATAAGTCTCTGGAGAAAGCATTGTAACTGGTATTTAAATTATGGAAGGAAATTCCTAGTTATGGTTTGCTCATTGTGATGCTAAGTAAAATAATGATTCTGTACTTCATCACATTTTTTTTTTATAAGACTTTCTGTTTTAACCTGAGAAGTAACATTCTCAGTACTGCTGTCAGTATGACTGCCTGCCCTCTTGGATGTGAGTGTTCTTACCAGAAAAAGAGTCAACATCATAAACTGTTCCGTGAACTTACACATTTAAACCCCTTAAGATTTAGGGGTGCTGATCAAAATCCTGATAACTTGATTTGAAGGGCTGGGTGGTTATCTTTTGGGATATTGCCAAAACAAACTCTTGAATTGTTGCTTGAGGCAACAAATTCATATATCAGAATCTATTTTTAAGTTAGAAATGTCTTTCTGTCTCTCACCCTTCCATCCCACTCACCTGCCCATTTGATATGGGTGGTTCAAAAATAAAATGTAGGTTGCTGAAGTTGGTGTGATCTCTCTTTTATAACTGAAGCCTTTTGAATTAAGCCTTCAGTTTGCCTGAAAACTTTTAGATGCTTCATATATCTCTCTATATGGTGTTGAACATGGTTATGCCTGGAAGCTTCCTGCAAAGATTGGTAGGGTGGATGGTGTAATTATGTGGATTTTTTTGTTTCAATTCTTGCATTAAGAAATACTGTGTTTTATGTGCACATGTCCGGTATCTTTGCATCTGAAGTGTGTGTTGATGAGCTTGGCTACATGAAAATAAGCTCTAGTCTGTGAATTCTTAGATTTACTGGGAAGAATAGAAATTCCCAACTTCCTAACTGCACTTGAATGCCACTGTTCTGAAACTGCTGTGATTCGGTTTCCATGAACAAATCCAAAGTTATATGTGAGGTCTTTCAAACAGCTGAAGAAAAGAAGATTACAAGTTCAATTGCAAGTTCAACAGTGGTATTTGAAATTAAGTTGCAATCAGTTGAACTGATTCAAACTTTTTGAGACGTTTGCTTTATAGCCTTTAAAATGACTTTTTTCCTTTTGTGCCATTTTGTACTAATATATTAAAAATGTAACAACACTTTTTTTTTTGCCAATTAATCTAGTTGCCTTTTTAATTGATGAACTAATCAGAAAAGTGTACAGATTAAAAGGTCACTTAATCTTTATTCTATAAATTTCTTGTACACTAGACTGATAGAGAATGCACTGTTTACACGGTGAGCTGTGAAACATTATTTGGGAACAACCTAACTGTAAGCATCTATGGACTCCAGAATTGTAACCATGCAACCAAAATAAAGGTCTTTTAAAGAGTATATTTTCTTCTAGCAGTTCCTTTTTTCCAAGGATGGGTCTTTACCAGTACAGCTGTTGTCTTCGTCTTTATGTGAATGATTTAAGCTTCTCTGAATTTCTGAGTATCTGTTCCTATGCCGTGCTTCATATTTTAAATGAAACTGCCCCTGGGTTTTGCATTCCCACCTGTGTGAGCCCAGTCTCGGGAGGACAGGCGGCTTTGCTCGGTGTTGCTGCTGATGGCGGGTGCTGAGTCGGGGCTGGTACTGGCTCTCCTTCAGCATAGCGTGAAACTTTTAAGGGATGGGAATCCATGATGCAGGAAGGAGGCTTGTGCTGCTTCATTTGGATTCTCAAAAGCAATGGAGGAAAAATAAGTCCGGTGGAGCTGCATGATTATATTCCATGTAATGTGGAAAACACCACTGAGATTAAAAGAGGAGTTTACTTTTCATGGAAGTTGCAGTGTGAACTCTTGTGTGTTGAGATCCTAGCGACAGTGTTCCTGTGGCTGCCTTTGTGCTGTGAGTGAGGCTGGGGCTCCTTACATCTTAAATAACTATCAGATATGCCCTGGGCTACCACCAGCCATGGTAAGGCTGGCACTAGTAATGCTAATGCCTTTTTTGTTGTTTCCAGGCTACACTAGTCTAAACGAGAAGAGCAGTCTGCATTTTAGCTGAGTAGACAGTGAACTGTCTAAAACTGACTTTAGAAGTTTCCTGGCCTTAATGTTTAACAAACTCTTACACCATTGCAAACAGGCACAGAAGAATGGCCTGATCCTACTTGCCTAGGAGATCCTTTTCTCTGTTGCAATACCTCATACCTGCTTCTGTCAGTGACTGACTGATTCCATTGACATGCTTGGGAAGGAAAAGCAGCATTTCAGCAGCAGGTCTTCACCTCTGACTCCTAACAGATCAGAAATTCTATTTGTGCTTCATACTTGTCGCATTTTGTATGTATTGCAATTTACCTGTTTGTTTTTCTACTACGAAAGGGCTTAAGCTGAAGAATATTGCTCATTTTGGGATTAAATGGTACATTTTATGATTGCCTATTTACCCATTAAAGGGATCAGTACCTTCCTTATTGAGTTTCTCCAGCAGTGACTGCAAAGCAGCATAGCCAGTACATACAGCTTCAACCATCAGGAGCTTGTGAGAATCAGGGTGGGGCAGCAATTTCTAGTGATTTAGGAATTATGCAAGTTGCACAGCACTGCATTTCCCAAAGCACTGCTGCAACTTGCTGCATCTGTTCTTGTTCTTCTGTGTCTGATTTGTCTGCATGTCTTTATTTCCCACATGTGATCAGCTCTTTCTTTTTAAACACTCATGTGCACTATCCATTCAGCTGCTCGTGGTGGTGGTTTGGGCACTGTCAGGGAGAAGAGCGCTGCTGAGAGCCACGGTGTCAGCGTTGCTTGTGTTCTCATTCATGATCTCCTACTCATAAACACTGCTTACGGGGTGGGGGTGCCTCCCCTCAAACAAAAGATTTCTTCCTTTCTGGAATCCCAGTGGAAGGGGGATGTTGGAGCCCTTTACCTCTGGAAGAGTTGAAGGGCCAGCTGGCAGAAGTCATGGGGATGTCCCCACCTGGGCAACCAGATGGGGCTGGCTGGTTCCAGCAGCCCAGGTAGCCGGCTGTGGGGCAGGGGGTGGCGGGGCAATCAGGGCTGGAGTGTTTACACACAAGCTCCTGGACCTGTTGGAGAGAGCAGCCTGCAAGGTCCTAATTGCTCATTAAGAATCTTGGTGCTATTAATTTTCAAACTTGATTAGGCAGAAACAAACTGTTGAACTTTTTTATATTTAGAGTGTCCACAAAGAGGGACATAAATACTCCTTTTTAAGCTGCTCTTAATGGAGCTCCTCTCTTTCTATCTTTCCCTCCTCTGCATGCGTGCTTAAACATATAAAATACAGTTTCCAAGTATTTAAAGAAAGCTTTGATATCTATTAGAAACCCAGTAGAACATCTGGATGTAACATATACAAGTCGATGTTTTTAGAACAAAGATTTTGGCTGTTCCAAGTTATCCATCAATATCTGTCAGATTAGCAAGGCCAAAAATGCAGTCAAAGCACCCTTCATTTTACTGAAGAAACCTGCTAAGAATAGTTCCTTTGTAGTTATCTTAACCACACACACCAGGGGTGCTTTTTCTGTTCCTTCTTGCTTTTTCAAAGAACTGCAAATCACAGGGGCAGGCAGCTTTGTAAAGGCCTTTTTTTTTTTTTTTCCCCTGCACCTCCCCCTTTGGAAATTGTTCTCGGTAATCAGCAGGATATACAATATCCCCAAACTACATACCTGAGACCCTTCTTAAGTCACACACACTGTGTACATACAGTCAGCAAATATGTTTGAAGTCAGAAGTATGGGCTAGATTTGGGGCATCAAAAGTAGTTCAAAACCATGAAAAAAAAAAAATATATTGGGAAGTAAGGGGTCAAAAGGTGGGGAGGAAGGGAGGTAATGACATAATCTGTTAATAAAGTTGGAAAGATCAAACACCCTTGTAGCTGATCATCAGTTTGGGATGTTTCGAAGACTGTTGGAAGAGATGACTCACTTTGCTTTTGTTTATTTCTAGTTGAACCTATTTGATGCTTTCAGGAGCAGCAGGTTAGTGAGAGAGAATCATAGAACGTTCTGAGCTGGAAGGGACCCACATTGTCAGGCTTGGGGCCATGACACCTCCCTGGGGAGCCTGTTCCAGTGCTCCACCACCCTCTGGGGGAAGAACCTTTTCCTAATGTCCAACCTAAACCTCCGCTGGCACATCTTCCTGCTGTTCCCTCAGGTTCTGTCATTGCTCACTAAAGAGGAGAGTTTGGCACTTGTCCTTCCTCCTCCCCTTGTGAGGAAGCTGTAGACCATTATGAGATCTCCTATTAGTCTCCTCCAGGCTGAACAAACCAAGTGACTCAGGCTGCTCCTCATACGGCTTCCCCTCCAAACCCTTCACCAACTTCCTAGCCCTCTTCTGGACACTCTCTAGTAGCTTAATATCTTTTGTATCCTGTGGGGCCAGAGCTGCACACGGAGCTCCAGGTGAGGCTGCACCAGTGCAGAGCAGAGCGGGACAATCACCCCTCTTGCCCGGCTGTCAATGCTGTGCTTGATGCACCCCAGGACACGGCTGGCCCTCTTGGCTGCCAGGGCACACTGTTGGAAAGGAAAGAGCAGAGATCTCCTTGCTGCTGGATATCAACATTTTATGACTTTCTGTTTCTTATGATACCTACGGTGCAAAGTGGTGCTTAAGTGCATAGCACACAGTTTTCCTTTTCAGGTTGCAATTAAGTCCAAATCTCTCACCGGAAGCTGTTGGGAAGTGAGGAATAATTGTTCTCTGATGAGGTGCCCACCTGCAGAGCCATCCTAGATGCTACAGCAACACAGAGTTGCAAGAATATATATCTGAAAGCAATCAGCTTTCAGGTTTTTTTGCCTTTGTACATGTCTCTGATGGTTCTCCTGAAGCTGCAGAAGTTTCTGTACCTTAAGAATGCAGGTAACAGGGTGTTTGTTTTGTTCTTTATCTGTCCTGAACATATTCAATGATAAAGGAAGCCAAGTGCTTGCACAGCAGCAAGGAACACTACAAACCCAGAAATTACCAGAAAAAGTATCAAAATGTTCATTTTCGAAAGGTGTGCATACTCAAGGTAAGGGAATGCGTTGCACTTTTTGATATTTGCAAGAACATTCTGAAGAAGAAATACTATAAGCATCTGCTCATTAATTATGTCGTGCCTCAGTCCACAACACAGCATGTTTCTGCTACTGCTGATAAAATAGATTTTTCTGACTCAATACAAGAAAATAACCTAGATTACAAGGATTGTTAGCATAATAATATTAAAATATAACATATCAAAATGTCTTGCAAAAAGTGGGGAAAAAAGTAAAAGAAATTGGAGGTCACTAGGATGATTGTGCACACCCACTCCCCCATCCAAGTTCTTTAAGATTTATCATGGTCTGAGTTATTATCATGTTTTTCCTTCATTTAATGTTTGAGCAGAAAATGTTTGTCCTTTGGCAGTGCAGACTGAAGTCTGAAGAGGTAATAAGTATGGGAAGGAGCAGGCAAACTGCATAATCCAGGTGTTATAAATTATAATATACCTTTCTACCTCTACTCAGAAAAGGAAAAGCTGCTAGAGCTATTGCTGTAGCTGCCAGGCTGGTGGTTTAGGAGGGAGGACTTGACTATGCTCCAGACCTGCTGTGCGTTCCTCAGCAGCAACTTCAGCTTCTCCCAAGCCTTCATCTCAAGGAGCTGAGGAGGGACAAGGAGTGGATCTTCTCTGCTCTAAGGGAGAATATCAGCCAGCAACTCACAGAGAGGATAGATAAATATATTCCCTGCCATCTGTGCCATGTTTGCTCCTTCCCACCCACTCTTGCGTATGCCTGGATGTTCTCTCTGCAGGGGGAACTGAAAAACCAAAATTGGGTTCCCAGAGCCTAGCACACAGGAAGAACTACACCTTCATATCTGGTGCTCTTCAAGAACTTCTCTGCCACAAAGTGTCACTGAAATAGTGAGAAGCCTCATTGCCTGATACGCTGTTCCCTGACCACTCTTCTTCCACTGGATAAAGAATAAATATAATCTTGGAGACTAGGCACTGTGTTGGCAGGGAAAATTAGTCTGAATAGGCTTGGAGGATTAGAAATCTGTATTTAAAAAGTAGATTTAAGCTGTCTTTGTCAGATGACAGAAACAAGTTGAGGCTTTCTTATCCTGTGTCAGCCTTGGTTTTGACATCTACAGCAAATCACTATTTAAAATAAAGAAAAGAGAACTTTAAATGGAGAAGGAAACTAGAGCATTTGTCCCTGATCTGCATTTTTTCTAGTAGTTTATAAACTGGTTTGTGAATTCCCAAGCAGGAAATCTCAAACCTTGATGCTCTAGTGGGACAGGGGCTGTCTCGGCAGCAACGAGCCACCGTCATCCTTCCACTGCAGATCCACAGTGGTGTCCCTGGAAAAAGGCAGTCTGGCACCTGAGTGGCCAGATAAAAGCACAGGGCATCATCAGTTTTCAGGTCTTGAGGCAAATAGCAGATTTTCCATGTAAGGTATTAAATACCTTTAAATGCCAGCTTTTGTAAGAGGAACAGGTGCATGCCTCTCTGGTGCCTGAGCTTTAGAGTCAGAGAAATGGCTCTTCTGCAGCCTGGTCAGCCGAGACATACTGGGATGGGATGTGGTAGTTATTTAAGCTTGCCTGCTTGCAAATAGGAATATAGTCAGGTGTCTGAACACCTGAAGTGTCTGAAGTTACAGTGAGAAAATGTGGCTGGATTACTGGCAAGAGCCACTTGAGAACCTCTTAGCAGTTGCTCTGCAGATGAGTGTTGGACTGGCTCTTGTTAAAGTCTGAGGTGCCTTGAGATAAGTATAGAATTTGTTGTTCCTTTTGTGGAAGTTTCTTTTACAGTTTTGGTATCTGAATGTATTAATGAAGGGTAGAAATCACCTTTTAATCTCTTTTGAGGAGTATGGATTTTTTGTTAAAAATATTTGGAGTATAAAATATATTTTGAAATACACAGATTTGCTTTCAGTGCCGTTTAAACTGAGAGTAGTGGATTATATGATATTCTAGATTTATTCAGGAAAAATACCAGTACAGTTCTGTAAGATGTGAAAGATATTCTACTGGTTGCTCATTGTACTAAACTAAACAAACAGCTACCTGGAAAGATGGGCTGATTCAAAAGGGATTTCCACATACCTTAGTTCAGGACAGATTGTGACTGCATAGACTGAGACCCTGTCAGCTGCTGCTGGGCTGTTCTGCTTAACCATGTACTGTCCCTGTCCCTTTGAAACTGTCTCCATGAAGCATCACTTCCAATTTATCCTTGCAAAAACTTAACAGGAGAAGCAAAAAGGGTTTTGCAAGAAATTTTTTATCCATTTCACAAATGGAGTGCAGGATGTGTGCAAACCAGCACAGAGAAGGAGACGAACTCTACAATCCACCTCCTGGGCTTTGCCACCCTTGGAGTGGTGCCCTCAGAACCCAAGGACTCAGACTTGCCTCCTCTGACATCTTCCCTGTGCTCCCCGCACCAGCTTGCTCTTACAGGAGACAGTTGTTTTTTTTTAAAAAAAAACAACTCTTTGCACACTTTATCCTGGTCTTGTTTTTCCTACTGGCAGCTTTTCCCCTGCTCCAGCCTTCCTCTGGCAGCCCGTACAGGCAGAACCAGCTCTGCTTTAAGGTTCTGCCTCCCCCATTGTGCTGACTTTCATTCGGCAAACAAGGTCATTTAGGTTGGCTACATGATTGCTATGCAAGTCAGTAGTTCTAGGCTGGGAACAAGCATTTTATTCACTCCGTGTCAAAGACATTCAGTGATGGAGCAATTTGACATCATCAATTCAGTAACTTCCATGAGCTCAACCAGTTGTAGCCTTGATCTCAGTGTAGCTCTTCCCAGTGGAGATGAAAATTCAGTTTCTTTCTTTTGGCAGACACTAGAAGGAGATTTTTTTTCTTTTCAATCCTCACGGTTCTAATTTTACAATGGATCTGCACCTGAAAACTGGCAAGTGCCTAGCAAACCAAGAATTTCCTTGCAAGTCACAACCCTGTTGTCATCTCCTCTGCTCCCTGCCCCCCTAGATTTACTCCTGAACACTGCCAGGACAGGGGAAGTTCTCTCTAGCTAAACTGCAACTCCTCTGGATTTTCAGTAAAAATTACTTCTCAAAAAAAGTATGAGGTTGTGATTCATCCATTTGCAAACATGGCTCTGCATAAAAAGGCTGAAGGGATATTTTGTAAACCATGCACATAGAGTAGAAGAGCTCTGAAAACCCAGAAATATTACATAAAGACCACAAGACTAAATGAAAGTAAGAAAAATATTTGAGGGGAGAGGATGAGGTAGGGGAGACAGAAAAGGATCTTTCTATAGCTTGTGCTATAGACCAGAGCAGAAACAAATTTAACAACTGTAGGTCTGAGAAACTGGATGCGACTGTGAAGGGTTGTACTGAGTAACACTATGCAACATTGTTCTGGGCAATAAATGGTGACTGACTCTCATCCAGTGCAGATGACTCAAATTTTGGAAATTGCTCTTCTATGAATAGCCTTCTAAAGCTGGCCCTCTATACAACCAGAAAAACTGTCTTTGCTGTGGTTGTTTTACAGTTTGGGGAGGGAAAAAAACCAGAAGTTTTCTGCATGTTGTGTTTTGTTTGTGTCCTGAGAATTCAGTAGTATGGTGGAGTCATTTTTATTACAAGTCTAGGGAAGTGCTCAGATCCCTGAACTTTTCTTGAATTCCTAGTTATCTTCTTGTTTTCTGGGAGGGGTGTGTTTGGAATGAAAATGTGAGGACTTGACCAGAAGAGGAATGTGTTAGGAAAGCTTGTAAAAGAATTAGCAATACTAAAATAATGACATCATGCTAATATAAAAAAAATGAGATAGACAGGCATAATTTAATCTGGCTATGGATGGGTTATTATAAGACAAAATATATACCAGTCTCAAAACTTAGAAACTTAGCAGGTCAGATATTAAATCATATTGAAAATTTCAGGAAAGCATAAATTTATATTTGGCTTGACAGCATCTATAAGGTTGCAAAGGGTCCAAGAGTGTTGCTATATTAATTACTTTTGATTCTTAATTGCTTTTGTGCCTCCTCATCTCTGCTGTTCTATCGGGAGGGTGCTGGTGAAGTAAATGGCCTGTTCCAAGCGCATGTTTGTTCATTTGTACTTTTCACCATGATTACCTTGCACCAAAATCATATCTGCGTTGCTCCTGTGCTATTTGGTTGGGATGTTTCTAGCAAGAGCGCTACCCCAAACTGTGTTCTCTGATAAAATTCAGCAACTCTAACCGCAAAGGAATACAAGGACAAGACTGATTTTCTGAAAGGTGTGTTCAAAATGCCACTGCTGGTACTGAAGATGTAGTAAAATCTCAAGTTTGTCTGATGTGCTGACACCTTTAATTAATACTTTCATTTGGCAACTAATCTCTTTTTTTTTTGAGTCCCAGTTCTGGGCTGACCTTTAGTAGTCATTCCTAAAGGGAGAAGGGAGGAGTTTCCTCTGCTTGATCCTCAACCTTCCGTGGTTAGGCTTTGCCATGAAAAAACACAGAGGATCTTTTGATGAGGTCCTTAACAAATTCAGCCCAGAAGCATTTAAGGCAGACAAAAAGCAGCACATTACAGAATCACAGAATCACTTAGGCTGGAAAAGACCTTTAAGATCATTGAGTCCAACCGTTAACCTAACACCGCCAATTCCACCACTAAATCATGTCCCTAAGCACCACATCTACACATGTTTTAAACACCTCCAGGGGTGGTGACTCAACCACTTCCCTGGGTAGCCTGTTCCAATGCTTTGTTTGGAACCGTTTATCTGATCAAAAAGTCCTGAGCACTAAAGAAAAAAAAAATGTTTGAAGTTTGCAAATTTAAATGAGAAAGAAGAATGCAAATTTAACAAGGTTTAACTCAGCTTCTAACAGCTCTTTTTAGCTGTTTATGGTTTTGGGGTTTTTTCTACTTATTCAGGGTTATAAATTTTTCCACAGATATGCATTACAGAATACTTCCCACTGTGTTGAGTAGTACTTAATGACTATTAGTCATTACAATGCTAATAGTACTGATTTGCTTTTAATGGGTGCCAAAGGACCTTGAGTGTTTACTTTTTTAAAGCTGCTGTGGGTAGAGGGATGATGTAGATTTCACAGGATGGCACAAAACTGGGCCTGGTCTGGGCTGGTGCATGAGTGTAATCTCAGATGAGAACAAGTAGGTGACAACTGAACCTCAGAACTATGCTGCTTCTGAGGTAATGATGGGGAAATCATTTATTAAAACAAAACAAACCCACACCAACCTAAATGTCTGCATTGAAACTCGGGCAACAGCCCAGTGGTAGGGTCTGAAGCCTGAGATGCCGTGGCATTCCTACCCAGGCTGCTTTTCCCTCAGAGAGGGTCAGAACAACCTGGACAACCTTCACACCAGTCACCCTATTGATTACATATTTCCATGAGCTCTAAGAGCACAGTTTGGTGATAGACAGGGGAAAAAAAGGATGAAGATCAGTAGCCCAAGATCTGCAGATGCTGTCTAAAAAATCCGTAAGGACATTTTTAGGTCATTAGTCCAGATGAAGATTTGCTAGAAGAACACACAGGTGACTGTGGATGTTTATTGAACTAATGGTGACGTACTTGACAGAGAAATCTCTAACAAGAAGCTGAAAGCGTGTAAACTAGCAATTTGCAGGGAAGTTTGGGTTTGGACTGTAACCTCTTATCCTACCAAGGATAACAAGAGTATGGTGTTAAAATAACACAGAAGCTCCTGAAAGATGCTGAGGAAGCAAACTCTGATCTATACTTAGTATTGTGAAATTACAGTACAGCTCCAACAAACCAGAGTTAATTATTTGTAGATCATATATTTAATGGAAAACTTAGTTTGGCTGTTGCAATGTCAGGTTTGTAGGAACAGAGGGAGATGAATGAAACTAAACAAAAACAGACATGATTTAAAGTCCATGAAATGCCAGGAGTTACTGAAAATGATACATTGTGCAGCATTGGTATCACATGAGTCTTCTGAGGTTGTGACCACAGATGGATGACTGCCTTCTCCAGCTTCTACAAAGGGTTTAGGGGAGAGCACTGAATTCACTGCTCCCTCAAGGAGCTCTGCTTCAAAAGCAGAACCATTGTGGGTCCAGATATGGGAGCTGCAGACCACTACACTGCCAGAACAAATCATTGTCTGCTGCCAATAGTAGTACTGGTATTTTAAAGCAGATCCGTAAAACACTGACAGGGCAAGGGGCCATCAGAAAGCAAACACTATTGGTAAATTTTGCTTACAATTGCTGGGAGTGTGTTGGGGGGGCAAGGAAGATGTGGAATTTGGAACTGGTGTCTTTAAAGGGCTCAGCTTCAGAGAGGAGAAGTCCACGAAGTGGTGTGGTGGTGGTGTGAGGTCCTTGGGCAGAGCCACTGGGACTGGGCCCTGAAGAAGAAGAGCTTCTTTGTGCCCAGAGAAATTCCCCAACACTGACAGCTTGGTGGTCTGTCTCACTTCACGGTATATCCCTTCCCAAAGGACAAATGGAAATCCTCTCTCATGGAATTGCCCCTTGCAGCAGGGACTGTCATTTCCTGTAGTTTTCCCTGCTGAGCAATTTCTGTATCTGGTTGATCTCAGTAGGGCTATTCTTCTCTTATTGGAGGAAGGAAAGTGAGACAAAAAAACCCACAAAAACAAAACAGCTTCTTTTCCTGCTCTGAGCTAGAGTAGTATTTGAAAACATCACTTGCCTTCACTATTTGGCATCATAAAGAAATCATGAACTGTGGAAGATTTTTCTGTTTGCAAGGTGCTTCACAGGCCACATCATCATGCAGCATCACCCAAATCAGCTACTTGAAATCCCATCAGAGTGTGACATTTGAGGCAAAAAACAATCCTTTGAAAAAATGCAGTTTGGGGTTATCTCTGACTTTCACTCCACCGGGAGGGAGTTGTTGTGCAGGTTGTTTTGTACACATGTACTCCCACTGCTCTTACATTTCCACTATTATTAGTTCGCTTGTGTAATTGCTGCAGAAGTCTTCCTTGTCCAGCCCCTGGAGGACCCCCAGAGCCAGTGGCTTTCTGAAAGGAGCACTCCTGTTGATTCACAGCTTGTACACTGGCCAGCTCTAACCCTCAAGCCTGCAGAACTTGGGATCAGAGCTGTTTTCTACCTTTATGCCTTTTTCTCATAGAAATATTTTCTCTTGGAGAATGGGGAAAAGACAGTCCCTGTTTTGGTGCTTTTGTAGGTGAATAAGAGTGGAGGAGGTGTTGCTCCCTGTCTTCCTGTGCAATCTCTTTCCTGCTTTCCTCCTACCCCAGCCATGAGGTGACCACACAACCTGCCCTGAAGTAAATTTAGGAATAGATCCTCCTATTTAAAAATAAATGTTTTCCTAAAATTAAATATGTAAAATTTCATTTTGTTTGGTTGGTTGGTTTTGGGGGTTTTGTTTGTTTGTTATGTGGGGGTTTTGTTTGATTTTGGTTATTTTACTTGTCAGCTTTTCATGTAAAGAACTTCAGCTCCTGGAAGTTCAAAGCAAGCTTGGTTATGTCAAGAGGTATTTTTTTTCCCCGCAGCCTAGCAATGTTTTGTTGAAATGGGATTATCTATTTTTGTTAATATCATGACTTGTGATTAATACAAAAGGAATTAAAACCTTGGCTGAAACAAAAGCCAACAAATAGGCAGTCGTTTCTGCATGATCTTTGTTCTCCCCTCACACCCACACAACTTAGCACGCTTGGAGTCATCTGATGGATTATAAAACAAACAAGGACCCAAATTCACGTCACCAGCAGAAAGTGCTAAATGCAACTCCACCCAGGAGTCCCCACAAATAGTCTTTGGATATTGAGCTCAGTTGGCACAGCCACTGGTTGTTTATGTAAGTCTGAGTTTTGGGCTTGTGACTTGTGTGTATATTAACAAACCTGTTGTTGCCAAAAATCAAAATAATATGTATTCATGCTTTGGATTGGTATAGTGTGCTCCAAGCAATGATTTGCTTAGATTTATTTGGAAGGCTTCAGCTTTGTTGAAGTGAGCCCTAATTTGACAACGATTGTACCTATGAATGTTAGCTGGAAATCTCTACAGTAGTGTTCATATGGGAACATCTCACAGCTGTTTTTCTCCTGATGTTTAGAAGAAATGTCTGTGATCTGCTGTGGTCTGGACTTAAACTTTCTCAAAAAGTCTACAAATCTCTCCATCATACTTATTGTTTCTTCTGCAACTCTGCACTGTATTCTCAACATTAGCTGTATTATAAAAGAATAAGAACACAAAAGTATAAATAAATCGACTAGAGTAACTCTTAAATGACCAAACTGAGCACGGGAGAATGTTTTACTAGATATGACATTCTCACATGGTCATAAACCATCCATGCAGACCTCCCTCTACACAGCCAGCTACTGAAAAGGTGAATGGTGGTGCTGCAAAGCCTTCCTCATACAAATACGGGACAGGGCCGTGTAACAAACCTGAAAGAAAAACAATGTATTTATTGTCAAAACTCTGAGGAGATAGGCTAGTTTAAAAGCTTTAAAATCACAATTTTGGGTCCACTGATTTGGAAAGCACTGGTTTAGGGAGTGGCTAGGGCACTAAACTGAGGAGCAGAAACAGAGTAGAGGGGGAAGTGAGAGATGGGGGAAAAGTGGTAACTCCCTACTAGAAAAGTGATGGAGAATGTTTGGGATTTGGCTGGGAGGGCAGTCTTTTTACCCAGCTCAGACGCAGTAAGAACAGGACATGTCTGGCTGCCTGAACATTCTCCAGATTGTATTAAGGATCATTAAGGATCGGAATTTAGCTGTTCCATGAAGAGTTTTTATTTGAAATCTATGTCCTGCTATCTCTTGCAGATGCAAAGCCCAGAACAGCTATTATGACTCTGACATCTGATCACCGTGGAACATTGCCCAGAAATTTCTGCACCTGAATCACAGCTCTGGGTTGAACTGGCACATACCTGCATACAGGACCCCGCATCATACTATGGAGTCTGCAGGGTCTGAGTACCCACCGCATCCTTTGGGAAGCTGATTACCACTTAACTTTTCCATGCAGTTGTCTTTCTTGTTTTATATTTGAATGGCTTTTGCTTTCAGTGATGCAGTTGGGTAATATCTTTAGTTACAGATTGTATTTTTTACTGTAATTTTATCCATAGGTATTTACAGGTCATGATCAATTCATCTCCTATCTTAGAGAAAGACTCTAAGAAATTGAAAGAGATTTTTGAGGCTTTTAGGGAGGCTTTCAGTCATTTTCTTTATATTTTCAGTTTCTTAACTGTCTTTTTAGCCTATGGACTCTGGCACAGGGGACAGAACAAAGCAACTCTTGCCTTCTTCTGTGGTGGCACAACGAGTTTTTTTCTCTCTTGACATTTCATCCTGGGGGCTCCCACTCAATAGATTATTTAGCAAGATGCCTCGGTGTCTTTTGGCATCACTGCTTCCAGGTACTTTTTCTATCACATAACCATGACTTTATTTTTTCCTGTGCTTGCTGCTATGGTCTTGAATATCCGTAATATCTTTCTTCAAGACTGCTTTGTGTCTCCTGAAGTTACTGATCCATTGCTGACATCATTAATGACAAGAGGTGATGTAATTTGTTAATTTTAAAGAAATTTAATTTCATTGCTTTTTGTCACATTCCTTTCACTTCCATAGTAACAGTGCTCATCATTCTAGGTTTGAAATTTGACAAAAGTATCTATGACCATGAGAAGCAAATAAACAAATCCAGGAGAAAAATCCAGACATTCACTGATGCCCATATTGAACACCATCTTTTGGAACTCTTACAGTAACCTTACCTTCAAATCAAAAGGCAAGAATCTCATTCCTCAACCTGTGTACATTTTACATACACACACTTTATTTATAAACTCCATATTTCAACAAAGCTTTCTTCTTTGCTTAAATACAAGCTACCTTGTGTGTATGTGTTTGGGCTGTATATTACATATACAGAAGCAAAATGTATTGCATCAGTTCTAAGTAAAAAAAAAATCAGAGCAGCAGAGTGCTTGAAAGTTTTAGAGATGGGTATTTTTTTTCCACCAAGGAACATTTTAATCTCAAAAGCAAGGTCACTTCTCCTGTTTGCACTGGGAATTTACCACTGACTTCAGTGAAAACACGATTGGGTTCAGTAGTTTGCTGTGTTGAAAAATACTGGAAACTTTTATGTGATGGAGTAACTGTGATCTAATCTTTGTAATTTGCTGGGGGGATACATGGTACCTTTGTTGTCCAAAGGATACAGTACATTGGGCACTCTCTTTCTGCTACATTTTTGTTTCTTGTGTGTATTCATGGCTTTGACTGGCTAGGCAGGCTGTTTGAACAAAGGGTAGGGCACGGGGATGCTCTCCACTTATGCAGAGCAAAACATTCCCTCCAAGGCACCGAGTCCCACCTCCTGCTCTCCTTCTGTTTTATGTTTGTTCTTTGAATTTTGACATTATAAATAACAGAGGGAAATTAAACCCAGAGGTAAGTTATGTTCCCTGAATCCATTTGTCCAGTTAGGAAAAAATAGAGATGATTATTCATTTAGAAAACTGGATGCCTATCGAGCTTTGTGAAGGCTGCACAGGAGAGATAGTCTTCAGCTTCTTACAAAAGTCATACAGCTTGAAAACCTCTGTTTACCTGTTGGTTTCTGAACTATACCAAGACAGAGAACAAGGCAGTGAGGGGTAGGGACCAGGAAATACCTTCCTTTCCCCTCAAGAGCAGCTGTGCTGGCTTCCACACAGTCAAATAAATACATCAGCAGTTTTGGGCTTAAATTGCTGCTTTCAAGATTAGACACCTAAATGAGCTTTATAAAGGGAAGAGTGGTGATGGATCTATTCTGTCCAAAGGAAGAAGGACAAAGGAGAAGGAAAATATTCCATGCTTATGGACATTGTAAAGGGCAGGCTAGGCAAACATCTCTCGGGACTGACACATATAAAAGGGGATCCTGCCTTGGAGTTAGGGTTTGGCTTAGGTGCTCTCAGGAAGTCAATTCTCGCCTGCTAAGTCCATTACTCTGATAAAGACTTTCACTTTGATTTTAGCCAGTGTGTCTTAAGAAAAAACAACAAAAAACCCCAAACCAAAAGAAACCCAAAAAACAAACCAAACCAAAAAACCACCAAACCCCAAAACACCAAACCCCAAAACATTCTCAATCTGACAAGTATTTGACAACCTGCATTTTTTATTTTGTTTAACAAAAGAGATGTTAATGTTAAATCATTATTAATCTGTTAGCATGTACTGTCTCTCAGGAATTTAGTATTATGTGGAGATAACAACAATGTTTAATTAACCAATAAAATCCATTAGAACCTCTCTACAATCTTGTTACAACTAGTAAAAAAAATATGAGTTGAATAAACTTAGTTTTTCAGATTCTCTTCATGTTTGAAATTGCAAAGAAACAGCAAAGAGAAGCAGTTTGGCTTCATTTATTTTTTAGATACTTTTTAGATGGAGAAATACTATTTTATGGCATTTAATCCAGCAAGACGTTTTGTATAATCACCAAAATCTTTGCGCTGGAATTTTTAATGGGACTATGAGAAACCAGTTTAGAGATGTACTATAAATCACCAAAACCCAGAAGTCTCAGATGCATCCTTTGTTTTGAAAAAAATGTCTGCAACACTTTTTTTTTTAAAAAAAAACTTCTTCAGTTATGGTTTGTGTGCATTTAGAGAGATTTCTCTCTAAATTATATGTTGTTTACTCATTATATATAACGATTTTCTCATTAATTCAGGCTTACACATTAAAACCGTTACTAAATGTGGCAGGTTTTAGTGCTGTGCGGAATGCCCAGGTTTAGCAAATGGTAGCAAGTTCTGGGAAGCAAGAAACAAGAGGTGCACTGTGCCTCCTGCTGCTACCCCATTGATGATGCTCTTAGTTGTTGACAGGAGCTGGATAGTGAAGGGCAAAGAGATGATGCCTCTCTATTGTTCCTTAATGAGTCAATTAATAATGAAGGTTTAGCCTGATCATGGGTAGTGACCTCACATCTAATTTGCCTGCTGGTGTGTTTTGGCATAGTAGCATTCTTGCTAGAGAGTGGCCCAGCAAGAACTGGCTGTTCTGTCTGTTTGCAGGCAATGGGATATCCAAGAGACATAAAAAGGTTTGATTTCAGCATATTTCTAATGCATCCTGTGTTCTGTGGTGTACTTTGGGTTAGATGCCTGCTGGCTGTTGTCTTATGCAATTTAGCTTACATGCAGGAATTTCAAGAATATTGAACATTGATTGTACATTACTAATTAATGCAAAGCCTTTTATAAACATTTTGTAAACTACCTAGCCAACAGCAACAACATTTTGCTAACAGAGGACAACCAGAAGTCTGTTCTCACCTGTGAAAATGAAATGAAGCACCTTTTATTCAGTCATTTAATTTGGAGATTTATATCCCCCATGGGGATGTCTACATAAACCCAGATTTTGACATCAACATGATGCAAGAGAGTTAGAGAAGTAGCTTGCAGATCCAGTGGGGAGCTTGTTACAGTAGGAGAGTACTTATGCAGAATAAACCTATCAATGTAGATGGGGGACTGACAACAGGAAAGTTTGTGGGTTGAACTTATGTTGTCTCTGAAATGCTGAGCCAGCAGGATGGGCTCCTAGGGAACATTACTCCCAGCAAAAGTAAGAGGAGATAGAAAACTCTTCTGTCTTGATCCAAGGCCAAGATTGCTTCAAGAGAAGAAAGGTGGAAATGTTCCACCTGCGCCTTCGCCAGCACCAAACATTTCCTTAGGCACACATGATGATCTGGCTGCTCTTAAACATTTGTTTGAAGTAGTTAACATAGAGAAAAAAATAAACCAAAACACTCAAAAAACCCCTTCAAGTTGGGAACAACTGCTTTGTGTTAACCTACTTGATTAAGGTGGGAGAACAGAGCATCATGCTTATTTTATTGATGTTTATTGAAACTGCACTTTGGAGAACAACAACATGGTCATATAAATACACCAGAAGTTGTGTATTTACCGTTCCTATGCACTCCTGTGTTTTTCTCAAAAGATATCAAAGGCATTGGCTAGCTCTGAGAGGGGAAGTATATGGTTCCATTGTATCTTCTGAGCATGGAAACCCTTTTAAAGCAAGATATCAAACTGGGGATATAAGCTCTCCCACATTTCAGGATATAATTATTTCTGGAATTTGCTCTATTACTTCATATTCTGGTCTTTAAAAGATTTCTTTTTCCCCTTGTCCTTTTTCCACCTCATTTCCCAAATACTTGAAAATTATTTTTACATTGTAAGGTGGAAAATGCCTACAATTTAATTGATTGCTGTAAACAGAGTAACCACATGAAGGCTTTTTATTATATAAGTCTTTTTAATTCTCTTTCTATGCATTTTATGTACTTGATTTTCATTTTTCTTCTATTTTGCTGAGGCTAGGAGAGAAGAAGACACGGTTGTTTTTGCTTGCAGGTCGGCACGCCAAGGAGATACAAATTCTTCTTGTGAAGTAATACACATTAATCAGTGGAGCTGGAAGCAGTGTTTGGCACCAGTGAGTACAGAGGTGGACTCTTTCTACCTTTTCGTTCTTGAAGCAGCCTGACCTTGGCTCAACTTAGAATAGTTTTGGAGCAATCCTGTGCTGCCTACAACCTACATTTTTAAATGCTCTGTTAATCTCAAACCGGTGTAAATAAAGACCAGTGTGCTTTCAGCTATTCTTATGATGAGTTTGGACACAGGTTGGTTGATGTTTTAAATGACTTGCCTGAGGATAGAATAATAAAATCAGTGTTAGAAAAAAAATTGTTTTCCCAATCCTGTGCTTGGGGCACCAGCAGAATGATTTAGCTTTCATTTCCACACTGGCAGGCTGTTTTCTGCAGATGTTGCCAGATTTCCAAATACCTTGACTCAAGTTCATACAAACTTCTTACTTCTCTTGGGAGAGAAAATTGGAGGGCAAGAGTTTTATGAGACCAATTGGAAAAGCCGGCAGGCTTTACAGCAAAGATTCTCTCATTTCTCTTGGTTGTGGTTGTTGTCTCTCCCCTTTTTTTACGAGTACCTCTGTGAAAGGAGGCACTTAACTGCAGTCAGCCATGCAGTGTAATTCTCGGAGCCATTCACAGCAAGTGCTACAAGGGGATACCTCAGCAATGGCATTTCTACACAGTCATAATTCCTCAGGTGTGGGGAAGAAGTCTTTCCCTTTCATTTGAATTTAACCCAGTCTAATTTTCCTTACTTTTCACTGGTCATATTTGTTCTGCTGCTGATGTTTCCCGAAGTGGAATACCTTTTGAAATACATATCTTTCAGTGCAAGTACCATTTTTAAATGGTTATTTATGCTTCATATATACATTTACTAAGTTAATCCACATGTAATTACAATTCAACTTGCCTGACCATCTATCTGTCATATAGGGTATGCAGTTTAAATGCTTTTTGCACAGGTTTAATAGCAGAAATTTTTTACACCAATTGCTATGTTCTGTTCTTCACAGTATTACTCACAGGTACTTGGTGACACACTTGTATGTAATGCATTTCCATGCATTTCCTGCAGGACCCAAGAAGGTCCTTATGCAGACGGTTTGAAATGTTTCTATAATAATTAGATGAGGGGTGTGTGGTGCAGGAGGAGTTTTTAGGTAAGCAGTGTGACTGAGGTAGGCATTCATATTATTGCTCTGGATGAAACCCAATGTCACTGTCAGCTACAAGTGATTTTTAAGATTTTTCTTGGACAGCTTAATTAGCTCACTGGCTGAGGGCCAGCTTTCTCCTGGGTAGTCACAGGTTGTTGTTTCAGCTGTGTCATGTTCTTTCTTTCCTTACAGTTGTGGGAATTGATGCGTGGAGTGTCTCCTATAGCATAGTGCACTGTTTTGTATCAAAAGATGTTTACATTTTTAGACAGTTTTTAATGCTTTATCAATCTTGTACCTTTTTTTTTTTTTTTTCAAATATTTGTGATATGAACAAGAAGGTGTCATTTTTACACAGTATTCTAGTATAGGAACCATACCATTGTAAAGGTGTGGGGGAGCAATGGCCATGATTGTGTTCAGTAACAGTAGCAAGACATTTTAAAGAGAAAAACATTTGCTGCATCTTTCTTCATTTTGCTAGGTAACTGCCTTCCTCTACAATAGGAGTGGTGGGACTGAGTTCAAACAGGAGAAGATGGTAACCCAGTGTCATCCTGTGCTCCTGCCAGCAGCGTTGCTTCTAGGCCAAGGTTCAGATTTAGAGTGTATTTTCCTCATAGGAGTTTGGTGTTTTAATGATGCAAAACAACTTCAGTGAAGTCACCAAAGTCTCTTAATGTGAGTTTTGGGAATATTACTACTCTGCCCACAAAATGCCTCTTCTAAGTCTACTAGGAAAGTTTTATTACATGAGTATTGTTCTTAGGATTATAAATAACAGCAAGTTGGAAAAGGTTGGTTTTGTCACAGTATTTGTAGATCAAGTGTTCAGCTCTGTAAAACCATTTGGATGGTTTGTTTTAATGCAAAAATGTCTACCGGAGATTGGAAAGCAATAGTGTTGCTATTCCTATGCTTCTACTAATCTAAACATGGCCAGTGTAACAGGGCAAGCAGGGGTGCTGCACAAAGTCCTATTGCTGGAAGACAGGTTACTAGCACCCCCAGGTTTTGGTAAAGGGTCACAAGGGCTTTGGGAATAAAGGCTTCAGAGCTCCTGAGCAGCAGCATACTGATGCTCGAGCTGTGCAGAGAGAAGATCATTCAATCCCAGGGGGGATTTCAAGAACCTGAGTATTGTTTCTGTTTCAGCTTTCAGCCTCCAAAATGTCATTTTTCTCCACAAAAGAAAATAAAGCCCGGGAGCAATCTGGGGTTAGCTCCACAGCCATGGAACAGGAACATCCTGGCCACAGGCTCTGCCAGCAGAGAACACTTGCATGCCAGGCTGTGTGTGGGCTCTTCACTCTCCAAGACCCTTGTAGCCCACCAGAAACACCAAGCTCTTTCCATGAGTGTTACTACTTTTGCCAGACCCACTGTAACAAACCTCTGGATTTTCTGAGATGCTGTAGTTTGTCCAAGTCACTCGATGATCCTACTGTCTTGGCTTTTGGCTGAATTACTGGAATGATGTCAGATGACCCCAAGTTTGAGTTCATTGGAGCCTGTTTTTCAGTTTTCTGTCAGTGCCTGTTTGCTGTAATAGCAGCAGGGTCAGAGGTCCAAGCGGTGGAGGCTGGGCTTTCCGTATGTGAAGGTGCGCAGCTCTTACTGACAACAACCTAACCTCTACACTGTACTCCTATCTCCTTCATCCCGGCTGGCTGGGGAACCCCATTTCTGCTTGCTGTGCTATACAGCATAGTCTGCTGTATGGGATATTCCATCGCCCTTCCCTGTATAACAATATCCCATGTTGTGTCATCCGTATCATCCTTACCATGATGGAGTACTTCGATGTAAGTATTTTCCATTATTTTACACAAACACTTATAGAGTGCATGCACAATGGAAGCACTAGTTAGACTTCAGTGACCACTGTTATGGTTTGAAGGCAGCAATTCTCCTACCAGATGTGTAGTTCAATCGTTCTTTCTGAGAGTGAAGTTGCTACGTGACCTTGTCACATCCACATGATTTAAACTTTACCTCAGGGTTTGTTATGTGAGAACATAATATACAGTCTTACAAGAAAATGAAGAAAAAAGCTAATTTTAGGAAACACCCATCATTCCTTCTTTGTCCCTGTCCCCAGAAAATATAAACTTTTTTTTCTTTTGGTAACTCTCCTAAGGATCTCTTCTTTAACACATACTTTTACAGAGGTTTCATCTCCCCAACTGAGTGTTGAGATCACACCTTTGGCCTTGAGAGGTATCATCTCACACTTGCAATTTCTCTTTAAATGAATCCACCTCCACTGGTAGCTGTTAGCAATTTTTAGAAGAGAATCTAAACACTCAGCAAGTCCCCATTTTCTATTTTGTCAGTCACCTGAGTTTGTACCTTTGATGCTACTGTTATAATTGGAACTGAATGAAAGGTCTCACTAACCTGCTACCTTTAAAGATTATTTTCATTTCACCAGTGTCTAATTATTGTTGTTCTCTCTTATGCTACCTTAAGTGAAAGTAATTTTTGGTGCTTATAATTTTTTAAATGCTTTCTTTTATAGAAGTCGTTTTGTAGTTTGATGTATTCCTCCATCACAGTAGGTGGTGATATTCCAAAAGCCCCACTGACATTTGTGAAATATTTTCACGCAAAAGCCAAAAAAGAAGCATGGCTAATTTCCATCATGTACTAGTTTGATTGGTTTTCATAGAATTAATATTTAATTTCTATTGAGTGCCAAACTCGTTCTCTTTCATTTAAACATGAATAAAACACAATTCAAACAGCATAACTTCATTTTCAAACCGATTTTGTATTGTTTGGAGCTTTTAACAGCCGATACAACTTTTTGACCATGACTTTCCCGTTTTGGGTGCTATGCTATTTTTTATTTTCTTCCAGATTTGCAGGGGCTGGGGAACATTCCTCCAAAAATATCTTTCTGATCTTTACTTTCCTACCTAAATGGCGGTGGAGTTGCCAGTCAGCGGAGAGGAAGTGGATGCACCTTCTGTTATGGGTGTACCGGGGACCTCACGGCCAGGGGGCCACCGGGGACGGGTGCGGGGGTGTCAAAGGAAGCGGGTGGGGATTTGAGCTGTGCTTTTGGAACCGTGTGGGTGCAAATCCCTCTGGAAGTTCCCGCTTTCCACTTACGGAGCAAAAATAACTCTCTGGACGGGGGATCTACCTGCTCAGGCATCCTTCCGCGGCACCGTGCTCTCACACTAAGAAGCGGCTGAGAGCTGGAAAGTGCTCATTTGCCTCCGGGCTTCCTCCCTCGGACTCCTTCGACTGCAGTGAAAGCTCCCGTGGGGTCGGGGGCGTCCCCAGCAAGTAGGAGGGGACCTCCGTCCGCCGCCTCCTCTCCGCTTGCCCCGTCAGGAGGAGGATTTTCACTCGTTAACGCGAACTCCGAGCGCATCTCCGGAAAGCACCCGCGGGAGCCCAGCAGCCGCGGCGAGCGCACGGCAGGTGCTGCCGGGGCGGCAGGGGCTCGGCCCAGCCCCGACGGGCGGCGCGGAAGAAGAGGAGGCGACCGCCAGCGCCGGGCCGGGGCAGGGAACGAACAAAGCGGCTGCCGAGGGAGCGCTGCCCCGACGGGGCCGGCCGGCACGGTGCCGCCCGCAGCGTGGGCGGGGTGACCGGGGCACCCGGCCCCCCTTCTCCGAGCACACACACACACACGCACGCCCGGGCAAGGACAGAGGCGCCCGCCGGTGAGCGGCGGGAGGATGCGGCGGCTGCGCCCCTGGGCGCTGGTGCTGGGCGGGCTGCTGTTTGCCGCCGCTGCCGCCGGGCCGCCGCGGAGCTACCCGCACAGCGCGGTGCTGGACGGCGCGGCCGCCTACCGCCTGCACTGGGGCCGCCGCGGCAGCGCCCTCGACTTTCGCCTGGAGGTGCGAACCCGCGGCTACGTGGGCTTCGGGCTCTCGGCCAGCGGCGGCATGGCCTCGGCCGACATCGTGGTTGGGGGCGTGGAGAGGGGCCAGCCCTACCTGCAGGTAAGGCCCTGCTCCTTCCCCTCGCCCGTGAGCCGCCGGCGCCTGCTGGGGGAGAGCGCTTACTGGACCCCGCTCCCCGCCGCGCGTCTCGGGTCCTCTTTGTCCGCCCACCTTCCCCCTGCTGCTTCTTTCTCGGGACGTTCCTCTTTCTCTGCCCCTCTTTCTTTCGCGGCCTCCTCGGCCCTGATCTCCCTACCTCTTTGCTTCTTTCTTCCAGCTTTTTGGTTATTCCTATTGATATGCGTTCCTTCCTTTTCGGTCCACTCCCTGCCAACCTCCCTGCTAAACTTCTGCGTGGGTTTTGTCAAATCTGTCAGGTTTCCTTCCTCTTTAACCAGAAAATGCAAGAGCCTTTTTCTCTCTCCTTGAGCACCCTCTCCGTGCCGGCCCTCTGAGCACAGACCCGGTGAGGAGAGGAGAGGAATGGCAGAGACTCTCCCAGCGAGGTGCATCACTTTTCCCCTCACTCTACCAACAAGTGATGGAGCTTGGCCGTCCTGGTGCCTTCTAAACTTTCTCTTTTGTAGTCCCATCGGCATAAGGGTACAATCCCACCAGCTTTCCAGCCTGCTGATGTCCTCATCTGCTGGGGCACAGCCGGTGTTGCTCTTGTCCTTGGTGTTTCTCCTCTCCTCACCTGGAGGTGTTTTGACCCAGGTGTTGAAAAGGACTTAAAAGAGTAACCACTGGGGCTCCAGGTACTTGTCCTTGATCTGGTAAAGCAACCTCTGAGGAGCCCAACTCTACTGATATTGCCAGGGCTATGGCTGGGAACAGGAGTTTGGGACTTCCAGCAAAGCATCCCTTCCAAGAGGCACCCACACCTTTGGTCCCACCTCAGCGACCTGAGATCCAGACTGGAGGAGCTGCTCTGGGGCTGGGGTGCTGGGACAGCTTGTCCCATGGGTGAGTGAAATGGGGAAAAGGACTGGCATGTCAACTTGCTGCCCCCGATTGCCTGAATAACAACTTTTAGAAAGGCAATTTAAGAGCACTGTAACACCCAGTTGTTAGAGTACAGTCTAGGAGAAGTTGTCTGTCTTTTTTTCATTGTGTTAAAGCTACTCGATCTTTGAAGCTGCTGCTTAAATGTTATGATATTTTGCTTTAAGAATATGGACTTTTACTAACATTTTGTTATAAGAAAACTAAATGCTTAATGTACTCCTCCCACTATTTGTCAAAATTTTATAAAATCAAATATTTTCCAGAAAAAGGGAAGTTTCAGCATATTTTTTCCCTATTAGTTCACTATGTGAAGTTCAGGTAAACATTTGTTTTATCTAATTTCACAATGATGTTTTTCAGAATTTTGTTTCTCCATATTTCAAAATTAATTGTTTTTCCCCCCAAATCGAAGTCTAAATAAGTCAGTAACAATAACCATAATAATAATAATAACCCCCTATGTTGGTTATCAAGCAATGAGCTTTTACCTCACAGAATGTAAGCCTTGCTGGAGCCTTACATTTTGGAAGATATATCTATTAACCATTAAAAGAAACACAAACTTTGTGCTTGGTTAGTTCATAGATCTTGTTTGGGCAAAGCAAACCTTTTAGAAAGGCATCCAAACCTTGTGTAAAGACATGCAGTGACAGAGAATCCATCACATTCCTTGTTAGTTTGTGGCAATGGTGAGTCTTTGCTATTCCTGATTTCCAGTATTACTTTGTCTGGGTTCAGATTCCAGCTATGTATTTCCTCTACTGTATCAAAAAGTCGACTCTCACCCCACTCTGCCTCCATAAAGTTATTTATATGCTGTAATCAAGCCACTCCTAAATTTTCTTTTGCATAAAACAGGTAGAGCTCTTTAACTATCCCACTGCAGGACATTTTCCTCAGCACTTAAATGCCTTTTTTTTCAGCTCTTTCCAGGACCTCTCACAGGTTTTCAGCATCCTTTAAAAACTACTCTATACTAATTCCATTCTTCCAAAGATTTTATTCACTGGCATCCCATGACAAATACAACTGAGACAGAAGAGGAAAGGACTGTAGCAAGTGCCTCCTGTTACAGAACACCTGGTATTTTTCCTCCAGTGCTAATTTAGCACATAAAGATCCGCTATGCTAAGTGCCATGACTTATTTTGTTGTGCTTTTGAGTAAGTAAGGCACAGAAGAAACACTTCTGTCTGTAAAGCTTGCTTGCAATCTGAGGTTTTCTCCATCCCCAATTCTTCTTCAGTTCTAGGCAGCAAAGTTTCTTTTTAAACTGGAATGAAGTCTTTTAAAAGGCTGCTCAGTTAAAATATTTCCATACTTGCACCAACAAGGAAAGTCCAGAAACAAAGATGATGAAGAAACAGAATTTGTCCAAAGGCTTTTTCTGGCCTGTCAGCAGGGATTGCTATAAAATGAATAACTTGTTCTAGAATGCTATTTCAATAATATCTAATTCTTCCCTCTACTGGACACACAAATACGGTTAATGTATGTCACCATCATTTACATTATTTACTACTAAAAAAGATTTTTTCATAGATAGTACCCTTGAAAGTATGTGGTTTTATGCCTAGCTGCACTCGATAAAATATGTACACCCTATAATGAAAGAACTTACTTTTCTTTTTGGTTTTAGAAATATGTTTTTATTCCATGATCATCAATCGGAAAATGTGCATCGTGGTCTAAACTCTTAGAACGGTCATTTTTTGGTTTATTTGAAAGTTTTGAGATGCTTGTTAGTGGCCTGATTTTCAGAAGATGTTCTGAAACACCTTTATAGCCTTTCAAGTGGGCGTTGAAATTGCTAGTCTCTTAGGAGAATTTAGCCTCTTTTTCCCCTCTTAAATTCTCTCTCCTTTAAAAATAGAAAGTGTTCTCGGAGGGAAGAGTCCTCTTCTGGGAGGAAATATGTAAATGTAGTTAGACTACAGTTGTCAGTAAAGGTAAAAGCAGATATGCCTTAGTCTGTAGAAGACCAGCGTATTGAGGTACACTTCTGGATAGTTTTCAGAGAGAGAGAAAATATTTCCTCTGGCATTTAATTTTCATCCTTTCAGACCAAGTACATGCTACGCTCACCGTCAGCAGGCAGTGTTTTCCTTGAAAAAATCTGGTGACTCCAAGTTCTGGGTATCTGAGATTGGGGTTTACTTTCTCAGTTTTTAGGTGTATCCTGAATGAGGCTAAGGAGCTATTTGTTTTGGTTTACTTTTGCATGTTTGAGCTGTATTTAAGCTAAAAGGGTGTCTGGCATAGTAAGTAAAGGCTAAAATGATTTGAAAGTCTGAGGTTTAGTTTTCTCTAAATATATCAAGGTGAAAAAGTGTTTCAATGTCATGAGAGAAGAACAAACCTTCATGGTGTACCAGAGTAGTTTTTTGAAGAGCATTGAACAATCAGAATGTTATACATTTACTATCCTCACATTTCAGAAGTTCAGTATTTGGAATGGGAACCTAGATGTATTTTGGGAGGATGCAGAGGACATAGCATGAATATATATATATACATACATGCATAGCTTTACTGTATTGGTGTGAGGACACACTTCTATCAAGCAGAGGGAAAAAAGAGAGGGAGATTAGTGAACAAATGATTCTCGCATGTTACTGAGAGCCCCGTGGTGACAGGACCACAGATTATGTGAAGTCTGGGTGAGCATGTTTGAGAACAAGTGGAAGATACCAAGGGGGGCTCGTGTTGGAAAGCTGGGAGCTGCCTTTGTCTCTATAGGGAGAGGGTGGACTTGGAAGGAGAATTCATACTTAGCAAAATGTTACCTTGAAATACTACCATGGTCACTTGCAGCATGTGTTACTCATCGTAAAAGTTCTAGGGGCAGCCTTAGCTTTTGCATCTAGTTTTTTTCCTTTTTTTTTTTTTTTTTAAAAATGCATCTCTTTTATGCTTATGAATTGACACAGCATGCATTTTCATGCTAGACCCATGCCTTTTCCTTGGTCTCCACCCCTGTCTGGAATTGTGCATCCCCACCCACAGCACGTAGCTGCTGAGAGCCCCATTTTGGGGAGAGTAATCCTCCTTGATGAATGCCTATTTTGTGCAAGTTATACAAGAGGGTTGCATTGTTAGAATCTTCTGTTGAACTTGCACAAAAATAGTCCCTACTCAGGGTGAATAGGGACTGTGTGTCACTAAAAAGTACTTTATTATTCATTACAGCCCTGCTTGTTAACTGTCACCCAAACTAAAGAATATCTGTTATCAAATGTATCCCATAGAGTTAGCTTAATTGCTCACAGGGAAGTACTTGGAAGAGATTTTAAAGGACGGAAAACAGTGAGCATTTTCTGTACTTAAAGATATGCTGCTTTTAAGTGCACTCATGCCAACAGCAACAAAAGAAGTGTTTAGAAAACAACTTGAAAGGCACCAAGAGGGAGATGCAAAGTGAGTGCCACACTGACATATCTCAGTTGGTGCTTTGTTGGTTGGAGGTATTTCATGCCTTTGGGCACTGGGGCAAAATCTCCAGATGACTAATGAGTCCCTCTTGGCTTCGATGTGGGACATAAAGAGACACTCCAGTGTACATCTACACTGGCTGGGTGCTTTGTGGTTCCCTTTCAGGAGTACAATAGTCAGGACAAGGAAGCAACAGTTAGTGAACAAAAGATGAGAAGAATTCTGTAGCTCTTGTAATTGTCAGCCTTTGGGGGGTTGTTTTACAAGGACTGTTTTTCTTTTATTCTTTTTTTTTTTTTTTTTTTTTTGGTCTTCATGGTATTTTTTACTTGCCCTTTGGACTTTGAAAACACCAAGAAAATGGGATTTTCTTACAGCTGCTTAAAAATAAGTACTTCAGGCAGGATGGAAAAGTAGCCACCATGAGTGATTCAAAGGCTTAAAATAATGGGGTAACAGTTATTTCTCAATATTAACAAGTATTGTAGAAGAAGAAGAGGGAAGAGGGGAGATTTTCTAAGGCATATACAGAAATTCTGGGAACAAGTATCACTAATACTTGTGCTTGAAAATCCCTCAAGTGTTTTTGAAACTTCCTCATAACTAAAGTAATTAAAGTAATTAACTTGTAAAGAAGACTTGTACTAGTTAAATGTGGCTCCTGTGTAAGGCACATTCCTTGTGATAAAAGTGCAGTTGTAAGATTAGATCACGCAGTATTTCTTACTTACAGATTTTCTTTCCCTTAAAACACTTTGCTACATGTTTTGTCTAGTCTATTTCTGTTAGGACAGCCTTTAAGCTATCTTTATAGTTTCTGATATAACTGGAATATAACCTCTTAAATCAACATTTATTCTTGATGCAAAGACTCAGGTCTTTGGGACTCTGATGCCAAGTCAAAGTATCCATGCCAATAAGCGATGTTACATTTCGACTTCTAACCACTCATGCTTCTTACACCTTTGTGTGGTAAGTTAGAAAGCAATCCACATTTCAATGTTTTTCATTTGTGTGTGGAGAAAGTGATATTTTTATATCTCCCAGGAATGCCACAGAAACCAAGGGATGTCACTGCTAGCTGTAGGCTACCAGGAAGCCGCCCCGGGCAGCATTTAACTAGGTATAAGAAATACACTGAAGTGTATTCAAATGGCACAGTTTGAATGAGGAAAGATGGGTCTCTAAGTAAATAACTGTGTTTCATGTGTAAAAAATACACAACTTCTTTTGCAAAGAAAATATATGTACATGTATACACAAATACATGCATTATCTGCTTCTGTAAATACACAAGTGGAAAATGTGTGTCTTTGTGTATATGTGTATGTCTGCATTTGAAATGGACACACCTGCCATTATTTATTACAGATAAAAATCTTCTGTCCTTGTTAAAGTTATAATAGTAGTACACCTAGAGTAATTAATTCACATCTAGTCCAGTGTTATTCAGCTGGTTTAATTGGAATTGTACCAGGAATTGTGTGTAGCTTCTCGGACCTGCCTGCATGACTGAGATCCAGGCTTTCTAGCAAGGACTGAATCATTTCATGCTAATCTGCTATGTAGGTTAAAAAAAAAAAATCAAAAAAAAAAACAAACAAAAAATCACTAGATTAATTGCAAACACAATGCTCAGACTGCTCATAGGGTAGCAGCTGAACTTACTGATCCCACTTTCTTTAGGAACTTCTTACAACTGCTTGATTGCTGTCGTTGTACCATTTCTGCAGATATTTTTTTTGTTTTGGGTCAAAGCCAAGATTGGATCAGTCAACTGGAATGCTCTCAAGGTGTTCTTATATAGAGCAGTGATGCTTTCAGACTCCTGCTTCATGTTAGTTTTCTGTGGGTGGGCTCTGCTTTTCCCTAACAGAGCATAGTAAGAACTTTGCCTGAAACTCAAGCTGAAATTTATTTGAGGTTACAAAGAAGTTTGATTTGTTTATTTGTAAACTCATGCTCTGTTTGCTTCTTGCCAAATACAATGTAAAACCAGCTTCTTTTTGGTAGTAACATCCAGTGTGTGCTGGAACCATGAGCAGCAGGATTCCACTTAAATTAAATGCAACAATAAAAAAGAGAAATGTTAACCACAGTTATTTTCTTGGAAACCCAGAAAGGCATAGCTTGGTGCTTATTTCAAATAAATGTTCTGGTCAGTTCTTTTGCATACTGTAGCAATTTATGCATCCTATTTATACTAAGATAGATCTTCTATGCCAATTTTCATCTCGGTTACAGCTTCCCAATTCCTTTTGCCAAACTACTTATCTTCAGCCTTGGCCTTAGACATTACTTTGGTAGTCTGGGGATGTTTGAAACTCCATGGGTTGGCTACAGACCATTGGTGAGGACTAGTTGCAACACAGCTTGTTTTTCTGTCGTTACCCATTCCCGTCTTGTCCCTCTACTCATTTGTAAGTGTTAAATCACTGCCGAAATAGCAGCGATCTCCCATTTCAAGTGTGTGCAAATCCCAGTGGCAGGGCTGCTCGCAAGCCGAGCCTGCAAAGCAATTGCTGGATGAGGCCACAGTTTGAGAGTTATTTTATGCTCTCGGAGGTTGAAAGGTGCTGTATATAATTTAGGATGGGAAATGGATATCATAAACAAAACAATCTTGTACATTGTAAAGATCTGGGGATGGAGTCCCATAAACACCTGTTTAAGACTGCGGTGACAGCTGGTGGTGCTTTCGGGGTCAGGCTCCCCCCTGCAGCTGTGCCCACATTCTCAGAGGAGAAACCAGCCACTTTTCACATCCTTAAGAAATTACCCTTCCTGACTGTTCATAGAGCAGCAATCAGAAACCATATATACCACAAACCAATTTTTTAAGGAAGAAAGAGGTTAATGGGATCTTAAAAACAGTATAACATGATTGACTTCATATCTGGAAAAGAACACAGAATAACTTGTACGGTCAGGAGAATTTTTCATTTTCCATTTGTTGTTTCAACTTCTAGTTAATGTGAGGAAGGAGATTCCTTATTGACTGATTGCACAACTTAGTCTAGACTTTAAAATGCCAGTTTATGCAATATAATCAAAGGGAGTGCAGAAACTTTAAATGTTTCAAATGTAAACAATTTACATAAGCAAATTTTGAAATAAAAATAACAACTTCGTTATTATGTAGCATGACCAACAACACTTCCAAAACTTTGTTTTAAACACTTACTATTTAAATAACCAAAATAAGGTGTTCTTACTAGAAAAATAAAGTCATTTCACCCTTATCTTCTCTTTCTGTAACTGCTTACACTTCTGTAATGTTGATGTGAAACTTGGCAACTTTACCTTCATTTAACATAGGATATATAGTTTTGTCTGTATAAGAAACCAAAGAATCCTGATGCAAGTGCCGCATCAGTACATAAATCCACGTTTTCAGGTTTCTGCTGTGAGGAAGGAAGGATATGTGTAAAGGTACAGACATATATCAATATAGATATATCTACAAGCAGCTTTTTTCTTACTTTTCCAAGGTGCTACTGAAAAGGATGTGGCATCACAGTTTGTGAGTGTGTCTTCATTTTTGATAACCTGCTTTCATTCATTACAATGTATAAACAAAAACTTGTCTTGAAGGTTTTTAAGCTCTGATGAGTAAATTGAGCCAAGTCTGTGTAGATTGACTTAAAATCTTCTCTGTGAACAGAAAGAGATCAGTAGGTTTCCTTGGCATTATGGCCTTATTTTGTTTTAATACTGTTAAAAAAAGTGTTTTCATGTGAGACACTGAGCAATTAAATTCTGAGCTGTTCAGGACTTCTTTTGTTACATTATTTTTGTGATGAACATCTGGATTATTTTCAATAAAGGAAATAAAAATAGCAATAGAGATGGTTTGCTAACTCCTAAATCACTCCTGGCAATTGTACTCAAACTGGATTCCTCTGGGGCAGTCCCACTGCACTCAGTGGAGCTGTAGGATTTCTGGAATAAATGAACATTTTGGTCTTCTTGGGCATGACATAAATTTGCCTCCCAGGTATTCTCAGAACCCTGATATTCAAGGACTCTTTCAATGTGGCATGTATCAAGCAGAGAAATAAGCAGAGACAAGGAATTCATTCCTTCACAGAAATTTTCACATGGGACAGATTGATGTTAGTTGGTCAGATTAGCATCTACCCACAACATAATTTATGGTGAGTCACTGAGCGAGATGCTGCTCAGTGTTGACAGCAGGGTGGGCAGTGAGCACTGTGGTGGGCAGTGCTGCCAGCCCCTGCTAAGCTCTCCCAGTGCAGCTCTCCCAGTGCAGCTTAGTGCAGCCCTCCTCCTGCCGGGAGCAGTGTGGTCCCCTCCTGAGGCCTGGATTTTGGGACCATCTTTCCCAAAGCATTTGCTGGCAGCCACAAAATGAGCCCCCTGCAGTGAGCCAGAGCTGTGACCTGTCTTTGACTGTCACCCAAATGAGTGAAATAATTACACTGACAATCGTGTTATCAAGGCATATCTAAGCTAATACCTTAATTACACAACTCCTTTGAGCTATTTTTATATTCTCCCTGCTGTGTCGTGGAACTCAGGGCTATATTACAAGACGTATTTTTGGTTATGGCTGTATCCTCTAGATTTGTTAAGAACTGGTGAAGTTTACCGACAAACTTGAGTGTGCACACCTAACTTTACTTCACATTTCTGAGTGTTTCTTCACAGTGGTTTCAGGCAAAGACTTTCAACCTGTTCACATGAGGAAAAGCTATTCTTGCATTTGAATTCCTCAATAATTCAATATGTGTGTGCTTATTCTAATAAAACTGTGCCTTCCTCTAATTTAATGTAATATTTCAGCAACGGTAGTACAACTTAATAAAAGCTGATGTTCACAAGGTTACATTTCTCATCCAGATAAACCCTTAATAGTTTTAAGACGAAAGCGGAGATTCCGTAGAGAGTTTTCAGAGCAGGGATGGTGTTGCGTATGGAAGTACACTGCCTCTTTTCAAGCTCTGATACAGGATTGAAGCAGAGGATTTTGATCCCATAAAATACCCATCTTCAATACCATCCCAGAACAGGCCCATTATTTCCTTTTGGAAAAGCAAATCCAAAATTATTTCTCTAAGCAAACATAACTCATAAGTTCCCTTTCTTATAGCATACACCTTCAGGTCCTAGACCCCTCTTTTACTCTTTTTGGTGATTAGTTTTACATGTGTGTATTCTTTCACATGTGTACTCATTCATTTGTAGTTGTAAGAAGTGCTGACAGGAAAAATTTTTGAAATGTAGAAAAAATCTGAACTCTTTCAGTAGTTTTGGTAAAAGAGAATTAAATCAGAATATTTTCATACTGATAAAAAATGGTCAGCTTTTTACCCTTTTCTTCCTTGAAACTGAATAATGACTGAGATAATTTTAAACAATTTTTAATACTAATTAATTTACCTTAATGAAATGTTTGGGCATGAAGTTATTTGTACATCTATGAAAGGCGGAGTTTGTAAACTCTGACAGGTGTGCATGTGGTCTCTTGCACACATGCATATTTCTAGGGTGCAGTTAAGCTTTAGGTTACAGCTCCTAAATGATCTTTTAGTGAATTAACAAGGTATCATCGGATAATTTCATGGGTATCAAAATATTTGGACATAACATTTTACAATATTTCAGCTTGGTTGCCTTCACTTTAACAAAATGGGAAAGCTAGAAATTTCTCAAAAAGTGAATGGAGGTCCAAATAGCTACATAAGTAAATGGATCCCAGGAGCAGCCGGTGCTGCATTATTCTGCAATGATGCCACACAGTTAAGTCTCTGCCTGTAGCCTGTTTGGCATGAGAAAAATATCTACTAGTTAAAAGCCCCCTTCCCCATCCCCAATAGAGCAGAAACGTCCTAAATCTCAAAGGAGGGTGACCGAAGGAGGTGCATCTGAGGTGGTGGTGAGCCTGTTCCAGGTGGCTGGGGGGAGGAGGAGGGAGGGCTGGCTCCCAGCTGCGCGGGGGCTGCAGGAATTTGGGGTGAGGAGGTTAATGACCCAGCATCGCTGCAGCCGCTCCTCCATTATACCTCTGCTGAACCCCGGCCGGGGAGCCTCTTTCTTAAAAACAGCTCCCCCCTACTCCAAAACCCCAACCTAACCCCAACCCCAGCCCAGCACCTTTTGTATGAACTGAGCTAGTTAAGCCATGGGGTCTTTGGTTCTGGTTCATTCAAGAGGTTTGCTTTTTGTTGGAAAGAAAAAAGAAAGAAAAAGTTGTTTTGATGTGAATATTAAGTGAAATTCGTTCTCTCTGTAATTACCCCTGAAGTTCACGACACCCCAGTTGCAATAAATTAGGCTTCTTGGTTGTTGAGTGCAGCCAATATTTCCGTGGTTATGTACAGGCAGCATGTTGTTAAAGTTTCTCAAGATATTCTTCAAGCAGCTTATCAAGGAGACTTGCTTTCCTGAAGATTTTAATCAAAAAATTGTTCAGTGCTACCTCAGACTTATAACTTGATACAAAACTGTGATATTTCAATATTTTTCATAAAGATGTGTTTTAAGAGGCTTCAGTAATGGACATAATGTTTTATTTTTAATTTAATACTAGTTTATATTAATGGTTCACTCTTTATTTTGACAGGATTATTTTACAGATGAAAACAGAGTACTTAAAAAGGACCCTCAACAGGATTACCATCTGGAATATGCCATGGAAAACAGCACACATACAGTATTGGCTTTTAGCAGAGAACTACACACTTGTGATACAAATGACAAAAGCATAACGGTAAGAGGCTCTGCCTGTGTGTAGAATGATGAACTAATTAATACAAACCAAATGTATACATGGTTATGAAGCTTGTTATTAAAATCTTGTCCTAGTAAAAAGATGGAACTATAGAAATTCACTTTCCAAAACATTTGTTTGGTCAACTTAAATTAACCGTGAAAAATACTTGAGCTAGTTTTATTAAGCTCTTATATTTTAATTTCAGCTTTCTTTGCCCTTCTACTTTTACGCATTATGTTCTCTAATTTCTAACATATCAAGTGAACACAGGATTGAAACAGGTATCTCTGGACCATCAGGTCCCATACTCCACAGTTACAATCATTCAAGAGATGCCAACTTGAGAAACACTTTTTAGATCTTATACTAACTTGTAACTGATCTTAAAGACAGACTTTTAAAAAATTTTGGACTGTATGTATTTATAGTATATTTTTTTTGTTTTATTTCTTTATTCAAAATGAGGAAGTTGAAGAGTTTTATGATAAAACTCTTTCCATGGCAAAATACTTTTCATGACAAATTCTCCTATTGCCCTAGGGACTGCTGTGCTGTTTCCTAAGCATAATTTTAAATTATATGAACTTGATGACTTTTGTATTGGAAATGACAGGTTAGAGCGATTTGCAAGGCATTCTGTGCTTTGGCTTGTTTACTGCTCATTTTGGAAGGATTGCTGTACGTCAACACTATTTTCATTATCCGTGTTTTCACAATATATGCAATAATAACAACATGAAGAGCTGAAAGATGCAGGAAGCAAATCCACAGCTGTATAAACTGACAGATTTCCAGGCAGTCAATGGACCTATGGTTTTTGCACCTGCTCCAAATTGTCTCAGTGTAATTTAACTTTCTGGGGCCCTGCAGGATTTATTAGAGTATTTTGTCTCAAGGGTGATTATTGCAATCTGAGAATGATTTACAGAGAATTGATCTGCGCTGTGACTGTAGACTGATTTTATGGATGTAAATTTGTACTGTAATTGAATGTCTATCTTGCCTAGTATGTAAAGACAGTAATTCACAGAAGATATCCACATCTTTACAGAGTAGAACCTGGGAACTGTTTTGGGAGGAAATCTTCTGATTGCTGGCCAAATGAATGGTATCTCTAGAGAAAATTGTTTGATATGTTTAGTTGGTTACCTTTTTATGAATCTGTTCTTCTATTTGCAGATGCAATTTAAATTTGTGACATTAATGAAGGAATCTGTCAGAGACAGATTAAAATTATGCAGATCTGCAATGAACTCTATGAGTATAAAACATTATTAATTTTGAAGGCAAAACTGAATCAGTAGATGACTGCTCCTCCCTCTGGTACACATTGTCATTGTTCAGATACAGCAAGACCTACATCATACAGATCTTAGGAATTATGTGAACTATATGAGGAAGATCTTGTTCCCATTCCTTACGGGTTCTTTGGTTATTTTGTTTTTTCAGGAGAGCACAGTGAGGGTAATATGGGCCTACCACCACAAAGACATGGGAGAAGCAGGTCAAAATTACCATGGGGCTAACCGTGGTACAAAGAGTCTGCGTTTACTGAACCCTGAGAAAGAGGAAGTCTTATCTGCCTCTTTGCCATACTTTGACTTGACAAACAAAGACGTAAGTTACTCTGGGTTTTGGGTTTATGTGGAGATGGGATAAGGTGGCAGTGAAAGATTTGGGCTTACACTACAGGGTAATGAGACTTCTATAATATTGTGTTCTTGCCCTTTTTATTAAGACAGGTGCCTGTACCAGACAAGGATACAACATATTGGTGCCAAATGTTTAAGATTCCCGTACAACATGAAAAACATCATGTGACAAAGGTGAGTGATTGTGACTCAGATAACCATTACTCAAATAAATTCTTGCATTTTCAAAATTAGTTTCACTACTTACTGGAGTGAAAACAAGATCTTGTGTCTGTCTTCACAAATATGGGTCAAATGATTCTGGTGTGCACTGATGATCATCATGGACAGTGACAGAGCCCCTTTTTTCTCTTTCTCTTTCTCTTTCTCTTTCTCTTTCTCTTTCTCTTTCTCTTTCTCTTTCTCTTTCTCTTTCTCTTTCTCTTTCTCTTTCTCTTTCTCTCTTTCTCTCTCTCTCTTTCTCTCTCTCTCTCTTTCTCTTTCTCTTTCTCCCTTTCCCTTTCCCTTTCCCTTTCCCTTTCCCTTTCCCTTTCTTTCTCTTCTCTTTCTCTTTTCCTCTTCCTCTTCCCCTTCCCCTTCCCTTTTTGCTTTCCCTTTCCCTTTCCCTTTCCCTTTCTCTTTCCATTTGTCTTTCTCTTCTCTCTTTCTCTCTTTCTCTCTTTCTCTCTCTCTTTCTCTTTTTCTCTCCTCTCTCTTTCTCTTAGGAAAACAAGGTTGAAAATTATTTCTGTCCATAAACATTTTTGGGAAATACTAAATAAAATTGTCTAAAGACACATTCCATCAAGTTTCTACTTTTATACAGGAACTTAATTAATTTCTTTTAACAGAGAATAATTTTATATTAAAAAATAATTAAAAGGGTAAGTTTGTTAAAATAAAGGACCAAGTTCTTATTTGATTCAAATCATGTCTCTTGCGATGACCACAGTGGAGTTACTCCATGTTACATCATGTGAGTATAGACTCCATTATCTTCATCTGTGTAAAAGCCAAATATTATGAAAGAAGAGATGGATGTTGTAGTTTACATCTACACAAGGTTCAGCAGGATCCAAGGCGATTTCAAAACCCACATGCATAAACATGCTTTCCTCTAAAACATTTTCTAACTTTCAGTTTGGAACTGAACGATTAAGAGTGCTGATGGAAAGATGGTTCTCGCATTCCTTCCCAGAAGGAATATAGCAAAGACCTCTGAAAAGAACAACATTTTATCATTCTAGACTGCTCAAAATAGCACTGTGGGATAGATTTGGCCCTTGTTCTTATCTTTCTTTGAACCCATTAATGCTTTTAAGTGCACAATTCTATTCCATTATTTGGACTATTGTCAGTTATATTTCTCCAATGCATTCAGTAAGACTGAAATTTTAAATTAACTCAGAGAACTTAACATATGATCTTCAGTGCATCTGAGAAACACATTCCATTATTTTGAAATATTGTGGGTTTCTGTACTTTATCAAAATGAAGAATTGCAAGGTCCACATTTCTGCCTTCAGATACTTGGTCTTTAATCCCATTTGAAATTTGCAACAGCTGCTTTCACAGATCTCTATGAAAAGCAGAATTTGCTAGTAATATATGTCAGGATTCCCAGCTTTCTGCCTTCAAGAGAGAAGGCTTCAAAATGGTAGTGTCAGGATCATGCTTTCCATGTTAAGTTTGATGGAAGTTATAGATGCATGCTGGTCTGCTCAAAAGTTTCCAGGAACTATTTATTGTTTATATTTTCTGAATTTATTATTTAAATGTTTTGCCTGACTGCACGTATGGTTACTGTTCTTTAAAAAAAATTGTGGTTGGTGTAAGCTAAAACATGATTTTAGCTCAGAAGTACATTGACTAATTTTTCAGAATAGTTTCTTATTATTTGCTTTTATGATGATACATAAATAATATTATAATTTTAGAAATCACTTTATGAAACCAGCAATTTATTTGTGTTTTATAAAGGTAAATATTAGAGTAGAATCCTCAGAGATTTTCCACCTTCAGAAAAGCAAAAAAATTTCATCTTGCCACTTAAAAAATGTTTTGAGAGAGAAAAATAATTATAGAAAGAGAGAAGAATTATGTAAGAACAGTCCCTTAGCATTTACTTTCAGGGGCACAACTTACACATTCATGTGTGACTTTTGTAGGTGACACATAAGGTTGTTGTGGAATAGTATCTTTGCAGTCTTGCAAACTAAACATTCCCAAAAGCCTACTGATACACACAGGATAGGGCTTATGGCTACTTAAGAGGATATTAGCTATGCAAACAAAGATTGAATTTCACAAAGGAGAGGATAGACGAATTGTTTGTCCTGATCAAACAGACTGTAGATGTTGGTTCTGGATTCCTTCTGTAGCAGCATTTTCACACAAACTTACACATCTCATTTTTACAGACAGAAAAAAAAGTTTTAAAACAGTACAAATTCATCTCTGGTATAATTCCGTCTACTCAAGTAATGTACCTGTGAGCTGAATTTGGCCATTTCTCTCCTCCTGTATGATTTTGTCAAGCACTGAAGTGCAGTTCAGCTCTTGATGGATAATGTGTGCCATCACCACCACAGAAGTGTGTGCTTAGCTGTGTGTATGCGTAA
Organism: Streptopelia decaocto; assembly: GCF_964273445.1. Taxonomy (NCBI): domain Eukaryota; kingdom Metazoa; phylum Chordata; class Aves; order Columbiformes; family Columbidae; genus Streptopelia; species Streptopelia decaocto. Next base: position 62,774,596 of record NC_138656.1, read on the forward strand.
ATCTGCCAGTGATCTGGAGTCTCTGGTAGGTGCAACAGCCACAATATTTTTTTCGTACTGTTCAGCTGTTCTTTGTCATTCCTTTCTTCTTGAAAACTGCTCTGAGCCTTTCATAATAATGTATGTTCTAAAATGTCACAAAGAATCACAGAATCAGAATGGTCGGGATTGGAAGGGACCTTTGGATATCATCTAGTCCAACCCACCTGCTAAAGCAGGTTCACCCAGAGCAGATCACACAGGAATGTGTCCAGGTGGATTTTGAATGTCTCCAGAGAGGGAGACTCCACAACCTCTCTGGGCAGCCTGTTCCAGCGCTCTGTCACCCTCAAAGTAAAGATGTTCCTCCAAAAAATTTCAGTTTTATAAGGAAAGCACAATATTTTAATGAAGAAAACTGTCTGAGAAAAAAAATCAGACTTATCATTAAAGGTAGAGGCCAAAAGTTTTAATCATCTCTGGTTAACAAATGCCAGATTCTGAATACAGATTCTAAATTTAAATAGGATTTTTTAACTTCCATTGACCATGCATTATTTCAAAGAGTAACTATAAGCTCTCAGGCAGAAAAAAAATATTTTGTGAATACAGTCTAGGGTGCAACAGCTGGACAAGTAGTAATACTTGCTCCTAGGGTGCATCTACAATAGTGTTTGGATGAGAAGCACAGTTCTAAAGTGAAACTTCAAGGTTTTCTTGCTTATGTTGGTGTGGCTACTGCCATGGAGCAGCTGTGGGACTCGAGAACTGAATCCCTTTTGGTGAAACTCAACAGGAGGGTGCAGGCCGGGGGCACAGCCAAAGTCCCTGGGTGGAAGTGGGCTGTTGGTCCATGAGACGAGACCGGCACCTGAACTAATAAAACATTTGTGATGAATAGTGAGGATGTCCAGAACACACCCTTTTCCTCTTTTGTGCTTTCGCAAAACTGAATGACCCTCTGGGCAATGCAAAGCTTTATTTTTCAGATGTCCCACTATGCTGCCTTTGCCTTATGGGTAGCTCAGGCACAGTCCTCCTCCTGATTCTTTGCATAAGTAAGCTTTTAATTTGAAGTGAATCAAAGGACTTGTTTGGGTAGCAACTGCAAGAGCTGGGTTCTTCTGTTAGCACAAGATAAAGAAATAACTAGCATAAGAAATCTCAAAATCAGTCAAAGCTAAATTATGTAAGAACTTAGGTATTTTCTTTCTCTTTACATAATATTCATGCTACTTTCCAAGAACCTCAGGTAAAGAAAAATGGTATATTTTCATTGACTGTTCTTGCTCAAGCTGCACTACATGATATGTAAATTCTGCAAGAGGTAAGATTGTAATCTTGTGTTCATTTCATAGGCAGAATAAGGCCATGAATAAGTAATCCCTTCTTATGCTGCATTTACCAATGGAGAACAGAGCTTCACTGCTATAACAGGGCACATAGTGAGTGTTAGGACTTGCCTGTTTAATCTTCCTTTGTTTCATATCTCTTGCAGCTTCTTCCCTAGGGAAGAGATTTTGTCTTCCTTCTTGTCCGTACAGTGCCTTCTGTTACAAGATCTCTGATGCCTCTGGGAAGCCCTGGAGACGTAACTCATAAGAATATTATGCCTGCTAAGAAATAAAATGATATCTCAATATCTGGGCACAATAGTGATAAGGGTTATCCAAATTACAACTAATACCAGGCACCAAGCTGGTTTTGTGACTCTGGTGGAATTCATCACTCCTCAGCTTCAAGCAGCCTACCTGGCTGAGCAGTTGCTGCTTGAAAATTTGTTAAACTTCTATTGGTTTTCCTCCCGTTTGTTTTTTGTTAGCAGAACCAATTATCAGGGTAATAGATCTGTTTTGAAAATAGCAATATGCAGAACAGATGAAAGGGATTGCTTGGAGGTAATAGAAGGCAACTGTCTTTCTTCAAGTCAGCTGTTTGCAGGATTGCCGCAGTGGTCCTGGAGCGGTGGACCCCGGCTGCACATTGCCGCTTGTCTGCAAAATCCTCCTGCAGCTACATGTGCACTAGCTTGTTTTGCTGCTTTGAGCTGCAGGCTGTGGTATGTGCCTCAGGCTTACTACCCTACAGGGAATTTTACTTTTCTCACATATGGAAGTTAGCTGGGAGCTTTCTCAGAAGTAGCTTTCTTAGAAAAAAAAGCATTCCACTTATTAGCTCAGACTTTCCGGAGATGGGTTTAAGGTTATTTCTTGCTAGGATTTTTGCAGTGCTCTGTAAATATCATTATTTTGACTGGTTCTGAATGTGCGTCTTGCTCACATCCCTAAAGAAACTTCTCTGGTTTCAGTAACTGCACCTGGGGAAGGACCTCTGCTCTGGCAAGACCTCTCAGAGGGAGGGAGGGACCCTCTGGTAGAACAGACACACAGGCATGTCCATGCACTGACCTCTGCATGAAAAGGTTTCTGTCTCCCTGCTGAAGTGGTGCTGGGGGCAGCCCCTCAGCTGTGGGGAGCCCTTACAGGCAAAGCCGCAGCCACAGCGGGGATGGGAGTGAGGGCTCACAGAACCCGGGGTGCTTACTTACGGGAGCACCCACTGAAAAGGGGAGTCTGTGCAGCACTCTCCCTTTTGTAAATAGCCTGTTTTAACAGTTTTTTATTGATCTTTCAGTTTAACAAACAAACAAAACAAAACAAAACAACAACAAAACAAAAAACCCCAAACAAACAAAAAGCCCACACTCATTAAAAAAACAACAAAAAAACCCCAAACAAACAAAAAACCCAAAACAAACACCAAAACTTATTCAGTGGAAGCACACTGGTACTTCTGAGATCCTTTAATTCTTGTACCATTGATATTTCTGATTTTCGTGATTTTCAGTGTGCATGGATATGTGTGTGCTCACTTGTCATTCTCTAATTTGACAGTTTGTAAGACCATTTGTTTGTGACTGTTTTTTTCTACCAATTTGCTGAATTTATTTTTCGCTTAGTGTGAGTTGGCATCATGCAGATGTTTACCAGTGGCACAACAGTGAAAATTTGTTTCCCGTTCATGATAAATACTTCCCTGTATTTCAGTAAATACAGCTTTTGCTGTATTTTCAAAGCTTGTTTTTACTGCTCTTTCTACTCATGGTTCTACGGATACAACATTTTTATTATGGTCTTCAGCTTAGCTTTCAATACTCCATGTCATCTGTTCCTTTAATTTCATTGTATTTCTTATTAATACAACTGCATCTGCTGAAGATTCATTATTTTGGCTTCACATTAACCACAGGTCTCCCATGTGCTCCACTGTTTTTTTCTGCCGCAATTAGAAAACTTTAAAATACAGTATTTCTTCTACTGTCTCTAGATTTTCTGTGAATTCCCTATGCCTGTGGTCTCCCACTACATCTGACAAATTGCTTAATGCTGTGTGTAAACTTCTGAAAACTTACAGTATTTACTGGTGAATGAATGATATGTATAATTCTATATGCAAGATGAGCCACAATCTATTTGCATGAAGCTTTTCAGCTTCAGTGTATAACATGTCTCTGCTAGTTTCAACACCATAATTCTTCCCTCTTTATTTTCTTAATTTCTTTCTTCCTCAGGGAAGGTAGTTTCTCTGGGCTTCAGTAGTAATAAACCCATAGACAAAAACATGTCAGATGCTGAATTTCACTATTAAGAGCAGGAAAATCAGTTTATGTAAAATAACACATACAATTGAGTAGTAAGGTCATTTAGCTGTATCTATGTATCTTTAAGAATTACTCATTTTGCTATAGTTCCAAACTTTCTGAGGTTTTTTTTGAAGCGAGCATAGTCAGAGAAATACTGACAGCAGACTGCAATGTGTCTGTGCTCAAGAGCGTAAAATACTTTGGGTTCTGTAAGAGAACTTTTGTAATGGGATGCCCAGTTTTAGAGAGCATTTGGCATTGGAAAAGAGGGTAGTAGGTTGCATTTTGTAAGCTCTTAAACTTTTGGATGCCTGTAGGGAGCACGCCTTGCATGTTCATTACTTGAACCTGTTTATGAGAATGAAGTGAGAAGGTTCAGTGCACTGAAATGGGGAAGAAGCCCCATGCTGGGGATTAGACTATGGGTTCAAAATTCAGTATCTCTTAAGTACACCTCATGCATACTAAATTAAACTCAGGCAACATGTTAAAGATGGTAAATTTCCAACCATGAAGATAGTCTTTCTCTCATCTAACTTGACCTATCCACAGGTCGGAGGTACGGTTCAGGCTCTCTTTCTCTCTTTTGACTCAAGAGAGAACCCAGATAACCAGCCTGTACTAGATATGTAGCTCTCAGATGGATGAATCAGGGGACACATGTCCTGCCAAAATGGTCAGGCGACAGAAGAGATTGTGATAGGAGCAAAAATTGCAAAATAAGACTTTTTATTTAAAATTTACCTTTGGGAAAAAAATAGATTTTTGTCAATCATAACCCTTTGTAATTTTTGGCAGTGAACTTAAGATGTGACTTGTGAAAACAGGCCAAGCATGTCACCAGAAAAACTTAATTATTTAACATTAACTGAGAAGCATTACATTGGACATATTTTTATATAAGCACCAAAGTTTTCCATTCTTGATCTCCTTAGAAAAGGGAGCCTCTTTTCAGTCAAAGAAAGGCCTGTATTAGAGCACACCAGCAGCTGCCAGTTAATCTTCATGTTCAGTTTGAGAGCAATCCCTGATAAGGAAGTAAAAACTCCAAAAAAACTTGTTGCTAAGGGTAACTCTGTTTTTTGACAGTGGAATGCTTTAGTAATACCAAAGACCCCAGTGTGAAAATACAAAGGGACTCCAGTTTAAGAGACTGATTGATTGAAAGCCAGAAGGGCAGCCTGTAGTCTTCAGTACCTAAATGAGGGCACTGATTTTTAACTTGAGTGATACCAGACAGTAACTGCTTGTTGTTCTCTGGCTTGAACTTTTACGTTTTGCTAAATGTGATAACTAGCAAATTGCATCATGCAGCCTGACACAAACAAATGTTCTGTATTTTCCTGTATGTTCCCCTGCAAAGCAATTTCAGCCTCGGTAAGTTAGATTGGCAACGAAACACTCATCTTGTGCTGCAGAGATTGCAAGCTATCTGCCCTTTGATCTGCAGGGCTGTCTCTTCAGTGCAAGCCTAAATTGGCCCATTAGGCTTTGCAGCGTTAAAGAATAATCTAAGTGGGAATTAAAAGTTTCCCAAGCATCTGTCTCAGGAAATAACAGAAATACTGTCTTCTCCCATATTATGCTAAATTATTTCATATATAAAATAATTTCATATGTTATTTCATTCTGTGATCAAAGATGAAACTACAAATAACCGCAGATTTTACTGTCACACCAAACTTTATATTTCTCAGTGGAACATATTTTGAGGTAGTATTCTTTCATTTCCCAGGTATATCTTTACAATAAGAATACTTAAACTATGCAGCTGTTGCTGCATTAGTTATTCCATACTTGGTATGCAAAAATAATCCACTTCATTTCTGTCATCAGTAAACTTGAATATCTGGTTAATTTAACCCAGTTTCTTTGATATTTATTTATTTATTTATTTATTTATAATTCAAACAACATCCATCCATTACGGCAATGTATTGACTGTGCCAACATGTGGTTGGAAAATATGCATTTTAAGTGATTTTCTGGTTAAATGAAAGTCAGAATTAGTATAGTTACATAGAAGTGTTAGATGAAAGGAGCTTTAACTTAAAAGATGACCAACGACGAGCATGGAGGAGGGCACAATTTTTGTGAAGTTCTCTGAGTTTCACCTTCTGAGGTCTTTGTAGGGTGATCTTCAGCTGAGGATTGCTATTTATTGACCCCACTTTATGCTGTGCCGTGTCTTCATTTCTTCTTCCTCATCCTTGGCTTTGTGTATGACTTTAGAGTAAACCTGTGATTATGTTATGCACCGAAAAAAATAAGAAAATTGTGTCTAGGAATTGTCTGCAGTTAACTGGTCCACACTTCTTATCATAGCAAGCAATAAAATATTTTAGAGCTGAATTGGGCCTTAAATGAGCAATTACAAACAGTCTTTTGTGCAAATGCCTGAACAGCAGGTTCATAGCTATTAAAATCCAGCCTGATGGGACTCGCACAGTATGAAGTGAGTGCCTAGATGGATCACAGAGCAGATCTACCTCAATCCCACTGACTTCTTAGCATTGCTTCTTAAGATCAACTTTCTAATTCAGACAAGTCTCATACTAACGTCTTAAACAAATTTTGTATAGGGCCACATTTAATTACCCCAATGTCATTTATATTGACAAGAAATTTCATTTCCAATCTAACTGTTTAAAGTGTTTCCCTTCAGTTCCCTCTTCTCACTCCGCAACCCCCGGGATAAGTTTTCTGAGGTTAACGTTACAATATCCTCTCAATTTCTGTTTCCGTTTGCAATGTACAGTAATTACAGCTATGTCCAGAGCATAGATTCATTGACTCCCAGGGGTGAAATAGAAATAAAGAACATTAATAGCTCAAAGTCTTTTCTTGTCTGTGTTCCCTTTTGGTAGCCCTTCACAGAAGTCAGTATTTCCTTGTCAGAAAAAAAATTTCCTAACAGTATACTCCAGTATGTGTAAAACAAGAAACACACACACTGTAAATTCTCACACACTCTGTCTTCGAGCAAAGCTGCATGTTCACTCTCAAGCAGGAGGAGAAAAAGTGAGTACAGTGTTATTAAGCTACACGATCGAAGGGAACATTTTACATTTGTACGGTAGAATGAAAACATCTTCCAGGCAACTGTCAGACAATACCATTTCACCATGTCCACACATAGCACACATGACATCCAAATCCACACTGATGACAGCTGAACCAAAATTTGATTGTGAATAATTTCTCTTTGCACCAAGACCTAGTATCAAAATAATTTAAATATTGAATCTGACTAAAATACATTAAAAAAAACAACCAAACAAACAACAAGAAAAAGAAACAACAACAGAACAACACCAAAATATTCTAATTTGAGAAAATATAAATACCTAAACAAATTATTATAAACGGCAAAATAATGCCCTTCATTCTCCTTTCTCCATCCTCTCATTTCAATGACCTTTCCATTACTATCTCTTAAGTTGCTTGGACTGGAACTGTGTATTTCTGTTTTATGAAGTGCCAATTAAATTTTTTGTTTCTAGAGGATAAATATAGTATAATTTTAACATAATATTCTCAAGTAACTTCAAAAGAACAATGTCATCTGAAAATCATCCTTTCTGTGTGACTTCATGGGTGCCATTGAGGGATGTTGGAGTCCTACACGAGGGTGCCAGGATCTGGCTCGGATTGAGAAAATGTGGCTATCATGTTATTAATGTAGGCATTACCTCACTGCACTTATTTTGTAAGCCATCTCATGTTTGTATGTAGACCCTGTAAATATAAATTTTTAGAGGGTTATGAGCTATAGTTCCCAAGATTTTTTTCTGCTGACTCAGGAGGCTGTGTCATGTCAAAATCATGAGCCTTTTGCTTATTTTATCTCATACTTTCTCTTCAGCAAACTTTAGGTGCCACGTTGCTGAGTCCTGTAGAAGCTCAGTATCCAAACGCTCAAAGTCTTTTCTTGTCTGTGTTCCCTTTTGGTAGCCCTTCACAGAAGTCAGTATTTCCTTGTCAGAAAAAAAATTTCCTAACAGTATACTCCAGTATGTGTAAAACAAGAAACACACACACTGTAAATTCTCACACACTCTGTCTTCGAGCAAAGCTGCATGTTCACTCTCAAGCAGGAGGAGAAAAAGTGAGTACAGTGTTATTAAGCTACATGATCGAAGGGAACATTTTACATTTGTACGGTAGAATGAAAACATCTTCCATTGCCATCTCAGAGAAATAGATAGACATCACTGTGGATGAATGATGGTTTAATGAACACTGCTTTTATTGTTTATACTAGTCAAATTATATTATTATATTATTATATTATATAATACATATTCAAATTATATATTATTATGGTCCTTTGGCTTTAGATCTGGAACATATTTGTTACATATTACTTTATTATGATATGGTTTTCACAAGAAAGTAATGATGTTGCTGATTAATTACCGATTAATTCTGCTTGATGTGTGTCAGCTGTGCTGATTGACAATGACTGTACCAAATCCTGTAACCACTCTGGTGGTGTTTCTACTGCTTCAGAGTGGAACGAGTGTATAGCCAGGAACTATAACTAAACGAAACTTGTGTTTTCTTGACCTGAGCTTTTTATGAGATTGCTTCTCAGGGTTGTATATTTCAACTGTTACTAAATGCATTATCTTAGATCTTCAGACATACCTCAGGCAGAAACAATGTTTTATGAATGTTTCTTTGAGGTATGCTTCTTTTGGATTTAGTCTGAATTACTGCATGCCTTTAAAGTCTGAAACTCTTCAGGTGGTGGAGTGCCAGGCAATTAATTAGGAAGAAGAACATAGGAATGGGCTTGATGGCAGAGAGAACAAGAAGCCCTAAACTAGTCTTTACTTCTCATTCTAAATAATTCAGTTTTATTGGTTAAAGTACTTAAGTCATTCTGCATACTGTCTTGTAGAAATTCTGGATGTACAGTGTAATCATTAACATTTCTTTAATTATAATACTAGGATTTGTGTGAATTTAGATACATAGCCTTCTCTCCAAGCTAACAGTGCAGCAACAGTAATTTTTACCTGAAAGTGCATATCATTTCCCAATAAAAATTCTGCATCTTTAAATGGAAGTATGGTAATTACTTCTTAATGTGGTATACTAATAAAACGTAAATAAGAGCCTTCATTGAAATATGCAGTCACTGAGTAAACAGATCCTTTCTTCTTTACACCAAGAACAGGAAATATCTGTGCTTTGAATAAAGTTTTCTATTCATGTGGTAAGGACTTTTTATCCACAGTGATGTTAGAATTTTTGTTACATATTTTAAAGTACACCCAAAACTGGTTAAACCTAAATGCCAACAATATAGCTTAAATAAATAAATAAACAAGTGAGCACTGCTATTTTAACTTGGGATTATGTCCTGTATTTGAATATTGCTTGGGAAAAAAACACTTCCATGCGTATTAAGGACAAATCATGCAAATTTAAATGCCTTAAATTGTATGGAACCTCTATTTTTCATTGAGAAAATTTCCATCGTCCAAGGAAACCTTACCTAATCACATTATGAGGTTGGGGCTGGGGATTGTTGCTGTTGCCTGGGCCTTTTTCCCATCTCCATCTCCTTTGCATTAAAAAACAAGTAGCAAGATTTGTCACTAACTACACAGGTTATATTTTCCTCCAGGTTGAAGATGTGAGAAATATGTATGAAAATAATTTGGATGAACACTTTTATGTTTGAAGGACACTTCAGGTTAAGCAGTAATACCCCCTGTTATATGTAGATGACTATCAGTGAACCAGAAACAGTGGCTTTGTTCTGCCTCCTGCAATTCAGTCATCAAAATATACACTTTTTAAATAAGAAGCAAAGTATAAATTCAGAAGCACTTGGGACAGAGAGTGATATAAAGGGGTTTGTTAGTAATGAAGTCTGAATTTAGGATCTGGATTGTACCGTGAGAAAACCAGAAATGGACACATAGCTGTGTACATGCAACCGATGTGGCTGATCTCAGAAAAGATTATGGCAGCCTGTCCATGCTAGACTGCAGCCAGTTGAGCACTGGAGGTATCTCTTTCAACCCTAACTATTTTGTGGCATTAATTTAATGCTTTCTGACAGATGGGTGGGGGTGCTGGGAGGGTGGTCCTTGCCTGACCCTGGGATGCCTGAACTCAGGGCTTGGAAGTCTGCAGCAGATTAGTGTCCCAGACATGACCCGGACATATGCAGGCTTTACTACTGGCATAGGATAGCTGTCAGGTTGTTAGGGTTAAAATCCTGGTCTGCCCTGGAGCCATGGACTTAAACATCTACCCCAGCTCAGAGGCATATGTCTGACTCGGGTTTTTGCTCAGCACACCTCTGGGTTGTGTGCACAAAGCAATGCTGGGCAGCAAATGCCTATTGTTTTTCTTTCTGAATATTTACATGAAAATAAAATGATATTACTATTCGGGATTTTTCTGCAATACTTGGAGTTTTTTGCTGAAAAAGACTCAACTGTATTAAGCTGAGTATACTAACTATTTGCTTTTCTGGAAAAATCTAAAACCTTAAAAGAGATGTTTTAGGTAAATGTTCATTTCACAACTACAATTTTGAAAAGAAAAAATCAGAAAACATCTTGATGATTTCCAATAAGAAGACATCATGTCTACCTTTGAAGAACTAAGGCAAATATATCAATATTTGCACATGTTGCACATTTGTTAAAGAAATGCAAAGACCACAGTAATAGTTCTTCCCAATGATGAGTACAGAAAGCAAAGACCATGTAACTTGGTCTTCTGCTACAAAAATTCTCTCAGGTAAACTCAGTCAGTACTCAATTTCACAACTATGACTTTTTGTTCTGAGTTAAAAAGGGACATGGGAAGCTCATATAAATACAATAACCAACCACAGGCTAGAAACCATCTTAGATGCAGCAGTGCCAGGACAAAATCTTATGTCAAATTTTTTCCTCTCACTTTTGAGGTTATAAAATAAAGTTTTTTCCCCTGTGACACCACTAGCTACAAACACAAGGTGTCGTGGAAGGCTGTGGCCATATTCAAAGTCATTTATATGGCAATGTACCATCCCTTAGTGTCTTTAAAATGTAAGAATAAGTTGAAGCTAGTTTTTAAGCTAGAAAAGAATGAAATCATATTTTTCACTGACATTTCCGTGTAGAAGCGTCACTGCAACAAGATCAAAAACCTGTTGCCATTTTTGTATATAAATTAAATTCAGCATTTTTTTCTGAAGTTCAGCGAGCCATATTTTCAAACTGATATACTATGGGGAGACTATACATAGAGTTTACTAACTTTCATAATTCACACAAGCAAGCATGAATCAAAACCCACAGCTGTTAACATCAAAGAAAGCAAAGCAAATAAAAGGAGAAAAACAGGAACAAGGGAGAAAGACTTCCAGTTTTCTGCAGATATTTTTTCCTTTAAGGGAATCTAACTTCTTGGACCATTTGAGCTTGTTTGCATTTTCATCTCATGTAGTACATTGTCCAGCAGCATCTTGACCTTGCTTCTGTTAAATTAACAGGTGGAAAGCACATCTTATCTGTATCAACTAACTTGATAATACATTGAAAATTTGTTTGTTCTATTATTTGAAAGTCAGTATTTTGAGAAGTGCTGAGAGATACAGTATGATGAAAGGAGGTCTGTAAAACCTCTCAACCTGTCTGACAAGTACAGGTCATGCTAATCAAACACCATAACCGTAACCCATCCTTTTGGCTGCAGAAAGCAGAGTCTTCGCTTTGCATTCGAATGCAGTGTAGATGTGGTGGTGGAGTATAGTATATCTATTATTTTTTATCTCTGTTAATGAGAGTCAGGTAGGTTTGTATATGTCAGCATACTCTGTTAGAAAGATCTTTCACCCAAGCTTTCAAGAAAGGTAGAGATGATGCAAAAAGTAAATCATCATGAATAATTAAACAGCAGCTTTTTTCTTCAGGTTTCATGAAAAGCAGGGGAGATTGTGTCCTGTTGCATGCACTTATTTTCTCTAGTCCCAAACGCTTTTGGCATTTTGATGTAGGGTGGATGCAGGGCTTTTGTTCTCCAAGCCTCTGGCAGTTAGGAAATGTCAAGCAGAAAATGCACTTTGCCTACAGGGGGAAAAGTCACCGAGGTGCCTCAGTGGTGCAGTATCTCTGCAGGCTTATTCACAACATGGCAAAGAGATGAACCCTGACAGCTGGGTCTTCCTTGCATTTCAGCAACAATGAAAATGCCACAGATGAGCCTCAAAGAATGAGGTGAAATGGGGAAAATAATATTCTAGGTAGTTATATGAATATTCCCTTTCAGGCTCCTTTCAGCCTCTTTCTTCACTCGCTTGGCTAACAAGAGGTCAGTAGGAATTAGCAAGGAAAGGGAAAGGAACTACATTTTGAAGTCACAGGTTTCCTCATAATTATTGGAAGTGAAATGCAGATTCTCATTTTCACTACAGCTCATCTAAATTACTCAGTTATTGTTGTAATTTGAAAGTGTCATTTGAGAGTCCTCTTATGCTGCAAGAACAGAGTAATCAAACCTAGGTATAAATAAGGATCCAAATAAAAATTTATTTTTCACTTAAATTTGCAATTTGTTGACTATTATGTACTATGCTTATTTTTTCACATTTTTCTGTATTTTATTACTTTGCCCAAATTATTATCTGTATTGTCTTTTCATAAATATTCTGAAAGTTGCATTGTTTCCTAAGACAAATTAACAAGACAGTCATGGAGACTTTTCAGGGTTGGTCCACTATTACTGTAACCGGAGACCTGCAAAAGTAGATCTTAGTTTAACTTAGCTTTCAGTTACGTGATTTTGTGATTAAAGACTATCAAAGAATGAAAAACTTTATGCTTTAAACATTCAAATAACTGGAAACTTTCCATGCATGCATTAAATAGCCCTTGTTTTAAAAATGAATGCCTATAGTTAAGGATCAAGGCTGATAAAGGGCTGCCAAAATAAGAATAACTTTGTAAGACATAAGCCCTTTCAAATTGTGTTATCATTCATTGTGGCTGCAAGTCATCTGGAAACCAGGCCACCCTGATCTAGATATTTATTTGCAGATACCTGTTTTAGCAACTAATTTTAACCCTGAGACAACTTATGTGCACATTTAAATGCATTAGTGATTTGCTGAATTTGGCCCCATATTTGAGGAGCTTTGTCATTGCTCATCATTGCTTGCAATGCTGCCCAGAAAACAAGAATTTTGTTTATTTGGAAAAGAGGCGTTTTGGAATTTCTGTTCAGCTTGGAGCAAACTAAGCTGTACAGATGCTCTTTGTGGAAACTGAGAGAGGAAGAGAGAGGCAGCCTAAACAACCGACTTATTCCATAAGTTAAAACAACAAATGGCTGAGTAACTAGGGCAGCACTCACCTGGGACGTAGAATGGCATGTTTACACCCCTGCTCCAGTTAATCACTACAGTAGAGAATCAAATCATATTTCCTAATTTTCTTTTCTGACAAGGTTATTCTCATAAGTAGAGACAGTTAGCTACTCATTGGAACAGGGAAATGGAACCCAGTATGTCTAGGCAGTCTGCTCCTCTTCCTTCTCTTTTTTCAATCAGAAATGATGCTGTGATCCTTAGGGACCTGGCCTTTAAAATATTTCCATACATTTCTAGGAAACGAACAATTTGTGATTAATGAGATTTTCCTAAGAGTTTTGTTAACAGGTTTATGACCACTCCTAATGGTAGCTTTTTTTTCCTCTTTTTGTTTAAGAGGGGAGAGAGAAAGGTGGCACCTCTTTAACCAGGTTGTAATAAAAATGTGTAAAAAGTGTAACTTCACTGCTGCTTTTCATTATTTATTTGTGCATCTGGAGTGTATAATTTGCCCTACAAGATGCAACAAAAAGATGCTTAAGGGTTTGTTCTATTTTTTTTTCCTTTTCTTCAGTAAAGATAGCTGAACAAACCTACTTTTTGAAGTGTTGTTATTGTTTAGGTAACCGGCACAAAGAAAGCGACGACAGGATGTGAATTTCTAATTTTGGTGATGTCCCATTGTTTTGAGTGGAAGCCGGTTTTGAAGTAATGATTGTAAGCACAGCAGGTGCTGGGATCTTGTAGCAGCAGGCAGAATTATTGCATATTGGAACAAAAACACTGTTTTTTCTTAGTAGATAGAGGAATAAAATTCCCCGACTAACCTGTATGTTATGTGAAGCTTCTGAATTCTTGAGATATATACTACTATTTAATGTATAAGCTGCCACGATATGAGTGTGGTTTAGTTCTTCAGTATTTGGGTAAATATGCAGGTATATGAAAGAGCAGAGGGAAGAAGCAACATCAAACTGAAACGGGTTTCTGAATCTTTGTCAGCCAGTCTATTTGGGAATAAATTCTTATCTGACAGGCAAACTGATTCTTATCTCATTCGAAAGTACCTTTTACTTCTGTAGTACAGTTATTCATGATGATGGTAATGCTAAATGAAATAGGGACTGCTGAGAACAGTACAGAAGATCTTTTGTGAAGTATTTTCAGTCTTGCCATCTGAAAAAATCTTGGCTGCATCCGTGTTAATTGGCACCTTTCCATTGACTTCTAAGCACAGTGAAGTGGGTGGTTTTGGGTTGTGAACTTCTTGGACAGACATGCAGGTACTCAACAGCAGCTGGACTCCCTGAGAGCCCAACTTCAATGGTATTTTGCAGATTCATATTAACAAGGGTGGTCTTGATGTGCACAGACTCTAGTTGCTTCTTCCTGACCTTCTTCTTTGTAATCCGTTCAGTGGATTGAACAAAGTGCAGAAAGATACATTTCTGGTAACGGTATTGTGCTGACAATATTTTAATAAGGTAATAAACTATCCTTGCTTACCCTGTTCTGGTCCTCTGGTAGCCGGTGTTCATGTACTTGCAAAACAAACAGATGCAAAGTTAGGATGTATATACATTTTCTGCCTGTTTAAAATACCTTTTCTTTCCTAATATTAGAAGGCAATACTGCATGGCACCACCCTGCATCTTAAGAGTTGCATTGCCAAAGCTTTACTTTTCTTGTGAAAACATTAATGTCTGTCTTATTCAACTTGAAGGTAGATATGATAGAATGAGATGCAGTCTTGGAAAGGAAAAGGAAGGGAAAAACTCCTTTCATTTTAATACTGTTTCCTAAATCCTGATATTCTGTGGAATATGGTCTTTCTGAAATGCAAAGTAATTTTTTTCAGAAGTATTCATGTTTGCCCCAGGGATGTCATCTCTGACAGAGATGATTTAACATCACCCATCCAAATAGAGAGTGAACATTGTCATATGGGAATGAAATCATTTCAGCCTACTCTGAAGTTCGGTGGTCAAATTATACTGGGGGCACCCAGGCACCCCTGAGAGCCCTCTGGCTCATCACTGCCATAAACAGTCTGGAGGACCCGACCTCTCAAGAATGACTTCATGTTAGTAAAGTCTTTACAACTGAATGGATTGTAAAATAATTCTAATTTCTTGTAGATGTCAAAAAAATTTGAAAGGCCATCTTCAGCTGCTGAGGAATGTGGGATATACCTCCAGGCTCACACTATAGGTACAGAATCTATGGGCAGCTCTAGTTTGAAATAGTACAAAAGAGGCAGAAACAGGGATGAAAAGTACTGAGTAGTTCAGATACCAAGCTGGTTTAGCTGAACAGACTTTCAGCTGGTTTATAATCCCGTCATGGTGGTGTGTGGCTAAACAAGATTGTACAGAGAGACAAGTGACAGTGCAAGACTGGAGTGAGAGAAGAGAGAGCAAGAGGTTTCATCGAGACACAGAATTTTCTTCCTGTCCTGTGTAGATTCACTTGAGCAATGAAGTTTTTAATGCTTGGGGTTGCAGAGTGCTGAAGTAACATCTCAACCTAACTACAAACTAATGTCAAATGTCCTCTTTTATTTTAAATGCACCATATAATTTTTAGTCCTGTCTGCATACCTGCATTGAAATAGTCACGCTTGGAGTGTGTTTACTTTCTTTTTCTT
The DNA here is from genome assembly GCF_964273445.1 of Streptopelia decaocto. Taxonomy (NCBI): domain Eukaryota; kingdom Metazoa; phylum Chordata; class Aves; order Columbiformes; family Columbidae; genus Streptopelia; species Streptopelia decaocto. The sequence goes on from NC_138656.1 coordinate 62,790,187, forward strand.
TTTCATTTTAACATTGACAGGTTGAGCCATTGATCCAGAAAGGCCATGAGAATCTGGTGCACCATATCCTGCTCTACCAGTGCAGCAGCAATTTGAATGACAGTGTGCTGGACTACGGGCACGAGTGCTACCACCCCAACATGCCAGACTCTTTTCTTACGTGTGAGACGGTCATTTTTGCTTGGGCCATTGGAGGAGAGGTAGGATGAATGGCTGTCTAGCGTGGTTCATCAATGGGGCTTTAGGAAGGTGTACATCTTAATGAAGTTTCTTCCTAGTATATTAGTGATTATTTATCTGTCTGTTTTTAAGGGTATACAGTCACAATTGCTAAATGCCTCACCAGTAAGTCCTCAACTTCCTGTTTGCCTCTGAAGTGTGAAACACAATGAACACCTTGAGTGACAAGCTTGAAGTAATGAAAATAGTATAGAAGAGTTGATGCCTCAGGGAAGGAAAGATGACTTGGGAGCATGGAAGTCTGTCACCGTATCAGCTTGTCCTGTCTAATATGGAAGTACAGCAATGACCAGTATCTGTTACCTGTGGAGAATGACAGAAAAAAAAACAAGTCTCTGTAGGTGACTGCATAATAGACATGGAGGCAAGATTTTCCAAATGAAGGTAGACATAGACTTAATTAATTTTCTGCCTCACCAGAGTATGGTTACAGTGTTGCCCCATTCAGGCATATGGTTCTGAAGTTTCCTACCCAGCCCAAAGACACAGAATTTCAATGCAGGAGTGATCCTGTGACACCACAGAGCCAGCACGTGCATCACTTTGCTCACAGCAATACAGCATATCTACAGAAAACACGGTTTCTGATGCCGTGTTGGCCCCAGGCTGTGTTTTCAGCTTATTTCACATGTTAATTTAGGCTCCAGTTAATGCTTTCAGCTGACATAAGGCAGCATTACTGCCAAAAGAATCCCACCCTTTCTTTACCCCCTTGATTCACTGGGTGCCTACACAAACCACGGTGCAAGCACAGAGAGGGACTGGGATGATGATAATTTCCAGAGCCTTCATTTGCCAGCCTGCAGCTCAAAACCTTCTTCAAGTGCTGCAGTGTGAGGATGCCAGAGCTGCTACGTGGACCCATCAAAATAAGTTTAATCCCCTGTGAGCATTATCCCTGATGTATGCTTTGTGCATTTTTGCCCTCAGCTACGCTCTGACCTAGTATTTATACTTTCAACTGTCTTAATGTAAGTGAAATAAAAAACTCATATAAATAGGTTATCATGTGTCAAGCAGCATGGAGGCTTTTGCAAAGATGATCCTGTTGTTAAAGATCTGTAGAGAGGAATCTGGCAGATCTGAGTTACATTCAGGTTTACTGGAGTTCTCACTTCACTTACTTCAGTTTACCTTTTTGTAGAATGGGGGTGATACTTATTACTATGTATTATGATTAATTCATTGATGTCCATCAAGCATCAGAAAGTCTGGATCTCAAATTGCACATTTCAGAAAATTATAATCTCAAATTGCATGTTAAAATTTTAGCTATATGCTATAAAATGATGCAAATTAATTCCTATAAAAGTGAATTTGGTAAATGAGTTCACTTAGTAGATACTGGAATCTTTGTTTGAATCAGGAGTGAGCTTTTGAAGTAAATCTTCAGGTTATCCGCACTTACCAAGCTCTGTTTATCATTACAAGTGGTTTGAGAACTTGCACAGCCCCCTTTGGGATGAAGTGAAACTGAATGTGAAGGGGTGAACTCAGCACCTCTCAGCCATAAATGGGGTTCAAGTGCATGGGTCTGACCAGAGCTTGAGTAAAGGAACATCGTTTGGGGACAGTGGGTCCAGCACATGCTGTTGCCCTGTGTAGAGCTATTTATTTCACACTGCATGACTTGCTCATGTAAATGTAGCCAGGAAGATAATTTTTATAGTTCAAATAATTTTGGTTAGGGTGCAGTGATTTGTGCAGGAAAATCAATCAATTAGATTAGCAATTAGCATTCAACCTCAGTGTTCCCTGGAAATTACTGCTTTTAGAAAAAGGGAACGTATAAAATGTAGATTCACTTTTTCATAAGGGCTTTATTGTCAGGCTAACTGCTTATTGATGCAATGTTTATACATTTAAGATGGAATTTTCCTCTTCTGCTCAAGCAATAAATACAGTATAAGTAATCATAAGATCACAGGCCAGCGCAGGTTGGAAGAGACCTCCGGAAGTCTCTAGTTTAGCCTCCTGCTGAAGGCAGGGTCTGTGGTGAGGTCAGGCCAGCTTGCCCAGGGCTTTATCCTCTAGCAAGCATAGGATCTGCTATTTTATGTTGACATAGTTATTTAGTGCATTCAGAATATAACAAATACATTATGCCACAATGTCATGTTCATAAAGTTTTAAAAGAAGTTATTTTTGTAAATTTTACTATTAATATGATTGTATGATTGAAAAAAAAAAGTGTATTTATAAAAAGAAATTAACTCAACCATGGCAAAGAAACCGTAATTCTGTATGCATGTGTTGTTTTGCAGGGCTTCACATACCCTCCTCACGTTGGGTTATCCATTGGCACAGCAGCTGACCCTCAGTTCGTTCTTATGGAGGTTCATTATGACAATCCATCATACACAGAAGGTTTGTTTCCTCACACTCTTTAAACCATGCAGGATTGGAAATGTACTAGAGACAAGTGTTTCTCATTGCATTGCATGGCAAACAGAGCAAATACAAAGCTGAGGCTTATTTTTCGCTGATCAATAGTTCCTGATTCCCAATGTTTTTCTCACTGCACTCAAAAGCTTAACTTGAAGTCAGGGCAAGATTCAGATATACAAAGAATTGTGCAACAGGTGAATACATCTCCTTTTACCACTACATTCTTCACATTATCTTCCTTTCCTTTTGCTGGGAAATCCAGTCAGACTGAGAGCAAGCAGCACAGCACTCAGATTATGAGACAACAACACAGGGAAAGAACCTTTTATTATTTTTTTTTAGTATTTTTTTAAGATAACTACCTGAACTGTGGGCAGTTACTAAAGGAGAAATATAGACTCAGATTGCTAGGCCTTCTACTGGGTAAAGCAGTTTATCTTAAAAGACTAGCTTTTATTTTATAAAGGTGTCTTTTAATCTTCTTTCTAAAATTCATTTATGTTTAAAAGAAGGAAAAGGAAGAAACCAGGGAGCCCCAGAAAATCTAAGGAACTTTGAAGTTGATTTTTGGAAAGATATTCTCTTTTTCTGAAAGAGAAGTTTAGTGAGCTACAATATTATTCTGGTGATTGCTATATATGGATGAAGTAAAATCCAGTGCAGCACAGTGTACTGACCTTTCTTTACACTCCCATGTATTTAAATAAAATCTTGTGAGTTATGGTGTTCTGTCTTACTGTTATTCCCCCTCTTTGTGTTATTCTAGATGAACTGTCTCAAAATTGTTCTGTTTAATGACAGATTCTTGCCCTTCAGCATGCACATTTGCATGGGATACAGTAAACTTCACTTGCATCCTTGGTGTTACATGCTTTTGCATCAAATGTTACCTGAAAGCCCAAGAAGTCGCATGCAGAAAAAACATTTCTGAATTGATTGTGTCCCTAAACTAACTATTTTAATTGACTGTGCTGCATAATACTGTTGTTTTAGTTCAAGTGGCGGATACAAAAGCTGGGAGTCAATAGTATTTTGTTCTCTTATTAAGTAATGGGGAAAATTTTGCCTTTTTTGGGACAGTCCCAAGTGAATGCAGGGTCTTACAAAAGACCTGGGAAAATTCAGACAGCACAGGCAAAGTGAGGTGTCTCTAATTCAGGTCATGTTTCTCTCCTCCCTGACAAAATACATGGCGTACAATGTCGCATAGTTGATCGTCACTCTTAATTGGTTATGCATAGTTCATAGTTCTTGATCCTTAATAATGATATACTACTCTGGCTTAGGTATTTTAGTGACTGGGTAATTTAGTCTCTGCTCTGCCTCTTTGTCATTTGCCTGTCTCAAAATAGCCTGCTGATTTCATGTTGATGTAAAATTTGGTTTCAAGCATTGCATTTTTAGTTTTCAAAGCTGAAATTTGAAAAGTGACAACAAAGAAGAAATGAGCTAACAATGTAGAGCTTGTGCAACACAAATTAATCTTTGTTTCTAGCTTGAATCTTTCCTAACAAAATGACTAATGCAAGAGAAATAATTATAAGGAGTTAGATGATAGAAGCAACATAAATTATGAGTAGATACACAAACAAATGTGTATGACTAAATATTTAAATGAATGAAATAGATTCGTATCATTTTGGCTCTTAAAAATCTCAATGTTTTCACGTCAGGATTTGGTTCCTGAAACTACATTTAAAATGAAAGAAGTCCTTGAGTGAGTGCAGCATTAAAATTGTGTGTAGCTCTCTTGTCTGCTTTACTCAAAGTGCTGGTATTATCTTCGACTTTGGGATTTAGGAAGCAAATTTTCACATTTAGTTGATGCTGTCTTAATTGGAGAGATTGCAAAAGGGGTGATTTGGTCACCTAAGGTATCCTGTAATGTGACAGGCAATCCAAAACTAAGAAAAAATGTAATTAGTGCTAGGGTCAACGTGAAGAAACAGATAAATTCACAAGTAGAAGACAACACACAGCTTGAAAATTTTAAAGAAAAAAAAAACCTCACAACAACTTTAAACTCTCCTTTAAATATTTTATTCGAAAATCATACATGGCACCTTTTGAGGACTTACTATGTCCTTGTATTATTTGCTCTGCCTGGGATCTACCTTCTTTTCTCTCAGGTCCCTGCTGGGTAACTTAGCAGAAGGGACACAGGTGTTAAAAGCAGCACGTATTTTTCATTCATATCTCAACACTGCATATATCAAAATATCACATTTAACAACCCTCCTGTGGGCTGCCCCTATTTAGTGCTTCCTGAATATGGTTTGACTGATTTCCGGGTTATTGAGGTTGATTCCTCAGTTTTCATGTAAGAAACTTAGGACAAGCCTTGAAAAATATGAAACAATTGGATTATTTATTTTTTTTCTTTTAAAGTACTGATTCACAGTCATGACTGACTGTGTTCTTTTGTTGCAGGTTTGATAGATAACTCTGGTCTGAGGCTAATTTATACTCCGGTTTTAAGGAAATATGATGCTGGGGTTATTGAAGCCGGTCTTTGGGTCAGCCTTTTCCACAATATCCCACCAGGCATGCCTGAATTTGTGTCAGAGGGTCACTGCACACTGGAATGTCTGGAAGAGGTATGTCTCCTGCCTGAATTCATTGGTTTTCAATCTTAGAAATAGTTTTGGACAGCTTCTTTAACTTCTTAAGGAGATTGATATTTACTGGTTAAAGATGTGAGAAAAGGCGTCTGCTACATGCTGCCCTCCAGAATGTTGAGTCTTTTTGATCTGGGTATTTGAGGTGCTCAGGATTCAGGCTGTTTTACTTATATGAGTAATACTGGCTGACAGAATGCTTGCAATTATTTAATTATGTGTTTGATTTATAAGCATACATTGTTTTCCATGGAAAAACTATTGGTAGTATGGAATAGCTAGTCCAGAAAAAATGTTGAGAGAGACTAATTAAGATCTGTGCACATGCAAAAGTCTCCTAATAGTGAAGTGAAAGGTTGAAAAGTATTCTTAGACCAATCGCAGAAACTAAAGACCTGAACAGGTTTTGTTGTATGGCTCAAAGTACAAAACTAGGCATTCCTTAGACCCTTGGTTTCATTACGATAATTTAAATATCTCTACAGGTAATGCATGCATTGTCTAAAATCTGTGATTAAGATATCATGGGAGATTCTCATGTGCTTTGTCATTTTTAAAGAAAGGTTGAATCAATGTCTGTTTTTTATGATGTGGTTTGGAGTGAAAGGTAAATTAGATATGGAATTTAAGTTTGGTGGTGGTGGTGTTCAATGCTGCATACTGTCATAACATATTTCAGCCTAAAAACACTTGAATATTCTATTATCATGAGGTTTTGACCTTAAGGCTGTACTTGAAAGGTATTGTGATAGCAGTTTATTCTAGTTTGGGCTCCGAACAAGAATCAAAGTTTAGCACACCACAAGTTCAGAGGTTCAGATCTGTAGATCTCAGCTGGAATGGGAGTGATGTCAGATTTGTGTCAATTTGGAAAATTTCATTTTAAAATGCTTTTGACCTGGAAAAAAGCTTCAATACCTTCAATACCTACAGTATTTCACTACCAGTTGACTTGAAGATGGGAAATAGAGCATATTATAATTACAGCCTCTTAATTTAAAGTGCTTCATTTGGTACTATATTAATCGTAATGTCATTCATGACTGCACAGAATTCTTTTTCACAATAAACATCCACATTCAGCAGTGTTGGCCAATAACAGTAAAATAACTTGGAAGTTTTAGTATAATAACCTTCAAAGTCTTAATCTATTGAGAATTACTGGCTGTCCAGTTGTTCTTTTAAAAACTTTGTGCATTAAAAGTCAAACCACATTTTTACTTAAAAAAAACCCACAACACAGAAAAAGCCCTAGCTTTTTTTGGTATATAAAACCTTAATTACACATATAGATTTGTTTTTGCTCCAGACCACATTTTTGCTGTAAACTGAGGGGATGCAAAATGCATTTGTTGATGTATTTTCACTCTGTTTGCACATTGCATTACATTACATTGCATTACATTAAGTTATATTACTTGTGAGCACACTGATGGTGTTGCTTTCCCCTGGCCAGGCTCTAGGTGCTGAGAGACCTGCTGGGATTCATGTGTTTGCGGTTCTTCTTCATGCTCATCTTGCTGGCAGAGCTATCAGGATGCGTCACTTCCACAATGGCGAGGAGCAGAAACTTCTTGCTTATGATGATGAGTTTGACTTCAACTTCCAGGAGTTTCAGTATCTGAAAGAAGAAAGAACCATCTTGCCAGTACGACACTCTTAATTCTTTCCCTTAAAGCATTTAAGAGATTGTGTGCCTAACATTTACTCACATTTAGGATTAATTTTACTACAGAATTTCTTAAATCTTTTGTTCATTTTTCTACTTAACTCAGAGTAGCTAATGCATTAAAGTCGCAGTGTCTCAGTAGTGTCCACCCAGTTCACTACAGAACTAGCTTGGCCAATTAATTCAAGCTATCCTTTAGGCATGTTTGATGCCTGCAATTGCTTGATTTGAACTTTACTGTTATAAATCTTTGAACAAAGCAGATTATAAAATCACACATGTGTCTGGTTGTGCCATCTTTGTTCATCCAGCCAGCTGAAGAATAGAAACAGAATGGTGTGGCTTTATGAATCTGTTGGAACCAAGTAGCACATCATGAGTATTTGCACAGAGCAAGTATCCAACCTTGCAAACACATCTACAAATCAGCCAAGCCTTCTGATTGTTTCTGATTTTTATTCGTTGTTGGGAGGAAAACTCCATGCTCATGTTCCACATGAGGTTTCACCAAGTAAACAAAATCCTTCAGAAGAAGAAATGTAATTTTGTGTCTATCTGCTATGCTTGTGAGAATAATGTGATAAATCATCTTTTATAAAAATCCCAACTGCAATTATATTATAAAACAATAGCTATCCATAGGTATTGCATGAACAGAGTCTGTATTTTTTTGGATGAGTGACTCATTTAAAAATTATTCACTCAGGCTTTGTTAGTTCCAGCCAACATCTATTTTTGAAGCTTTGGCCTGAGGACAGAAAGTTTAATGCCACAAAGTTTGGGTGCTCCAGATCTGGCCTGCAGAGCAGCTGGAGATGTGCTTGTCCTGATGCATATGAACAAGCCAGTTACTTAATGGAACTGGTCAGATGCAAAGTATCAAACAACTGGATTTTGTTTATGATTAGAGCCAGTAAGGGAAAGGGAGCTGAAAAGATCAGCGTAATGACTGAACTTCAAGTATGATCAGGAGCCCCATGTTTTAAACTTCCAGGCTTCTCTTCAAGTCCCTTCATTTCTTATGTCTCTTCGCCCATGACAGGATACTTTCATATTTGTCCTTTAGAGACAAGAAGTGAAAATCCTAGATTTCTAATTTAATTTCTAAAGCAAAACATGGACTTTCAGGTGTAGCATTTACTCTTTGAAGTCCAACTCCTTGTACTCCACAGGGACTTCAAAGACAAACTGGTGTTACCTCCTCCAGGAAAGAAGTGTTGAAGGGTTTAGGAAGAGGGCTGGCAGAAGATGACAGGTTGGCAGAGAAAGCCTGTAATATTTTAGGAAAATCCATGCAGATTATAGAGAAAGGCCTCTTAAAATTCAAGAACAAAAGGGAGTAGACAGGAGAAAGTCTAAAAGAGGTATTTGATAGTATCAGCAACTTAAAAAAAAGACAGCTCAGGTAGAAGCTGGAATTCTTTCTCTGAAGTGAGCCTTTTTCTTGTGTTTTGTTGGTTTAATCTTAAACAAAACTAACAGTACAACTTTACATACATCATTCTGGTGTAATTCAGACTACAGTCTAATCGATTACCTAATAGGATTAAAAATTTTTATAGAAGTTCTTGTTATTGTTTCCTTCTGCCAGCTCTTCCAAGGGTGAATCCTTCTTTCGGTTCGTGGAGTCCAGGTTGTTTGTTTTCTTCATGTACTAGAACTCTCTTCTGAATTTGGAAGCAAAAGATGTAATCTCGCAGAAGGAATGTTTTTCGTGAATGTTATCCAGTCTGTAAACCACAGACCTCTCTGGTAGGAACCAGCATATTCCTGCTGGGAACAGCAAAGCTGTGCCAGTACTCCCTGCTTCAGAAGGCTCTGTCTCCACTTGGCCGACATGAGGCTGACGCACCTTCTTCCAGCAGTCCAGAGCATAATTAGCACTAGCATTGATCTGGCAATGAGACAGCCTGCAGGGAAGGAGAAATTCTCCATTTTTGAAGGTTGATCTGTTTTTTTTTCAGGGAAGATTAATACAGTGGGTGATAAGGGAAGAGGATGATATAAAAAAATGAACCTCTGTCATCCTTGTGATATGAAGTTGCCCAATAATACCAGAATTTTGATGTCTGGCTATACTCTTAAATATTTTAAACTTCCACTTGATTATCATGGTGATTTTGAGATTTGTATTTGACCAGGTACTGGGAATAAAGTTACTACCAAACTGTAGATCAGTTTGTCAAGACAGCAAAATGTTACTTGTATGTACTTGAGAATGTAAGTATTTAGCCTTTCCCATACATATCTGTCAATGTAGTTAAGTCTTTGCCTGCCACTCCTCTACTCCCAGGCTTGGCAGATAAATAGTTGTTATTGTGATGTGGAAAACCTCCTTTTCCTCATTTGGCAAGTAGTTGTGTTGAAGTTGGCAAGATAAAATAGCCTGAAGAAAGCTATTCAAAGTAGCACTGGATGATTTTTGGAGCTACTATCATGTGTATACAGCACCTACATATGTAATTTTCCTGAAGACAGGATTATAACTGGGCACTTCCATTGCTGTCTTAAACAAACAGACCAGACTGTTAATAAGACCCCTTTTAAATCCATGGGGCATTCCTGAAGATCTGGGATAACGTGAATGATAAGAGCCAAGGCCTAATTACGCCAATTACCTAATACTTTGCTCTTTCAAAAAGTTGTATTCACTGCTCTAATCTTTATTTCTCAAGTGCTTGCTGTCACCTGTGCTTACCTGAAGCTGGTGTTGATAAACTTCATACTTGTCAACTTCCTAAATCTTGTGTTTCAGGGGGATAATTTAATCACAGAATGTCACTACAGTACTGTGGACCGAGTTCGCATGACATGGGTAAGAAAAGTCTTAATGGGTCAAAATACGTACATAGATAATATTAAGGACTAAAAGCTTTTTCATAAATGCTATGCTTACTTGCTAATGCCTTTGTGCATGTAATTATGTCTTATCTTTCCTTTCATAGATTCTAAAGTTTTAAAGTAATCAGGACTATTATTATCATAATCTGATCTCTTACATAAGGCACTCAAATTACTAGTTTATAGAAATAAGCCAACTCATAAAAGATCTTAAAAGATCAGACTTTGCTAGTGTAAGGAGTGCTTTCTTTATAACATGCATTAACATTCAAATTCTGCATATTCTAATGAATTGTTTTTATGAACTTGTTAGGCATTTTCCCCCAAAGTTCCTGTTGCTGGTTCTTACATATCGATTTTTGCTGATGTCATGACCAGGATGGGACTGCTTACTTATGTGCCTTAATGTAGAATGCAGGCAGAATGCAGGTCATTTGGGCTGGGAGGAGGAGGCTGGGCACAGTCAGCCTCTGTGAGTTACCTTTCTCTTGTGATGGGTTTTCCAGCAGCAGGGACCCTCCTGGACAGTTGCTGCCCCCAGGGCAGGAGGAGCCTGTTCAGTACCCTCGTGCTCTTGCAGCTGAGGCACAAGGAGCAACTGTGCCGCAGCTCCATGGCCAGGGGGTGAGCATCTCCTTCAAGCTCAAGGGGTCTGGCTAAGGTTTAGCATGTGGCAGTGCACAGTCTCCCAGATGCAGCTTTTATGGGTGGCAGAGACCAGGTACATGTGATTTGGCCACTTGGTTTTGGAGATGAAGCAAATTTGATTGTTGGGACATGAGCTGGACTGTGCCAGCTGGCTGCAAAACCAGAGAGTGAGGCCAGACCCACCATGTTTACGGGAGGGAGGTAGCTGCCAGCACCAGGCCTTCACCAGGTTCCTCAGAAGGTGCTGAATCCAGACCTATCATAGAATATCCCAAGTTTGAAGGGACCCACAAGGATCATCGAGTTCAACTCCTGTCCCTGCATATGACAAACCCACACTTCACACCATGTGTCTGAGGGTGTTGTCCAGTCTCTTCTTTACCATTGTCAGGCTTGGGTCTGTGACATCTCCCTGGGGAGCCTGTTACAGTGCTCCACCACCCTCTGGGTGAAGAACTTTTTCCTAATGTCCAAAATAAACCTCCCCCGGCACATCTTCCTGACATTCCCTCAGGTTCTGTCATTGGTCGCTAAAGAGAAGAGTTTGGCACCTGCCCTTCCTCCTTCCCTTGTGAGGAAGCCGTAGACCACGATAAGGTCTCATCTTAGTCTCCTCTTCTCCATACTTGTGGGAGGTGGGACTGGAGGGGTTTCTATTCAGCAAGGAAGACCTAGTCCTAGCATCCAAAGAACACAGGGATACCTCTCCCTGAATCATGGCTTGCATGTAAGGATATAAACAAAAGCAAAAGAGTGAGAATGAAGGCTTTTGAGTTTTTGTCATATTTTCCATTGTGGTGACCACACTAGCCCTTGGCTGTTGGTTTGTGTATTTTGTCTTCTCCATTCTTGTTCCTGTGGTTCTGTGAGTTTTGTGGAACTGTTCCCACAAAGGATTTAGGAACATGCAGCTCATAATCTTGTCCATATTTGTCAAGATTAATTTTAAATTAGTCCTTTGCCCATGGCTCTCAATAGAAGACTGTTCAAGAGTCTGTTTCCACAGCTAGCTAAAAATCTTACTCTAATTATTTTATAGTTAGTGCTCATTTGTTCTTGAGTAAGCATTATCTGTTAACTTAAATCACTGTTTTCTTTCTTACTCTGTATCTGCATATGCACATACAAGGAGAGTATATATAGATACATATTCCATTCCAGCCTCCATTTTACTAGACAAAGCTCATTTAATGTCTTATTACACAGACTAATTACCCTACCAGATTTTTTCTATATCTGCTCCATTTTCAAGCCCTTTTTTTCTGAAACATGGTAGATATAAGTACCTTGGAAACAGCTGAAAATAAACCTGAACTTCTCAGATAGTACTCTTCAACATAATAGGAGTCTTATTTTATTGATAGTTGTTCTTTTTGACATCTTTTAAGCTTGGGAGCTACTTGGGAGTATTTTGTAATGAATTATATAAAACCTGCTTACTACTTGATAATCTAATGTGCAAAATAAACCTGTTTAATTGGGCCTCCTCATACACGTTTCATTAGCATATAAATGCTAATCAGTGTTTTTATCTGTGGGATTCCAATGCTATCTTGATTAAAAGAAAAATTCCATTTTCAGGGTGGTCTGAGCACCAGGAATGAAATGTGCTTGTCATATCTGCTCTATTACCCAAGAATCAACCTCACTCGATGTGCAAGTATTCCAGATATAATGGAACAGCTCCAATTCATTGGTGTTAAGGAAATCTATAGACCAGTCAGGCAAGTAATATGTGTATGGATATGTGTAGTAGCTTTGTTTCTGTCTGTGGGATTCCAGAGTCATTTTTATATGACCTTTATTTCTTTCTAAGAGTATAACACATTGCAGGGTCACCCATGCTGCTTCTTTTTCATCAATATACTGTGCTGCTACTTATTTCTCCTGCCAAATTATTTTGCCTTTATTTAAAGAAAAAACAAAACAAAACAAACACAAAACCCCAAACAAACAAACAAAATAACCAAACCAAACCAGTTTCTTCTGTTAAAGAAATAATATTACTCACAGAAGGTTTTTTTTCCACCACAACCATCTGTAAAAAGACTATGTATCAATGTCATATCAATATTTCAAATCTATCAATTTATGAAAACATATAAGTTTTTCACATATATAGAGATGATGTTGAAAAAGGAGTTTGGGAGCATGGGTATCAAATTACCCTGGGTAAATTTGTTGTGAGTAATTCAGCTGAAGTCAATAGGGGCAACCAGACAGTAGAACTGTTGCTCATACATAGAACTTAACACTGTCTTGGTGACACTGACAAAAATGCACAGAAGAGGAAGAATTCATAAGTTAGAAAGGAAATTGAGAGAACATCAAATTGTTCATAGTAAAAGATAAATGGTAGATAATCACCATGACAGAGAGAAATGAGAGGATGGAGGCTTTGGAAGCCTCCATCAGAGGCTCCGTCATCCTCAGAGGATGGTATGCAAGGTAAGTGGAGAGAAAAACACAGAAGCAGTGGTAGGAATCCAGCCAAGAGGAAGAAAAGAGCTATTTAGGTGAACTACTGGCTGTAGGGGCTTGCAATTCTGTGCAAAGACTCTGTCTCCTGAGTCTTAGGCTCCTGCTGTTCAGGGAAGCAGGACACTGCACATTTTTTCAGATGTAAATCCATGTCAGAAAGAAAAAATCCTAGTTCATTCATTAATTTTTCTTCCTAATAAAAATAACCCACAAGAATCTGAATATTGACCAGCTGCTCAGCTCAAAAGGGGTAATATAATTTTGTTGTAAGATCTCTCTGCTTCAGTGCTCCACAAATATTAAGTATCCTCTCTGTGAATCATGGGGGGCGGGGGCTGTTACCATTTAGGCAACTCAGGATCTATAATAACCACCATGAAGGTCCATGCAATTCACCTGGCATCTGGCCACTGGGGTAAACCACAGGCTGGTGAGTTTTAAACAAGGTGTTACAATTTCTTCAGTAAGTCAGTGGAAGTCTTGCTGTCTTTCATCATGAGAGTACTCAGCAAGAACAAAATGTTTCCCAATGTGTTGTTGGATCTGGCTTTTCTGCCCTTTAATGTCAGTGGGATGACCTGCACAAGGATATTGCTCACTAAGAGCAATTTCCAGAATCTCATATAAAATCTAAATTTTGGTAGGAGTTCAGAGGAAGCCAGATGAGACAAGTACATGTGTGTGAATATATAAAACCCAATAAATAGCATATTTCAGGTTTTAAGTGTTCCCTCCAGTGCTTAAAATTAAAGCATCTCAACAGCAGATCAGCAGTGGAAGTGACTGTAAACAGAGTGAGAATTGTCTGAAGAGGAAAGTTCCCACAATGAATACAATGCAGAAAAAAAATCAAACAATAGAAAGTGGAATGCACTATTAGTGGTGAAAGGTGAATTGCATTTGCGTTGTTAGTTGAACTGAACAAAGTAATAGTAAGTTTTTAAAATAAAATTGGTAGACTAATAGTGTGTAGTGACATATACTTTTAAAAAGTTTTCTTTCCTTATATATTTTATCTTAAAAAAAAACATATAAAACTTTTGTTTCAAAGTCATTTGGTGTACAGGCTTACTGGTATATCCAACACAGAAGAGTTCAAAGAAAGTCACAATACAATCAGGCTACTTCATTTTCCACACTATGTCTATTTACAATCTCTTTTAACACAGGGAGAACACAGTTTCTAAATTAGTCCTAGCTAAAAAAGTCTTTCTGAGCTTAGAAAGAAAATATTCTAACAAATGTATGCTCTCTTGAGTGTTCATTCATGATAACTGTACTTAAGGAAAAAATGTGCATGTGGCCTGGGGAAATAAAGATGTTTTGAATAGAGTAAGTATGCAGACTGTCTGCTGCAAATGGAATAGTAATTAGAAGAAGAGATTATTAATGCCTCTAGTATTTATGACCTAATCCACAATTCTTGTTTCATTAAACTCTGTCAGCCTAAGGATATGTGACCTGATATCCATCTCTCTTGTGTCAGTCTTACACTGGAATTGCTTCACTGACTTCTCTATGGTCTCTCTTGACTTACACATGAAGGCAAACTGGCAGCAGGATCAAGGCACCGTGGCGCACTTTAAAACTCTGTTTTTCCCTCAGTCTGGTGGCACAGAGAGTGGTATAAATCATGAGGACCTGAGATGAAAGTGATTGGGCCACAACAGTGTAAAATAGGCGCTTGATTAAAATTATGTTCCCTATGCCTAGATGTTGAGTAGAGCAGAACCTGGACATAGGCAGAACTTTACCCAAAGCAAATGGGAGACAGCCTCCTGAAAGATAACACAGATCTGTCTAAAGTGCTTTGAAAAGATAATTCATGCTGCCACCAAAGTATTAATTAATTTACTTAGATGAAGTTTTACCTACTTTCTTTCTTCCACTAGCTGTATTAGACTTTCTGTTTTTAAAAACTTGAGCCATTCACCATTTTGTTTCCATTCATCCCAATAGAGTCAAGCAAGAAGAAAGCAAGAAAAATGGAAAAGGTTTTCTTCAGCTTTCTTTTTATTCTTTTATTTTTCCTTTGTTATTATTTTTGAGTTTTCCTTCCAAAATAAAGACAAGAAATCTTATTTCTTTGCTCTCCACATCTTTGGCTGGTGGAGAATGGGATTTGCCCCAGTTTTTCATGGGAGGATTCCCACACGTGGGCAAATAGTCAGATCTCTCACAGCAGCACAACAGGTCTCTATCCCACCCCTGGCCAAAATTCCCCTTGCAGCTCGCATGTAGGGATGTGCCAAAAGACAATGTCCACAATACCAGTTATTGTCCTTTGATCTTTTGGCACTGCTGCCAACCAGCACATGTTAGAACAACTTCTCTGCTGGGCTGAGTTTTCACCTATTATCTGAGTTAAGACCAGAGCTTGGCAAAGCCATCTGGAAGCAGCTTTCTAATGGCAAACGTTTCTTCACAACACTGTCTGCCAAGCCTAGTAGAGGGGGTGGCTTTTGTTTTGTTTTGGGCTTTTCTGAGAAGTTACAACAGAGGATCTGTTTTATATTGCCTGTGTATTCACTTTGTAGATTGGAGCAAAACAATGCAATTCTTTTTCTTTAAGTTAAAGACCTTCATTTCTAAAAGCATCTGGCAGCAAGTATTAAACTGCTCACAAAATTTTGTAAGTCTGTTAAAATCAATAAAACTGCATCAGTTCTGTGTAGCAGGGAACGTAGCTGACAATGTGAGTTAGGCATAATACATGTATTAATAGTACATCTGTTTTTCTGAGTTTTCCTCATCACTTCCAACCTGATGGTATTTATTTACTTTTAAAAATCTGATTATTTGTTTTTCTTTAGGACTTGGCCTTTCATTATCAAGAGTCCTAAGCAATATAAAAACCTGTCTTTTATGGATGCAATGAACAAATTCAAATGGTCCATATCGGAGGGTCTCTCCTATAATGAACTTGTGCTTAAACTACCAGTGAACGTGAGATGTTCAAAAACAGATAATGCAGAGTGGTCGGTAAGTCTAAGTGTTGAAAAGGAGGCAACAATGCCATGAAACAAATGCGGTTTGCTGCGCTTCATTGTGCATGAAGCAATGTAGTGCCTGGTTATGTCTTCAGACTGTTTAGGTGGCTATATTGCATTACATACAGCAACAAAGGATGAGAATATTTTATCAGTGCTTTCACCTATCTCAAGTTCTAGAAGTATTTAAAAAGAATAGCACACTTGAAACTTTGGTTAGCAGCTGAGATCAGTAATAGGAGTATGGAGTCTTTCAGTGTGCCTGGGACTGATCAGAGAGTAACCATGGGTCCAGATTAGGTGACTAAGTTAGAAAGCTGTTTTCACTTGGCTGCCTCTGTTAGAGACTTACGTCAGGGTCTTGCAATAGGTGATTCAAAATCCCTAAATAGGTTTCTTCTCCGAGTCACTCTGTAAGGGGAAGCTTATTGACTGCATAAGGAAGCCTCAAGCATTTAACTTCTTAACTCAGGCATCTAGACCAGGAATGTCAAGCTCATTTTCAGTGGGGGCACATCAGCCTCACGATTGCCTTCAAAGGGCTGAATATAATTTTAAGACTTTTGCCCTTTGAAGGCAACCGCGAGGCTGATGTGTCCCCCCCGTGAAAATGGGCTTAACACTCCTGGTCTAAACTACCTAAAATTATAGGAGTAGTCTTCCAGTATCTCTTACTTTTTTGGTTGGTCTTGTGTCTTAGAGATGCCTTTAGTATCGGGCCAAAAAAAGTATATTTAGATTGTTCGTTTCCTTTGTGCACCTTTGGAAGATTTTATCTTCTATAGTTTTCCTTCCCCAATTCTCTTGATGAAAATAACTGTAAGTTAAAAATTAATTCCCCAGTAAGGTATTATTTATTGCAAATGTCTACTGGTATTTTAACAGGACTGCTGGGAAATGTTGTCATCTTTAGTTTTGCCATATGTTTATAAATAACTACTAGTGCATATAGTATCATCCCTAAGGATGTGCTGAAAAATATGTGTTGTTCCTTGAACTCCTTTACAGAGTCCAAAGTCAAGATTCCATTTTACTTTTTTGAGCTTTTCTGTTCAGAAGGGGAGATTGGCTCATTGTATTGGCTTTTCTCCTACTGTGATTTTAGACCAGCCTAATAGATCTGATACGAGATACTACTGGTGAAATTGTCCCTCATTGTCCTCAACCTTCAAAACAGCCCTGACTGCCTCGCAGCAGGTCGCACAGTGCTTTCAGGTGGTGGCAAAATTGCCCTTTCTGCGGTGATGTTCTTGAGTATTTCCAACATCGATCAGACTGTTCTGCCCATAGAATGTCAATGAAATACTGTGTGCTATAAGCAATCAAAAGGTTCTGTTTTTTCTAATATTTGTCCCACTGCAGACCTTCTGTGAAAAGTAGTTATTGACAGCACATACGACTATTCACCAGTTTTGGTTAAACTTCTTGTTGTTTGCAACTGCTGGCCAGTAGCAGCTGCGCAGACACTCTTTCACTGATTATTTGTCAGAGGACAAGTTAAGATGATGAAAAGCACAGAGAAATTCTACCAAGAAAGGATACGCTTCCTATTTTATTTTGTTTTGTTTTATTTTATTTTATTTTATTTTATTTTATTTTATTTTATTTTATTTTATTTTATTTTATTTTATTTTATTTTATTTTATTTATTTTTAGTGGTATGATTTCTGGAAAATGCTGTTCACCTTTATTTTACAGGATGAAGGAACAATACTTTGTCAAAGGGTGAGGTCACTGGAACTGGGAATGCTTAATTCTCCTTTTTAATCATGGTTTCCTATTTTAAATGACTAGGGCATATTCATCAAAACTAAAATTAGGACTCTTTCCTTTCCCTTCTCTTATTAGTGATGTTATGTTAAATTGGCCATCCTCATCAAAATCAAGAACAGATTTAACCTGAATGGCCAAACAATCAGTGAGTTGTTACAAGAAAAAAAAAAAAAAACCTGAAGCAAACAAAGTGAGCTGAAAATATCTTCATCCTTCTGTAGCAATGGTGCTTTGGTCAGTTTTAGCTTTGTGTTGTGTTTGCTAATATTAATTCAATATTTAGATTTTTCCTGCAGTGCAGCATAACTGCAACATGGAAAAAACCCAAAGCAAACACATGCTGTGCAGGTCGTCATTCAAACTTTCAAAGATACTCGTGCCCAGGAGCTTGCCTTTTGCAGAGATTCTTTTCTTTAATATGTAGGGAATACATTCAGAAAAAGCATAGCCAACCAGTGTACCCAAAGCTGTCTAATTTCATGTCAAAACCATGACAGGCAGGTAGTTATGTCCAACACCATAACAATTGCACTAAGTTCTAAGGAAAATGTGAAAATGCTCAACATAGATTAATATTACAATCCTGTAGGTGACCTTGCTTGAGCAGGGACATTGGAGCAGACCACAGAATCACAGAATGGTTGGGGTTGGAAGGGACCTCTGTAGATATCTAGTCCAACCCACCTGCTAAAGCAAGTTCACCAGAGCAGATTGCACAGGAATGTGTGCAGCTGGGTTTTGAATGTGTCCATAGAAGAAGACTCCACAGCCTCTCTGGGCAGCCTGTTCCAGCGCTCTGTCACCCTCAAAGTAAAGAAGTTTCTCATACTCAGATGGAACCTCCTATCTGTGCCTGTTGTTCCTTATCCTACCGTTGGGCATCACTGAAAGGAGTCTGATCCCCTCTTAGCCTTCCCTTCTCCAGGCTGAACAGACCCAGCGCTTTCAGTCTCGATGCCCTCCAGAGATCCCTTCCAACCTCAAGCATCCTGTGATTCCATGAAATAATGTATGCACAATTAGCTGCCTTGTACAGGCAACTGTAAGCTTTTTATGTACAAATAAATATGTTCAAACAGCATCTAATACCTCTATGGAATCATAACCCTGTAACCCTCTATTTTTATCTGCCAGAAGGATGGGAAAAAAAAAAAAAAAGGAAAAAACACACACACAAAACAAACAAACAAACAACAAACCAACCAGACAATCCCACAAAGCAAAATAAGGTGGTACAAATCAACCAACAAAAGCCTAACCTTGCTTTCCTGGAGAGGATGCCAATGTGTCCAGCTGTTCCAAGCTGAGAACAACGGATGTTCATGCTGGCTGATCATATGTTGTGCAATATATTAATATTTTTACTGAGCTTGATTTCTCCACAGTAAAAGTCACAACCCCAGTACAAAACTAACAATAGATTCTTATGCAAGCTGCGAACTAGTTAGAGAGCAAAATACAAATTTCTAATCTTATGTGACAAAACTCTGATCATTTTTTATTATTTTAATTGCAGATCCAAGGCATGACAGCTTTACCCCCTGAAATAGAGAGACCGTACAAGACAGAACCAGTAATATGTAGCTCATCTTCTTGTTTATGTTGCAGTTTATTCCTCACCCTGTTGTTTGTTGTACATGTCACAGCCAATACCCTAGGAAACATTGGGCCCTTTGTATAATAATTTTTATTCATTTGTGTTCTGTATGCCATGCAAGTTTCTGAAGTGTTTGCACTGTTGCTGTTGTAGATTTATTTTTTTACATATTAATAAACTAAATTTGCCAGTTCAAAATAAAACATGAACTTCCTCTGAAAACTGTGGGTTTTTGGTTTTCAATGTAAAGTATGTATAAAACACAGTAGGTACACTGGCACATTGCATATTGAGATGTTTTCCAGTACCATTTTGTTATACTCTTGTCATGACTCTTTCACGTGGTGTTTCCAAAACCAGCTATGTATATGGGCAAAATTAATAAACTAAAATAAAATAAACTAAAATAATAAACTAAAAGCAACTTGTTAACCACATTTAATCTGGTGTGTGCTGTATTATTTTGTCTTGGTTCTTGACATCTGCAGCTTATGAAATTATTGCTGGGCAAGTCTTGAGAACATGTGTTTGGCTAAGTCTGACTGACATGTACCATAAAGCTACAGGTAGGATTAATTGAGGGAGATTTCTGGAAGCAACACACTGTAGACCATCTCAGCTCCTGAAAGCAGCAGGTGCTATGGGGGTCAGAGGGATGAACCCCAGTTCTCCACATAGCAAGTCCTGTACCAGTCTTGGTAGGGATTTATTTTCCCCAGTCCCTGGAAATGCAGTGTGTTTCTTTTGTCTTAAGGTATTTGTACAGTGAGTAAAGCTTTGGCAAGGGGTGGGCACACCTTGACTAGATTTGATCTGGATAGCAGTAGCAATAAAGATCTATCTCACACCAGGCCCTGTTCTCACAGAGAACCAGAGTACCAGTCTACCAGAAACCATTGTTAGCACATGCCGAGCTGTCGATTAAGAGGTTATTCTTGTGTTTTGTGTACAAGTCGTTATTTATTTGTTGATTTATTTGGAAATCTGCAAGTTGGTTTTTTTTGTTTGTTTTTTTTTTTTTTTTTTTTTTTGGTTTTTAACTGAGATGGTGTTGGGCAGGAGAGATTCCCAAAAGATATCTAATTTGTTGCTCCCCAAAGAAATTATGTAGCACAGTAGAAAAGGATTTCAAACATCCAAAACCCCCGTTATTTTTATAGCCACAGTGCAGCTACAGTAAACTATAATTTTTCCACAGTGCTGCATAAACTTTACTGGAGTGTGGCTATAAAAACAAGTTGTTTCTTCCCTGACCACTGGAACACCTGCACTACAACTAATCTTTGTAGACTCAGCTACATTTGGACTTTGTTACATACATGTTATGTCATTGAGCACTCATGTGCAGTGTTCTGAGTCCAGAGCAGATCAAGAACCTGATTGAGCAGAGATAGACTGTTTTTTAAACATTTTTGTTCATTGTCTGTTAACAATTTATACCTGTCTGTGCAGTTGAACCTCTTAAGGAGAGCAGGCTGTTCTGATGCAAATACATATCACATAAGAAGGAAAAAAAAGGAGAAGATTTGGGAACTGTCTTCGCTATATTTGAGAACTGAGAAGGCAAGCATCACAAAGCTGCTAAGGCTCCTTTGTGGGTAGCCAAAATGACAATGTATGTGATAATTGACACAGAAGAGAGGGACTGAAGTAACTAATGCCTCAAGTAGAGATGAAAGAATTAATCAAGTATAGATTAATTTTCTAGGATTTATAACAATCTCATTAAAAAATTTATGCATAAAGGGAATTTAAAATGAGCCATGAAGACAAGGGTTCACAGGGCCTAGTGTGGCAGTCTGCACATGGTTTAACTTCCACCAAATCCTGAGAAATTTCTTTGATGTTGTTGGGCAGCTGCTTGCCCTAAATATACCTGGGTGATGTGAACAGATCTGTTCTGAGCATGAAAAGCTGGGGCAACGTCCCCCTAAGATGTCATAGAGTCCAGGATGCATCTTACTGTAAAAGCAGACAGAGGGAGCCTTGGCCTTTCTTACTCTTAAATCTGTCTCTAAAGTGAGTATGTTTGCACAGTTTTTCATCAGGGAGTGAATGGAAAAATAATAGTGAATGAAATGAGAAAAGAGCATTTGTGTAGGACAGGCGAGCCCTTTCACATACAATGCTGTCTCTCATTTGGTAATAGACATGGGCTACTGACACCAGTCCTATGTTGACTTGGTTTGCAGCGAAGATAAAGCAGATCTAAGGTTATTTTCCATTCACTTGGCTGTTCTCTGATTTGATGCAGTTTCTTAACTACAGGGGTTTCCTTTCCATGAACACCTGTCCCAAGAACATGTGAAGAAATGAGTGTTTGTTGTTGCCATCCAGTGTGCCACGGGTTGATGTAAAGCAAAGCCTGCTCAGAGAGGATGTCTGTGAGACATAACTGTCAGTATATCAGGAAGACCTGTCGTAGGCACTAGAAGTTTATTTTTGATTAAACTGCAACTGTTTTATGACTTCTGGAAGAAGGGAAAGGAAAATATTGCTTTACAGGTAAATAAAAAGAGAGACTGGTGACAGAGTTATGACATACTTCCAACTAAAAGGATCCAAAACACATTACATTATTAAAGAAACTTAAAATAAGATTAAAAAAAAAAAGTAAAAGTCTGAAATTGTCAAAAATTCAAAGCAGGGATGAAGGGAATAAAAGGAAGAAAAGGAAAACAGAGGTGGGATGTGTTTCCCGCAGCCTCTCAGAGCTATTCCCTCCACCTCCAGCTCTGAGCGGGACAATTCCCAGCTTCTCCCCGGTGTTTATTGCTGAGGACGGGATCCCGCCGGTGCTCCGGAACCCCGCAGAGCTTGGAGATCCAGAACGGCTCAGAGGCCAAATGCAGGGAGCCCAGGGGCAGAGCCTGAGGGCGGTGGGGTGTGGTCCCAGAGCCGGGGGCGGAGCTTCAGGGCAGTGGGGCGTGGTCAGGGGCCAGGAGTGGAGCTTTAGGGTGATGGGTCGTTGTCACAGGGCAAGGGGTGGAGCCTCAGTAACGGCTGGGCAGGGGCTGGTGGGGGAAGTGGCTCTGTGGGCTGCTGGGGCTCGGTGGGCTGCTGGGGTGGGTGTCCTCTGAGACCCCTCATTGAGGTTGGACATGAGGAAAAAGTTCTTGACCTGGAGAGTGGTGGAGCACTGGAACAGGTTCCCATGGCCCCAAGCCTGTCACTGTTCCAGAAGAGGCAGTGCAATGGCACTGCTTCCCTCTTCCCATGAGCTAACTCTGTGCCACTGAACTAAAAACACTTTGTCACACTACACATGAATAAACTCCCAGACACATGTTTGTGTGCTTTTCTTTCAATCTTGTGCTATGTTAAGCATACACTCTTCCATTATATTTCTTCACAAAGCTTTCATAATAGTCATTGTTAAAAGTATATACAAGAAATAAGACAAACCATGGTAGAAGAGATGTTGAGTATATACTGGAAAATCAAGGAGTTAGGGACTATGAGCCCAAAATGATTAAACATAACACCTCATTTTAACAATTTTGCCATTTAAAGTTTTCTGTATGGAAAAATGTTTTAAGAGTTTCTAGTGAGAAGCTAAATCTATAAATATTTTAGTGGGATAAGGAGTTGCATTCTGGAATAGCAATTGAAAATCCAATTCTCCTTAAATCAGATTACCCACAAAATCATTCAACTGCCTGTAGACGATCCATAGATATACTATTAATACTGTTTAATCCCTTTTGGTTTTGTTATTTATTTGTTTATTATGGAGTTTCCATTTAATGAACATATGGCTCTCCTCAAATATTCATGTTAACTGGATCAACAGTCATTTGGGATTTTGCCCATGTGTCATTAAACTGGGATACAGGACGACTGAGAAGGGAGCATTGAAGTTTACGTAGCTCTTCAATTTGATCCTATAGAGGAGGGTGTCATTCTCTATTCGCATATCCCATCCATGAGGTCCGTCATATGTCCCTGTGTCAGCCCATCTGTTTCTGCATCGTGGTAACATCTGGACTGGGTGCAATTGTGGAGGGACACAAGGATGAAGAGGAAAGCTGCAGCCGATGGTAGTTGAACTGTGCTGGGCTTAAGCCCTTCTACTGGAGACAGGTCTGGCTTGGTAACCGGTCTGGCTTGGTAACCAGACTGGCTGGTTAAAAAGAGGGACTGTATGGCCATATTATGCCAGAGGCTGAAAAGACACAAATTTAATAAATAAAACCAGCAGAAACACTGGCCTCATTCTCCGCTTTCTTCCCTTCATGCAGAAAGTGACTATTTTTAGGCCCATTATTACTTCTGGAATGTTTAAGAATTTCTGCTCCTTCAGCTCTCTGCCTCTTGTTTCTGAGTTTTTGGTACATCCCTGTCTTGACTGAGAGAGGGAGACTGCAAACTTGTCCTGAACCTTTAAGCAGAGGAGAAAGCTGGGAGAAGAAAATGACAGCTGTGACACAGAGCTCCTCTGGGCTGCTTCCCCATCACCACAGAGGTTTCCCTGGGCCACAGGTACCCTCAGGACCATCAGACCCCCAGAGACCAGCATCTTATGGGTGCACCGAACCTGGCACAGGCTGACCAAAGGAGTGAGGGCAGCCATCCAGTTTCCCTTCTTCAGCCCCTGCAAAGTGCTTGCGGTGCTGCTGCCCACCCCCAGCTACCAAAACCTAAAACCTGGAGCTTAGTGCACTCACCTAGGATAAAGGTATGAACGTTATTTATGTTTGTACATCAAAACTAGCAAAGTAAAATACTTTCCCAGGCTGAGTTTTTAGTTTTGTGGTTACTCTAGTTTGCAGGAAAACTGTAAGCTATCAGGCAAACATAAGATGACCTAAGATATCTATAAACATGACTTACAGTCTACTTCTGAGAGCGGGCCATTTTAGGATGAGTTATTGGATCCTGCTCAGAAGAAGACATGCTAAAATCCACTACAAGCCCTTTCAAACCACTGAACAAGAATCACACGTATCACTATTCGAATGATCCCACATAATCAGATGTGGCTCTTCCTACTACCCATTTGGTTTGCATTGTATACATAGACTTCAGTGTCGAAAAACATTTTGAACAGGCACAATTACACTGATAAGAAGTAGTTGAAATATGTTTCCTTGCTTTAAAATACACTTGCAAAATTGGGTAAAACTGTATTTTAGTGTGTGATGGGAACTCTGAACTGGAGGAACCACATAGTTGTATTGTATATATACTGCATGGATTTTAAATATGCATGGTTGCTGAAAAGTTATAAAGAAAGGGGAACTTTCTAACAGTGTAAAGGAGGATAGTTGCTCATATATACAGGGAAAATATTCAGTACCCCGTGAATACCTGCCTTAGAAGCAAAGTCTTTATTACAACATATAACCATAATGCACAGTTAGGAAGGTTGATGAATGGTGTAGAGGTGGCTGATTAAATACTTCTTGAAGTGTCCTTTTAAAATTACTGAAGTTTAAACTGGATTTTTAAGATTTTTAAGAAAGTCTTATGAATTAAATATCCACCTTTTTAGTTAAATGCAAACAAACCCTTCAAGTGTAAATAAATTACTTCAGAAAGAGGAAGGGTCGTATGCTGGGAGTGTGTAAGTGTGGATACTACAGGCTCAGATGGTAGCAACTGCCTTATCACTACTTGGTGAGAACAGAATCATTGTGCTATTCTTCACTTGTTCCCTTGACTGAAAGAATCAAGAATCGACAGAGCATGGCTCGTACTAGCTCGGACAGGCAAAAGCTTTTGTCTCACAGATTTACAAGGATTAAACTATTTCTACTTATTTTATTTGAGTTAAACTCTTTCTGTTATGTTTTGAATTACTAAAGTCATGTCCAGATCAAACTGCAGGAATCAACTTTTATTACGTCATAGGCAGCATATAGAAAACTATTTAAATATTGCAGCAGTTCTTAGCTTGCAGAGCACGATTCCTAGGAAAGGGTTAACTGTCTATCTTGAAATATTACAACCTCTTAATCAATGAAAATATACAGAATATGCAGTGGGACATATTTTTCATTCAATTTATACCTTTTCCTTGTATTTTAAGCCTCTGATGCTATAAGCATATAAAGCGTGTGTGAGTTGTGGTTTTGTGTGGTGTTTTGTTTTTTTTTGTTTGTGTGCGTATTTGTTTTGTTTTGGTTTTTTTTTCATTTTGTTTTACTTACTGTACAAAAGGCAGCTCTCTTTCCCTAGCTGCCATGCATCCCTACATACTATTGATTTTACCTGAGATATGCTAGAGCTCCTTAAATGACAGCAAGTGTTATTCACTCTACCTAACTTCAAGCCAGCTGAGGCTTCCAGTTGATCTTTGTAGCAGAAGAGGATGGTGCAGAACATGGCTCCTCCTAGAGGGACAACTCTCCCCAATAGTATTTGATGCGAAGGAACACTTTGCACCACATCATATTAACAAAATATTTACTTTAAGCAAATGTCTTTTTACACTTGCTACTCTGTATGCCACAGAATCATGTAACAGTGAATCTGGGGCATCAAATCTGATCTAGGACAACATATTGCAATTTCACTACCAATGACAACTAACACTGTGGTGTTGATGTGAGCTCTGAGAGACAGAAAACTCTTATTGTAAAACACAACAGATTGTATTAATACTCCTGGAGACTCAGAGGTATGGGCAAGGTAAATCGCCTTTTATGAGGCTGTTCTCTCTTTTCCTACGTACACCTCCCATGGATTACATATACATCACCTTATAAATGCTTCCCGTTTCTTCCATCCTAGTAAGCAAGAAACCAGCTGGGAGCTGAATGTGGTTCTTTCACTAATTAACCGCCAGGCAGCCTCATTACAGGTGGTTTACAACTCCTGCACAAAATAGCAGCAAAGGAAAAAAATTACTCTGTCTTCTAATTTTGCAGCTGGAGCAACCATTTCCTCAGCACATTTACAGTATTTGATCATGATTGAACTTCCCTGACTGCAGTGATTTTAAAGAAAGATAACTGTATTTTTTCACTGGAAATTTCTAATCTCTTGAAAGGAAACCTGACAAAATCCAAGCTGCTGACTTTTTCCCTTGCTCTAAGCTAGGGACCAGAAATAAAAGGTTCTTACAGCTTGACGTAATACTGTGAAGAGTCTTGCTTTATGAAGGAGCAAAACGGGTGTGACAATCTCAAATGCCTTTCAGGTTTATTTAAGCACAGATTATCAGTAGAAGAGAAAATACATTAAAAATACCTACTTCATCAGGATAAAGAGCATTTCTGTGGGTGTCCTGTTGGTTTTACTGAGAATTTCTATTCTCAGGTCTAAACGAAGACGCTGTGCAGTATATTTTTCTTTTTCGCTGGTTGTCTTAAGATTGTATGACTGGCTTGCCATCAGAAGATATCTTAAGATATTTAAGGGGATAGGGCTTGAAAACTTCTTTATAACCTGTGCAAAACTTTGCAAAGCATTTCTGGGTAATACAGCAAACTTCTATAAATATCTACATCTTTTAGACATCAAGTTACAAGTCTGCAATATGCTATGAAAGCCATAAAAGCTGCTGAAGTGTTGGCCATTATTCGTGGCATCATACAATAAATCTGGGAGAAGCTATTCTCAGATTGTGCCTCTCTGGAGAGACTGTAATTGAAATACTGAACCTGGATGCACTTTTAGACTTGACAGGTTGGATTCACTGCTAATGTAAGGTGACACAAATCCATTATAGAGATATATGAGTCTACCTCATCTTTCAACAGCAGAGGAATTGGCCCTTCAAGTCTAGCAAGATGTAGAAAAGCAGGTCAGAAAGTTGAGAAAGGCACCACAGGAAAAAGACACCAGGAAAAAGAATAATGATACTTATGTCCAGCTGAACATACCTCCAGAGGTTAGTGCCTTTTAGCTAGGGTTGGGGAAGAACCAAGCTGCACAGTGAAGAGACCCCTATATATGAAATCTGGGTGTATTTCTGAAAGGCATGATGGCTTCATACCAGCTTCATACCGAATGCACTGAACCAAGCCTTGGAGTCCCAGGTTCAGTAGCCTACCCATGTCATTGCCAGAAACATGTGTGCAGTTAAATTAAGATACACTCTAAACCACTGCAAACAGGGTGTGGGTGGATAAATCTGAAAATGTGCATGTGAGAACTGTATACCACAGAGATAAGAAGATTGCCAGAAACATACAGGGAGCGTATTGGTGCAGAAGAGAAGGAATTATTAAAGAGAAATTGAACAACTAGGTGAATTAAAATTATGGAAGGCTGGAATAGACTATTAGCCAAGCCTTCCTGATTATGAAATCAGTCCAGTTTCTTCTTTTCCTATGTACAGTCCTGGGGCTTCCTTATCTGGGAAAGGTAGTCTTAAATTCGAAAAAAAGAGTCTGCTTTATAGAACAATCCTGTAACGACAGGGGACAGTCTGCTAACCAAATAAGAACCTTCCCTTGTAAATAGAAAAAAGAAACATGCCTTCAGCAAGCACCTCTTTCTTTTTTTTCTTTCTTTCCCATAGGTACATGTTTCCATGCATCATGTTCATAAGCAAAACTGTGTTGAAGGACTATCATCTGTTTGCCATAATTAAAACTCAGAAATTGTTATTTTCTGTTTGTTTTCAATATGGGTTCACAGAGTGGGTCTTTATATATTGGTTTTTAAAAAGTGGCTTTATTCACCTTTGAACAGGTTAGAAAATTTTGAAATTTCAAGCTGGGCAAAAGGTTTCATATTAAAAAAATACACTTATTAAATTCACCAGTCAACCTCAACCCCGGTACAGACAGTAAAATAGATGTCACTATACAACATCCTCTCCAAAGTTTAATTTCCATTGAAAAAACTCAGTTTTCAAATTCTGCACTAAAAGGAAAAGTAGGGCTCTTCCCTTTCAATCACTACTTGCTGGACTAGAGTTTACCTTCAGTTATTGGGTTTTAGTTTCCAGTTCTTTTACTACTATAACTGCCTTTCTCTGGCTTCACTCCTTTTATTCCTGTTCCACAGACCTTGCTAGAATTTTCCGATTCCTTATCTTTCTCATCACATGTAACAAAAGGTCCTTGCTGATCTTCCTTTTACTACTAAAATTTTTATTTTTATTTTGTATCCTAAGAAGAAAAGACATTTACCTTACTTCAGCTGACATAAAGAAATAGTTATTTCGCTTGGTTAGCCCTGATGGCTACCACGATGAGGGTGCTGCAGAGCCAGGTAACAGCAGAGGAGAAATTTTAAAGGTTTGAATTCTGGACTTGGTAGCAGGCAATTGCAGGATCCGCCCCCCTGTGCCTACCTGCTAGTCTTTAATCAATGTGTGGCTGAGATACCCAGGCAGCAGAAGAGGGCTTGCCAAGCATACAGTGACATGTAAGGCTTGTGCAACATGAGCTGTTCACATCTGGTTTTTTGATCCCATACCAATTGGTATTTAGTACATCACTTAATTTGCAGAGGACAGAGGGCCCTTTCCTATGAGCAGAAGGAGTCAAGTACTTCTTTTGTTTCCCCTTTCAGGTTTTCCTCTTCAATTTTGCACTAAAACTAGGGAAAAAAAAAAAAAAAAAAAAAGAAAAAAAAAGAAAAAAAAAAAAAAAACCAGAAAAAAAATAACTGCTTATGGAACAGCACTCTCTGCTGCCTCCTGGGAGATTTGCATGTGGTATCTGCTCTAAGCTTTTCAAGGCTAAAGGCACGCTTCCTAGGGTGGGAGAAGTGCCCTCTTCTGACAAGGACTGAGAGGGGATGGTGTTAAACAGTCTTTGATGCCAGTCCTAAAGCCTGCTATTTGTCCTCCTGGGCAAGGGGGAGAGCTCAGATGAAGGAGAGACAGGTAGGGAGACTCAGTGTTCACACATGCATTAAAACCCACCCTCAGTCCTCACCTGGGTGATTTCCTATGGTGTGGCATCTTCTGCAGGTATAGGAGCGGAGCAGCACCAAGCCCCAAACATCTGCCTTCTTCAAATAAAAGTAATTTTACTGGATCGTTGTCCAAGGACAAAAGCTGAGGCATTTTATGTGTAAACTATTACATCTGTGGTTTTATACCAGTATAAAAATATTTGCAGTGGCTGTCCTGCTCCAAGAATGAAAAGGAAATAAATAGTATCAAAAAAAGAAACTAAAAGGTACACTTATACCAAGTTATACTGGTAAAGCAGTATTATTTTTTAAAAAGTTTAACCCACTCCAGACCTAAAGCAAAATTGTTATGCAGACAAAGCTGCATCACTACAAAAGCAACATTTAAGCTCCTTGCTTAGGCTTAATAATGTAAATAACATAGCTTAGTAACATAAATAAAGTAGCTGAGAGTGTTGGACAGCCCCAAAATGACAGGAAATTGAAGACAAACCAGAACAGAATAAATAAATTAGAAATATGAATCAGAGATTTAAAATTAAGGCCATGCCATCTTGTGGTACGAGGGGAGAATTGACTCCAGCTCTGTAGCAGTCGCTGGTGCAGGGTGATTTTTCAGCTCTGGCTTGTGAGCAGAGCAGGGCTGGGACGCCGGGTCCCTGCGTCACCTCGCCTGTCAGCACAGCCCAGGAAGCTCTCCTGGGGCGCTGGTCCTGCTCCAGCAGGGTCCCCCTCAGCCCTGACCGTTGTGTTTGGACCTACCAACAACTGGTGTTTAAAGAAATGACAGGCCATGGGAGAGGCAGGGATTTAAAGACTGCAGAATTTCAGTGCTCACTTAATGGGAACTATTAAAAGACTTTAATCAGTTTTATCTGCCTATTTTGTTTGTCCATTTCATCTCCACCTTTCCATCAGCACACAGGGTGCTCGCTTTAGATTTAGAAATACCATCTTTATTTGGGTTTGCTGAATCAGGCATCCCAAGAGAGGCGAGGCTGCCCCCACTGCATGTCCCTCAGTCTAGTCAGTAGCAAGGCTGAGTGTGTATCCCCTATAGTCACAAACATGATGTAAACATAAATGCAAATATACATATACAAGTGGCTGGCCCCACAGAGCAACACCAACAGTGACAGTTACACATTCATGGACAGCACAAGCAGCTTAATCCTGTTCCCTTCTTTGCCAGTTCTAAACAAAGGTCCATTGGTTGGAAAATCATACGTATATATAAAGTGAATCCCTCCAGTAGCTGGCCCCTGAACTTAGGATCCCACACGGCCCAAAGCCCTCCTCCATTCACTGATGCTCAGATACATACACAGAGAGACACACCTCTCTCAACACCCAAGCCACTTGTGCTGCTCACCAGCCAGTCCAGTGAGATGTTGACTGATGGTCACACACTCAGACCCCCTCATCCAGTCCAGGTGCTGGCACCTGGACACATGGCCCTGTGACCCACAGTCCTGCTTCAGTTGCTGGCATTAAGACCCCATATGTACACATGCAGGGGAAAATAGTTAGAAATTGAGTGCGAAACCAGGACAGGCTGTGCTGATGTGACACAGGGCACAGTCAGACAAACATATTGACTATCAACCTGCTCATGTGTGACTGGCCCCTTCTGTCCTCTAATCCTTGTGTTTTCCGGCCCTTGTTTTTGTCCAACTACCTTGATTACTCTGACAACCTGCCTTTGGTCCTTCCGCTAAACATCCTATAATAAATCCCCAAATGCCCCTCTGCATCCAATAATGAGTCCCATACCCCTGGTTACATCCCTCCTCTGCCTGTGGTGTGCTCCAGAGACCCTCTCCCCTTAATTCTTGTGGTGGCTGTCACCCCCCGTCAGTCCCCACAGGGCTGATTGCTCCCTTTGTGATGCACTGGGAGGGTCCAAGCAGTACCACTTTTTTCTGATTGATTATTTGGGTTCTCCCACAGGCACTGTGCCTCTGTGCGCCCCCTGTGTATGGAGATGAGGCACATTACAATGTACCTTTTCCTAGGCTGAATAAGCAACTGCTGTATAACTTAAAACCTGCCAGCCAGTTCTTAACACTATTCACTGTTTCCCACCTTTTATCCTTTACAATTGATGAAGCAGAGATCTTGTAGAAACCACAGCACACAATAAAAAGACACACATGAAGGAAAGCAAACCTCTCTCTTCCATTGCAACATGGAAGAAGTTTTTTTTTTTTAAAAAAATATATATATATATATAAATAAATAAATATTTTTCTCCTGCAATTTTATCTTTAAAAATAACAAGAAAAGAAAATCAGGGTCATGCCACTAGGTGCTACCCATGGAAATGTTGACTGCTCTTCCCAAATATTGATAATTCATCAGCCTACAATTCAGTTCCTCCTGGACAAGAAGAGAGCAGTGTTTGCAAATTTTGGCCACAATGGTTTGCACCAGATGAGGAGTGATCCAGGCAGACAGCCCGAAGCTCCCTGGTCCCTGCAGATCACTGCAGCCAGAGGCTGGAGCAGCAGGTTGGACATGACACATGGCTCCCCACAGTGGGTGCAATTGTGGATTTGGGCTGTACTCACATGCTCTGAATTGCATTTCCAAAACAAAAGCTTGAGAAAGACCAAGTAACTCGTTGTGGCTGGGGGCTGACAGCTTCCACAGGGATTTGCACAGAAGCGGCAGAGAGGGACAAGGGGAAAAAGATGCATCACCCAAAACCAGGTTTGATGGACATCTGCTGGCAGCAGCCCAGTGAGGAGGCACTGTTGGACTTGCTGGTTTACTACATATACCTCAGAGTGTGCTCAAAGTCCACTCGTACTGCCTCTCCTCTCAGCCTCCAAGCCAAGCCCAATTTCTACGCCATGTTTCGAATGAGAGGGGTGCTTCAGTGCCTCCAGGGAAAAGCAACCAGAACATTTTTACTGCCTGAAAAACAATGTATTTTTAACTAACCTCTTACTTGGAAACCAGTGAATCATTTTGGCTGGATTTTTCCACAAATAAAGCAGCCTAAAGCAGACACTAGACATGGAAAATTTTGTCCAAATGAAGAGTTCATAAAAATTATACATAACTGAGAATATGACCTCAAAAAGGGAAATGATGTGGAAACCTTAGTAGTAACTGATGCTGTTAAGCAGTTTTACAATAATACTTCTGGAAAGCTGAATAATTCAACAAAAGTATTTTTTATTCTTTTTCACCTTTTCTCTTCACTGCTGATTTTTACTTCCCTTCTAACTCATCTCCTATGGAGATACGTAGCAGTACCTGAGGCAGATTAGTGCACTTTTACATCTCCCTTCATAAGCTAATATAAAATATTACCACTCACTATGATCATCCTTTGCTTCAACATTTTTATCACATGTGGAAGAATTACAAAGATTTTTCTGAAATTGTGATTATTAAATGTGAGAATAACTAAGAATTTTAGATTCATTCTTTTCCTTGGGTATCCTACAGATCTAGCCAGACTTTACCACACGGGTTAATTCCTAACTCTGTTGTAAGATTTATGGTCAAAAAGTCCCATGCTAGTTTTGTGTTATGAAAAATAAGACTCTGAAATATAAATGACCTGGAAAAGGATGTATCACTAGCAGTTATAATTTCCCTTCTTTTCTTTTCTGCTATGTTCTCAAGTAATTTTACAGTAGAATGAGGTAAATGCCAATAATAGATTAACAAACGCTTTTGTAAGATAGCAGGTGAAGGAAAAGTTACTTGGAAAATACTGCATATTGTTTCTGCTTTATCATCCCTTCCTTGGAAAAGGTCCCTGCTTGCCCAGATAATGTCAAAGTAGTAGAAAATGAAGACTTTGAGTCTAAATCAGCTTTCCCACCACCTGTCCTGGAGAGAGTATCCCCCAGCCCCTGCCAGCACGGGGTGAGGGCAGCTGCCTGCCGGCCTTCACCCACAAACCAGAGGCTGGATCACAGAAACAAAGCCAGCTTGTTATTGCGTCCAGAGCTGAGACAGCAGGACCAAAGGTAAAAGGGATTACTTTATCCAGTTCTGTAACTTTATTCAGCTCATTCAGTCTGGGATTTGGACTGCTTTCTATTCATCTTCCTTTTCTGCTCTCGGCCCCATGCTCTGGTGGGTGGGTGACTGGACACACAGGCTCTCTCGTCTCCCCGTGCCTGTTGCCATGCCGCAGGCAGGCAGCCAGGGAAGAAGTACGAGTGGGCATTGCATCAAGGGTAAAATCGAGCTCATGACATCAGAGGTATGATCATAGGAACAAAACCCCTATTCAGGGTGAAAACCAGGGTCCATGTATAGCTGTGACTTCCACACAGAGCCCAGCTGAGAACTATTTAAATCAACTACAATAAAACTAATAAAGGTTTATGCTACAGCTGTCAGTAGTGAAAAGACTCCATTTTCCTTCCTCCCACAGCAGATCTCTGGTAGTATCTGGAATTTACAGACCAGCACCCATCAAACTAACTCTCCTCTTCAGGGCTTGTGTAGCAGAGCCTTAATACTCCCACACAGATACTGGGAAAGCATCTAGCCAGTTGTATTGTTTGAAACAAAAATGTAAACCAGAAAATACAAGACAGAATACTTCAGTGCAGTGACAGACAGTGAAACAGCAGACAGACGAGGTGACAGCAGGTAATGATTTTGCTCACTCTTTTGACTCTCTGATTCTCAATATTTTCTTTTGATAAATGTGAGCTTAATATACCTCTGCCCACCCCAGAGCTGCTGCAGATGAGAAGCATCACTACAGCAGCAAGGGGCTGCCAGGATGTTCTTTTCCCTACACCAGCTCTGCCAAATACCTGTAGCAGTCGCTAGCACTCATCCTTTCTGTGACTGCAACCTCGATGCAAGATATTCTTGCATCTTTAAGCTGAAAGCAGAACTGACAAGTTATGTTCAAGGAAATTTGTTATGAACTGGTCTTAGGTGCTGACTAAATATTTATACATCAGCTTTCAGGCCATGTAATTCTCAGGCAGTTAATCACCCTCTCTGAAGATAATTATGCCCTTTTGGGCAGTAATATTTTCCCCACTTTCAACTCATACTCTTTCCTTTCTTTGGGTAGCCCAAGAAATGTCATTTTCCATTGGAACCAGTGAATTAATTAAGCTCATGTCTGTTAATTCATGCTTTCTTCAATCGACCTGGAGAAGATTGTTCCCTAGGAGTTGTGGAGGCTCACAGGGCTTGTTTTGGAGCCTTGTGTTTGTGCACTTCTTTCTTACACCACATCCTTCTCCAGAGCGCTGTGGAGACAGTCACTCTCTGTGGCTGTCCGTAACACAGTCGCGTCCCACAGCTATAGAGTTTGTCAGGAAAAATAGCTGATTAAGGTACACTGGCTGCTGCTGATCAGCTGTGTTTTTCTAGACTAAGTTAATAAACATGACCGAGTCAAGATGGTGAGTCTACTGTCTGTGGCAGCTGGCCAGGAGCTCCTGGGCAAAGAGAGAAGCTGAGTGACACAGGAAGGCAGAAGGTGAATGTTTACTGTTAGTACACAACAGCTATAACAACTTACGCAGATCACAGTGGGCTGAACAATCAGCAATGTTGATTTGATGACCTAGGAAAAGGCTGGCATCCTGGTACGACATCTGGAAAACAGCAGGATTTTTCTTCCTGTTTTCTTCAAGCTGCAGTTTGGAAAAAAACTGCAAAAGCAGGCTGATGGGGAAAATATCTTCTTTGTACAGGGGCTGTCCTAATAGTGAATATTAATCAATAGCAAATGCTATCTTTCCTCTTTGTCTCTCTTTCTCTTTTCCCCTCTCTTCATAACACCCACACTATTTTTCTCTATGTGCACACACACAGAGGTTGTTGAGGAGTTGATAATCTTCTTTATTTGCAGGATGCTGTTTCTTTCACTGCACATCACAATGCAGCACCTGGCTTTCTGTAAGCAGGACAGCAGCACACAGGCAGTGTTGCCAGCTCAGTCCCTGGGCTGGAAACTACAGTTTTGATGAGAGATGGAGAAAAATGAGAACTGGATATCTGACAGCTTCTGACTAGCAGTCAGCTTGAATCACTCATTGCTTCCTTGAAGTTTCTTGGACTTTTCTTGTGCACCTGGATGCAGACTGAGTCAAGATGTTCTGTCTGTGTCGGAGCTTACCCAGACAGTCTGTGATCTTTAAATTGGTATAAAGCAATTTTAAATCAGAGTTTTAGACACCCTCATCTCTTTGTCTATGTGAGTTTCTCTTTTAATAGCAAGTTTTGCCAATTTATTTTAAAGCATGTGAAAAGGCACTCCATTTAACCTCAATGAAATGAATTTATGACCACATCTGCAGTAAGGCATAGAAATTTTGCAAAGAACCATCTTAATACAAGAAACATTTATAGTATCTTCTACTATGTCTCAGGAGTCTATTGAAAAAATAAATTGTGATCCTCTTCAAGATGAATAATCTGAGGCATCAACAATTAACAACAGCAACAAAAGCAATAATTAAAAACAGCAACAAAAACATCTCAAGATTGTGGCTTCCTGAATTTTCACATGGCAATTTCAAGTGATCTTCCCAGTGATGGTCTAATGAAATGAATAATTGGTCACTTATTCCTTCCATTTCATTGAAGGGAATTTTCATGCCCTGGACTTCTGACAGTCATGTGTTCTGGCCACAAACTGTGTGCTCAAAAGTACTGGGAAGGAGAACTGGCAATAATTTTTTATAAATTTCTCATGCCTTCACATATATTCAGAAACAACAGTTCTGATTCACTCTTGTGAGGACTACTGACATATACAACCTTTAAAAAACAGTCTACAGGATCTAAATATAATTTCTTATTCATATTTATTGCACCATTCATGACTACAAATCTCTGTCTTTCTCTCTCTCCACCTATGTAGCCTGTCTACTCACTTCTTATTTGAAAGCCCTTGAGTATCTCAGATCACCTATAACAGCTTGATGATGCCCAGTTCTTAAGAGAAGTCTCATGTATTTTGAAGCATGTCCTCTCCTGCCATTGTATCACATTAGTGCAGGAGTTTAGTAGGTCCGCGCTCTACCATAATTCTTTCCAGTTCATGGCAACAGGATGTCTTAGGCTGTATCTCCTTGGCTTGCTCATGAAAACACTTAAAATTTCTGGTTTTAAAGATTCTTCTGGTTGTAAGGTTTTTTAAAATGACCACTCTTACACTCTAGACAATAATTCAACAAGTCCACAGTTGAATTTCCTTTGACTAATATTGTTTGGCCCTCATCTTGTAGTGAAGGGAGTAATAGTATTTCTGAAACATAAAAACTGAGCAAATATTACACTGGGATGTGAAGGAGGACATACATTTTTAGATATTATCGGTGATTATTTCATGGCATAGTGGTATAACTGCTTCTATGAGCCACAGCTGTGTACTTAGCTTCAACATCAAAAAAGTTCAAAAAATATTATAATACCCAGGGAGGTATGCCAACTTTTCTTAACAGAAGATGTCATTAAAGGAGTTCTGCAAGCATTCATATTTGGCTCTGTGCTTGGCACATCCAGAAATGCTCTGGATAGGGACTGGGAAGTAAAGTGCTAAAATTTGCTTATAATACAAAATTATTTAATGTGCTAAAGATGTATGTGGACAGTAAAGAGCTGCAGAACTCTATCACATTTCCTCTGGAGTCAATCAGAAGAGGGTATCCAAAAGGTTACTCAGATCTCAGGTATGCTGAATGGTCTTCTGAACTTACTAGCTCCCTTTATCACTGGTAGACTAAGGAGTCAGCTCCTGACTCATCCTTATATTCATGGGCATTAATCCCATTAATCCAAGTTTTAGCAGTGATGTCTCATAGAAGATCTCACCTCATTGTGCCATTCCTCTCATCAAGGAACAGCATTGGGTTCTTTTTATTCTGTCAGTCCACAGGGCCTTAGGGGCATAAGCAATAGACAGGAGTTTGATGAATTCCTTCTTTGGGCTTTCAGCACCATCAAGGAACCCAGGTCTGGTCCTCAGGCAAGGCCTCTCAGTGTGCCTGCATAAACACCAACAGTCTTCAGTTTCCCCCAAATATTCCCTCTGGAGATTCCCCACACGCATTATAAAGTGAGCACAAATATTCTTTTAGCACCTTACTCTACCTCTTCTGTGATTCAAGACATGCAGATGAAAAAGGGTGGTTTTTTCCTCACCAATTATAGGTAATAGAAAAGTTTAGTATGGGAGACTGCAGGTAAAGAACAGCTCATAAATTTACCCTGATTTGTGCTGTGGGTGAGCTACAGCAGGCCAGGAAATACTGTAAAAATTTGTGCATGGCTGGTTCAGAAGAGGTGAGGGAAACTCGACCTGTGGAAAACAAAATCATAAACAGTTCTTCTGTTATGTTGTATCATAACATGAAGAGTGATTCTTAGCTATTCCTGGGCAATAATTTAAGAACAAACTTTGTCATTTTTTTTTCTAGTCAGTTTATGCAATTCATACCACACATTTTTAAAGACTCCACTGCACACTTGGATTTAAAATGGGTTGAATAACATTTTTCTAAGACCAATGAGTATTTTGTTTCAGCTCATAAACTAGATGCTTCTTGTGGTCACAGAGTGAATGCTTTTCAGGTACCCAGTACTGCAATAGGATGGTTCAAAGTGTTGTGCTGTGGATGAAGAAGCATTGTCTCTAATTGTCAGAAAAAAAGAGTAAATTAATTAGGGCTAGTATGGCATTAGATATGTTGCACTCCTGTGCATCTAGAATTTATTTAAAGATCACACTTGATGTTCTTCACCAATGTGGAGTACCCCTGAAGACATGCGAGACTGCAAATCCCTCATGCCTGTCAACTGAGACCTTCAGGCGGCATCTCAAATACCAGACTTTTCAGTGGAGAAACAAGGGTGGTCCCTGCCAAGACTTCTGTTGTTTCTTCCCTGAAAGACACGTGGCAATAGCTCTTCCTCTGCTGACAGCTTACCACAGCTTACCAGGAGTTACCTCCTTCCAGCAGCAGAAACCTGTCCAGTTCTCCTCCCATTCACGAGTATCCACTCTAGTCCTTCCTGTCCCAGCTGTGGAAAAACACCCGCGGCTTGGCCAAGAACACCCAGCTCTCTTGGACCATCCAGACAGAGCCGACTTCCAGGGCTGGCCGTGAATGTGAGGAATGGACCATAAACAGTACAAAGCTGATGGGACTGGCCGATGGTCAAGGTACTCGGAGCTCTCTAGCAGGCTGCTGGGGGATACACCTATACTTACATCTGGATTATCGTTGAAATACAAAGCTGTATTCTTCCCTGCCTACCCTGGGTCTCAGTACAGAGTGCACCCTAGGTGATTGATTTCTGAGAATTGTAACATTGGACCTGTGATAATGAGCTGCAGGCAACATACAAAATATTTATGTTCCACCACAGGGTCCAAATTTGTGAAATAAATATTTGCTCTCTTGTATGTCTGTGGGAACCTGCCGTAGAGAACACTATGTGCTATAACGTGTTTCAGAGCTGCTCATGGCAGGATTTGGACAGACCTTTCACTGCTTGTTTAGCGTGGCATTTTTTTTAGACTCTCTTCCTATTTTCTCTGCCCTTTTGGAAAAATACTTTGGAATGTATTTCTGTTAATGTATCATGTATTATGTAAACTATAAATTGTATATTGAATAAGGTATAGTATAGAATAAGGTATATTTCTTTTAAAGGTTGGAATCCTATTGTGCTGAAATGTACTCAGACACATCAGACAGGATGTCAGTCCAGAGCCAATAAAATTCAAGCAATTTTTAGGAACTAAAGTGATGGAGAAAACAGGGATTGAAGTACAGATAGGAAGATACCACACTGACCAACCACACATGAATTTAGAAAGTTTTACATTGTCAAGAAAATATATCAATAGTATTGTTTGGTTAAATATGTCATCCCTACTGTTTGTCATTAAAAGATAATAAAGCAGTACATGTCCTCAGATTACATCATGTCATATGATCAACCTGTGTTCACTAATAGCATTTTAAAAGTTAGAGACTGAATGTTCTTAACAAATATCATTGTGTTCTTGTTTAAAGATCACCACATATTTTACTTTTATGAAATTTAGGATGCTGAGTGTGAAAATTTACTAGAAGTTATTGAGAAGCAATTCAGCCCATGGGAAATGTATGGGGGAAGGAGGGGAAGACAATAGCATTAGGAAATATTTGCTGCAGTCTGAATTTTTTTGTGTACTTTTACTCACTTGAAAATGTCATTCTCCTGTTGGGGCTTCAGGCAGCTATACCTTTTCTTTCTAAAATGTATTAAATCACCCACTCTACCAAAAGTTTTCTGCCTAGGGTAAACCCTTTCTCACACAATTCCTCAGACAGCTGAGATAAAACTCAAGTTTAATATTATTATTTGGTTAAAATTTACCATTTACCATTTGTAACGGTAAGTAATACTGGTAAAAATAATATTTTATTAAGGACGAATATTAAATGAGGGTTTGCTGCTCAATTACTATTTCAACCTTTCAATCTTTTTTTAAAAAATTATTTTAAAAAAAATTAATATACTGGCTTGTTCCTGAATTCAGTCTATGTATTCATATCTGTAAAATAATGCTGTTTTGTTATATTGAAGGTTTTTGAACAGTATTAGTCTACAGTGAAAGTCTAGGAGATAGATCTTCATACCAGAAGAATTTTAAATAAGTCATCCTATAGATTTGGATTATTTTATTTCCTAGGACTTTGACTTAACAAAGAAAGAGGCAAGCTGAAATGGGACAGTCAAGAACATCAACAGACCAAAGACATGAAAAGAGATAATAAGAAAAGCAACATCTAGTTTACTACATGCTTAGTGTTCAGCCCAAAGCAACATACCTGCAAGAAGTTCAAGTTCAAAATACTCAGGTATTTCATAGATGATGGCTCTTTGCTAGAGTCAGCTGAACTGGCTCTTCAGTCTCATTGACAGTGACTACGACCAAGATGTAATTCTCAGAGGTGCTTGTGAAAATTTCTTTTGTAAAATTAGATTTTGCGAATAAATTATTCCTCAAATTTTATTCCATGTCTTATGTTATGCATACATACACATATGCTAAACATGCCACTGTAATCCCTGAAATAAGTTACAAACTTTGTTAGTCTAGTCTTTGAATCTATCTGCAAAAACTTGAACACTTAAAATTACTATTTTTTTTTTTTTTGCAAGTATTTCGCCATTTGAAATGTGTTATTGGAGGTTTACTATTTACTAGATTACCATGTTACTGCCTAAGCTGCAGCAAGACATGAGAAGAATAGGGTATCAGTAGCAAGAGCAAAATTTATATCTAGAATACAGATGCTTTAGAATCCAATAGCATGGCTTTTATTACCTCATGCAGGTTATGTCCCAGTGCTACATGTTGAATTGTCACAACCAGTAACTCTGCACACTGAACTGTTTCACAGCTATGCTGTCAAACCTCTGTTACAGCATCTCTTGAGTAAACTATGATGGCTTTACTATTTGTGAAAATTCTGGAAAATGCCCATCTTCCTCGGCATGAGTTTCTGACTAAGCCGGTACGAGCAATGAAAATAACCTTTTGCATACTTTCCAAATGATATTCAGATCAGAAAAGCATGGAAATTCTTGCAACTGCTACCGGGAAACGGTGAAACCACAGAAAGACCTGACCTTGACTTGTGCGATCTGTGTTCTCAGCTGAGCTATATTCATATTTTCCACATTTTCAGTAAAAGATACATGCCCTGAGTGAAAGTTTCTGCCCTGTCCCAGCCCCTCTTCACACCCTGAAAGGTCCCAGGGCTGCTCTGTGAGTACTTGTCCCTGGGGACACAGCTGGGAGAGGTGACTCTCCATGCCTTCTGACCATCCATGGGGCCCA
The DNA here is from genome assembly GCF_964273445.1 of Streptopelia decaocto. Classification (NCBI taxonomy): domain Eukaryota; kingdom Metazoa; phylum Chordata; class Aves; order Columbiformes; family Columbidae; genus Streptopelia; species Streptopelia decaocto. The sequence continues at coordinate 62,831,096 of NC_138656.1, forward strand.
GCTGCCAGCTGTCTTCATCCAGATGTGGGGAGGAGAGAGACATCCAGCCACTCATGTCAGCATAGAAGAAACATGATGAGATCTTCTCAGGCTAGATATTTCATTATATTAATAGGTGCAAAGACACCAGATTATGCGATGTCTCAGCTCAGTGCTTGACAGACCACGTGTAGGTGCTGCCTCCAGCCAGCCCCTACCCCCAACTCAGGAAGGACATGGAGAGCTTAGCCAGGTCCCCAAGGTGGCCAGACCAGAGCACTCCTCCCATGTTGGGTGGCTGAGGATTGGGCCTGGTTCAGCCTGGGGAAGAGACCACACTGGGGGGCTAACAGTACCCCCCCAAAGCCCAGGGGAGGTGATCAAGAAGACGCAGCCGGGGTCTTCACTGTGCTGCACAGTGGGAGGCTGAGGGACAGCAGGTTTAGGTTGAAATGAGGGGTTCGGGCTGGGTGGAAGACAAAGCTTTTTCATGCTGAGGACATTCAGGCGGTGGAGCGGGTTCCTCGGGGGTTTTCTACACCTGAGGGGGGCAGCCCTGAGCAGCCTGGCCTGACCACGCTGCTGGCCCTGCTGTGGGCAGGAGGTTGGACTAGAGATCTCCTGAGCTCCCACTCAGCCTGAATGACACTCTGGCTCAATCCTGTGATTGTAATATAGTTAAATACACACTTGATAAATGATAATTCTTCTTTAGAAGTAACTGCGGGTTCTAATGAGAATTTGACATATAAAATTTTCAATCTCTCTCTCTACTCATCAGATTGGAAAAACATCCATAAATTGTGGGTACTATAATGTCTTCTAATATCTTTTTCTTTCTGCAAAAGAAATTACCAAAGTTTACCATTGGAGGGAGATAGTGATGAAGCATTTGCTCTTAGGCAAAATATAACAGTTCATGCAGAGATGAAATAAATGCCTCTAGGCCAGGTGGCAAAGTTCTTATTTAAATTGATAGTAAGTTGCTGAATGCCATTGTATTCACTAGTGCTGTAAACTATAGGAATAGGTATTGCTCTGCAGCCTGATGAAATAGCTTGTCCCTGCCCTGAAGAGACTGTGACCTAAGACTGCAGGGCTAAACTTTTAAAAAGCACCTAGACTCATCTGGATTGATGGGAATTAGATTCCCAGAAGACTGTTGCTCAGGATGGAAGTTTAGGTGTTTCACTGCAGCTTTACTCTTGATGAACTTCACTGCCTGAAAGGTGAGCATCCTACCCTCCTTGAACAATACACAGAGAGATCTAAATCCTTATTGTCTGGATCCACAGAAGCCAGTGTGGTTACAAATAAACCAGAGGAAATATTATCTGAAACTTCATTTCTTCCCAGTGTCCAAACTGCAGGCAGTTAGTGATTTTTTATGAGAAGTCACCACTCTGAGCTCTCTTTCATCTCCAGCTGCCCATGCTGTGATAAATTCACACAGAATACAGCCATGGTGACCTTTCCACCACAATATGGAGACTAGCAGAAACGGGACAAGAGAAGAGAAAAATACAATATTCAACTCCTTTCCTTTGCCTGTAAGAAATGGAAGCAGTATTTCTTACTTCCTGGAAAACCTGGAAAAACTACTAAACTACATGAGTAGTAGATATTCTGAGACAGACTATGGCAAAAAGCAACATTTTACAGTGCAGAGCCTGGAAGACCTGTGAGTCAAGGGAGAGGGGTTCCTGTCCCAGAGATAAACCATCCATGTGACATAGTCAAGCCCTGAAGAACTACGGCAGGTGAGGTACTTCCCCAGCCATGGGAACACCTGACTCAAGAGTCTGTAAAATCCTCCATATTCTCTCTCTCGCTCACCTAACCAACATGGTTATTCACTGCACTTTATTCTTCAAATCATCAAAGGGGGTCTCAGAAAACTCGGTTGCCTGGAATTTATGGTGTTCACCTCTAACTGCATGGGACATGCAAAGGACTCTCAGAAGAGGATAGAATTGAAACTGATCCTTTCACTGTGCAGTTTAGAGCTTTTCTTGCAGTTCAGTGGGAAGAGAAGGATGGAGCTGAATGTGATCTGAGGCAAGAAGGTGGAAGCACTTCTACTGTGGTGACGTTTCATTAGTAGAAGTAGAGGTTAAATTTTGGATTGAATACAAGTATATTGCTTTGAACAGACTTTCAGATGGGATTTGACTGCCCGATGATGTCATATGGCAAGTAGATATAAAAGAACACATTTGGGCACAGGGGACAGGAGGCCTGGTTGGTGTTAGGGCACTATTTGTCTGGGCAAGGCACACATCATCTTCATTCTTTCCAGATTTCAACCAGCGCAGCTTTCCTCATGAGGCCTCTGCAGGCAGCATTAAAGAGGAAGGACAGGTTACTGCTCCCTCATCTCCCAGACACTTTGAGACACTGGCTGATCTGGGTTTGGGGAAGTGATAAAAACACTTCAGAGTGGCCTTTCCTGCCTGTTACACTCAGGTGCTTGATGAATGTGCACAGGGCATCTGTTTCTTTAGCACTGACTTCCCTAACATATAGAAAGATATTAACAAAGAAGGGCTGGAAAGTTAGATACTGTAATATCTACAACTTTGCCTGTAAAAATGACTATGCTATGGTATGTTGTACATAGCTTGAATGTAATGGAAAGTACTAAGTATGTGTAGGTACATGCAGAGAGTTTCCTTTTTTATTTTTTTTAGCATCTTCTAATATTCAGAGCTTCGCCCTTTCCATTCACTGTCTCTTTTCCTCTCTGTTCCTTGCAAGGTCAAGAGCCTCCACTACTCTGAAGCATGTACTGATTGCATCATTCTCACTGCACTGTGCTCCACAGCACTTTACAGATACCATAGCAATTGCACACTGAACTTGGAAAAGGTGACTGATATGGCTGAACACAGTTGGATCACCATTATCAAGCATATTCAAATCTAGAAATGACCAAGTTTTGAGAGTTCTACCTCACTGTCATGAAACCTCAGAACAGAAAGCACAAAACTATCATGAGCCTTTCCATCCTTGACAGTGGGGCAGTTCCACCTCTAAATACACTGTGGAAGATATGGTAAAATCAATAAAGAGGCAAAATATTATTGCATTATTCAGAGACTGCTGTTGCATACTTTAACTTGTTTCTTAATTAAACCTAAAGGCTGAAAGAACTTCTTACATGTATCTGAAAGATAACAGCTGCTGAAGTCATTGTCACAGCTTTTAGATTTAGAATTTGGAGACTGATTCGCATTGGACTGGAATAACAAGTTTCTGTTCTGAAGAAAAAAAAGGTATGTACCTAGAAGAAATTTAACCATTACTAGATTAGGCCAAGATCTTGCCACAGTCATCCAAAACACTATAATTGTGCTACCATAAAATCTCTGTTTGAGTATTTTTTACAGGTTTTGTAGTATTTTAAAATGAGGCAATATTTGAGTTTGCCTTTCCAAACGAACTTTATTTCCTTGCATTCAGTTGCACAGACTGAAAGATTAACACAAATGTACTTAAAAGTAGGTTCCTTGGCCCTCCTGTAAGGATAGAAATGGTTTTATTTTCCCAAAATTTGTGTATCTTACAGTTGCCTTTGGAATGACTAAGTCAACAGGAGATGCCTGGATTCCCAGTGCTTATGAAATTCAATCTATTTCTTTAGGTGCATAAGTAAGAATTTAGGGCTCAGACACATGATCTAACTATGTGGTTTAGCAAGTTGACACACATCTTATGATGTGTGATAAACTGTCCTTTCATTTAATGCAGTTCGACTTGGCCTGAGAACTCAGAATTATTTCTGTCACAGATGTAAATGGCAAAGGTCCCATTCTCAAGCAGAATAAGTTCACTAGAAGACCAAGATATTTTGCTTCGATCTGCCTGCACATTGACATGCCTCTATGGCATTTATTCTGGGTTTCTCATCTCCTCTCTTGCAGCTGGTGTTTTTGCAAGCCTATGGACGCATGCTCTTTCCCAGCTGCAGCTGTGCCAACAAAAAGGTGAGTGCCCCAGCCTCCTCCCAGCTGTTCCTTCCAGCTCTGCTGCTGGAAGTTATCACCCCCTCTGATCTGCTGGCCAGGCTTCTCATGTGACTTCCCATAACTTGTTTCAGTCAAAATAAGCTGCTGCAACAGTGGCCCCTTCTTTAAATTCTTAAAATTGATGCATCTCTTTTCGATGGGTGTTGGTCAGGGGCCACAGAGAGAAGGTGACAAGCACGTGGGGATGAGGTGCTGCTTCAGTAACCTCTTTAGTTGGTGCAGCTACAGCCCAAGAGGGTGCATGTCCACAGCCCAAGTGTAACAGTTAGTTAAGTTCCCTGTTGCCAATAAGTCCTATATTATGGGAACAAGCTGACTGAAACAGAACAGCTTATATCACCCAGGGAATTCCTGCAGGCAAAATGAATGATCAGACTGATGAATGTGCCTAATACTGGTCCATTTTGGATTTATAAACATTAAGTAAGAGAAATGTATTAAATAAATGACTTTAAATTAAATAAAATGAAATAAAAGAAAGCCAGGGTGATATTTTGGATGGTGAAGCAGAAGAGAACAGGAACAGGAACAGGAAAAGAAAGGTTTGCTGTAGAGTGAGAGGTAGCTACTGTACAAACAGATGTATTTATCTTTGAGGTATTTTTTAATTTTTGTGTTGTTTCATTTACACTTACATGAAGTCAGCATCAGACGTATTTGTCTTGGTTTACAGTGGCTATTATTTTAAACTAACTGTGTACATTGTTGGAACATACAAAGAGGACCTAGTACAGACAGCTTTACCAGGCTGATGACTAATTTTACTTCTGGTGTCTTTCTGGATGACTTTTTGTGGCTACTTTCAATGAAAATTCAGTTTACACCTACAGTAGGTCAAAAAAATGTTTTTCATTTCACAGGCTGTTTCTTCCTTCACTTCCCATTTGCCTGTGAGACAGACTTCTTGGAATTATAAACATGGTGAAACTCATTGTATCAATAAAACCCAGCACTAGTAAGCAGCCTGTGCTAATCTTGGATTCACAGCAAAGCATGAAGCAGAAAGTCAACAGGCTACTTTGCACACTGCAACTCAGTGAGAATAAGATTGAAGTAAATACAGAAAGCATCCTTCCACATGAAAAATCTTTCCTAGGAAGGGAGGCCCAAAACACCTGGTTCCACAGGGGGAGAAGGTGAAGATTTGATCTCTCTTAGGACCAACAGATCAGACAGTGCCCCATCAGTAAAACTGTTTTCTGTCTCGCTTCTCTACCTAATAGTAATCATCAATGGGGTAGAGTCTACAAAAGTGCAGGGTGGGTGAAGGGTGGAAAAGGGAGGCCACTGCCATGGATCAGTGTTATACATTATTACTTAATGGGTACAAATTATTATTATATGTATGTTATAGAATTGGCACATTTTTTTATACGTGTACAATTTTCACTTGCAGCCAGGGATTGTCTGAAGCTAGAAACAGGGCTCTAGGTAGTAAATTTTGCTACTTAGAGGTCAGCTAAGGCACAGACACCCAAAAGATAGGGCGGAAGCAGGGGAATGCCAATGCATTTGGCAGTTCTGGTGGAAGAATTGTGCAAAGAAAGCTTGAAATGTGGCAGTCTCTGTTGTTGCCCTGGATTATCAAGACCAGTTAACATTACACAATGGAGCTGACAAATCAAAACACTGACACAGTTTTTGTTGTTTTTCAGACTGAGTCATAATTATGTATGGTACACTTTCCAGTAAGAGGTTATCATCTTTCCTTTTCACAGACAGATTACACATGAATTGCCATTCAGCAAGGAATTTGATGTTATTGTGAACAAAGATAAACTGAAAGGCAGTATACCAAAGTAATTTGCAGCATAGGCTTAGTGGGGGAAACAATGAGTGACTGCTGAAGCAGTTAGCCTTAATAAATTCAAAGAAATGGATCAAAATGAATATTGGAAGGAATTTCCAAGTCAAAGGCTATAATCTCATTCCTGAAAATGATATTAAAAATATGATCCACTTGCAAGACAAGCAGTGATGTTTCCCAGCAGTCAAAAGTACACAGAACCTGGCCCAAGATACTGGCCATTTTTGCAAGTTGAGCCATTTTCTCAAATCCTTTTACCCCAGGGGGATAAAGATGTAGCTAAGCCACTGTGGCTGAACTCTGCCTTTATGTCAGCAGATGGCTGACATGATGGGAGAAAAATTTGACATTAATTGTTTCAGGTTTTGAACATTTATTTCCCTCTAAGAATTGCTCAAAGGGTTGGTGGTTTTGTGGGGTTTTTTTGTTTGTTTGGGTTTTTTTATGTTTTGTTGTTGTTGTTGTTGTTTCTACTATATGACTTTTTTACTTATGTCATGGGCTCATTAAGTTCAATTTTCTTTAGCTGGGAAGAGGTTTAAGATGAAGCTAACTTCAACCTAAATGAGCCAGGCTCCTTGAGCTCGCTAGAGAGCCACTTGCGGGGAGACAGGATTTTCCCTGAGCTGCTATGTAGAAGGCATCCTAGGGAAACTAGCTTTTCCAGATTAACATTAATAATTGTGTAAAGTTATCTATTGGATTGGGGATACCAGGGGAAACATCTCTCCCCATTTCCAATGGTGTCTTTTTTGGAGTTATTTTGCTTTATTTTCTCTATTCCTGGTTTGAACCTGGAGGCTTGCTCTGGCTCCTCATCATGTCTCCTGTGGCAGCATGTTTCAGAAGTGTACTCCCTTCTCTGTAAAGTGACTTTTACTTGTTTTAAACTGATCCCTGTTCTGCTACTGGAGAATCTGGGTGAACACCCTCCCCCTCATCTTCTGCACTGCCTTCCTGGTTGTACACACCTTGGTCATACCGTCTCTCAGCTCCCAGCTAAGCTACCCCAGCCTTCTGCATCTCATAGATACTTCATCCCTTAAAATAACCTGCAAATATCCTCTTCTGATCCATTAGGGTTTTGATGAACAAAGGACAAAACCCTTATGCAGCGTAAAACACAGTTTTTGGATAAAATGTGTCTGCCACAGTAACAGCCTGGAGACCAATAGGTACCTAAAGCTACTGTGCCTGGGTTTGTAATACTGAGCTGGCTGAATATCACCATGAAAAGCCAATCCACAGGCTGCCACAGTAGTGCATAAATACACACCTTGTTGCCCGCTGGATGTCTTGAGGTATTTTGTTTTGGAAGAATTTACGTCTGGTGGTGAAATCAGGCAGCTCAGGTCTATGATTCTCCATGACATTATTATGTTTCCCCTTTCTCAGGAAAAAATGGGTGCTCTAAACAGTCAGCTGAAAACAGCCTCCCCCACACAGCTAAGTAAACCATCATTGTCAGGAATGTGGGCACACTCCATCTTACGCCAGGCTGTGTGTGCGCTCCCTGCTGAAGCATTTCCTTTAGCAAAACAAATAAGCACCAAAACGACAAATACTACAACAGTCAGTCAATTGATGGACTGAAATGCTCCTTTGCCATCATGCAGTGAATCTCCACATGAAAAACACAGGGCCTCGAGAACTGTTTTTCCTGCATCTTATATCAGCACTATATGTTTTCTGTGATCCAGACCTGAAATGGTTTGCTTCTTGAAACTCAGAGAACAGAGAGATTATTATGGTAACTCAGTATAATATTGTGTTTAAATCTGCTCTCACCACCTTTTGCACAACATGAATCAAACATACTATTGGTTTGTCCTGGTAGAATTATGGTCCTACCTGAAGAAGGTAGCAGGATATGTGTTCTGATGGTCATTCTAACACTTAACAGAATCGAAGCATCTCAAATGGAGCTGGCTGCCTTGGAATAAAACAGAAATTTCAGGCCATGAGCTATTATGACACAGTTCCTATCATTCACTTTGAATTCATGCTGAAAGTGTCACAAAGCACATGGATATTTTAGCACTCTTGATAATAACACATGTAGTAATGTAATAGTATTTTCCATAAATTAATGCACAAATGCAAGGAAAAGTGTAAATTTTTTCCCCTCTAAACTAGCAGCAGCGTCTGTGTGGTCATTTGGTCTTCTGTTTAAAAAATACAGTACATTCCTTACTCCCAGCCACCTTGACCACTAGCTGTTGTGTTTCCTACGTCAGAGGAAATGAGATCATTAATATCACCAGTAATGATGTCTGCAGAAGCTTCTCTTTTTGCCAGCTCATAAGACTAGTCTGGATAACTATGAAAAGGATCTATGATCCATCTAAACTCCTCACTGTTTAAATTGGCTATTAGAGATATGTCTTCACTGTCATTCTTTGGCTTCTTCCTGATAAAAGATGACTCTAGAGAACTATCTTGGTTGAAAAAAAGTGCATGAAAGCAGAATTTTGCAAAAAAATATTGAAGAGGAAGGCAAGGAGGGAACTTAAAGTAGAGCACAAAGAAAAAGAGGAAAAATAAAAGAGATCTGAGGGAAGAGGAACAAAATGGTAGATCTGCAAACAAAAGGCCAGTAGAACAGTTTTTCAGTCAAGTTATATCTCATCAAATCATCATCATCTTCAGCAGAGGAGTGGCCATGTCCAAATACTGCTGAAATAAAAGGAAATTATAAGACCATTATGAGATTTAAGTGTTTGAAACTGGTTTTGCCATAACAGTATGTATGAATATATCAGGTTTGTTCTTATTTTACTGACCTTTATCCATAGGAAATAAAGAAACCAGAGAACACAGACAAAACCACCATTTTATAGATAGCACAAGAAACACATAGCTCATTCTACTGTGCATTGCAGGAGTTGTTTACTTTAAAATGAGTAATGACATGGTTGCCTTTGAAAAGCAGTATTCAAGGCTGATATTTAACTCTTCTCCCTTTGAGGATCTGAAAGAGGCAAATCAGACTGTGGAACAAGACAACGGGCTGAATCCCAAGAAGATGGCTCCTGGCCCTTTTCTTGGAGGTGCTGTACTGGAGTTTGGGGGCATGATGCTTCAGATGACCCATGGTCTCCTGAAAAGAGCTGCTGCATCCTTGCAAGGTAAAACATAATATAGGAGACAAAGGATGAATTATTCTTTCACTTGCTGATGCCAGAGAGCAGTGTCACAGCCAGCAAGCTTCTACAAACTAGAGTGTGTAATAGGAGACCCTGACCTCAGTCCTCCAGGTCAAAGAAGGATGAGTGAATTTAGGAATAACTGACAAAACTTTTGCTGCTGAGGGTGTCTGTGAGGAGGCTGCCTGACAGAGTGAAGCCCTGTTGCTGCCTGCAGGCAGCAGGCCTGAAGAGGGTCTGCAAACATTGCAGGACTAAGCATGATGAGAAGTCATCTGAAGCAGACTGTTAAATGGATTGGTTTCTATTGTTGTTTTCATTAATATGTTTTTTCTTCATTTGCTGCTCAGTCAACATACAAGCTGTGACATCCCAGAGGAAATACAGTGATGCTCTGGGAGTGGATACAGGCACTATAGATATAGTTCCTGCTGTGTCGGCACAATGATCCAGTAGGACACACAGGAAAAAGTAGACAACAAAATGGTGTTTTCTGAACTCAGCCATACCACTTTCTGCATTCACCAGCACCCAATAGACTGGTGAAATCTACCTGTAACCTAGCCAGGAATGAAGTGCTCCAACAGATTAGTTGCAAGACATCACTTTCTATCCAAACACACGGGTTGTTTGAAACTTTCTTTCCCTTACGCACTTTCTATAAAATAAAGCCTACAGCAGCAATAGTTAGTTGGATATTCTTACAACCTTTTCATAGAGCTGAAATTATTTTTTTGTTGATTCTGCAAAGCATTAACTTCTGATACTAATGTGATTTATTTTGAAGGAACTTAACACGTATCACCCACATCTCAGAAGTGCTGAGTGTTTTAAGATCCCATTGGCTGAAGTCTCCCAAGTTCTACTTATCTGAACGTACAGCTTTGTTTCTGTGAATGTGGCCAGCTGTCATTAGTTCAAGGTCCAAAAATAACACTCAAAATCTCATTCATAATGAATAATTTGTTTTGTTTATAGCTGGATGTTTTTAAATTATACTTATCAGCTAAACTCCTGTCTGTTGTACAGTTTTTAAAACATCCAACTGCATAAAATATACAACTTCTTCACTCTTTTTTTGTCAATAGTATCTGACTGGGGAGCCTATGGAAAAAGCACAAGTGGTAATGGAGTTATATTGGTAACAACAAATAATACTAATACAAAAAACCTTAAACCTCTCAGGTGTCACCCAACATACAACTACTAATCTGACATCTGGGCACTAAGTCCTCTGTTGACCACTTTGTCATTTTCCAGTATGGACACAGTGCTTCAGAGAGAGTTATATACCACTAAATTAGTCATGTGCTCCTACAATTAGTTTCAACAGCACAGGAATGCAGGCAAAATTTTTTCTGAAAAAAAAAAAATAATAAAAGCTGAAATATACCAAACCAAGGATGTGTCTAGGATATTTACTCCAGTTATTGCTTTTTGAGTTGCAAAGATTTTCTTTTTTTTTTTTTAGATACTTATAAAAGTGAAAGAGCTTGCTGACTTCACAGAAAACTGTAAATCCCAAGCAAATGAAAGTGGTTCACAGTCTGCCACTGGGCTGATGGTGATAAACAGGACTATATTTAATGATAGAAGTTTGTTACTGCCCAAAGCTCAGTCAAAACCATTTTTTGACAGAAAATTGTTCTTCATACAATGGGAAACTGTATTTGATGTCACCAGCACAGAAGTACATGGCCCTCTTTCTGGTAACCATCAAATGCTTTGGTTTCTTAATTTGGTTACAAACAGCTGCCATTGCTGATTTGGAGGAACACAGCATTTTTAAAAAAACATTTTGTTGCCTTCAGAAGACAACTGACCTGAAGCTCAGTTCCAATGGGACTTAATATTGCAGGCAGGCTCCAAGTATATGAGATTATCCGTGTGCTGGAGGAGTATATTAGAAAGATGGGATTTCACTTCTGTGGAGCCAACTGCATGAGACTGATGGTGTGGTGAGAAGTGTGCTGAAACCTACAGAAATATGCCTGGCAATGTCCTGGTAATTTGGGAGATGTCTCTCAACATCTCCACTGAGGATATTAAACCAAAATGCAGTGACACCGTGACTCAATTTTAGTGTGTGTCTTCCCATTTGCAATGATTTTTTGAAGCTGTTTGATGGAGGACTGTGGATGGATTTTACAGTTTACCACCAAAACACAGTGGAACTTATTCAAATGCTAGGAAATCCCACTGAAAAACTTATTTAAAATGTTAAGGTGTCAATATTTATATCTACATTATCAGAAAATAACAAAGTTTATCTCAACCTTCCAATCCTGGGGACAGGCTGCAAGGGTATTCTGGGGAGGCTTTGATGTAAAGGTTGGGTTGGGGCGCACAAACTGCTATGGGAGAGCACCAGCACAAGTTGATGCTGTTTTTGTCAATAGCTGAGAAAGAGAGAAATAGAGCTAGCTGCTTCTTTGATAAAGATTAGATGCAAGTTTACAATTCTGCAGTGTGCTCTGACTATATTGACAACCACAGATATTAACCTCTGAGGTGCTTGTCTGTATTTGCATGAACAGTATACTAATGCCTTTGAAATTCCTTTTGGCTTCTTAATAGGCTGTTACCTAAGCTGGAAGATGTGTATCCTAATGTCAAGTCATTTTATTAAATCCTGTGTTGTTTGGGTCCCAAGAAACGTCAGAACTCATCATTCTCATTACGTGCCACCCTATTTTCTGAACCACTTTTGCTAGCCGTGTTCAGTTTTAAGTTCTGGAAGGAGGGGTTAGGTTATTTCCAGCAGCAACATTTCAATTTGGTCATTTGTTTCATCATTTAAATCAGGGTTGTCAAACTCTTCGCTGGAGACCACATCAACCTCACTGATGCCTTCAGAGGGCCATATGTCATTTTAGGACTGCATAAATGTGACTACTCCTACTCTATTGACTGGAAAAGTATGCTGAAAAAGCTTCACAACTCCAGAAACGGTTCTTGGGCATGGTTGGTTGTCACACAGCAGGGTGATTTTTGTACTGAGAAATGCAAACCTTTGTTGATTTGACTTCTACTGCTTTTGGTGTATGTAGGTCTGTGCATTGATTGTAGATGGTCCCCAGAGACTACAGAAGTCATATTGTATGATAATCCATGACAGAAAAAGTTTAAGGACAGGTATGAGCTAAACTGGTGTCACTGATGGATTTTTTAAGAGGTAGGTGGTATTATTGTTCATCTGCTTTAAAAAATCCAATTTCAATTGTGTTAGCAGTGATAACTGCTTGGTAATATCTGTGACTTTCAATAAGAATTATCTGAATTAAGCTAACTCTCCTCCTTGGAGTGTTTTGTCCTTACTACACTTCTCTGAAGCATGTTGGTAGAGGATATATATAAATGTGATTCAGCAGAGAAGGGTTCTGAGACACTGCACGCAGCTGTATCAATTGCCTGATGAATACATCCACCTTCCCAATAATGAGTAGATTTTGAAATTACTGGTAGACAAAGATAGTTTTGTTTACAAGGTATGGGATTATTAAGTAAGAATAAAATTTAGGTTTGAATAAATGTGCTTTCAGATTCTAATAGGAATTGTACACGTTTATATTATGGTCTGGTTTGTTTCCACTCCTGGCTTTGTCTTGGACTTCCTCTGTGACACTCAGATAAGTTATTTTACATATACATGCCCTGGTTTCCACACTGTAAACTGGGGACTGTACAGGAAACTAGCCTACAAAGAGTTCAGATCCCAACTTAATTAAAGGTTGCAGAGGCAATTTGGTTCCTTGGAGAAGAGACTGGTTTTTATTACAAACTATTATTGTGGTGACTATAATTTACAGTAGCAACTAGTGTCCATTTCCCCCCTGCCCCTAATTTTATGCCAGAGTAAATCAAGTAACACCCATTAAGCAAGGCTATTGGGTACATATTAGCTGCTAAATGTCCTGGAGAAACTGTTGCTCAGGCACCTCTCAGCTTTTGAGAGGTATTGTGAGTCTCCAGTATTAGTTTTACTTCTGCTCAGTTTGCACAAGCTCCTTGTGTCCATTTAGAGAGGCCTGCAAGTAGGCTTGATAGCAATCGAGAGGAACAGCAAAAAATATGGTCCTCTTGACAAGCACTTACAGGAAACACTAGACTCTTAACTGGGAAATGTGAGATATTTCACTGCACGGGAATGCAAGTAATGGAGGAGAAAGAGCTTCTGTTTTACCATCCTCCTGGGGCTAAACAACATGTTCCCCCAGCAAAGGATATCAAAGGCAGCCGAAGGATATCTTATTAGAGCTCTGTTGCCAAGGAAGGTGGGCAGGAGTGACCAGAGAAAGCTGTGGGTTTGGATTCCAGCAGAATAACAAACTCCCGACTTCCTGTGCTGCTGTTTCTCTTGGGGATGTTTTGGTAACCTGCCAGCCCCAGCCTGGTGGCAGCTGAAAGGAGGGTGGCCAAGTATATAGCCCTGGTGATATGAATAATGATTAAAAGGTTAAAGAAAGCCATGTGACTATCTGGAATCACAGGAGCCTAAGTAGATGTAGTACCCTAATAAACAAACAGCAGCACATTTACTTCAGTAAGTGGATATATACACTGTGTATAGGCATTTACCCTATTTACTGCTTTAGCGTGCTGATCCCTAGCTGCTGAGACATTCTTTCATCAACATAAGAAAAAATGATATTTGCTTGAACTGGATGAAATAAAATAAAACCTGATCCCAGACGAGGAAGTTTTTCTCCAGATTCTTTCCACCTTTCTTGGCACCTTCGATGTGTGACCCTTGCCACCCACTGCCCTCCCTCCCAGCTGGCCCTCCTTGGAATAGCCTCCGAATGAAACGATGGTCCCCAGGACCAAAGAAGAGGTTGTGGTTACCACAGATGACTTCCTGCTGCAGGCACTGCTTACTTGTGGTGTTTATTTCAGTCCCTCCTAGCTACAGGGCCTGGACTTGGAAGAGTCAATCTGCAGTTTGAATTGGCATGTTTTTAAGGTCTTTTCTATTATGAAATATTTATGAGAGGAAACAAGGTTGGACATTCCTGCAGCCAGTCCAGTGTAGGAACGCTGTGTGCCTTCCTCCCCCAAACATGTAAATGCAGTCATTTAATGGAAGACTCACATACCTTGTTCCTTTACATTTCGAGTGAGCTGTCAGAGGAATGTAAACATTTATTTGGAGCAAGCCCTCAGGTAAAGGATTACCATAAGCGGCAGAAGGAAATTCCAGCATGCCCACCAAAATTTATGCTGTGGAGAGAGCTATGAATAGAAAGTTTGTACACTGTTATGAATATGGATAAAATACATCACTCATGGCTGGGCTATGGCATGCAAAATTGAAAAACACATATTTTGGATCACTCAATATTTTCAAAAATATATTTAAAAGAAAATAAACATGGGATCTTGTGTGTTCGTTTACTGTTTGAAGTACCTTCGGGGAAGAGAGACATCAACAATTTTTCTTCCAGACCACTCACTTCTCTTGATAACAGGGGGTTCTTTGGGAGAAAGGCAGCAGTCTCATTCCTGGGATCTCTTTGTTTCCTTAGCCAGTGCCCATTTATTGGGAGTTTATGTTGTGTTCAGAGCTAGCAAAAGCAAACTCATTCAGAGGGCTCTGCTCAGTCTTAAAGGTCAGAATTCCTCATTCTCGGCCACCTCACAAGGTGACCTTTTCACGAGTGTTACATGACCCTTGTTCACTCTGCAAATGAGAGTAATTAACATTTTTATTATTATTATTCTACAGCCAGCCAGTCATCACTGTTGTTTTGGTGTGGTCAGCATCAGTTTCTTTTGAAGTGAAAGGGTTTCTGCTAAATGTGTTAAAAAGAGATGTTAAAACCTGAGTCTGTGAGAAGGACAGACCCACCATGCAAACCAAGGGCCTCCGGACATCTCAGCAACTCTGAGGTGCACAGTGCAATGGTTGTGTTTATGCTCCAGAGCTTGCTACTATGACCTGAGGCCACGCAGAGCTTTTGTACTGCAAACCCCTACACACATCAGCCCCCTCTAGCTGTATTTACAGTGGTTCTACACGAGCTTCTTTTGGTGGGAGGGACAAGTTCCCTACACCAAGCTGCTGATGTTCTCCGGCCTCCCATCCAGCACAGTGCCCAGTACTGATTGCAGGGGTATGGTACAGCATTCTTCACATAGGAGGCGCTGAGTACAAAGCAGCACCTAAAATTATTGTCAGCGAGACACAAACAGGAAGTGTGTTTAGCGATGAAACAACAAGGTAAGGCTAAAGAGTTATAACTGCTCTCCCTACATGCTAAGGAAAAAAATGGCAGCTTATTTAGTTAAATTAGAATCATTAGCACTTGCAGACTCTGGTAATTAGAGGAACAAGCATTGAGTTAGAGCTTTACTGCAATGTAGGTGAGTTTCCAGGTGAGGCTGAAGGGAACAATCAATCTCAATCTTTTTGCCTTCAATCATGTCTTTTAGAACAGGGGTAAGAATATAAATTCTGAAATTGTGGTGATGGAAAGATTATTAAATGTTTGGAAGCTGGAGAGTGAAGACAAAGCCTTTGTGATTTTTGCATTAATAGACTGTTTCATTTGAGTATTAAATGCCTTAGTTGTTAATTCTTAATCTGATGTAGCAACTGTGCAATTCCTGACCTTACAGTAACGGAAAAAAAAACAAAACACAACAAAACACTCACTTCAGGTTACTAATACTGAGATTAAAAAATCCTGATGTTTGGGTGAAGATTGGTTTTTAAGGTGGCAAAGGGTGACATTGGAATGAAATATAACATCATAACAAGAAAATGGCTTTGGACTAGTCCATGTCATGATACTGTGCGCGTCATGTTTGATACAGCAAATAATCAAGGTGTTATCACCATTTTCTAGCTCAGAAAACTCAAACAAGAATATTTTAATGGTCAGGGCATAGAAAGAAATCAAACTGTAGTGTGCTAGTTTGCAGGCATCTTCATGAGATGCAGATCATTTGAAACCACTTTGAACTTTCAACACTCCATGAATCTTTAAACATGAGGCCCTACACAGAATATCTCAGTCTGGTAAACAGGCTACCCAGTTTGATCCTAAAGTGCATCAATCACATCATTGTAGGTGCTGAAAAGTGCCATCAGATTCCAGCACCCACATTTGAAAGCTGAGTGTGGGAGCAGAGGAGGGCAGGGAACAAAGAGACTTTGTGCCCGCTTGCACAAACATCGCAGCGGGTCTGAGCTTCCACACTCTTACTGTGCTCCTCTATGGGTGTAAATCACATCAAACAGATTCTTGGAAACATCATATAGAGGAAGGCTGCAATGTGCCCACTATTCCTGGGTGGTGGGTCCCTGGGCAAGACACATCCCTTCTAATTATGTCCTGTTAGGATCCTCAGGGTGGACCCAAAGTTAAATGCCACAGTTTGCATGAAAAACACACTAAGATATAACTGAACCTGCACACTTGCTCTGTGGACTAAGGACTGTGATTTGATAGGAGACTTGGTTCATGGTGTGACAACCCACAAACACCCATGTTCCTCTGCAGGCAACCTGCTCAGCAAGGGAGAAACAGAACCATCTGTCCCAAAAAGCTCCTGACCTGCTGACCAAGTGATGAGCAGCAGGTTTTTCAGACCATGCCTGGCCAGAATTTGGATGAGGTTTTTGTGAAAATTGTTTCTAGAAGGAACACGTGTCATACAGTAATTTACTGGCAAGCCTGAATCCCCCAGACCACGGTTGTTTCACCTGCAGCAATGTTCGTTGGGCACAATCTGAATTTGGTGCCCACTGCTGAGTTTTTCAAAAAAGTTCTGGTGTACGTGGAGTTGACTAAGAGTAAAAAGTACCTCTAAGTTTGCCCATGATCATCTATCTCACAGTCAACTGCTGTGTTTGTATACGGGGTCAACTTCCCAACACAGAAATACTGCCACTAAGATAGGCAGCACTGTGGAACAACCAAGGTTTTAAAGGCAACTAAGGTCCAGATCATATAGTTTGCTGTGGGATGCTTGCAGATACGATGCACAGGCATTCTGTTGATTGATTTTTGATTGTACATCTACATAAACATTTTACCTTGAAAACTAAAGCCTCAGGGGGGATTTTCCATCAATGCTATCCAACTTGTGGTCTGAAAACAACCTGAGCTCTTTTGAGGTCCATTAGAACAACTTCTGTAGCAAGAAAACTTGTGTTTTATTAGCAACAAATAACTAGCAGTTCTGATTTGTAAGGTAAGGGCCGGAAGCTGACCTACTTCCCTGCGGAGCAGCCAAAGGCAAGTGGCTGAGAAAGGAGTATGCTGGGGGAGGTCACAGGCTCTGACAGAAAAGTTTTACAGAGGGTGGATGTGTCAGGAGGGGCCTGGAATAAGCTCCCTAGATCATCACAGATTGTTTTCTACCTGAAGTACTGAGCACAAAATATTGTCAGCCAGCAGATGCCCCTGGGGAGAATTTGTTTCTTCTCCTATAGTCATTGAGGAGATGCCAGCTTTGAGGAGAAGATCTGAAAAGTATTCCTGATTTCTGTAGCTATTCCATACTTGTTCAACAGCTCAGTATATTGTTCATTAGCAAGGAAATTCTGACAAAGGTAAAGTTTACTGGTTTTTTCCAGATATATTTCTACCTCCCCTTTTAGTTCAGAATTGGTTATTTGGAAATGTAGAAGGAAATGCTTAAATTTATCTTCATAGGTCTGGACCATCTCAAAGAAATGAACCAGGGACAGAACTATGTGTGCTCCTCTGCCATAAAGAGGCTGTGACATTGTTTACCTCCTAAAAAACCTCTGTGTACGAGTGAACAACACACTTAAGCCAAAATGACATTCTGCAGGGAATCTAGTATGATCTTATTCCTAGACTAAGAAATTGGATAATCTTTTCACAGGTTGTGGGGTGTGATTTTTTTGTTGTTGCTATTGCTGGCTATTAGGCTAATGTAATCATCACTGATGTCCCTCCTCCCTGAAGCACAGCAAAACTTCTAGTATGTGGGAGTGTCTCATAGGCCAGTAAACCATTCCTAATTAAAAAATGCCTTTATAAAAAGCAGATTGAATTTTACACAGATTTGTACAACTAATAGCTCTCTCTGTCACACAGAAAAATATACTGTTGTCTAGATTGAGAACTTCTCTTTAACACTGAGATTGCGTAGAGCTCTGTGTTTCAAAAGATATTTTTCTATTAAAAGGTGCCATCAACTCAAGAAGGTGAATTATAGAAGAAGAAGGCAAATATGAACTTTTCCAGCTTTTCTTTTAGTTTTTATGAAAACACATTTTAAGCAGAGGCCTGGGTCATCCCACAGGTTCTTGCCACCTGCCTGTGAGGATTGTGCAGGAGTGTGGTTACCTTGCAGTGAATGAACACAGATGGGCTTATCCAGAACATGGCTTCTGGGTGGCCTGAGTCACTTTCTAGAGCCACGTCCTTTCATGGACTGTACATGTAAAGTGTGGCAACCATGCTCCTAGACAAGGAGTCCCAGCTGGATGCTGGAACCCAGAGGGATGAAACTGAGCACAGGCCTGGCTGGTTGGCTGACTGGCTGGACAGATGGATGTTTACAATGACCCCACAAAATGGTCAGATAAAGCTGGAAAACATTTGCACAGAGAAATGAGGTACTGCAAAACAAAGTATTTGCGAGTCCTGTACAGGTGGGGTTCCCCCTACAGCACTATGATATTCTTTATAGCAGCAGATACTGTTGTGAAGTAAATGTCATGTTCTTAAACTGAAAAAGAGCAGCTGTGACTCTCTTGCAGGTAGCTCTAAGGAAGGCATGAAGGACCAGAGTCCAGAACTGAAACTGAGTCTGCCTTCAACATTTTAGGTATCCTGCTTACCTTGGTTATCCGCCCCTGCACAAAACTACTCTTTCATGTCCCAGGGAGATAATATTTTATTCCTTAGATACCTCAAAGAGAGACAATGAAAAAGACAAATGGATATAAGGTAGAAAGTCTCAACATCTGTTCATACCCAAATATCACCAGAAGGTCTATGCTGAGGGAGATCATAATTCAGTCTTCTGCTCATCCTGTATGCAGCTTCCAGAGACAGATATGACAAACTTTTGTAATTTGGACTATATTTACATAAATTTGCTCTCACTTTGCCTATTAGCACTGGAATAACATACTCCTTTTTTTGGTCAAATTCCATGGTTCTCCTTCCTCTAAGAAACATTCTTCAGATCTGTGTGAAATTTCTCCTTGGTGGATTCATTTTTACAATGATCAGACTAGAAGTGTACTAGCAAAGCAAATGTGTGCAGCAGATAGAGATGAGCAGCGTGAAAAGGATTTTTGACATAGCTACAGACTTTCTGCTGTGGTTATGTTTCGAACTCTGTGAGTCTTTTGCTCCAAAATTCTTAAACTATCATTCATTGAAGCATTGTTGCACCCCAAAATTGTGGGTTTTTTAAAATAATGCATTAGCTTAAGTCTTCTGTAGGACTAGAATCTGTTCCATTTAGTCTAAGCTAAATTATAACCTTGCCCATATGTTCTATGCATTTACAAAGCATGTTCGCATGTACATTCCTATTGCTTTATAAATAATTATGTTCCATGTGTGACAGAAAATTTCCAGGGAAAGCACCAGGATTATTACTGAAAAAATCTTGGAAAGTAATAAGAAGAAATTAATTTGAGTCTGATTTACAAATATTTACTTGTATTTTTATAAGCCATGTGGAGGCATAGGGAGTATGCTAGGTATGTCTAGTACTTCAAATATGGAGTGCTTTCACTGTATTATTTTTGCCACTTAGTGGTGAAAACTGACATTAAAATGATTTAGCAAAACTTAGAAACTTGCAGGATCTCAGTTAATGAGATCTCTGTTCATTATTCTTGGCCCCAGCTCAGTTTACTATATGATGTGCCTTGTATCATGAGACTATGATCTAATTATTGAAGTCACCAGGCATCAGTTTCAGTTTGGCTTGATCTCTTGTTTTTTCAGGAAGATGGACTCTGAATTAATAGGTCTTTGCTTCATCAGTTTGCTATCCTAAGCTCCACACCTGCAGCAGAAGACTGGTGCTGTACCTAACCTAATATTCTAGTGAGTGTTTCCTCTGCAATAGACCCCAGTCCTTTTTTATGTTTGTGTACTTGCAAATGTAAATATTAATTAATCTTAACAGTGGCTGATTTTATTAACAGATCCTGCAATAAGTCCTACAAAAGCCCTACTAGCCTTTTTCTTTTCCCCTTGAAGTTGTTCCACAACTTCAAAGAAAGAAGAAAAGAGGATTTTATGCATTTGGAATAGGCAATAACACAGCATTGAATTCAGCACAGAGACTAGTGCAGATATCTGAAAAATACAGAAGCAGCTTTTTTCTATGAATATGCATTAGATCGCTGATCTTGTAGCCATGCATTTTTAATTTTACCAACAGTATTACCTCTATACTTTCTATTTCTCCTCTTCTTTTAAATGATTCATCCATTAGGTTTCTGCTGCAAGACATGTGCAAGGAAGAAAACAGCCAACTGGGTATTAACCATGATGCTCTACTTCAACAAACGTCAAGATGGTGCTGTAAATTGCGAAACTTGTAGGTCCAGCTGCTTTATGAAAAAGCAGATCCTCCTAAATATTATTAATTCTGTAATATTTTCACAACATGCTTTAATTTATTGCTAAAGGAAGGAATGTGATATTTTACTAGCATTTACTTGAAGCAGCATGATTTTTTATGACAACAGCTGGAATATAGTAAGCAACAGCCTTCTATCATGCTTTTCAACAACCCAGGGCTGGCTTTGCATGAAGGAGAGTTTTGAAAGTACACTGTGTGTGTCATACTTACATGTCTAGATTTGGCTCTTCCTGCTATGTTGTGCTGCACAGGTTCAAGAGGAGGTGGGATATGAAGGCTGACACTGAGATCAAATGAAGGTGAGCCAGATCTGATGTATAAAATATATCAATGTCTGTGGTTAATTTATAGACTGTTTCTAAGAGGCACAATGTTTGTCTCAATTTTACCCAAACTCAGGGATACTTTTGGGCACAATGCCTGTCCTGGGCTGTGGAAGGAGCTATGGCATGTTATGGTACGGTACCATGCCGTAGGGTATGGTATGGTATGGTACGGTACGGTATGGTATGGTACAATATAGTACTCTTGCCATCATCTAAGGTTTAAATCCACTAGAGTAAATCTTCTACAAGTTAAATCTTGCTTTCTGGATGCTTATGTCAAATATAACCAGAACTGAGTATTGAAGACAAATGAATAGCATCAATATGCTTCAGTGAAAATCTGCTCAACCGAGCATAATATAAAGAGTAGTTTTACTTTAAAACAACTCCAATAACCTGTGGTGGTTACACTGAGCAGATAAAAAGTCTCTAATGAGGCAGCTAAATGATGCTGCAGATACATCCTCTAACACCTAATGAACACATGTAAGATAGTAATGTGATCTTTTCCCCTCTTACTTGCACTAGGGAATTAGAAGATGATGCAGGAATTCTTAAAATAGGAGATCACTAACCAGTTTACCAAAGGATGAGAAATGGGCTCCTCTGAATTTTTGTTTTGTTATGGTTTGGGGTTTTTTTTAATGCTTCCCATGAGAGGAAGATAGTGCTGCACCACACAAATTACCAAGCCAGTTGTCTACACTATGACAAATCAGTACCATACAGATCTGTATTGCACTGAGTTGCACGTGTCACCATGTTTGTACGTGGCTCTAGAGCTCTTCTGAGAAAACAGTAGCCAGTCAGATAAAATAATCTAAACATCACATGTTTTTTCAAGTCATTCTCCAGAGAGAGAATATTTTCAAAACTTGGATTTGCTCTTCTTGCTCTTCAAAATATCTCAGGAAATCACGAGCTGTTTCCAGCAATGATAACTATATACCCATGTAGCTGACAGGAACTCAAAACAGGTCCCTGTCTGAAAACAAAAACAAAAAGAAAAAACAGGTAAACAATATCAGTGATACAAGAAAACACACCAAGAGCTCATGAATATCTTGTGAATACCAAAAAAAACACACCAAGCATGTGTACTTAGCATGAGAGATGTCAGACAAGGGGCAGGGATTTTTGAGACACAGTTGTAGGGTGTCAATGTAGACATCCAGAGCTCAGTAGTGAAATAGAGAAGTTTAGTCATGCTAATTCCTTTAAGGCAATCTTTTAAAACTCCCCTTGGCATATTTATTTATCTTAGTATTTCAAAAAGATTTATTGACTACTGATAAGAAAAGTATGGATTTCTGAGGAAAGCACAACAGAAATAGTGATTTATTTTTAAACACATTTACTATTCAGAGATAATTCAGGAAAGAACTTCAATGGATTATCCACATGCATGCATGTTATCTGTAAGATAATGTTATCTGTGCGTCAGCTGCTGAGGGATGTCACAGTAAGTTAACACCATAAAACCTAATAAACACTTGAGACTAGAGTCTGAAGCTGTTTAACGGAGAAAAGAGGAGTATTGATGCAGCATTAGGTATGATTCCCACTTTAGGGAACTATCCCTAACAACAGTGCCTTCTATGCTTATAACAGGAATACCATTACCCATCCCTGCCCTATGAAAACCTAATAGGGTGCCTGCAGTCCTAATACATGCTATCCAGAAGGATTTTTCTTGAGTTTTCTGCCATGATGTCCAGGGAAAAGCAAAACAACAGTTGGTGTGTTGAAACCTCTGCTTCAAACATTGCCTTTTTGTTTCTTTATGTGCTATTGTTGGTACATTTCCTTAGAATATAAACATAGGCAGGAACACCCTTTTCAGTTTCTGTTTGCATTGTGCTTACCACAGGGACACAACGCTCTGGGCAGGTAAAACTTCTTACTATTTTTATTCTTTTTTATTTTTCCTGTTACTTATAAAAACAACTATTATAAAGTAGGAATGGCTGCATTTTGAGTCATTCCTATGCAGAAAAGACTAGAAGGCAAAACTTCCATCTGTTCTGTTGACAGAGCCCATATGTAGCTGTCATAATAGTCCATCATCAATTAGAGAAATGCCACCTCTTCTTGTTAAAATACTAAAAGACTCCTCTAATGCAGGACTTCTCAGTTTGCTTAGTGACCTAGCAACTTCCTTAATTTTTCCATTAAATTGCTTATTCATAGCCTTAAGATTGGCTGGAAAGTTCTTGCTACATATGTGTGACTACATTTGCTAGCCTCTCCTCCCATTTAACAAAAATAGGAGCATTATAAATGTCATATAAAATATAAACATTGTTCTACTTCACGAGGAGTTAGCCATTAATGTGGGGAAACATAATCATGCAACAGAGTGGGCTTGTTAGGCTTAAACATGAGTTGAAGCCCCAGAAAATTGTTATGCCTGAGTTTGCAAGGTGAAGAACCCTGGAGGCTCTATGCTTGACAAGATAAGACACTGTAGGTATGGTATAAGGCTATTTCTGTGCTCCTCAGCAAATGGACAACATTGTTTTGACATGGTACTACAGGATCATATGGGCGTTTTGTCAGTGCTGGGCAGGAAAAACAGGAAGGTGAGAGGGCAACTGAAGAGCAGGTCATCTACTTTGTGGTGGGCAAGTGAAGATGAAAACTGGGGCAAGGGCAGCTGGAGCAGGAAGGGAAGGTGTGGGTGAGGGAAAGCATTGTTCTTTCTCGCTGGGCTTAAAATTCCAGCTTGGTTTAGCAACGACAGAGATTTACTGCCCTTTCAGTTGGTGGGATGAAGCCCAGTGGGTGTCCTCTGGTGACCCACTTTTGGGTCATGCCCCAATGCTTGTTAAGCTGTTGGTCTGACAGATCTCAGCAATAGGAAGTTTATTCTGATGTGGTTCTTGAATGGTTTAAGAGATGTTTTGGAGGGAGGTTTGATGTAGGTCATGGAGCACTGATGTGGTCTGTCTGTGTTTTTCCATCTGTTTTTGTTCAGGGAGGGACCTAGTTTGAGTTCCCTTCACCACATAGCAAGTTCCTCATTGCACAGATTTTTATATGATTCCCCTGCATTTTAGGAATGTCTAAAAGCCAGACTTGACAAAGTGTAGGAAGTGTCTGATCCTGAAGAGCTGCTGGAAAAATCTCACCCAGGATTGCACACCACTACCACCAGCACTGGCACACCAGTGGCTAGATTTCAGAAGGTGTTGTGTAACTGAACTTTGCATTGGGTTTTCAAAAATACTCAAGCATTTGACCTGTTTAAGTATGTTTGAAATTTCTATTTGTGCACTGAATCTGGGACCCCGCTCCATTATCATGGAGCAGGTATAGCTGGGCAGCTGGATGCCGGATGGGCAGCTGTACCATTTTCTTCTGGATGAGGTAGACACTCTCTGGAAGCACACGGGCTTGCTGAGCAGGGGACAGGAAGCAGCACTGAAAGAAGGCTGTGTGGGTCCTCTAAATCCCTGCAAATGCATCTGTCTCTTTCCAGTGAATGAATAAAGAGGATGAGCATCTCAACTCAGTTTCCCCAGACCCTTTTGAAAATATGATTTTAGTTCACTAAGGGACAATTGAACTTTCTATCTATTTACTTCAGTCTAAAATACATTGACCTCTGCAGAAGAAACCTTTTTAAATGGTTATTTTTAAATTTTTCTCCTAGATTACCCTCTTCTGTGGTCCTGAATGAAAAGACACAGTGCATCTTAAAAGAAAATTCACATTAAGGCGAAATACAGCAAAAAAGCAACTTCTGGCATACTGACAGGAAACTCATTTGTCTCTTCCACTTTAGAGATGAAGTCTACAAAATGTTTTGTCCCATAATAAAAAACAGGAGCCAAAAATAAAGTTACAAAGTGCAGACAGCCTCAACTTTTTGGACAGCAGCTGCTGCCCTCAAAGTGGGACCGTGAAACTGGGGAGGAGGTTGATAGGGTAGTGTGTGGTAGCAGAAGAAAGGGATGAAGTAACTAAGATGATTATGATATCCCATTTCCTTGGTGGATGACTCAAGAGCTCATGACTCATGCTTTCCATGATGACCTAAACATCATGTACTGACTTTTCCGAAAGTTATGTGTAGGCACACACAACAAAATCACGGGAATCTTGTGATTGTTTTTTATTTCCCCTTGTCCATATGTACACAATCACATTGCCAGCTGTTCCATAGACCACATAATTGACCTATGGCTAACCGTGGCTGTGGTAGATCTCCCATAGATTGGCTGGTAACAGAGTAACAAACTGGAGAAAGAAAAATAAAAGATCTAATGATAGTTTGCTAACCAGGTCTATAATTCAAATGGCAATTCAGCCTCTTTCTTGTAGTACATCTGTGATGTTTCAGTGGCAAATAAAAATGACTGTACCAAGAAGAAATATTAGCATACAGGCAGGGACTTTTTTTCTGAGGTCTGGAGATCTTAAAACTGTGTTGGATTTTTTTTTTTTTTTACAGCTTAGTGTGTTTGGAGATAGAGGGTTGAGCATTGTATCTAAGGAGCTCTATGTGGATAAAAACCATCATATGCTGTGGCAGTGATGACATATGGCTTAGTGTAGATGGTGTAAATTTAAGACTAACATTATTATTTCTCTGCTGTGCATTACCATTTCTCTACAAGAAATGACTAGATTCATGCAACATAAAAAATAAATAAATCCCTAAATAGCAAAACAATCCAAGAAAATCTTAGGCTTTCTGGCATGTTTGCGCAGAAGGCTTTTGGCTCATCTGCAGTGACTTGCAACAGATAAGGAAAAGACTTAACATAAGAACCTTGATGTTTTGCAGGTAACTGCTGTTGTAAACCACCAAAGGGACAACAGTTGCTTGCTGATCCAGAACGAACTGTGGTCAGCTATACCCAACATGGTTGTTATTGCTGTATACCAGCACAGTAACAGTAGTCAGAAAGCAGTGCTCAAAAGCCTTCTACCTAGCTGCAGAATCAGTACAATATGTGACAGGAAAGAATGTTTTGGCAGCCAGACTTGAACATGTAAGATGGTGTTTAAAATAGAGTCTAAAAAAAAAAAAAAAAGCATGTTCACAACAACAAGCTGACAAAAAGTGTTCTCAGTTTTGTTAACCACTGCTTAGAATGGCCCTTGTCATGATACACAACGTATCTGTTACTATGGGTAGAAGTACTGATGTCTTCATTTCACAAACTACTTTTGAGAAAAGTAGAGAACTGGATTTAACCAAAATTTTCCCTTCCTATCTCAGATGTCTTGTGTGTTAGCCTGGGAGAAAAACTCATCAAGGGTGATGAATATTCAAAGATAGTATTTTTGATTCAAGAGATGCCTGACAAACTGTCATGGTGAGACAAATTTTTCTGGAACAATACCTCTATTTTCTTCCTGTGCTTTTGTACTTTTCTCTATTTATCTGCACTGACCACTGTTGGAGAATGACAGTGGCTATACGAACCTTTGGTTCGACTCATATATGTGTCCTGGTTCTGATACAGGAAGTGCAGTTATAAGAGGCATGATGCAAGACATTGCTGCTCTAGTTGTCACAAACTGAAATACTGATAGTAATTATACATTTTTAAGCATATAGAAAAACTGAACTTTCCTAACCTCAGAGAAATACAAAATGGAAATGCTATGGAAAGCAGAGTCCTCTCATGGTTGAGAATCACAAATATTGAAACTGCTCTTCCCTGAAAAACTGTGGCCATTTTTAGTGGGGTTCTCTTGAATAGAAGAAAGGAGAAGTGCTAGTTTAAGACCAGGTACAACAACTGCGTATGATGAGCACTGGTATGATAATGAATTTAGGCTGTGTTAAAGGGTGTAAACCTTGAATGTTGAAAAGTGTGCATCTGCAGTGATTGCAACTTCCCTGCCTACACTACCTTCTCCAAAAGTTTTCTGCCAATTTTATTTCCTTCTTAAAAAAAAAATAGCTACCTTTTTTTTTTTTTTTTTCTCTCTATTATTTCATAGTTTCTGGGAAAGTGGCATTGGTTGAACATTGCAGAAAAGGTAGAAAATGGGGAAAGAAGTGTTGTGAACTGATGTGAGGAGAGTAAGTAATATCTGAGGACTTCAGCAAAAATATTTCCTAGCCACAGTGGGAGGTCTCACAGACGGCCAAGATCCTTGCATGTTTGATGGAGGTTGCAGGAAAGACATAGTTTCATTCCAAAAAGAGATGTTAAATCCTGTAGGTTGAAACAACTCTGAACTGCACATGCTAGCAGACTACTTAAATCTCAGGGCAGTGAAAAAGCCAAAAGAAACATTGGGAGTCTGTATCTTTATAGGGAAAAACCTTCAGAATTTAATGATGAGAGATTTCCATAATTCACATTTAAATCCTGGAAGGATAGTTTGAATATCTGGTAGAGATAGTATTATTTTCAGTAGCATTCTGAAGTCTTTAAGCTCAGAGGCAGGGAGGATCAGACAAACTCTCTGTAAGAGACAATGTGGTAAGAAATTCAGGTCATATGGGCCGTTCCAAGATGACACTGTGTGTGCTCCATTGCTAGGTACTTCCATCCGTTTGCTGCTGAAGGCAAACATACAATATCTTGAACAAGTTTCTGCATCTACCGTCAGCACTTAATGGGTAAATAAAATTTAGTCTAATAGGAATACAATTAACAACATCTGAGGTACTACTCCAGCTCGGATTTGATTGTGACTGATTATGTTGCACACGTCAAGATCGCCGCTAATCTTTGGCATGAGGAACTGATTAAAAGGGATTTTTTTTTTTGCATCAGTTGTATTTTTCTTTAAAAACTTCCCACAAACAACCTGTTGGCATCACCAAATGTTTTCTAATCATTGATGGAGGTTGGGCTGAAGCAAATATTTGAGTTAAAAGATGCCAGAAGTTTTCCTAAAATGACGTCGTTCATATAATTATATGCAATCTTCTTTTCCAGTTTGTAAGAAGGATAGGTAATGCTCTGTCAAAACACCCATGCATTTGATCTTTGCACTTTTCTGGAAAGGTTATTATACTCATACTTGCTCTCAGTCCCAAAGATGCTGAATTTATTTCAGAGGCAAAAAAATTAAGAGGAAAATTGGCAACTCCTCTGCTGCAACTTCTTTTCCAAGCAGATTGTCATAAGGCAGATCCAGCTCTGTTACAAGTCAACCTTGTTTTTCCCTGTCCCTTGGTCACCTTTGAAGCTGTGATTTTACTTCTCACAGACAGAACCTGGCCCAAGAGTCAAGGACAGTTTTGCAAACCACCATGCCACTCATCTTATGGAGGTTTAACAATGGTAGTTGGAAGCTCTCAGGTTTCAGTGGCAGGCTTTTGTACTACTTTTGTATAACAGAGAAGAGAGCATCTATGGTAGGGGATGAACAGGAGAGGTGACATCTTGTTGTGGCTGTAGGAAGAGAAAGATGTCCTGAGGGCTCAGGGCTGTAGGAAAAAAAGAGATGCCCTGACGGCTCAGACACAGCTCCAAGAACTATGCTGAAGTGAAAAATCTAAATGAAATTTGTTGGCTTAGCTCACATCTCTGAGGATTTCGACCACCTTTGTAGGCTTCCTCCCTCCTCTTTGTCTAAGCCACCTGCAATAATCTGAATAAATTGTTGACAAGTCTGTGTGGCAGACTTGCTTGGGAGTATCCCTGCCACAGCATGTGGTGACTCCACTGTTTCCTTTATGGCAAGTGTTTTTTTCATTGAATCAAATGATCATCACTGAGCTATGGGGTTCACCTGAATATGAGTGTGAACATATTGTCATACATATGCATGTTAATTTCTGATCTCATTTTTTTAGGGACATCCATTTTATGAGTTTCTCCAGCTCCAGTATGATAGAATGGATTGAACTTTTGTTCTGTGAAAAATATGCTGTGTTGATGCCACGGCTCAGTTTGCAGTTACTTTTCTTTCGCCAGTTAGTTCTTGTTGGGAAAGGAAAAACAGGTTTCCTAAAAATATATATATATATAAAAGTTTCTTAAAAAAAATTAATTTCAATAAGAAACTAAACAAATTCTTAAAACTACTCAAATGCCTAAATATGGAGTATTTTTTTCTTTAAAAAACATTTGAAGTATTGTATTTGACTTCCCATTAACTTCATTTACCCTTCTTATTTGTCAAATGTTTGACATTGATATTTTTTTATCTTGGTTTACTAAAAAAAAAAAAGTTTATATTTAATTCCAAGGGGCCAACAAATCCATTATACAGATGTATCGGAAATAATAAATCAGACAATCTGTTTAGTGCCTTCACTGTTAAAATAAACACAGCTAATTAGATACAGAGGATAACAGCAACTCTTCTAAAGCTAAATATGAATCCATTGAAAGGGATGGTTTTGTGATATCATCAGTTGGTCAGGGCTTGGGAAACGTGAGTTTGATTTCCAGGTTTGCTAGGCACATCAGCTAATATAAGTTATTTCATCCCATTTGAGCTCATCACCACAGCACAAACAGACACCTCCGAAGCTGAGTCATGTTTCTTGTGTCAGATGCCTGTCTAGGATAAGACCCTAGGGGATGGCTATTTCTCTGTACTGACTAAAAAACTGCTGACATTAATCCCTCTTTTTCTCTCTCAGATAACTTCTTTATACTTGAAAGAAGGGAGTTTTTGGACAAAGATCTATTTTTCTTCATCACCTTCCAAAGTTGGCTAAAGTAGTCCATTCCTTGTCAGAAAGAACAGGCAAAGGCCAGCCGTTTGGGATAGTACCAAAGGGTATCAGTGTCATTATGATGGAATGGCTCATCCATCTAAAGAATGAAGATACAAGTCTCTCAAAAAATTTGTCTAGCAAAGATAGAAAACATTATTCTTAATATGTTCCTTGCTGTTCCCCTTCTATGCTCAAAATAATGCCTGGCCTATTATGTTTTTGGCTCTGCCTGCCTAGACTGTAGGACTCAACTTCCTTGTCCATTTTTTCAGATGCCTTTGTTAAATCCTTGCATGGCCCAGGCAGTTAGCATGAGCAATTGTAATCAATAGGAAGATCTGCACTTAGGGTATAGAAGAAGACATGGATCTTTGGAAGCTATACACAGTGACAATGAAATTGGACCAAAAAAACATGTATGCAGTTAACTACAGTGCCAATGGTGGGGCTCCCAGCACTGATAAGCACTTAATATTTTCAGAAATTTGACCCATGGGGATATTGTGCAAGTGACTGAAGACCTGAGATCTCTCATGAGAAAGAGGCAGGCAACATCTCATGGGACTGGAAGAGATCACAGCCTCGTTTTGCTAGATACAGTCTACCTGTTTACCAGCTCACCTCCTCAGCCCATGCCAGGGCCAAGGGCCAAATATCAACAAGAAGTAAGTCTGTACTTCTTGTTATAGCTGCCAAGGCCACAGCATGTAAGAGCAGTTGTTCTTCCATCAACCAAAGCCAAAGTATTTAACACAGACAGAAATAAAACTGCAGTCTATGCACAGGTTCTGGAATGAATACTCAGCAGCCTCTCCTGAGAAATGGAAAAGGAGAGTTTGTCTCTCCTAATGTTAGTCAGGATACTTAGAAGATAAGTATTCTGTTTAACCTAGTTGTCTAGGTGCTATTGAGTGGACAATGATTGACACCTATAATGTGTCACATCCTAAAATAGGTGTCACCAAGAAGTCTTTCATATAGGCTAAATATAGACTTGTCTCTCTTAGTTGATGACAGATGAAACATAAATGACAAGTTTAGACTAAATATGTTATTTGAAGGTGGCTGAAGTTAGGTGAGATGCATACTACTTCCAACAGTATCAACCCACATATAAAGTCTCCACTTTATTGCAAAATGCAGCTTCAAGATGTTCTCCTAAAATGTCCTCCCTCAAAAATGCTCTTGGTTTCAACATTTCAAGCTCTTGCTGCCCAGGGCTCATTAGTCTGGGAAAAGCAATCCTAGCAGTTCTCATAAATCTGGGCAGAATTCCCACAGATCATTGTTCTTTCCAGTCATTATTTCATAAGCTGCTCTTGAGTCAGTCTGCCTTCATATATCACACATAAGCTCATTCAGAGTCTCATGCCTGCATTACAGGGCAGAAGAGTTACCAT
Organism: Streptopelia decaocto; assembly: GCF_964273445.1. NCBI lineage: Eukaryota > Metazoa > Chordata > Aves > Columbiformes > Columbidae > Streptopelia > Streptopelia decaocto. The sequence continues at coordinate 62,862,024 of NC_138656.1, forward strand.
AAAAATAGTAAAAGCCATATACGACATACCTAAGTACTAAACAGATTACTGATTTGTGGCATCATCACTGATTAAGACAAGTTTGGATTTGGGGAGAGGTTTGTAATTTGGCATTCCTCTATTTAAGTCCTAAAATCCTAGCTAACCCATGGAGGTAATATGGGACCCTTGCTACTCAAGCAATTGGAACCTCATTTTATTCAAAATGGCAGCTGCCTGAAGGTGGTCTACATAAAGTGACACAATGTTGAATTAGTACACTGAAAGTGGCTGCAATTGAAGGAATATACATTGTGAGATTCCAAATACCCAACTGCTCAAAACTGACTGCTGCTATTGTTACCATTTTTGCTGTTAGCACTGTTCACATCCAAAACCACCTCAGGCATCTCTTCCTCTAGAACAACTTTCTTGTCAACTTCAGGAAAGAAGCTGAGAGTTGAATTGCTACAGAAACTGTCTTATAGCTAAGGAGGTTTAGATAAGAACAGACTCAAGGTATGCTGGTAATATGAGAAAGCATTGTTACTGCAAGTGCTTTTACTATTCGGGGAATTTATAAAGGACTTAATGCCTACCATGTCAGTCCTATTCCTGAGCACAACATTCACTTTAAATTATGCGTATACCACAAGTATGTATTTGCCTACTCAACAGAACTATTGTTATTGCTTAGAAAGGGGTAATGTAGTTCAATAAAAATAAGGATTACTCCAGAGCTCAAACATTTTGAAGTTTGGAAAATGTATATAAACACACAGCTAATACCAGTAGTACTAGTAGTGATGATAATGTTGATAATAATAAAATACATCATATGTTGCATCCATCTGTCTGTTGTCAACCAGTTACATGAATACTGTAAGACTCCAGTGACTCTCTTTGTACCATTTCTGAGCTGACTAAGACAGAAGATCCCTGGAATACATTGAGAAAAAACAGATCTGATGAAAATGCCTATTTCCAAACCAAGGTGGCTTGTAAATGCATCCAAGCTTTTGGATGCTTCACCAAAACTGAACTTCTTTTGCAGTATGCCTCTTAATGATTGGTGCTGTGCAAAACTGTCATTGTGCAATTCAGAAGTACAAAAAATTCATCTGGTTTTAGTGTAAAGTTTAAACTTAGCCCTTGTACATTGAAAAACTTATGTTCGCATTCTTGTTCACTCATAACACCCAGGGGAAATTATACCTCCTGACATACATAAAACCAGTTAAGGGACTTCCTCATCAATGTGAAAGTGTTCCAGCAAAGTCTGTTTCAAAATCTAATATGAAGTCTTTTTTTAAATTCTTTTTCAGATTAATGTCAAAGTAGACAGATGGAAGCAGTGGAATATAAAAATAAGATATACATGAAATGCCAAATACTGAATATTGCTATTCTAGTGCCTCTCTTCTTTTTACAGACAGCTTTAACTTATTTTCACTTACTGACATTTTCAACATCAGCAGTGCTTGCAGTATTTGCATGAGTCAGATCATGGGTGGTCTTTGTCTCCTTCTCAACTGGAGGTCAGCAAGAACTCAGTGGTAGAGCTTATAATTGAGAAGAGTTCTCAGAATAAGGGAGAAGCTGGTGAGCATTAGAGAAGAGAGTATGAACAAAAGAGAGCAAGTTCTCAAATGAAACAAGAAGTGTGAAATAGTGTTGTTTCCTGAAGTCTCACACTGGTGCTGCTTCTAAGCTGGAGTTGTAGTTAATTGCACTCCCACACCTCTTCTAGGCACATCCTGTGCACCACTTCCCCATACTCTTCCCTTCAGGAACTCCCTGAGGTCTGGCAGGTTCCCATGGATCAGCCCATCTTTTGGTCTTAAATTCCTGCTGAGGTCCTCTCTGCTCCTTTCTTCTCTGGTCCCCACCACGAGAGGCAAGCCTAGGTCCATCACACTTTAACACCCCTCAGCATGCTCTGTGTGTCAATGGGTTAACATGTTTTGGTGCTGTCAGCTGTGAGACGGGAAAATTGAAATCCATGAACATGGTAACAGCTGCTGTCAATCTGTTTTGTCTAGAGACAATACAAAGCCATTGGAAGCTGGTCCCAGTACTGACTGCATGCTGGAGCTCCATGACTTCCTTGCTTGCCTCTCTTGCTTTTCACCAAAATAATTTGGGTTCACCACACTGACATTCAGCTTATTCTCTGAGATTTTGGAATTTGTTCCACTTAGTGAAACATAGAAGTGTTAAGAAAGGGAGGTTCGGGCTTAATTCCCTTCAGTCAACAATTATTTCAGCGTTTATACGACAAACAAAACCTCATGAAGACTAAGACCATGTTTCCCACAAAGGCTCTTAATACTCTCTGCTATAAATTGAGCTTGCAGGATATTTCTTCTACCTCTTATTTTAAAACTTAGAACTTATACTTACGTCCATTCTGAGTTTCCAGGATGCTGTCCCTGTGGCTTACAGTTCAGTTTAGTCTCAGCATTACCTCATCAGTAGTGGCTGCAGGCTGAGTCCTTTTCCAGCTAGGCAGCCTGAAGGTCCCTCTAGGGCCTTAAAAGTGTTTTGAAGGGACTCATTCTCTTCCCAAAAGTGTCTGTGTGGCCTACCACCCCCTTCAAGTTCTACTTCTACTAGTTATCCTGCATTTTGTACCACAGATTTTTCTTTTAAGTGATAAAGCAAGGTGCACGGCAAAAACCTGTGCCTCTGGAATGGAGGGTTACCTTGGTGGCAGTCCGTACCTGGTTTCACTTCAAATGCCCTCAAATCGCCCAGAAGGTTTTGAGGAAAATATGGTTTCACAACTCACAGAGGGTGTGACATTTTTCTTCTTCACAGTCACGTTGAGAGGCAAGTTGAGTAACTCTTATCCAGTACTTTGGGAGTTACAGTGGAAAGTATTCCTATAAATGTTTCCATGCTGCTTTTCCTTAATTAAATATTTTGTTTCTCATACTAAGTAATTCCCTTGGCAACAAAAAAATAGAAAGGGCTTGAATGTAACTTTGGTCATGGGCAGAAGAATATTGTAAAAAAGACAAGCTTTTCTAAAATTTTTTGTCACTTCCCACTCTTTTAGCACAAGATGAAGGTGGGAGTGCTGAATTCCCTTGCAGCTCATCAGCAGGTTTATATGTCATCTGCTGCCTCTGGTGGGTGAGAAGGTGACGTTTTAGTGAGCGTTTCCCCTGTTTTCCTTTCTTGGTTTGTAATTTCCTTGGTGGGCAGGCGAGTACAAATGTAGATGGATGAACACTAGGTGGAGACAGATGCTCCTGCCATTGGGTGTAGGAGATTTCCTGTAGCAAGCTGACATTACCTATCAAACAAGGAGCTAAGGCTAATGAGGTGCTGACTGTTCTGAAGCAGCAGGAGGATTTAAGCATTAGAGAGGTTTTACTCCCCCCACGTCATCTTAGACCTCAGCAAGCAGCTTTTTCAGGGCTAAATTTGAGCTTTGCTGTCATGTGAATGTTGTATTAGTTCATTGCAGAGATGCAGAGTATCTGGGACATTGTATAAATCATGTGGCTGCAAAGAGGTGAATCCAAGAAAAGTGTAACTTCCATTAATCTCTTTCTACTTTGTCTATGCCTACTATCAGAGGTCTTTACTAAAACCAGAATTGTATTTGTCATTTGTGACCTACTTTCTCTTTTTTGTAATATATCCTGAAGATATATACCCACTACAGCACTGGAAACAAACCATATGAAAAAGCACACGGGTTAAAGTTTTGGTGTCTGGATGAAAAAAACAACATGTGGAAGTTTAGAGCTTTGTCAGGGCATATCCAGCTATCCACCTACTTGAAGTTTTCAGCAGTTTTGTGATAAAACTTTCATATGTAAGCTAGGAATGATAAGTGGAGACATGGTAATTCTGGGTTAACAATGTCCCTGTCATCAAGTTGAGCATTCATGAACTTTTTGTTTTGAAATTGAGATCTGGATTTGAACACAATAGTTTGTACTTGACAAAAAAACCCCAACCAACCAAACAAACAAAAAAACCCACCCAAAACAACCAACCAACCAGCCAAAACAAAACAAAAACAAACAAACAAAACCCCACAACTAGTTACTACTAGAACCTAACAAGCAAGTACTTATAAACTCAAGGGGATGTCCAGTTTCCAGAAGAGTCACAAAGACTATGTTTTTTTGTTTGTTTGCTTACTTTTAAAAACTCATCTCTGATTTTGATCATTGACAAAAAACTGTGAAAAAAAAATGGTCTTGTCTGGAATTGCACAAGAGCTGCCCCACGGGAGGCAGCAGAGCCTGGTAAGGAAAAACAGGGATTCTGCAAGACATGAGCCTCTGGCTGAATGTGAGTCACTCACCACCACATCAACAGCCCTGGCCCCAGTCTTTCACCCTGAGGTCATTGGGAGGTAGCTGACACCTATATGATAAAACGGACATGCGTTGCCAGGCAAGAATATGAAGTGAATAGGTATGATCTGCCTTAAAATTGCTCACCCAACAAGGTGTCTGTATGCCCATAACTGAGACTCAGCTCTGAGCTCTGCTTTGGCCCTGACCAACAATGTGACTTTGAGGAAATATTTTCATCAAGGTGGGCCTTCACTTGCTCAGAAGTAGAAAAAATAGTTTAAAAAATTTCTTCTGCCTGAATCAAAGTGAAATAAATACAGCATGGGAATTTGTCTTGAGGTAGATGAAAACTCCTGAAATGTGGCAGACCATGATGACGTACCTCATGATGACTGACAAGAAAAGGGCATACGACAGAAGAGAAGAATTCACCAAGTTGAATCTTTTTTTTTAATAAACCATCTGTTTTTCCAGACATGTTATTTGATTTTTTTTTTCCCCAGGATGAAGGTAATGGCAAGAGCATTCATGTAAGCATACATGAACCACAGGATTTTGGAAGTACCTCTTTATATCACAAACAACCATAGACACAATAATCACCATCTAAGAAGAAAATGATGCAATGGGAACAGCTGATATTAGAATTGATCACATCATTTAAGCCACTACGTTTCATGGAAACAAAACCAATGAAGCAAACCAGCCCAGTGGTAAATACATTAGCCAGAGGTGTTTGTGTTAAAGTTCATTCTCTGCCAGACTTGAAAGCATTCGGGATGAAAAACAATCAAACAAAATCAAAGACTGAAACAACTCAGTTTTCTCAGAAATATGGGGAAGATTTTGTTATCTTTCCACTGCAGAAAGAAAAGCAGTTTCTGCTATGTAATTAGACTTGATATCTTCTGGACAACTCTGCATGCTTATGACTCACCTACCACTTACCTCCCCCGTTCCCTAGCTTTACAAGCAGAGAAAGCATTGGGAAGTTGTCAAGAAAACACATTTATTCTTTGGAAGGAGCACTCCAGTCCACACAAACAGCTGCAGCTCAACTCTGAATTTCATTCATGCATGCAGTAAATGGCTTGCTAACACCTGTGTAGTGAGGTAGTTTGCTCTGACAAAGAAGCAAAATAAGGGAACTGCACTGAGCATAGAAGTAAATGTGGAATCAGAAGTATGTCTGCCTCCGTTTGGCTTTTTAGGCACTGAGAAAGATGTGATTTCCCCTGAGAAAAGGCTCCAAGAGAAAGTAGAAGGAAAACATTATTTTTGCCTGTGTTATATAGTTTTAGATAAGGTGCAGTGACAGTAGGGACCTGCACTTCTCATTTGAGAAAGGACAGGTTCATATATTGTCAGTCACCTGCTAATCTAATACATAACCCCATGGAATATAATGTTTGTTATGACCATATCTTCAAAAGCAGGGACTCATTCTTTTAAATAAGACATCCTATCATTTTTTTTTCTTAAAAATGTGTTGATAAACTTTGTATGTAGTAGTAGTTCTCTTTCTTCGAAAATTGCACAAACAGAGCTGCACCGGCTTTAGCTCAAGGGATTAATTAGTTCCAATAGAAGCAGTTGAAAATTTCCAAGGTCTGTCTTAGACAAGTATTCAAAAGACTGATGCCTATTCAAAAATTGTCTAAACTAAGTGAACCTGTTTGGCACAGAAATACTGAAAGATTGAACTCGAGAACCTTTCACTACATCCTGGAGTGACTACCCTTTCTTGTAGTAAGAGATACCTGTTTGCTGCAAACACAGAGTTGGATAATATCTGTTCACATTCCAGCATTAAATTTGTCTGTAATTCTCTCCCTTGACCAGATTCACACAGTGAATCTTTGTTTGTTTGTTTGCTTGGGTTTTTTGTTTGTTTGTTTTTGTTTGGTCGGTTTGTGTGTGTGTGTGTGTTACAGTCTAAGAGATGCCAGTACTTTGCTTCTATCTGTAAACGACAAAGAATGCTTAAGCCCAAATAACTGATTTGCTTAGAAACTTTCAACAATCCAGTCAGACACTAAAATGTAGGGAGCAGATCCTGAACAATTAACACTGAACAGCCAAAACCAGTATTCATGAAAACCCAAATAATACAAGCAAGGCTACCAGCACTTGGATTATTATTGCTAAATACATATGCAGAAACTGAGATTGCTGCAACAGATTTTTGACAAAAAGATTTAAAGATTACAGATAATTTTTCTTAATGTTTTTGGCATCTTTGTTAATTCAGACCTACTTTAGCTCCTCTCTGAATCTGAGAGTATGAAAGGCTGTCATCGATGGAGGCTTTCAGATTGACTGTCACTAAACTATAATTTGCCTAGCCTTTTCATCATGTTGCAGAGCCTTATTCTTTGCTGTTACACTTTACTCTGGGTTTGCAAAGTAAATTTATATTTCTAAAACTGATTATCTCTGCCAGTTTTGCTGTGTCAGGAAGGGCCTTCTCTGATGTTACCATACCAAAAGCCTTAGAGAAACACCAGGAAAAAGCATTGGGCCACAGCTGGTCAGCTGTAGTTGTACCAGCATAGAAAGACAGGGATCACATGTAAAGTTTCTTTACATCATCTTAAAAGCAAAATAAGCAAGAGACTGTGGTGAAAATACTCAAATCTCCATGAATTCAACTGATATCAGAAATTGGACCACTTAATGGGTCAGTTGTTGGAGCCTTGAGGAAACCTTGTATGATGTTGTTGCTGTTTGGGAAACAAGGTAGTGTTAGGGAAATATCAGCTCTAAAAAGACCAGCCCCCCCACTGGCCAGGTGTACTCTGTTGCCATAGTGCTTAAGGATGGTGCCATCACAACATTCTGTTTGTTCATAGAAGGACTAAGGAAACCACAAAACCACTGTCTCCCTGAATCCCAGTGCCTTTTAGGATGAGTCCCAGGGTGAATATGCACAATCCTTCGCCCTGAATAGTGGCTAAACACATAAAGTGCAAGACAGACAAAAGACAAATACATGGCCTGTGTAAGCTACAAAGAGCACTTATTCATATGTAAGTTTGTTTTTTCTTATAGATCACCCTCTATTTAAGGTGCAATTAGTTATTTGGCAGAGAAGAGAGGGCACATGATTTGTAAATCAGAGAATCTGCTTCCTCTTTTAAGCCATACGTAATTTCCTTGGGGGACTGTTACCATAACCAAGCTCAGAGGAGTCAGTCCTACTGTCTGGCCACAAAAGCTTTTTAATACAAACACTGCTTACTGCTGCTCCCGAGCACAGCAGATGTCTGCCATCAGCTAGTGACTGACTACCGTGTTTGTCTCATGGGCTGGCCAGTACTTCTGGTTGACAGCAAATATCTAGGCTATGAAGTAATGCTGCTGAGAAGCAGCATATAGACATGGAGACTGGCACTCTCTCACAGGAGTTTACTAATCCTTTTGTAGCACAGTCAGAGACAGCAGACATGAAATCAGCAGTAGGAGCAAGCTCTGGAAGATTTGGTTATGATTAATCTTTCATGGGAATGAGTACCTTCCTGTAGCTCCTTTGCTTCTGTGTAGTTTTGATAAAATATTCATAGGCATGGTACAGAGTTCCCCAACAACCTGATAGGCTATTTCCAGCTCTAATAGCTTTAAGTTAAATACCAGGCACCTTATCCAGTTTCCACTCAAGCTTCCTTTGGAGCCAAAAGAAGTTTGTCTGAATGAGAACAAAGAATCTGAGTACCTTGCTCTACTTATCTGGGGGCTGTCACCACCAGCACCTGTGAGTGACCACAATGTCACTGATGGCAGACAGCTTAAGTTCAAAACCCCTGTTCCCTTCCCACTCAACTGCTTTTCCCCTTAGCTTCTGCTCCCACTAACATACTGAGCTTTGTATTGCAAGGACATTGTTCAAACAGTGGCAGAGCAAACACAGGTTGCTCTGGTGGCAGGTGCAGGATTTTTGCAGCACCTAATTTACATCAGCAGCCCTCAGGCAGACATCATTTCGTGCTTGTTCAGCATCGCTCATTAATACCAAGGCAGATTTCTCTGTGTTCTCTGTGTTGTACATGTATTTTCATAGCTCCTGAAGGTCCCAGCTGGGGTCCAGGTCCTGCTGTATTGCAGCAAGGCACACAGCCCCAGTTTTTATACTGCAGAGATTACTTTAGTTCATGGTTACTATTCATGTTCCCACTCACCATATTTTTCTCAGTGACTGTGTGAGTAACTTAGTGCTTTTGCTTTGTGTTGGTGTAGTTCAGGTGATAAAACCTTTGGCTGATGGAAACTATCACCACCCCACAAAAGATATACTTCTGTAACTTTTTATAGGGACTGAAAGCCTTGTGACTAAGGTACAGCTATATTTCCATGCAAAGGCTTGTGTTCCATCTTTTGAAGAAATGAAAGCTGACTTACCCTAGTTTCATTTTGCTTCTCTAAGTAAGTTACTGACTGTGGCAACTGCAGTAATATCACAGGATTTAGCTAACCAAGAGGAGAATTATGCACAGCAAATACTGAAAATAATGTATTTCCAGGGAATACATTGTGTAACCTATGAGTTCGTCTTGTGGTTTAAATGATGGGCTTGCTGATGAAATAAAAGCGTGCCTTAGGCAACTTGTGAGCAGACAATAGTTTTAGATCAAATAGATCAATAATTTGCCCAGCCACTGCAGAAAATTATTAGAGACACAGGAAAGGGACAATATTATGTTTTCAGTTGGTTATATTTGTCTAACTTAGTCATTATACAATTATACTACTATGCCACTATTATAATTCAACAAGACCAGAGTGTTTGCTTCTGGCTCCAACTGCGCACTACCCACTGGGGCAATCATAATCCTGAGTCTTTTGTGCAACCAGCTGGCCACAAAGAAGCAGAGACAGCACAGACTTTCTTGCTCTGAATAAAGGCTGTCCCTTTAAAAGGTTCACTGGTGCGAATTCGCAGGTCACAGCCAACTACAATATATACAGCCCATGAGTATGTACCCCACAAAAACAGTGAAAGTTTCAAGACTAAGCTGTAAGGTTATTGATACAACTGCATCTATGAAGACCTTGTAGCTCTACATTATGGTACAGCTTGTTCTTAAAAAATGATGAAATAAGGAACTATTAATTAGAATGACTAATGCTAATATTAAGAATAAAAAGCAGAGGATACTTGTTTGAGCCAGCTTTTCCCAATTACTGTTTTGCTCCCTTTAAGTCAATCTCACCTCCCAAAAATCTACTCCTCTGTATGTTTTAGTCATCATTTTTTTATTAGTGTAGAAGTGCACAGCTATCACCACAGTGCTGTACAGGCATCTCGTTTGATATATTGAATACACATGACCAAGAAGCCTCCTCCTGCCAAAAGGGCCAGAGAAAAAATGAAATAAGTGAATAGCCTCACAGGTTAAGCACTGCAACATATATCCAGCAGCTCCTTCTGAGTCTTGCCACTTGCAGAGAGTGTCATGCAGGAAATGGTAAGGAGGAGGAAGAAAACAAGAAAGGTGATCAAACATATGTAGAGTGAAGTATCAAAATTAGAGGTAGCATTAAGAAGGAGGAAAATGGAGAAGAGAGGGAGAAGAAAATAGTGTATTTGGAGGCAAAATGCTTTTGGGAAAGAAGCTTTTGAACAGTCAGCAAATGCAGTTTTATCCTGCTTTGCCCATCTCCTTAATCAAATTTTCCTTCTGCTAGGATCCATCCGCATGTTAGGAGGAACTTCAGAGTTAAGCTAACTTTTCAAGTCAGGAGCAGTAACAGTATGTTCTCAGCACGCTACATCCTTTTCTGCCTTTTGCCTCATTAGCAACCAAATGTGTCAGAGAACAGCGCTTAGGAGACCTTTTAACTTCTTAATGTATCCATTGCCTTTCACACAGACATTTTCCATGCTGAAATCATGCCAGTGAGATTTCTGAGAAATCTCCATCTGTCGTATGACATGCTGAATGCCACAAGGTAGCTAAATCCCTTATCCATTCTGACTTGCCAGTGAGATGACTCTGCAGACAAGACGTGAAATTGCGCAGGCTGGATTTCTCCTGCAGGCACATTTCCACTGAAAGTCAGTTGCTTTTAGATGAACATAGCTTTATGGGTTGGCAGAGAGTCTGTTCCTCCTTGAATCCTTGTCTTTGCACTGTCAGTGACCTGGCTTCATGCTGGGCAATCTGGTAACAGATGGCTTTTTCCCCTCTGGGAGAAGTTTTACAAGATGAAGTGGAAGAGTTAAAAGTCATGAGTCAGATTTTTGTGGGTAGGAACAACAATTATTTTTCTTCAGGAGAAAACTGCCTCCGTATTTGCTTGCCCATCAGATGGTAAAAGAGGACCTTGAGCCACATAAGAACTTTGGGGTGCTACTGCTGGTAATGAGTAGTCACATAATCTCCCAATAATGAAAACAGTGAGGTGTAGCTGTCCTGTATCTTTGAAAGGTGCTACCAAGCAGATGTTAATGGGGTTCTCTCAGATTATTTACTTTCTGAGAAAATCAGAGCACTGAGAAAATTTAAACCAGATTTTTGCTTGCCTAACTACATGCAGACAAGTTGAAAATGTTGGCTTGGATACTGTCAAGTTCTGCATTTTAAAGACTATATGAGATACAAAAGCCACTCAAGATATGCTGCTGTCATGCAGATGATTTCCAGAAGACCTAAGTAAAAATATAGTATTGTATCACACATTTTAATTTGACTTATTCTTTGCTTCTGCAGCTGGGAGGCTGTCTCACACAAATGTCAAGAAATTAAATGCAGTACATACTGTACCTGTAGTTCATACACCTATTATTTGTGCAGATTTTTTCCAGGAGTACATCATTTTGTGCAATAATTGGTTGCCAGCTAGGAAAGGAGAGAAGGAAAAACAAAATAATGTTCCTTAGGGTGGCTGATACCAGTTAGCAGAACATTATTCATCTGTGCAGGCAGCAGAATATGGGTTTGGTGGCGTCACTGATATCTTCACTGTGCACGCTCTAGAGGAGAACTGTTATGGGAGCCAAAAGTCCAACATGCAGTTAGGGTTAGGTAAAGGGATTAAGTAATCCTGCAATGGTTGCTGTTGTATAACTTGTAAGACCTGCCCAGGGAACAGAGGTGTGACTTAATACTACAGCAGCAGTTCTTAACACTGTGACTGCCAAGGGTCAATTGCTATTCCCGTTGAAAATCTGGTTTTGCAGCTAATTAAGAAGCCAGACACTTTAATTCACAGCAGGCTAAAGCTTGGCATACATAGTATTTTTTCTTTCCACTTCGAAAGCTTAAATTAATTAGAAAACAATAAAAATAGAATATAACTAGTGTTATCATTAACTTAGACCCAGACCATTCAAAACAGTGAAAGGAGTTTGATGGTTTTAGGATTGTCTTTTCTTCACTTAACGCAGGTTCAATTTATATTTCAAAGTATACATTAAGTCCATGACTGTACTGGAAGGCCTTTCCTTTCCAGTCTGTCTGTTGTGTTTAATATACATTTAATTTACGTGCCATTAATTTATCTTTAATCTGATACATTAGTTCTGGTCCTCAATACCAAATAATGGAACGCTTGAAAGAAGCATTAAATTATTTTGCTTTATATGACTAATTTTTTTCTTTCTTGTTCTACACGGTGTTTTCCATCCAGCTTATTTTGTTAGCAGTGTTAAACATTACTTTGTAGCAGGATCTTTCATTTTTTATTTGTCATCTACCTAGAGATTTTTGCTATGGTGATACTCAATCATAAAAATTCTAAGTACATGGAAAGACTTAATTTGAGCCTTGACTGAATTTCTGTTTATAATGCAGTCCTGTTATAAATTACTTTACTACTTTATCATTTACCTCTCATTTAACATTACCTTTATCATTTACAGTAAAATAGGAACTTTCCTGCACTTGGCAATCTTGTGTAAAGCAAAATGCCCCAACACACAACAGAATGTTTGATTAAAAAGACAGAGATTGATACATTAGATAATTGCTTAATTCAGATAGATTACATTCAGCCTATGGTCCTGAGAAAAGCTGCACGGTTGCAGGGGAGGTCTATGGGGTCATGTGCTCCACAGCTTTTCCCCAAAGGAAGGCTGTAATATTCTGTGGGCACACAACATGTACCTCATAATAACAGATCTACCACAGCATAACACTGTGGGAACTGGAAGTCAAAGTTTTACTCTATCTACCCCCATTGCACCATTTGGAAAGATCAGCTGGAGTCAAAGCACAGGTTTAGAGATACTTTGTGCTGCTCTTCTCAAAACAGCCATGAGCCTGGCCACAGAAAATAAAGACCAAGGACATGGCTCATTAATCCTATTTTTTTGCTAATCTCTGGAACTGCATGGAAAACACTTGAAAAACATGGAAATGCAAAAATTCATCTTCCTGCCACAAAGAAGTCAGACTTTTCTCGCCTTTCTCAGATAGCCTCATTAGTTTAGGCTGTACTTTTTTTTCAGAAGACATGTGGAGTAGGATCACAGTCTCTACAGCAACAGTTCCAAGATGAGGTTGAAAGTTAGAGATCGTAATTGTACAGATAATGTTTCAGCTGAGTTGGGATGGGTAATTTTAGTCTCAGTTTTAACTCTTGTCATTGAGAACTATTGAAAACAAAATGAGCTCTGTAAACATGACTACTGAATATCACAGTATGCAGGGGGAGATTATGTGATGCTGGAGGGTTATCCCAAATCTGATTATGGAAGTTTCATGTTTATGGGAGTTGCATAAATTTATAACCATTATCTTCACAAAAAACATGTAAAGGATTATTTATAGGGTCCTTTTGCTTTCAAACATACTTCTGTAAGAGTGTTTTATTATAACCCTCCATGAGCTTGCAAAATGTTTTATTAATTAGATCTTTCTTACTGTAATTATTTGACTGCTGTCTGTGTCTACACCTAGTATTCTCTGAATATTAAAAGGAAAACCAGGCATTCATAATATAAGAAACAAGCTTTGAGTGCTAGGTGGTAAATAGCAAGGGGAGAAGTAAATTAATAAAGTTAGTGAAAAGCTGTTGTAATCATTTGGCCCCAGGAGACATTTAATTTGTTTTTCTGTTCTTATTCCAATGTATTATAACATTATTGGAGTTGACTTCATAGGTCAAGTGTCACTAAGAAACTGCATATTTTATTTAGCATTATGGGTTTCAAACATGCTAGAGAGTCAATACTTTTCAGGGACACTCCATTTAATACTTTTGCTTTCTAGATAGCCTAATCCACCCTTTAAAATTGAGAACTTAGTGGTCCCCTAGTCTACTTCTATCTGTAACAGCGTGTACTGTTTCAAACTGCTGGCTGCCAAAAGCAAGGCAGAGCTAGAGTCTGCTATTATTAAATGTCAGAGTTTTGCAGTTATTGGACTATTCATGACTGAATTCAAGCTTGGTGGTGGTTTTGGTGCTATTTTGGGACTTTCAGTCTAGGAAATTAAGAATTTCTGTGTGTTTACTAATATATGTTATTAATTTAAAAAAATGAAGCTATTCCATCTGTTTTGTGACTTTAATCAGGTGCATTCTATCACTTTGCTCGGTCACAGAAATAGCAATGGTAATTTAAAATCTACCACAATTTTGAAATTATTATTTCCTAGGGTTAGCAAAACCTTTTCAGAAAGAACAAGAATTTTAGCTCAGCCATATTCTGATTTGCTTTCATCTTGGTTTTCATTAGTTGTTCCATTTCTTGGTTTTAGTTTGCACTAAAAATGCCAGAAAAGGCCGAGGTAGAACTTAGTCCTGAGATTTTCAAGTGACCAGATGGAAGCACTAGGAATCTCACCAAAATGCCTGTCCATTGTGCAACCAATTTTGCAGATTAGCTCTTCCCAATACTTACCCAAACCCAGCTGAAATTCTATCTGAAGTCTTTGAAGTTCTTCTGAAAAAGCAATTAAAAAGAGAGACTCGTTAATCACATATTAACTACAAGTAACTACTTTAAACCTTATATGGTAACTTGGTTGGACTGTTAATAGGGCTGTTTCCATTTTCCTTGATGTTAGTGTTTTGACATTTGAGATTCTCAGAAGCACAACATCAAGTTCTAAATATAAATATCTATATTTTTTTCTCTCCTGGTGAAAGTCATGTATTTTTTCCATAATTGAGTTCACGATGTTCAGACGCAAAACATGTGGAGTTCAGCAATTGCATGTGAAATCTATCTTTGATTGTGCAATAGCAGAGCAGTAAGGGCTTTCAGCACACAGCACAGAAGCAGGGGAAGCAAACCCAGTATGGAATTGCACAGATCCAACCCTTTCATTTATGCCTTCTTTAGTGATGAGCTGCCCAAAGAAGAGAGAGAGACAGTGTAATGAAGAGATGGAAGTTTCAATAGCCCTTTTTTTTTTGGCTTTGTTTTTAATATATGTTATCTGATACCACTCAAATATAAGGGGCAGGGCACAACAAGAGGGTACAGGAATGAGTCATCAGGCAAACAGGCCAACCTTCCTGCCCATCAGAAGAATTCCTCTGAGGTCAGCCACAGAAACCCTCCATCTGTATCAACAGCCCAAGAGAGAGCGACAAAAAGCACATGGAAAGGGCACAGGAAGGACCTGCAAATTGAAAATGGTTCCTTTTGAGACCTGCCACTACCTACTCACACAACATACCATGTCAGTTCTGGGGAAGACAGAAACATAGCCTTCAACTTGTAACAGCAGTTGTTATAGGCGCCATCTTTCATAGGAAACAGAGAGCAGAAATGCTGTACAGATGTGATGGTGGTTTTCAAACTATAGGAAGTTCTAGAAAAAGCATCTTAGTTCTTATAGTTAGCCTTTTTCATAATTCAAGAAGCATGATGTGCTGATGAAATGGAAAGGCAGCAGATGTGAAACAAATGGAAATATTCCTAGAGTTCCTGATTGACTTGAGGAACTCACTGACACTGGACACAACTGAAGTCAACAGCTTAAACCTAGGCAAATTAGAAAAAAAAGTGAAAACTCTTGTAGCTACTCTCATGTCTGGCTCCAGGGACTCCCCATTCTGCAGAGCACATCTGCTCCACTTAGTGTTCAAACAACAAACCGGTTTAAGATGATCTTCATGAGACAAGTAAACAAGGTCATGCTTGCAGAACAGGATCACAGAATCACAGAATGATAGGGATTAGAAGGGACATCAAGAGATCATCTAGTCCAATCCCCCTGCTGGAGCCAGAACACCTAGATGAGGTTATACAGGAGTGTGTCCAGGCAGGTTTTGAATGTCTCCAGAGAAGGAGACCCCACAACCCCCCTGAGCAGCCTATTCCAGTGTTCTGTTACCCTCACTGAGAAGTTTCTTCTCAAATTTAAGTGGAACCTCCTGTGTTCCAGTTTGAACCTATTACCCCTTGTCTTATCATTGGTTGTCACCGAGAAGAGCCTGGCTCCATCCTCATGACACTCACCCTTTATATATTTGTAAACATTAATAAGGTCACCCCTCAGTCTCCTCCAAACTACAGAGAGCCAGGTCCCTCAGCCTTTCCTCATAAGGGAGATGCTCCACTCCCTTAATCATCTTTGTTGCCCTGTGCTGGACTCTCTCCAGCAGTTCCCTGTCCTTCTTGAACTGAGGGCCCCAGAAATGGACACAATATTCCAGGTGTGGTCTCACCAGGGCAGAGTAGAGGGGCAGGAGAACCTCTCTTGACCTACTAACTACCCCTCTTCTAATACACCCCAGGATGCCATTGGCTTTCTTGTCCACAAGGGCACAGTGCTGGCTCATGGTCATCCTGCTGTCCAGAATCTTCAAGTAGGATTTAAAACTCATTTTAAAAACTGTTTCAAAAATGCCAAAATTATCTGTGATGACTGTTTTCAGCACTTTGCTATCAAACATTCAGTGGCGATTGTTGTTGGAAACTATGCTGATTTCCTAAGGCAACCCTTGTCTTCCTATGCTGTTGGCTTTCAGGTAGAGGAGTCCTTCTGTTGCCTCTTGCATGAGTCTAGATTAACAGGCTGGCTAACTGCACAGACATTTACTAAAATGTTAAGAAAAACAAGAGTTGAAATCTATGTTTAATGCTCCATCTGTCTGCAGATTGAAGAATAAAGCATAACTTTAAATGAGCTCACCAAAAATAATGAAGTCTGGCTGAAAACCATCTGGGCAAGAAGCAACTTTAAAATCTGGAGTTAGTCTGAGTACTGAATCTGATTCCAGTGAAGCTTTAGTATGATTCCAGCAAAAATCCAATTTCCCTGCTGTTGTTTTCTCTGGGAACTAATTTTTAAAACCAGTTGTAGTCATGCCATCGCTTCCAGAAAACAATTTGAAGTGGATATAAATAAGGATAAGGTTTTGACCATCATTTTCCCTTTCTGAACTTAAGAAACACTTGATGCCCCCCCACAAAGGTTTTTATTTATCCAAAACTTCATATCAGCGGAAATGGAAATGAGTACTAGTGTCTAAAAGCTAATCTAAGTAACACTGGCTGCAAAACGGAACCAGGGGTTGTGTTTCAGTTGTATATGGGCATCCAGATCACAGTGAGTAGGCACTGGCCCAAGACTAGGCATAGGTTTCTTTGAGATGCTGTTTAGTGCTGAAGCTTCCTATTGGAAGCTCTTGTTCAATCAGAAGGACCTTTATTAGTTTGTTGCAAAAGTTGCTGATAGCAGAGATCGATCTGAAGCAGGTAACACTGAATGATGCTAGAACCGAAGTGGGAGCAGTGGTGTTGACTTAACTGAAGTGTTTGGCATCGTTCTGAAATGAAGGATATATATGAACAAACAGGTGAATTCTGTGCATATGTGCATCTGTGCATCTGGATTTATGTTGCAGAGTACCTTCACTAGGACAAAGCTGAATGTCAAATCCACAGTGTACTCAAAATATTCAGGTACATCAGAGGTACCCAAAAATATGCTGCATATGAAAATCCAGATTGAGCGATGCAGAAGAGAATGTTCTTTGTAAAGCCAGTTGATACAGCAGGTACTTCCATGAAGTGGATCATGTAGCAAAGACTGAGCAACAGATTAATCTCAAGAAAGTTCCATTAACATGATAAAGAATTTTTTTATGTCTAGAGGACATGAGACCGCAAGAAAATACCTTCCCTTCCTGCCACCCCAGTAACTGCAAATCAGTATATTATTCAGTAGAGATTACAGAGTGATATGAAGTGTTCCAATAAATTCTGAAAGTGATAGCAGGCATGAAAGTTCATTAAACAGAAAAGCAAGAAAAGAGAGGAAAAGTCTTCTTTTTAGTGTTATAATCTTATTGCCAAAGGAGCAGTGTAATAAAACTTCCAGTAATAACAATCAATGAAGCATTTGTGAAAAAACATTACATGTTATAGGTCGAATGACAAAGCCAACTCAGAGTGCAGGAAAAGAAAAGCCTGATCTGTGACAACAGAAGAATGTTGTTACAGTTTGCAAAGCAAGAACAAATAAGGGGTGGAATAAATTAGGCACACTGGAAAGGAAGATAACCCTATAAAGCAGATGGATTTGAAATATGGAATTATTGTGACTGTCACCAAGTCAAAAAAAGCGTGACATGGAGCAGTTGCATAGCCAGTGCAACACTGGTAGTTGTCCTTCTGAAAGCACACTCAGAGAAGAGCGGACTAGAGGATTCATTTTATGCTAAATTAAATGAATGCCCAGTACAACATAAAAGACAACGAAAATGAAGACCTTTTGACAAATCAGCAGTATATGTTGTTGGTAGATTAAACCATATGGTCATACAATGGAAAAACTTTGCCCAGAACTATTTAAATTGCTACCATTACACCACCCCCAAGTTATAAAAATAGCAGAGCACTTCTACAGATAAAGTCATTCTTAATCACCAGAAGGAAATGGATTGCACTAAAACACTATTATAACAGAAAACAGGCTTTTATTTCCACCCCCCAAGGTCTTGGGATATTAGCAGGGGCTTAGTGAATGCAATCACAGAACAAAAATGCAAGCAATGTATCTGCCAGGAAGCATCCCATTGACATTGCTACCAAATTTGGAGATCACCTTGGAGCAAGAGCCGGGAAATTTAAAATAAATAAATAAAATTGAAACATCGTTATTAAAAAGAAAATGTATAAAAATATGCACCTATTTATAGCCACTGAAAAACTCAGAACATCACAAAATAGACACAAAACATGAGAAAGGGAAGGCTGGTTTTGGCACATATTTTTCAACACTTTAGAGAAAGAGGTGCTGTTCTAGAGAAAGAAGCAGTGATGGGATGATGCTACATTTGAATACAATAGAGAGATTTTTCAACTTGATTTTGGCACATTTTCCACAGAGAAGAGAAACTCTCAGCTCCTTTAAAATGAAGACCTACAGAGATTCTGTTGTTGTCTTTGGGAAAAATGGGAAAGATTAGAAGAATTGACAAGTTTCTGAGATATACTGATGAACATTATGGGCTATGGGTTTCACAGTTTGAAATGTAAACAGTCTAGTAACGGGACATTTTCCAAACAAATGGTTTTCACATCCATTTTGCATTTCTTTTTTCATAAAATAGCCAATGACATTTTAAAAATTATTTAGATTTTTTCTTTAAAAATTGTAATTAATTTTAGAACATTAAATTATTTATTGAAAGGGTAACTTTTATCTTGGAAAAATAATCTTTGGCTAGATAATATGTAAAAAAATTTGGAGATGATTTCAGGAGCTATGTAGACAACCATTTCATACAATGCTACAGGGAAGTAAAATGATTCATCTAAGCAGTGAGAGATTGAGAACAACTGTAAAAATATTATTTTCCATGAAATATTCAAAGAGCTGTAGCAGACAAATGAGGGGTATCTTCTGCTCCCAAGATACTACTCTGTTCCCAAAGTTTCAATGTGTCAAATCATCACTCTGATTACTTCTTCTTCCACCTCTTGTCTGCATTCTCAATATGATCTTGTGCTCTGAGACAGGATCTGATCCTTATTAATTTATATGACGTGTCACAGAGAGCCCCCAATATTAAGTGCAACCTGAAAACACCAAAGCAATGAAAAGTGATAAAACTACCTTGTCATGTGTACTTTTCTCCTACGCTAAATGCCAGTTGGTCAATGACAAACATTAAAGTAATGTATTTCCATTGGCTAGTATTGTACTACAGTTGTCCTCATGACAAATTTCTGAAATCCCTGTAGAATATATAGAAAATAGCCAATGCCTTAGTAAATAACTCCGTGTAAACACTTTCATTTGTGAAAAGCAGATGTGTTTCTCACAACTGGCATTGCAGAAGAACATCAGGCACATAGCTATGAAGTGTAATCTCTTCAGGATTTATCAAGGCAACTGGAAAGAAGTAGCTTCTAGAGTAGGATCTCAGAGTGGGCAGCAAGATGCGGTCATGGGAGAAAACAGATATTTCACTGCATGTTCTGCAGGGCAAGTGTGCAGAAAGCAATTTGAGGAGGATGGACTTCAGGATAGCAAGAGACAAGAGGCTATTTTCTCTGTTTCCAGTGAGAGAACAGAAAATAGTCAAAAGAAATTAAAAATACTTATGTTAATATACTGTAAACTTTGAGAGCTTTTTGTAGCCTAGTGTTTATCTAAATAATAATCCCATTTGCTTTGTCATTTTGGCTTCTCTGCCAAGTTCAGCTGAAACCAGTCCAGAAAAGACAGGGAAGCTCATATCTAGTACTTCTGTCTGTCTCTCCTGAGGCCAGAGAGTAAAGAAATGTAAAGTTCTGTCATCAAGAAAGACTTTTATATTTATAGACATGTTTGTTTGTTCCACAGGTGTTATTCAGTCTAACCATGTCTTATCATCAGAAAAAAAAAAAAAAAAAAAAAAAAAAAACAAAAAAAAAACAAAAAAAAAACACATGAGAAAGAAAAAAAGAAGGACTTTTACTGAAGGAAAATAATATTTTGTCCCTCTCAGCAGGCAATTTTCTTTGAGGTCAGCCAGGTATGTGGGACTTTTTGTTTTTCCCACAGTATTGTGATTTTCTTCCTGTTGACAGGAAATGTTAATTTCTGTAGTAGGAATATCACTTGCTTTGGATTGTGATATAACTAGTGCCCTGAATCAGATTTGGTTTGAATCGGTGTAAATCTGGAAAAAAACCCAGAAATAAAAGGCTGAAAAAAAATACTGAGAAAAACATATTTGCTACCATTTGGAAGTCTCACCTTATCATTTGTTAATTATGTGTGGTAGTTATGACTTGTGCAGTAACCTGAGATATATGTGAAGAACAAATGGTACTTTTAAAACTATGCATAGGGACTTAGTTTAGTAATTCTGACAGTCTAAAATATTCACCATCCCCATAAACTAAATTAATATTTAAAATACAGCTTCTACAAATATCAGTAAGCAATCATGTTTAAATAAAGGTAACAAAATACTAGCACTAGATTTATCAGGATTTAATAAAGAATTTGTAGCATAGAAAACCGATGGTTCTCCAGAACCAGCCAGCTACTGTGCATCCTTGATGTCCATCTAACCAACACCATTTACAAGGAACGCTGCAGTTTCATCTTAAAGCCTTTTAGTGGAAATGTAACAAGAAAATTTCTCAGGTGTTCCAGGCACATAATGCTCTGAAAAGTTCTTTCTTGGCATTCTAGAAACACAAGCAGGAAGGTATTTATGAGAGAATGGGATAGCTGCTGGTTTGTTTCTTTTTACTTTCTCTTTACCACACATGTCCAGTTTCCAGTGTGTGAAACCAGCAGCAGACAAGAGAGGAGATACTGTACTCTATAGGAACACAAAGAAACGATCTCAGGTACTAAAAAGGATGTAATGGAAACCAGAAACATTCACATTCCCAGATCTGGACCTTTCACTAGCAGAGATGACATCTCCAGCAAGGTAAACAGATCAGCTGTAGAAACCAAGAACTCTTTATGTTGCTGCACCTGGGGGTCATCTACTTTCTTCCACACATTATGTTGGTCATCACTTTCATTCTACACAGTCATTATTTCCATTACACACTGTGTTTTATTTCCAGGGAAGCTAGACAAGGTGTTATTTGGGACACATTATCATACATTTTAGACTAATAAATGCTTGACATTTTTCGTTAGTCATCGGAAGAGATTAGTAAAGATCAGCAATTTGGAAGGCATGATTTTACTGTGAAAATAGAAGAAGATCCCTCATGCATGGGAAAAGTGTGTTCAAAACTATGCCTTGGCTTCTCTGCACTATGTTGAAGCCCCCTCTCTCAGATGCTTGTACCTCTCCTTGAGCCTTCTTGGAGGCCTCTCTTCTGCCTTTAAGCAAGGTAGCTTTTCTCCACAAGTTCCTAGCAGCTGACCTATTTTTTTGGCACGATTCCTGCCACTGATTTCACTTGACAGCTATTCTGCCTGGTTGTAGACACAATGGGCATGCCTCAAGTGAATTCAAACTTGTAATGGTTTCTGAAGCACCTGCAGCTTAATCAGTTCCCTATTTGAAGCCCACAAGAGGACAAAGCACATTAATAAATAACTTCAAGATGTCCATTGCACTGATCCTCAGCCTCAGGCTGGGCAAATCCTGTGTATGAAGCTCTCCTGAAACAGAAAGACAGTTTTCTGTGCAAGGCAAGCCTATACAAAGCCCCAGGAGTATATCAGCACAGTCATTGATTTCTTCAGAATATGAGAAAAACTTTTCTTGTGTTTCTGTACAGTTTGCAAAATCCAGGTGGCTTTATGAGATTTTTTCCTTTTTTTTTTTTTTTTAATGTGGGAGACAGTGGTCTACAGAAATAATTTAATAGAATGCTTTCAGGTTTTTACTAATGAAAACAAAATGAAACAGTCCTCCTTTCCCCACTTAAAGATTTTTTTATACTTAAATGCCACGTTATATGTGTCTGAGATCAGGTTATTTTGTTGTTGTTGTCATTAGTTGACTGTCACTTCATTTTGTCTGTAACCCGTATCCAATGTGCTTCTGTCCTAACTGTGCTCACCAGTCAGACACTTGCTGTTAGAGGAGTCCTCTCAGCCAACACAAGCAGATGTGTGCAGGGTCATGTTTAATGTGATTGCCCTCATCTGTTTCTCCTTACACAGGAAAAGGACAACTGCTCTGTGATGCATCTCAACAGGAACTGGTTACATATTTCTGCTTCAGCTCACGTTCTTACTTTCACCATGTTAAATATATTGTGCTAATATTTGTTTGCTGAGGACTTGTTAAGTTGTCCTCCAAAGTTTCAAACTATAGTTGTATTCGATTGTTCAAAGTCATACAAAGTCTGTATTTCCAGATGTAACTTTTTCACATATATATTTAGTGTAATTAGGATGAAGAAAAAGAATGAAAATCACACCCCTGGAGACTTCAGAACAGTTATACTAGAGATGAATTTGGCCCAAATTTCTCCAGGGAAAACTGGTGATCAGTAAAGAGTGTACTTCATGTATGAGTTCTTTGATGTTTCACTGTATGCTCTGGCTATATGGTCACGAATGCAATTCCTATTTAAAGAGTAACACCAAATACCATTCTATTCCACAAAAAAACAAACAAACAAAAAAAAAAGGTGAGCTTTTTTGCAAACATTTCTGAAATCTAGAGACATTGGTGGAAAACATGAGCAATTTAAGCATTTGTGTAGCAGTCATGCATATGCAACATGTATACACAAAATACCATGCATATATTCTGAGATGAATTGTGCTTTCTGCTTTGAAATTATCTCTGACACATTTGACATGCCACTATTTTTAAAAGTGTTCCTGTTTTCTGATGGGCAAAAGAAAATTGTGAACTGATGCAACACCCTCTCCTGTTGATCCCATTTATTTTGTGCACAAGGTAGAAAGAAACCTGTTTACAGAAAATTATAACAGCTTTGGAATCAAGGTCAGCTGCTAGTCATGCTTACAGGCTGAAAAGAGTTTTCAGTCCATTTGGTATAACAATAATAGTCAAAGTTAGGGAACCATTTTTCTCCCTCCTAAATATGTCCTAGTACCAGCATGATTTTAACAAGACAGCTGTTCGTTTTTATTTCTTTCACTCATTCCTTGGGTTTGTTGCCAAGAGCAACACAAAGAATGCACCAGGGTGTCATAATAATCCTCCATTAAATCTCTAGTATTTAAATTTTAATGCTATAATTCAACAGCTGACAAAAGCCCATTGAGCAGGTCTAAGGAAAGGAAAAGAGCTGGTCCCATTTTCTCAGGGGGTGATGCTATAGCAACATGGAATGAATTTGGGGTCAGAGAACAAGCTGTCTCCAAGCTTTGTTTGCATTTCCTGGCTAAAAGTAGAATCTGGTGTTATAAATTTTACCAAAATAAGTGGTTATTTGGAGCTGCATGAAGATCGTTCACTCTGTAAAAACTTTTGCGTTGCAAAAACAAAAGGAGTGGAGACAACAAAAACAGCAGCCAGAAAGACAACAAACTAACAGACCATTTTAGAAAGTGCCAGCCTAAGAATTATTTCACAGTCCCTCTTCTTTCGCCGGTTTCCCTACCTTCCAGTACAAACCCTGCACCAGGACGTGAAATGATGCAACACACTAAGTCCGTTTTAAAGGAATAACACAAAGACAGCAAAGTCAATAACGGTAGAAAAGAAACCTCTTATAATCATCAAAGACCTCGGGAAAGTCTGGTATGTCATTTGTTATGCTTAGCTGTCCCCACACTGAAGGCTTTTGTGCTCTGGGGAATGTTGTTCGGTGGAGACAAATGAATACACCTGGAAGACAATTGTCCATTGTGGGAAATGCTGCTCATCTGGTGCAGTGTAATGCGGTGTGGCCCACCGCCCACTGCTCCCCCCTCCCAAAATCCTCTGCTTTGCTCAGGACAAGCTGTTCTCAAAGTTGGGTTTAGTGGGGATTAGAGCTCAGGGTGTCTATATGTAATAGAGTATATTGGCAATTTCTGTGTCTTTCACTATACTGTGAGGTATATTTTAAAAAAGAAGGCGATGCATTCTTCTTCTCATTTAAAATAATCAGAGATTCATTAGATAATAGTGATATAATGAAATATAGAAGACTAGAAATAACTGTCTGTGTGGCAATATTTTGTCACTGAAGGAAACTATCAATGTTGTATTGCATTTGAGACCTTTTCACTTTATCTTTCCACTTTGAAATCCATTGCTGATCACCTGTAGCCAGCCAGGTCCCTGGGTGCTTTGCCACTGGGACCTGCTGCAAGGACCATTTAGGTCTGGCACTTCTTGTTGAGACTGTAAGATAAGGGACATGTCAGCACAAGGAGTGTTAACAGCCTCATGTAAGGTGGGTGGAGTGTGCTGGGTAGGTGAAGTGATGCAGCCAGGATAGATGAAGGGGGAAACTACTGTGACAGTAGGGTGGAGAATTGAGATAGATGATTTGGAGGCCTGTGAGAGGCATGTATATAAGAAAGAGCAGGATAAGTAGGAATCGGAACAGTGGCAGCCCTTCTTCTTGCCTATATCTAATAGCTGCTTGGTCCTGCAGGTGCTGGTTCTGGGCTACAACAAACCTGGAGCAGGGGAAAGGCTGCCTTGAACTGCAGTGCCTGCACATCTTACTGATGGGGTGGCGTCCTCTGTCTTTCATGCAGATCCTTCCTGACAAGGGTTTTGTGCAGTGAGAGGCTTAGGAAACCTTCCTTCTTCCACCCTACTCCTCCAGAGCTAAGTAGCAAAGGTTTTCTAAAGGAAAGCAGAGATACATTTTATCTTCCTCTGCAGTTCCCAACCTTTCCTCCTGAATGCTGAAGCCACTGAGGAGTCAGTGAAACACTCTTCAGTGTACCTCTGTGACAAAATAGTATCTCTCTTATTTTGTTTGTCAACAAATTCATTACAACAAATCATTATCTTTCCAAATCTGCATTTCAAACTTACACAGGCCAAACTTGCACTACAGGTGCTACATGTAATGCATGGGACTGTTGTCAGGCTGTCTGCATGCTGCTTTTTGGAGGTGGTACATCCATTTCTGATCTGTAAGCATCCATTTTCTGTCTGCTATTATAAGAACATTATTAAGCTGCTTATTCACAGTCCTTTAAAAACAGAGCACCTTGTGCTTGCATTTTCTTTCCCATGTCTCTGAATTGCTTTCTAGTCAGTTTTGCTGTATCTAGGATGAACAGATTTTATGAAAATTCCATTCTTTCACACTATAAAGAACTGTTTTTCAATAGAAAAGCTGTGAGCACTGGAGCCCCACTCCAAAAGAGTTCAGCTCACTTGACTTCAGGGTCTTTAGAACAGGAATGATTCCTGTCAGCCTGCTAGATCTAAAAGGGAAGCAGTTCATGTGCAAACAGCTTTCCATCATTATCCTGGGAAGAATCCCACTGGGAGAATAAAGAGTAGCCATAGGAGAAAATTTTTGCAGTAATGGCATGTCATTCCCTTGACTCTCTGCTGAAGTATTAATTTCTGTTACAGCTCAGGCAAGAAATATGACATTTTATTGTCTGAGATTTCCAGGCAAGCATTCCTGAATGGGGTGCAGTTCTCATTGGGTAATAATCCAGGGGACCATTCAAGAGAAAACAAGAAACTTCACTGTCATAACTTTAAAGCATGGCAAGCTATAAACTGTTAAGATGCTTTGTTAGATTTTTTTTTTTTTTACTTAATGTCCTATGTGAGACTCGACTGATTTGCATACAGAGCTTATTTAATTTATATATTAGCCTCACTGATTCAGATTATTCCAAACAACGAAGAACAGAGGCAGAGTTTTGGAAGGCTTGTCAAGGCTTTGGACCACCTTTTCCATTCTGGAATTTTGGATTCTATGGCTAAAATGAAAGTCTCACAGCTTGAATTAGGGAGCTCCTGATCTTTCGGATCTATCACCAGTTGCTCTAAAATTACCCTATCGTTGTATAAATTCTGCCACAATATGACTGAACTGATGGCCTCCTCTGGTAGCAAGATTTATACCGTTTCCCCCAAAATAAGATAGGGTCTTATATTAATTTTTGCTCCAAAACTTCCTATGTTTTTACATGTATAGCTGCCTGGACACTATCTAAATTGACTTTTTTGATGAACTGTAACTAGGGCTTACTTTTGGAGTAGGGCTTGTATTTTGAGCATCCTCAAAAATCCTGAAAAATCACACCACAGCTTATTTTCGGGGTAAGTCTTATTTTCAGGGAAACAGGGTAAGTATGCATGAATGGCACTATCTGGGATTCATTCCAAGGTAAATCTTCATTGAACAGCATTTCACCATTTAGGTGCAGGTGCTGGTCTGCTAGTCCTGGTGAACACTGAGGTGCTCAGAAGAGCAGTGTGCTCAGGCCTCCAGTATGTCAATCACACACATGCAAATGTACCAGAAATGACAGCAAGCAACCCTTAGAAATATGCTGCTTGAAAACTTCCTTGTTTTACAACACTGCTGTTGGCAACAGGTCTTTAAGTCAGCAAAATGGCTTAAGATTAAACCAGATATACACGTGTTGGATAAGGAGATGTGAAGCTGAAATAGAATGGGCCTAGATTAATGAACACTGAAAACAGGACTCACTGCATTTATGACACTGTGCATGTCTATGCTGGTTTTACACAGTCTGTTGAGGATTTGTTATGGCTAGACTTACACCAGCCTCAGTCTAAAGGTACCTAATTTTGTCAGTACAATATTAGACTGAGGCTGAGCTGTAGCTGCAAAGCTGAGCTCTGAAACTGAGGCAGTTGTACCTCCACTTTCAGTGTGTACAGGGAACAAATATCCTTTCATGCGAAAGATAAGTCTGCCTCTCACCATCTGTGGAAGTCCCTTTCCCATCCCCTGTTAGACTGGTATAAATCCTGTGTATTCATTTTAGTTCTGCTTAATTGTGTTTGACTGTCTATGAGATTCTTTTATACTTTTTGAAAGGTATCAAGTGATGGTTGAGACAGATTTGGCTAGGGAAATGAAGTGGCTACAGTCATCAAAAGCCCAGGAAATTTTATCAAGTAATTCACAGTGAGAAATAAAAAGACCTGTTTGAACTAATAAAAAATACTTTGGAGTACCTCTTCCTCAAAAGTATTAATAATTTCAGTGTAATAGAACAATGAGCTCAGTTTCACTGAACAGTATCTCTTGTGCAGGTAGATAAGTATTAATAGGAACCTACTAAAAATGGAGAAGTGGAAGACATAAGACAGGTCCTGACCTAATGGTCTGTCATGCAAAATATGGGCATTAGGACTCTGGGTTACTGTGTCTGTGACACTGTTGATTTCTGCAAATGACAATGTCCAAGTGCTAAAAAGTCTGGAACTGATGCACTAGAACCCAAAGGAAAAATTTTGTCTTATTCTTTTAACATTTTCTTCAGCACTTGCATATAGCTTCAGAAAAAAATTATGCATTTCTGAAGTGTTTCCAAAACTCCTGTCATAGATCCATGATAGTGACCAGGTCTTTGACTGCCCCTATGATGTGTTAGATCTGGGTTTAACTCTTCCCAAAGGTGTTCTCATCAAAATAACCAATTTCCTTTTTTGAAAGACCCCGTCTCTGTAAGATAAAACAAGTATTAGAGATGGATGGTATACCTATACAGAATCTGATGCTAAGAATGAGATCAACATTGGTGTTCACAGTCAAGGGCTCTCAGAATCTACCAAAATGTCTTTCTTCAAGTTTTCCATGGTCCACTGCATACAGTTATCAGAGAAAGGAATTATTTTGCTAACAAGTGCCAACAGGACTCAAATTTGTGATCACAAGTATATCCTTGTGCTTTCTCCTCTTTATTTCCCATTTCCATGATAAGTTGACTTATTCTTTGGGCAGATAAGTGTGAAAATCTAGCTGGGAAGCAGAGAGGGACCTCCTTCACACTGAAGGTGCTGCTGAATAATATGTTTGCTCCTAAAGAAAGACTATTCTCTTTATAAATTCATGAGAGAGAGGCCCTGTGCCCTGTTGCTTCATAGATTTCCATGAAGAAATCTGACCTAGTCTAACTAATGGAGGTTGGAAGGTATCAATAATGACTTTCTGGATTAATGAAAGTAAAGAGGCCTGTGAAATTAGAGGCAGAACATTGAGCTGGTGGCATATAATCAATACGCCTGTGCTGCTACCTTGCTCAGGCAGTCTGACCTACTCTTTAACATGTGGACCAGCTGAGAAAAGTCCATAGTGAGTAATTCAGGGTCTTTCTAAAAGTCAAACATGAAAGGGTTGGAAATTCATAGTTATTTAGCTCACAGAACAGAAGACTGAAAAGAGACATGATAAAATCTTCAAACAAATCACAAGTTACTGCAGAGAGGAAGGACATATTCAATTTTCCTTGTCTTTGCTAGGCTGAAAAAAACTCCTGTGACTTCAAATGTAGCAAGGGAGCCCATATTGGAAATACAATGAATAATCTTACAGTAAGGGTAATGAGAGACTGAGGTTATCTGGGAAGTTGTAGGAATCTCCATTAGTGGAGGTCTTAGAGAACATAACAAACATTTGCCGGATGGGACCCAGGCATAGTTGGTCTTCTTTTGAGGTGTGGGCTGAACCGGATGATTTATCTTCCTGTGCTTCTGTAGTGTTGTGGGATTTTTTAACCTCAGCACTGAATGGGTGTTTATATGGTCTGCATTGTTTAATGGCAGGCATATAGCTTAGACTACCTTATGCCTTTCACAGTATCACAGTATCACAGTATGTTTGGGATTGGAAGGGACCTCAAAAGATCATCTAGTCCAATCCCCCTGCTGGAGCAGGAACACCTAGGTGAGGTCGCACAGGAACATGTCCAGGCGGGTTTTGAATGTCTCCAGAGAAGGAGACTCCACAACTTCCCTGGGCAGCCTGTTCCAGTGCTCTGTCACCCTCACTGAGAAGAAGTTTCTTCTCAAATCTAAGTGGAACCTCTTGTGTTCCAGCTTGATCCCATTACCCCTTGTCCTGTCATTGTTTGCCACCGAGAAGAGCCTGGCTCCATCCTCATGGCACTCACCCTTTATATATTTATAAACATTAATAAGGTCCCCCCTTAGTCTCCTCTTCTCCAAACTAAAGAGACCCAGCTCCCTCAGCCTTTCTTCATAAGGGAGGTGCTCCACTCCCTTAATCATCTTCGTTGCCCTACGCTGGACCCTCTCCAGCAGTTCCCTGTCTTTCTTGAACTGAGGGGCCCAGAACTGGACACAATATTCCAGATGTGGTCTCACCAGGGTGGAGTAGAGGGGAAGGAGGACCTCTCTCGATCTACTAACCACCCCCCTTCTAATACACCCCAGGATGCCATTGGCCTTCCTGGCCAGACAGCAGAGCCTTTCTCTAATAATTTTCTCACCAGAACTGCTCTTCCATCTTAACTCAGTTCCTCCTGGTTAAGGCTGGAAACAATGTTACTAAACTTTCAGCCTAGTGGTTACATAATTTTTGTATTTCAGGAATGAATTTGGAACCTCTCTGTAGCCTGTGGATGTGAAACGCATAATTCCAATCCACTTCCTTAGCCATCAGAGACATTTCTTCAGGAGAATTATGTACATATTTTTCCCAACTAGAGATGAATGATGACAAAAGAGGGTATAAGATATCTCAAAGAGAACATGAAACATATTACCTCCTTTTTTTCAGTTTGTTTGAAATATCTTGATGGTAACTGTGGCCAGTCAAACGGCAATCTCCTGATGTCACTTACCTGCCAAAGGAAAGGAAAGCTATTACCCATGATGAAATCAACAGATTTGCATTGCACCTTGGAAACTGAACCTCAGGTCAAACAAGTATTTCTGGAGAGTGAACAGTACAAAAATTAAATCAAGAACAACTTATATTACATTCATGGGTTAACAAAGCTGGGATTTTTTTACTCTTTTCTCAGAGTGAATGCATTTGTTAGTTGACAGTGAGTTTCTGTGAGAAAGATATAAAAATTTTGTAGTCTTAGAATTGCACAACATTTTGTTATGTGTTTGGATTAGCACATGCAGCCCTGTTAGTGAAAGCTGATTTGATACCCTGTCTGTGTACTGAGAAGGGCAAACATGAACTTAAGTTACTCTTAACAATGCCTACTGTAGTTCGGCTACAGAAAATGCTCCCATGTTTCCATCTGGGAAATTCTGGACTGGAATATATGTATGCACTCACTACACAGATGGCTAACACATACAGTCAGAAACATTTTGGGTGCATCAAACTAGATGCAAAGATTGACTCCTGCAAGTATGTGCAGTGAGCCGTGGGTACCTGTGGAGTCAGGACACACCAGTGCTCTCACCACTGGTCCAAAACCTCTGGACACACAGTAGCTCATCAAGAGCTACTGTTGTTGTCTGATCTGGCAGCAGGACACCACCTAGACCCTCTGGACAAATGACCACATCCCTTTTTCCCAAATGAGTTACATTTTGGACTGGGTTAAAGGAGGGGACATGTCAGAGAAAGCAGGATAACTAGTTGCCCCAGTCAAAGGAAAAAAAAAGTCTGAATTCCTGCTTAGCTGTATGTGTTTTAGCCTACACAATAATTAACCATCGCATGATTCAGGGCAAAAAAAAAAAAAAAAGTTCCTATGTTCACATCATTGTATAAATGTCCAGATAAATCATGTATTCCTTGGTTTTCTTAAGAATATCATTTTAGAGATCAGTTAACTGTTTTTAAAGAGAACTGATCAGAATAAATGTTCCTACCTTAAATGATGAGCATGTCTTCATAACTATAGACCTTATACTGGCAAGTAATAACACAGTATTGTCAGCTGAAAATGGCAGTCTTTAACTTCTTAATTTGTGCCTCTTGTCTGGAGACACAAAAATAACTGGGATCTTGCCCTTCATGTAGCTCATCTCCATTCATAGAAGTACTGTAGGAACATAATAAACATCCTACTTAAGTTCAGTAGTAAAAGTAGTTTTCTTTGAGAAAGTCATTGTGATGATAAGAACAAGTAATTCAACCTGCCAGAAACTAAGAGAGTCTGTTGCTACAATCTTGCAGTCTTTAAAGCCAAGTGATACATTTGCCTTCAGTTTGGTCAGTCCAAATATCAGATTTTAGGAAATCTTCAGATTTTAGTTTTTCAGCTGCTGTCCAAGCTTTGCATGTTTATCATTATATAGAGACAGTTGGACCAATCATCTTCTGAAATGAAATTTTGAAAGAAATGGTCATGCCAAGTCAAATTCCAAGGTTTAAGGTTTCTGGTTTGGTTGTGGGTTTTTGTTTGTTTGTTTTGTTTTGTTTTAAATATAAATTATTTTCACACACAAGAAAATATGAGCCACACACAAGAGCTGTACTCTGCAGCTGGATCTGCTTCCAAGTCTGAATCCAAAGGTGGGATATGAACTCTAGATATTTTTAGCCACAAAATATGTGAACCTCAAAAGTATGTAAACTACACACATATATTTGCCTGTTCTTTTCAAAGGAATTCTCTTCATTGCAGTAAAAAAAATATTGCCCACAGAAAGTTGGCAGAGTAGTAGCCCGTGTCCCAGCAGATGCCTATGGAATGTTCCTGACTGTTTTGCATGCTAAAATGTGCAGCTTTATAAATAGTGTTAAAATATTAAACTCTATTAAAAAAAAAAAAAAAAAAAAAAAAAAAAAAAAAAAAAGAACCCAAACATCACATGTAGTGTGGACAATAACAAATGTGCTAACAATGTGCTAATAATACAGTTGTTCCCTAAATTCTTTTCCTACCTACTGCTTTAAAAATGCAACCAGAGCTGATCTAATTAGGTCAAACAGGACGATTTCTAATTAAAGTAATACTTGGGGAGAGTGTGGTTGATGTAATATGGTGCTTATTCATCACTTACTTCATATCTAATTATGAGCTTAGGTCTAGATTCAGCAAAGCACTTAGATGAACACATAAGTCGGTTTAATAAGCGTATAAATATATGCTGTATTTTAGCTAAATATTTGTGCCTGTTTTTTTCCTGTTAAGTAATTCTAATCACTTCTTTGCTTAACATGTAGTTTAAGCACTTTGAATGATTCTTTAGAGCATGTTTAGTTCCTTAGACATGGAGACTTAAGGAGAATTCAGGCTGAGTATAGCCCAGAATGATCAACTTTAAGCAGATACTCGAATAAAATGAAATTTTAAGGTATGCTTAAAGTTAATCACATTCTTATGTATCTTTCTGAAGAGATGATTGTTTAATTAAAATAATTACACATCCAACTAATAGAGTTATTCTTTAGTATCATTCATCTGATAATAAAAACTTATGCTCTAAAGATGTGTGAATTAAGCTATTAAATATTCCTCTGAAATGAATAACTATTAACCCTGAATTCTTACTGTTATTAAAAAGGAGTACATTAAATTCCCTTTCTCTTTGAGAAACAGTAGCAATTGAATCTGTATTTTCTCAAATTAGTTATTTGAAAGTATTTTACATTTGCTCTGAACTGGGTTAATCTTCATCACGCCACTTGATAGTCTAGATCCTAAATTCAACTACTTCTTAAAATAAAGGGTTTGTTGCAGTCATATGGTATTCCTTTACCTCAATGGAATGCCTGCCCACCATATGCAATTGTCAGCTGTGAATGCTCACCCTCTTTCCAAGGATCTTGATACTCAACTCTTCTTCCCCCTCCTGTTCACAAATTTTATGTCACTATTTGTACAGATTTATCTATTAACTCTGAGCCGACAAGTCTGCTTCAGAAAATATATCTTTTTCCTTCCCCAGCTTCCTTCAGTTTGGCTGCTTCTTTTTGTTTTGTTTTGGGTTTTTTTTCCAGACTCTGCATTCTGCATGGCTCAAGGTCAGCCTAGGCATAGTCTAACTAAAACCAATCCTTTTTATCTTACCTTCAAAACCCTTCCCACTCCCATTTTCTATGGTTGCCAAGAACACCGTTCTCCTTGTCATCCAAACACACAATCTTTGGTTCTTCTTTTGACTTCTTTCCTCAGAGTCTGACTATAAATAAACAGTCAGCCACACATAAATTATTTTGTTCATTTTTGCACAGGGTACAAATACCTTTTATTGAAATTGAAAATTTTATGTATCTCTGTCCAACTTATATTTTGAAAACATCTCCTTAAGCCTTGCGTTTGATTTAAGAATTCACTTTTAAGTAAAGCTCCTCATAAAATGATCTTTTTGTGTCACCTTTAAGAAGAGTTTACTACAACAGAGATTGACATAATGATACCAATAGTAATGGTATATATATATATATATATATATCAATTTCAAACCCATCTTCAAAATTCCTTTTATTCATCTCACTTTTCAATTTCTTATTATTAGCTTTCTCATAACAAGTATTTGTAAATAAAGATATTGTTGAAGGTTTAGGTCAAGTACGTTGTCTGTCTTTTCATTCAGCAAAGTTCTGGTAACATGTGCATATGAAAATAAAAATATATGAAACTCTTTGGCAGCTAGGTTTCAGTGGTTAGTCTCTTGGAGCCAACTCCGTGCCAAGGGAATCTGTCCTTGATGTGGAAACAGTTTTGTTCACTTCATAATGCTGCTTCGTTTTGGAGGGAAAAAACCCTTTGAACTGGTTTTAAAAAATGCTTTGCAAAGATTAATGAAATAAATTGTTTGTTTGGTTGTTTTTTTATTGTTGGATTGAACGGGTCAAAAGGTGAAACTGCAACAATTTCAGGCTTTGGTTGATAGACTTTGCTGTAGAATATCTGCCTGCATGATTCCCTAGGGATGCTCAGCTGAGAAAGCGTTGTGTGATCAAACTTGTTCTCAGTGTCAGGGGTAACAAAAAGAGATGTCAGGGGATAGATGGTAGCTTACTGCATTTTTATTTGTAATAAGTTATTTGCTTTGGTTTGTTTTTTTTCTTAAATCCCCATTTCCTGAGAGAAAAAAAGCCACAACTATTGGACCTAATCTTTCTTGAAATTAAATGCAAACTAAATTTAATGATACATTTCGAATATAACTTTTCAATCCAAGGATATCAAAACAAAGTCAAGTAGGAGGCGTTGCTGCTTCTCCTATAATGGAAGTAATTCTGGACTGAATATGCAATTCACATTATTAAGCCTCCATCATCCGCTCTTCTGCGGTCCTAGTCCCACACAGAAAAGAAACCTTGACTGAGAAGTGAGGTTTCTGACACTAAATAAGGTACAAACCTTACTAATGATTTTGCCAGAAGCAGGGCTTTCAGCAGATCTCCATTTTGTGTGGCTTATCTGGTGTTCAGCTCATCGCAGCCTCCCCCTGGTAAGCACTCATCTCACTTTTGCCTGTATATCATATCTCTTTTCAGGTCTGCTGAGCTTCGTTGAAATTGGCTGATAGGTTCAAATGTAATTGGACTGAAATGTCTGCTAGACAGAGGTACACACAACACAATCTCCAAATCCTTAGTGCCTCAGGCAAGTAACCAGACTAAAAGGTTGTGAAATAAAATATCCACCCCACCCTGCACCAAAAGTTAAGGCATAAACTTAACAATCTTCTGCAATAAGCTTTTCCTCTGAAAAATAAAAAAGCCCTGTCGAGTCCCAGACACCCAATATGGGTTCTAATACTGCTCGTGTTTTGATGTGAATGTCTCTCCTATTCAGCTGTGATTTCTACCAGTACACAGGAAGATAAAATGTGGTCTTCAAGAAATTATTCAAGATAATCACCAAATAAAGTTATAGATCATGATGGTCCCATGTATATTTGCTCCACTACCTGCTCTTGATGTCAAATATCAACATAAATCAACACAGAGTTCTACAAATATTAGTATCACTGTTTAGACAGCATTAGCTGTTATCAAACTTCTAATTCATACCTTAAGAACCAGTTAAGGGGACTTCATTTACTATTTAAGAAAGCTCAACCTGTTCAAATTCTGAGCAAATACTTAAACACTGAAAAATCATTAAGTGCTGAAAGCTCTTATCTTTGACCTCTTGCTCTTCCTCCATGCTCATCCTCATTAGGCTTCTAGCTGTGGTCCAGATATGAAAAAGTGCTATGCAGTATAACCATAAGGCTGTAGGGCATGAAGTTTATTTCCCTCTGAAAGGTTCTCCTGTTTTTCTGCATTACATAAATACTAAAGAAGAAAATGAGACTTAAAACACAGGCTCTGTCATAAAAGTTTAACCAACCAGGTGAAAACTTGTTCCAAAAGCAGATCCCCTCAAAGAGATTTCTGATTCAATTTATCCAGGTTGTATAAACTATAGAAAAATAAAGCTACTTTCCCATAGTTTATTGGATTGTAAGCATACTTTCATGCTGTAATTTAGCAATTAAATATGTAAATTAACAAGGTCAAAGTTGAACATAAAGCTTTGGCCATTTGATGGCTCAATTTACTGGCGTGTCACCAGTTCTGCTTTAGCACCACCATTTCCCTGATCTGTGAGCTGGCACTAACTGCTTATTGCAAAAATAGCAACTATATTTGCTTCATTTGTTGCCAGCGCTTTATGAGCTGCTCACTGATTCTTGAATTTCAGCATCCCGAAAGGCAGAAGAATAAAAAAGCATGCCAGACCCTCAGCTCATTCCACTTGATACTCTCTAAGCTGCATTTTGACATTGCTTTTCTTTGTATTACACCATGCAGATGACTTGATTGTATGGGGGTTGTAATCCATGTATATATCTGCATTGAAATGTATTACAGAGGAGAATCTATAGAGATAACTAATTGATGCTGAGGACCCGACATCCAAAATTATAAACATTTGAGTTTTTCAGCCTTCAGACTAACCCTTGCCTGGGGCGATGAACTAAAGATCTGATTTCAGCTGGTGGGTGTCAGCTGTTGTCCCACTGTCCAGCTACAGGAGTAATCAAGTTCATTAATCTTAAGCCAGCTCTATGATGCAAACCAAAACACAGGAAGCAAGAAGGACTGTCATATTTACCTCAGTTCAGTCAGACCCTAAAGCAGATACATATGTTGTCTGAGAACAAAGACCTTCCAAGATCAGTGTCCTCTCCAGTAGAAGGCAGTAGTTTAGGGGAAGGATGCAAGGAGCAGGACAAGTACATGGTGATCTTTCTCTTTGCTCCCAAAAGCCAGTTTTTAATGACCCTCTGATTAGAACTGGATGCAATTGCTCGTGAACATTAATGTGCTATATAGGATTGTCATGTTAATCTTCCAACTGACATGATGAGGAGCAACACTATACTCCATGAAGAGTTTATGTGGATATGTATAGTCAGGAAGAGGAACAGACACAAGCCCATCTGCTGTTGGTTAAATGCAGCTTATGTGTTTGTATGAAGGGCTGATGTATCTCTTTCAGTGGTTCTTACCTTCCCCTCTGCTAAGTACTCCTATTGAAAAGGTTAAATATGTTGCTTTCCTATGATAAAACATGTAATCATTGCCACCATAGCTTGATTCTGAACTTGCACAGGATGAAATATTTGTAAACACGATGTGTATGATGTGATACAAACCAGAAAAGAATGATGCAGTAAGTGTGGAAACTGATTACACTTATTCCAAAATAGACATTAGTTCTGTGCAGAACTAAACCTCAGACTAGTTTCTCTGTTAGATGTCCCCTTCTAACATTGTATCAAAACACTTTAAAAAAGCAGATTTTCCCTTGGCCCCTTCAAAGACTTGTATGTGATCCCCTTCCTATTTTTTCCACTTTGGCTTTGCCTAAGGAGCAGTTAGCAGCTCATGTGAGTAGGCAGCTGTGAGAAGGAGAGCTCTGGTCTGCAAAGGGAAAACAGCTATAGACATTTAAGAAAGCAGTAAATATATGAGGGGAAAAAAACATCACACTGAAATTGGCAAATCAGTGTAGCAATGAGGGTGGTGTCCATCACTAGGACTTGAGTCAATGCAATAAAACTGTACAAATGTTACAATTTTCCATGCCATTTCTCTCACTCTATTCAAGAATAGCATTTGTCAATGTACATGGCTCTTAAGCACAAATCAATCTAAAAATAGAGACGTGGCATTTCAGTGGGATCTTAGAATTTCCACTGAAATGAGGTTTACGTTGCACTATTATGTGCATAGTAAGGATATCTGTCTTCAGGAGCATGGGGATAAGGTGCACAAAATCTGGGCACTATACCCACTCTGCCTGTGTGGGAAATGGAAGCATAGGGCTGACTACAGAGGATTGTCCAAGGTGACAAAAGTTTGAAAAGTAGAGCAGCCTAATGCAGATACAGATGTTAGATCTTAGGACAGCACAGCATAGTTACAACTTGTTCTTGCAGAATATTGATGTCCATAGAAGACGCAGGTTCACTGAAGTGGTAGATCATAAGTCAAAATTATAGAAAGGCCTCACTGTGAGGTTCATGGGTACCAAGAGTGACTTTCCACAGTTATTATTATTAATATAATTATTAACACTTATTAAACTCAGCCTAACGGCAGCTCTGATGATACATAAACACCTCCACATTTGTGGAGTTTTAGAGCTTTCACTTTTTTCTCTCACATCAGTGGCTTCAAATATTTTCACACAATGATGTGGGTAATGTGTCTTGTGTAGGATCTCTAGAAGGAAGCAGACCCAGGACATACTACTTTCAGTGTCATGTAGCTGCACCATGCTAATGGACCAATATTTACACCAGAATGTGCTGGAGTGATAAATGTGGCCTGCAAGCCAGGCATGCTTCATCTTTTCCAAACAACATTCTTGTACAGATTAGAGGATAATCTGACAGGCAGGCCCGGCCAATTAAAACAGTAATTGAAATAGCTGAGAGTGTTTTATTTGGCAGAAACTGAGCATTCTGCTTCATTTCTTAATGAACAAACAAGCGGGGTCAATCATAATAGTTTGATTAATTTAAGAAATCATTTTTCTGCTAAGATAATTTCCTATCTTGTGTTTCTAAAAACCAAAACACAAGAGACAAACAGAAAGAAAAGATTCCTTTCGACCTTTGGTGGGACACTTTAAACGTCAGTCAACGAAAAAAATCCTGAAATGATGGTGAAACCACAAAAGTGAAACAGTTCTCCTTTTGACTAGAGGCAGGCAAAGGTATTTCAGATGCAGGGAAGGGGGAAACCTCAGGAAGCCCACACTCATTAAAGGATTGAGGTTCACTTTTCTGAGCCTCAGAAACATTTAGGAAAACAACATTAAAGAAAAAACAAACTAAGTCTTCCCCTGCAACTTCTATAACCTTATTGAGGCCCTTTCAAAAACCTAGGACTTGCTTTTGTTCCAACCACGTCTGACCAACCCTGTACTACAAATCAAAAAACAAGAAAGAAGAACCTAGTCCAAAAGCAAAATTTCTGTTAGGAATGTAAATGTAAGGCATGTTACAAACAATCAGTACACATCACTAATTGACAGTTGCTTAGTGATTTACAGGAGACAGCTTGTTAGCTTTGGTACAGCACCAAGTTTTACCCACATCACTGAAAGCATCTCAGCTGGTGTTTGGGCATGGATATCTCAGACTCTCCTTCCTACTGTCCTCAGTTTAGGAAAGCATTGCTATTCCTCCAAGCACATAGGCCATATGCTTAATTTTAAGCATGCTCTTTCCACAAAAGGCATGCATTTAAACACATGCTAGGGATTTAAACATGTGTTAGAGTTATTTATAGAAT
This sequence comes from Streptopelia decaocto, assembly GCF_964273445.1. Classification (NCBI taxonomy): domain Eukaryota; kingdom Metazoa; phylum Chordata; class Aves; order Columbiformes; family Columbidae; genus Streptopelia; species Streptopelia decaocto. The sequence goes on from NC_138656.1 coordinate 62,900,808, forward strand.
TGCTCCTTCCAGGAATGGCATACATCTGAAGGCAATATGGGAAGTATTGACTGCCAAGATGAAGACTGTGTCTTTTCTGTGGGTGAGTTGCAGATTTCAGTCCTCAGACCAGCTAATTTGGCACCTTACAGAAGGAATTTAAAGTTGTCAGCTCTTTCCTGAAGATAAAATGTGTGAGTAACAAGACATTGTGTTCAGTCAAAGGTTGGAATGATATCTTCAGTAATTTTGACATAAAACACAAATAGTGATCCATGTGATTTAGTCTGAAGTGAGGGTGGCTGTGGGAACCACAGTGTATGTTGGATTCAGCAGTTGAGTACCTTCAAACATTTTCATTCTTGTTAAGCATGTATTAGGTTTGCCTGTATAATGTGAAGGCAGAGAGATGTTGGGATAGTCAGGAACGTCACTCCCGAATAGTAGAAACGCCATCCTGTACCTTACATTATGTTGCAAATACACATTAAAGTCTATCTTCTGGGATATTATCTTCCTGTGTTATGAAAAGCCATGCAGACTTTTTCATTGCTCCTGTCTGTGATTTCTGCATAGCAAGAATGAAGAATGTATTGAAGTGCAAGTAGCAAAATTTATTATTTCCTTCATAATCCTGTTGTTATAAAGGAATTTTTGCAACTTAGCTGCAAGAAAAAATAATCACACTAGTATTGAAAATATTCTCAGGCACCATTTTCTGATTTTGTCAGAGACCTGGAGTGGCTGCTCTGGGCCATGTTACATGCAATGAAATAAAGCCACATGTGTGACCAACTATGAACCCTCACCCTCCTCTTCCTCGCTAGTCATAGAGTAGAGCATTCCCTTATGAGGATTCTGGGCCATAGTCCACCTGCATCAGCTGCCTACTCCATAGGGAAACAGTATTCAACATGGATGTCTTCACCCAGTTAAGGATTTTGTTCAAATAAGGTCCAGGATTCTGGTGTGCTTCACCGTAGAATAATTTAAGGAGATACACTGTCAATCTGTTGTTTCTTCCTTCTGCTTTTAAAGTCCTAGAAGGACAGACTTTGCAGAAGAGTTTTCATATAAGGTGCTGCTCACGAGATCAAAAAACTGCAACTTTATTAATTGCCCTAGATACATGTGTGTAGCCACCCTCCTCAGTTGTCCCCATATAAGGACCATAAATGTCACCTTCTGCTTCCCTGAACAACAGCAGCCTGTCCCATACAGCACATCTGTAGGGTCTAATAGGAAACAAAATTTACCACAATGCTTCATGACTTCCCTGGACCTTAGAATAAATCTATCTATAGTCTATCTGTCTATCTGTCTACATAGAGTCTATCTGTCTGTCTGTCTATCTATCTATCTATCTATCTATCTATCTATCCATCTATCTATCTACCTATCTCATTTGCCTTCCCTCACAGCAGGCAGGGTGGTCAGGTTGTTGAGCCCTGGGCACACATGTTGGTCTCAGCAAAATCAGAAAATGTTTCATGGTGGCATTTTCCAAACTCCACATTAAAGGCTGCAGAGTGGCAGCTCATCTGCACTACTTAGGGCAGTGATGTGGTGCTCTGAGCTGTCTACACTTACTGTGAAGTCTGTGTGGGACTCAACTATTTTTAGTTCTTCCTTTTAATTGAACTGGCTGATAATACAAAGCCCAATATCCAATATGCCCAATATGCACTTTGAATACAAATTTCAGCATCTGAAGCTCCCACCGCTGGCTCCCATAAAGTCAATTCTTGCTGCAGCCTGATTTTATCAACCTTTTGGCCATTTAGACTTAAAACAACACATGAGATGAAAACTTTTGAGAAGAGACAGTACTAAAGCTCTTGGAAAAGTTAGCATGTTATTTATTATGTAGACAACAAAACCATGATGTAGGTCATTGGCATTCGAGCAAATACACCTTGTTTCTAAGCTTTTTTGCTTGTGGAAGCTGACATCACTGCCATTTCTGCATCACTTGCTGAGTCAAGAGTTCTCACAGCTGGAATGCTGCAAAGCCATGTAGCCATCTGCTATGGGATTTTCCCTCCATACCTGTCTCCTTCTGTCCCTTTGCATCAGCTGATTTCAAAGCCTTTTGCTATCTTTTTAAGGTGACCAAAGGTCAAAAGTTCAAACACTGACAAATTATAGTATATTGCAGAAAGGCTGTAAGTAGGAGTGTAAGCAACTATCTTGGCACTTTCATTTCCATCTGGTTTCCATGTGTAATAAATGCAACCAAATTTATTAATATTCTAATCACTACTCAAAGGCCACAATTCCATGCTCAGACTGAATTAATGTCGAGGTTTTGGATCTGACAATCATATTCTATTTATCTAAATAGCAAGGCTATAATACACAATCAATTTGCTGATATCTTATTAGGATACTTTGACTCTCTTCCCATGCTCAGAATGGCTTAATAGGATTATCTCACTGTGAAAGAATCATTTATCCACAAGTTCAAGAGTTGTATATTAAAGACTCATGTACTACATCATAGAATGACCTTTACCTCAGGATGTGTGTGCCCTGTGTCAGATATAATTTGCTTTGAGAACATAACCAGATTTGCCTCCACTCGATAAAACTGGCTTTTCTGGAGACACCGAAACAGAAGCTTTCTCAGCTTGCCATGCTTGTTAGCTTACACTTGAGACAGTTCTGTCATGTTTGAAGTTTTTGTAGTAATACAATAAATACATCTTATAATATGATAAAGTAGAAGTAATTTTATTTTTTTACACTAAAATTATTGCATACCATAGCATTTGAATCTGGCAGGTGGAAAAGAAACCACATCAATAAAATGTAGTATGAAAGAATACTTTGTGGTTTTGTAATGCCTTTTAACTGAGTATCCAAACATACTTTATAAACTTACATTACCTTTCATAGCATGTTTGTGGGTATCTGAAGCTTTTTTAATTCACATTAAAAAAATGAAACATAGATAGATGAATAAGCCTGGCCAAGGACATATATATTTTACAATCTGTGAATATGAGAAAAATTCAAATATGTGTGATCCCTGTTTGCCTGCTATAAACATAATTTTAGGTATTATTTTCCTTACTGAATGATCACAAGCAACATGGGAAAAGAGACTGATTGAATTTAGATTATGTCTGAAAAGAAGAAAAAAGTTTTGTATTTTACCACCATGATCATGTGCTCTTGCAATATTTTAAAACTATGCAGACAACTTAATTTTTAACAATAGTCACTATCATGTGGGAGCATAATTCTGTGTCAAAAATTTTTTAACCAACACTTTGTCATAGGTTTTCAGCCTTTGAAGCAAAAACTGCATGCATAGAGAGATTTTCTACTGGTCCAGAAATACTTACTGTGGAGTTTAACAATTGAGCAAACATTAAAAAAATGGGCCTGGGAGCTCAAATTCTTCAAGCTACTTCTGCTGTCTATAAATTATTTCTGTATATAAAATGATGCTGCTACTAAATATTTTCCCCCATGGTTGTTTGGGTTTTTTTTTTCTTGATTTTCCTCAGATAATAATCAGAGAGACAGCAAACCAATTAAGAAGTCTTTTCAGCCTCCTATGTTCCCTGTTGCCCAATACCCTTCTTAAGGCTAGTTAATTAATCATAACCTGATGCTGCAGTATTTGGCTCATTGGTAACATCTGATAAGATCTAAATAGCCTTCCCAGCAACTTAAACGTTTGCTGACAGGACAGTGAGTGAGAGCTAAAACCTCCAAACATCATTATATGTTAAAGTTATACAAACACAGAAGGACACTTCATTAGGCTTGATAAAAAATTCATGAAAACCAGTCACATATTCTTTAGAACAACAGCAGTCGATTTGGCTGTTCTGCAAGTTATGACTGTCCTAGTGACTAGTGAATACTACAGAATTAGAAAAAAAAGTCCAACTACTTCCAATTACACTGCTCATCACTTTAACTAGGGAGCTAGCCATGTCTCTTCAATGCTGTCTATATTTGAATTTGTTATACATATTTGCACAAGCGTGACACTGTGTCTAATAGAAGACAGGCTATGTACACCCCTGCTGAATAACCACATACTCTTCTTTAGCAGACAACACACCAGAGATACCTGAGATTCCTACATGGTATTACAGACAATTACGATGCTCAATTATGAACACAGCTTCAATTTCACAGCTACATGCAATGATGAAGTTCAGAAAGAAAGGCCCACCTTTAGGAAGCCAAAGCATCAGATCAAGGTTTGTAACAAGTTCTATGGCTTTTCCCAAATTTACTTAATGGAAGTTTGCAAAGAGCATGATTCACAGTTAGACTGTATCCTCCAGAGTGCTGCCTGCACAGCTTGCCCTCACAGAAAGTCTGTCTTCCTTGTAATTACAGTCCACAGGAGAAATGTCAGCCTTGGATTCACTTGCTTAATGCATGTGTGTGGTATTGCCCATCTTCTTAAGTCATCATGCCCCATCATGAAGAGACCATCTGTGTTTAGTTAAACAGCGTATTTCATAGGAGCTATTTCTGTCATCCCGCACATGGAATATGCCATGGCTTTGTCCATCTGTCTCTCCCAGGAGCAAAGAGTAACTTTATTAGTTACTCACATTTTAAAAAACAGGTGCAGACTTGTAAAGGAAACAAACTGAAGGAAGGGAAAAAAAAAAATGAAGGAAAAATTAAGAAAAGCAGTCCTGTATTTCTCCAGGGAGTGGGAGCCAGAGGTGAGGAGACAGCAGGGAAGGCACAGAGGTTCTCTTTGTCTGATAAAAGTCGGAAAGGTCAGTCCATTCCAGTTTCTGTGCCCACTGCTGCCAAACTGTGGAATAAATGTATAAAGTTTTCAAAACTTCCTCATTCAAGTAAACAAGTACCAGATGAGAGAATCTCTTGTATTTGTTTTTCAGGAACTGTCTGTTGTCCCCAAATTATCTTAACTATCTGGAGACTATCTACACTCTTCAAGCAGACCCCCAGACTCATGTGTTACCTTCATACACAGGTACAATATCAGTCAGACAGAAGTTTTGACCTGAGGGAGTTACTGTTAAGAATGTCACTACAAATGTTTTTTGACTACAGAGCAGTCATCATTCAATGATTCAACCTATTCTACAGTGACTTAGAAAGTCCATATGTGGGTGCATCATTTGATGGTGAGCTCTGCTTATGTCTATGTGCACTACAGATAAAATTGGGTAAGGCATATATATAACTGGACTAATGGGAAGGTTTATTCTGCAGTTCCTCACCATCTTGCTACCCCATCAACTGGATTTGGGGCCTGGCCTGTGACTCTAATCTGGACTGTGAGCCTCAGTGTCTTCCTTAATAGGGGGCATGGGGTTTATGGTGGGGGACAATATGCTTCCCATCCTCATTCTAGCATGGGAACAGGAACTTGAGCACAGATCCTGGTCTTGTTTGCAGGACGCACAGTTTCTGATAGAGTCTCAGAAAATGTATGTGGGGTAAGGCCTTTGAGGAGTTGTGCCTTGATAATGTTTGTAAACATTAATCAGTTTGACGGATTCAGTCTGTAGGTTGCTTTACTGTGGTATCCACAGAGTGCTGCTAAAGAAACCCCATACATCACATTCACTAATATTTTAAGAAACATTGTACTGAGTTCTTGTTGATCCTTAGATATAGAGGGCAATCACTGAACTCTGCTCATCAATCTGTCATTGTATTTCCTCTACAGCACTCTTCATACTATAATATCTCATGTGTATTGCAAATTTGATTATTTGTTTCAACTTGTGCCTGCTGCCTCTCACTGTGTCCCTCTAAGGAGAATCTGGCTTCATCTTCTCTCCAACTACCCTTGAAGTAGTTGCAGACATTGAAGTAGTTGTTAGATACTCCTGAGCCCTTTCTCCTTTGGAAGGAGCAAATGCATCTCCCTCAGCCTCTCTTTGCACATCATGTAATCCAGGCCCCTGGTAAGGTTGGTGAACCTACACTGAACTCTCTCCAGTATGTTCATGTCTTTCTTGTATTGGAGAGCCCAAAGCTGGACACAGCACTCCAGCTGTAGCCTTAAAAACTCCCACGTAGATGAGAATAATAACTTCTCCAAAATTGCTGTTATAAACTTAAACTGCCTGCAAAAGACCAGGTCCTGCCTGTCCCTCACCCTTTCATTTTACCTGACCTCCTCTTGTGCTGGTGTTAGTTTGTGGATATATGTGGGCCAAATAACATCCTATGCACACTGAAGTTCATTTTCTGTACAGGTGTCTTTCACCCCTGTAAATGCTGACTGCTCCCCCTGCCTTCAGTTGGCCTGAAAAACACAGTACAAATTGTGAAAGGGCCTGGGATGTAAAGAGTAAGAAAACAGAAGTATAACATGACAATTCACAGAGGAACAAAATGAGAGGCATTAACATTTATCCCCATTAAACTGGATCCCTTTTATAAAAGTATCATTGTTTGGGGAATATTCAGCTGTGAATGAGAATCAAAGCTAATTCAGACTTGTTACCTCAGAAAGAAAGGACAATTTTTTCTCTGACTTCAGCTGTAGTAAGTCCACAGATCCTTTGCCAAAGCATACAGTGAATAGGGAGGAGGATGTATCACAGCCACCACTGTGTAATGCATCACTGCCATTAGCATCCCCTAGTGTAATAGTCACTGATAGCCTCCTGCATGGATTAAAAAGTCCTTTTGCAACTTCAGACCAGAAAAAGGAGAAAATACTATGTTATATTTGCTTGTCTTATAAGGTAAAATGAGTAAGGGTAATAAATAAGGTAGGATTTAACCTAACCATAAATTGCCAGGTTTTTGGAACAACCTAAGAGTTTCAGCTGCTCCCCAAGCTCTGGAATCTGTGTTGGAGGAAGGAATTTGCAGAGGCAGAAAGAAGAGGCAATGCCACATTGCCTGTCCCCAGCAAGGAGAACTGAATGGGGTCTGCAAAATGTTTTTTATGTCAGGGAATAATTATTTTGTAGTGAGACAGAAATTATCTCATTTAAATAACATTTTTGCTACAGTACTTTCTCAGAGCCTAAGGGCTGCTCTTCCAAAAAATGAATTTTTTGGCAGCTCTGGAGCTTTTCTCGTATTTCTGTCTGTCCTACTCATACTATAAACAGTATTCTTACAAAATAATTTCTAGACTACAGTTTCTTCACAAGTCCATTGGAGAAAGAAGGAAGGAAAGAAAAAAAAGATCTGTGTTTTATGTAACTTAGCAGCTGCAGACAGTTACACGGCTGTGCATTTGTTAGCCAAACAATCCAACTCTGTGGCCAGGATTATATGGGAGGTTAGACTAGATGTTTGAATAGTCATTTTTGGCACTAAAAGCTATGAAAACAACTATTATTTCACTATCATAAACAACGTTATTAAATACAAATTCAAAGTGTCTGTACGCTAACCACCCCTTAAAGTTTTTATGTTGTGTTGGAGTCACTCATCAGACTGAATGTAGTTTATGGTCTGGGGACAAATTCAAGCTTTCTAGAGGGTGGAAGGGACTGTGGATGATAACCAACACATACTAATAAGAATCTGTAAGCAACAAAACTAAATTAGAGGAAACTGTGGGAAAAAATCCTTGCAATTCTGCATTCAACTTCAAAAGCAAATTTCAGTTTCTGTTCACTACTGTATTCAATTTGCACTTCACATGACATCAATCTAGTCTTGAAAAAAAAGAAAGGACAGTTCTGTTTGAATATCCACTGATAGACCATTTCAGAGTGTTAAATCCAATTTAGAATAAGAAATTAAAGTTGATTACTTTTATGAAACATATGAGGACCAACTGAATTATGATAGGGAATACAGAAAAAATATTGGTTAGATTGAGAATATTGCCTTTGCCTTTATTCCTGTACATCTGTGAGTAGCTGAAGTACAATCCTGGTCCTGCTAAAACTAGTCAGGGATTTTGGTTGAATTTGTGAGTTGTTTTGGCAATAGATAAACAATGGTTTTATTTATTAATTTACAGTTTGTAAACATTTTTCACCTCCATAGATATTCAGGGTTATCTTGTCTGTGTGCTGAATCGGGGGAATATAAATTGCCCCTCCTTCTGGCCAGGAATGGTGACTGTCGATTTAGCAGTGCTGTGATGCTCTAAAACACCTTGGGGACAAGTAAGTCCCCAGGAAACCTCAAAACCAAAGGCAGTCACTCCACCTCCTGCCCTGAGCACAGCTCTGGCAGAACCATGAATCTGAGATGGTCGCTTAAATCCCTAAACTCCATAGCATGCCCTCAGTCAATTCTTGCTAAAACAAAATAGAAAGGGATCCACCAAGCTCTTTTGGACTTTCTAGAGGGGAAAAAACCAAACATGCAAGCAATTAGATGAAGCAATTAGTGGAGCTGTGAATGGCTCCACCAGACAGATGGTAATATGAACAGACTTTTTCCCCGTAGATATTTTAAGGGGTATTTTTGAATTTTATGTGTTCTATAAACAATTTTAAATGGAGTGGAGTTACTGGGAATGAAGGGAAATGTGAGAAATGCACAGGGTAGGAGTGCAGGAGGAGGGACGATGAAAGACGAACCATCTGAAATATGAAGATCTTAAGTACTGGCATGTCTGGTTATTTCAGTGTCCCTAGCAGTCAAATAATGAGCCTTCTTCATGTTTTGCCTTTCTGGACTTGGCTTACTTAGACAAATTTGTAGGCATTAGGGTCTGTCTGGAGTTAGTTCCAAGATTTTTTTTTTCCCTTAACATTTTGCAGCTGAGGCAGCCTTGTGAAAAAGGCACTTTGAAGAGAAACATTACCAAATATGTCTTTTCTCCTGCCCATATCTTCTATTTCCACAGGAAAGGGACGCAGGCACAGGCAGACCAATGGAAACGCAGGAGCAGCCACCGTCACGGGAGGAAGAAGAGAAGCCCTGCCTGCAGCCCCGCTCGCACGGAGGTAAATGTCTTCACCAGTAAAGGGGACACTGTCACCTTGATATTTCTGCCAGTTTTGCAGAGATTTTACTTGGCACTTCCTCCCCTTCCAGCCACCCTTGGCCACTTCTCACTGACCACCTCCGAAGATTGTTTTGCTTCCCTCAGTTGCTCTTTGAGAACTGCAGACAGCAGAGTCTGTCTATTTTTGTCAGGGGACACCACTCATACAAGCAGAATAACTAAGCCCTGTGCCATTAATGCTTCCTGCCAGGACCTCAGCTGCAAATACAGCTCCATAACCTACTCCCTCCTCTGTGTTTCAAAAAATTTTAGGTAATCACAGAATGAGAGTGGAGCAAGAGCTTCCTTTCTACTGTTATTACTTTTCTGATAGAAGAAGTTGTTCCTAATAACAGCTGCATGTAAAAGCCCTGAGTAAAGAAGGTCTACATTGCGCTAGGATGCATAAAATAAAAAACAGTTCTTACCCCAAAAGGTTTGCAGTCCTCTTCTTTGCTGCCCACTGCTACAATTTTTTCAAGATTTTTTTTTCCCCCAAGAAGTCCTAGCCTCTGGAGTTGTAATTATTTAGGAGTCTTGATCTACATGTACTGAAACTCCTCTCTATTTTCCCAAAAAATATTAATGTGAGCTTTAACACAAATTAAATCAAACTTCCTAAGCAATGATCTTTATCCCTTCACCACTCTTCCCTACTACTCTTCACTTCCCTTTTTATGTATCCTATGGTAGCCATACCAGACTGGAGACAGTATTGACTATGGTTCATCCAGAAATGCATAAATGATGTTTTCTTATCTGGTCCCTCTTCTGACTGAATTGACAGCTGCTGTCAGACTAAACCTCCTAAGACTTAGCTCTAACTCCCTCTCCTTCCAGAGGGAGTTTATGTGCCTTCTTTATTTCTAAACACTTTTCACAGAACTTGAAAATTTAAACTTTGTGACAAGTCAGGTTGAAATTCATGAGTGTATTCAGAAGACACTGGAGGTGATCAAATAGTCCAGGTCAATAATATGATAAGCCGTTTTCCTCAGAAAAACAGACAAAAATAATTCTCAACCTTTCTTGTAGATGGGGAGAAAATATTGAAATTTTGGCTATACCATTTCAGAATAGGAACAAATCTGGATTATTAGGATAGCAAGGTTCTCCTGAGTGCTCCTTCTGCCAGTTCCATCTTGAATAGAGATTTTTGTTCTGCTTTCTGTACTGCATTTTTGTGCCATTGTATTGAAATATAATTCAAATCAAATGAGACTTGCGAAATCTTATTCTCCACAAAGAGCTGGAGGGACATTACATTTTGACAGCCCGAGAAGTTGTTTTGAGACAGAGTTTGGACTCGGCTAGTAGGCAACTTTTCGTTGAAGTTAACAGATGAAGGTGCAGACAGGATTGGGACCAATAAAGACCATAAAGTTAGGAATAGTTGTGTCTAACAATAACCTTGGGCTGGGGTTCAGAGACAGGTAGTCTCAATCCAACTCATAAGTGCCTGCCTACATTAAGAGCTACTAGAAGGTACTGCCCCGTTTAAGTCAGTCCCAGATGCCATCTGAAGCGCAGTACCAGCCCAGTATGTTCTTAAGGTCTTAATAGGTAAGTTTCACCCCAGACAGCTTGATCAATATAATTAAAATAAAGCTAGATGCTATATTTCTCCACTGAACACCTTCAATTATTTTATTAAGTTTCTGTGGCTCCACATTATTCTTCAATATAACAGAAAAAAGCACAGGGACTCATAATCTTTCACCAGCCCATGCAAGGTGCAGAGCTGCTTTGCAGAGATTTTCAAGCACTGCCCTGAGGAGAGGGTGGTCACATCTGTACCTCAGGATGCTGAGATTGCTGCATTGCTTCTCCTGAGCAACACCTCATGAAATGTCACAAGCCTCTGCATACATCTGTGACGGTTTCACTTAGAGTAATGAATGAAACTACTAAAATAACAGAAAATAAAATGGATAGTGGGTAATGAAAAGACATATTCCTTTCTAACAACAACAACAACAAACATAAAGACAGCAAAAATGGAAGCCTTTGCATTTTCAGGTATCATATTCCCTCTGGCCCTTCAGCTGAAGCATATGGAAGAAATGACACATTGGCTTTCTACTAACTGCAATGAGTTGTTGATCACCTCTAGCCGATATTCTTTCCCTTTGGAATAACCATCAAATAATGCATGATATTCCATGTTTACTTCCTGAGGAGACGTATAACAACTGCCTCCTGTTAAGACTGTGCACAGATCCAACCCCTCCCGCAAGTCCCCTGTGTCACTCATCCCGCTCTTCCCACAAAGCCCTTGTGCCTACACGGATAATTACAACCATTCTGAATTTTTGATCTTTTGGATTTTTGGTTTTTTTGCTTCTTTCCTGCTCCCATTCCTCTCTCCAGCCTTGTAATACTCTGCAGACTCTGAACAATGGATTAGCTGTTCCCTCCAGTCAAGGTTTCCAGAAATAGTCTTTAGAGTTTTGCCATATGTTTATCTTTCTTAATACTCCAGTGAGCAGCCTCCTCATGACTCATGAGCAAACAAAGGTCTTGAATGGTTTGTTTATTCTTCTGAGCTAGATGGCACTGCCTGGGGCTCGCCATGCGGGCAGCAGAGGAGCTCCGAGGAGGTGCATACCGTTGCACATATTTAATTACAAACAACATCGTACTTACCCTGACCCAAGCTGCTATGAACCAGAATCAAGGTTGGAAAATCCAGTCACCCTCAGGTAGCCCCACACTCTGACTTTGTTTCTGGAAAGGATTGGTCCCACCTGCCAGTGTGTTCCTATGTGTGCGCCTGTTCCCATGTGGAGCTGCTGCTGGGAGAAGCAGAGGAGGAGTAGGGAAGAAGTCACCCCAAATAACTCTGCTTCAGACCTTCTCCACTACCAAAGGACCCTTTTCCATCAGCAATAATGTGCGTTTTAGCTCACAAAGAAGAAAGACAACCAGCCTAAGAATTCAGTATTAAATAAATAAACAACTTTACCATGCATGACTAAAACCCCAACAGCCAGTGAAGGAATGAAATGCCCAGCAAAAAGAAAGGTGCTCAGAATACCTAAGCTGTGGGGCTAAGCGATGTGTTTCAGAGTACTGAAACTGACTAGGTCTCATGGCCAGCACTGGGTGTGCTAAGCCACGCAAACTATTCAGGTATAAAACCTTAAGTCACCTCAGGGACTGGAAAAGAAAAGATGCAGGTTACTCAGTTATCCATCATGTCAAGGAAAGTGGTATCAAGGTGAAAGAAGTTACATGTGAGCCAAGCAGGCACCTAAGCAACTGGTTTTCATGCACTCTGTGGGGGACTGTGCTGGGCTGGCAGCTCTGACCAGAAATATCTGGGAGCCCTTGCTTTTCCAGAGAAGGTGCTGGAGGCTGGACACAGGATGCTGTTTAGAGGTCTTCTTTGAGGGCTCAGAAACCACTGCTGAGACCTAGCCATTTAGTAACACAAATATAGTCAGGGGTACACAGTGACATTGATTAAAGCCATTGGTAAAGACAGAAAAGTGACAGGTGTTGTGTGATATTTTGACGATATCCTCATGGTTTCTAGGAAAGTATGCTGGGTGAGATAGAGTTGCTGTTTTACATAAGAACATGTAGAACAAAGCAGTTAAAAGGACAATGTCTAAAGTCAAGGCCTAAGTAACAGAGTTCTTGAAAGCATTCATGGCCCTTATTTAGGGAAGGCTGGACAGGTAAACTTGGAACTCAGCACAAGAGTGAGCAAGTGGCTTCAGATCTCAGGAGCATGTTCCAGAAGAAAAAACAAACAAACAAACAAACAAAAACCAACCAGCCAAAACCAAAATAAGTCTTGAAAGATCACCAAAGAAGAATTAAAAAAAAATGCATGCTTAAGAGAAAAAAATAAAAAGATTGGAACCAGGTATCTGGCCATCAGTGTCTAAAATGGCAGGAGGACACCCAGGCATCCTACCAGGTAGCCAGCTCTTGTTTCAGAATATCATGAGCCTCCCACAGATATGACCAATGTTATGTCCCAGGTATCACAAGACACCTAAAATGGGACGGGCAACATGTTCAGGCATGTGCATGGGTCCCAAACTGCCTGTCACCAGTGTGAGAGCTTGAAAGCCCAACTAGATAAATGAAGATGTCTGACCTTTCTGGAACACAGTCAAATGATGAAAACTCAGTACATACAGTATGATTACATTTACTTACCTCCTAGCCAAAGTTCCAAGCATCCTCCAAACACCTGCTCACTGAGGTGGGCTACCCCTGGAAGATCAGCATGTTAAAGATTTGGAGGCCCAGTAAACTGGTGAACTCCAGCAGGCTGCTGTAATGAGCACCCCTCCCTTACAGACAGTGACTTTCTGTTCAAAAGGCTCTGCTGATCACAGCTGTGCAAATAGGGTGAGAAGGAAAGTTTTTTTCTGGAGGGAGGATTTATGTCTTTCATAGATCAAGCTCCATCTGAAATCCAGGGGAAGATCAGGACAGGTAGTGAGGCATGAATATAACATATAAACTTCAAGATAGTATTTAGTATATGAGATCTTTGTTAAAGATTAAGAAGGGACTGATGATATCTTGAGTATTCAGCATACCTTTGAAATATTGCCAGTTATTCAGGTTTTCAACATCAAAGGTAAATGAAAGTCGAACTGCTTAAGAGTAGAAAAGGGAAGTGAAGGAATAAAGGTATAATGTTGGCAAATATTTTGTTGCTTTCTCTGAGTCATTCTAATCAACACAAGTCAAAATATTTTGCAACAGGAAGGAAAGGATAACTTGTACACTGAGGTCTTTTATAAGAAAGGAAGTTCAGTCAAAGTGTGTATTTCCTAAACGCCAGAGAAACAAATACTTTCAGCATCAAACAACAGAAAGCTAGAGCAAATTTTCCAGGCACAGCTCACCTCTTCTTACAAGGCAGGTAGAAGACCCACAGGAAGAGGATGAGACACAAGCTGAGATGCTGGAGAGCTAACATAAATTCATTCTGTACTGAATCATGTTAAATTCCATCAATACTCTGAAACAAAGGCATGAGGCCTGAGGCTTTCTGTTATCAAACTTTCAGGCATATATTTCTTTCCTTTTATTTACGTATTTATATTCTACAATATACTACCATCCTACTCTGCATTGTTTAATCTTATATGAATTGGCATTGGCTGTACTATCTTGGGAGCACACTAACTGGTGCACTGAAAAAGAACTGGTCTCTGCCTATGTGTTTGTAGAGCACTGCAATAGTTGCAGTTAGCTGCTGAAGCAATGGATTTGCAAAGAAAAAAGTATATTTTTTCCTGCTTTGGACATGTACAGATTTTTTTTTTTTTTTTTTTTTTTGCACACATGCATGTTACAGAATTCCAAGTCTGCAAAGTCAAGTGCTCTGTTTGAGGCTCTTATAATATGTCTATTATACACTGTAATTTGGAGAAAAGCTGCTGCATTGTGATGCTTCTGGTTTTGGTTTGTTTGTTTTTTTTCAGCACTGTGACATAAAAGGGAGTAAAAATATAATTTTATAGACACCATGTTGTATAGTATTTGAGAAGTCTATAAAATGTTATCCATATCACCACAAATCAAGGTGCATGAGATGCTTTTTGCTTCATCAGGTCTTGGGCCATTTGTGTATGACTTAAGGGTCAGAGAGGATCATGTGCTGTGGTTAGTACAGAACTGCCAGAACTGCTAATTTTTTTCTGGGTCTGTACTTGTAAACCTCATCATTGTGTGTGATATTTTAAGTATACATCACCAAAAGAGTCAATGGTTTCAGCTGCATAACAGAAAGCATAGAATAACTCAGGCTTATGTTCACATATTTCCTGTTTTTCAGGCAGGATGGTTCAAGAGAAAAAAAAAAATGAAGCCTGCATAGGTATTGTTAGATGGGATAAAAGTGTCTACCTACAAAGGGAAGGAACCATAATAATACATTTGGGTTGGTTTTTTTTTTCGGTAAGAATAGTGTTTTCCTTGACCTCCTTCAGGTAGAAAGAAATGTTTTTTGAGGGTAATGTGGAGGTTTGTCCATGCTGCTGTGCTGTGTTTCTTGTCATTTCACTACTGGCTGCGAAAACCTTATTACACTCTTTAACCGTCTAGAAAGTTCACTTGGTTTTGCTGATGAAAGTGCTTTAACTTCAGAAGTTAATTGTTTGCAAACTATAAAGTATTTGTTATTCTTTCAGTGCCTAGTTCTGTTTCTGTTGTAGTAATTCTGACCAGTTCCCATCAGCTTCTTTACCCTTTATGTAGATAGGTTTAGTTTCCTTTATATGAGACAAATTGATAACTGCAGGGCAAATAAATCATCAGAATAGTTCTCTCTCATGTGCATCATAAATACTAAGAGGCATTGCATGGGATAAATGTAATTTCATCTCCTTACATGCCCTATTCTTGTCATC
The DNA here is from genome assembly GCF_964273445.1 of Streptopelia decaocto. Classification (NCBI taxonomy): domain Eukaryota; kingdom Metazoa; phylum Chordata; class Aves; order Columbiformes; family Columbidae; genus Streptopelia; species Streptopelia decaocto. Next base: position 62,916,102 of record NC_138656.1, read on the forward strand.
TTTACTGAATGCGAATTTTGACTTGCTGTCTTGCTTCCATTTCTGCATATTTAGGCACTTTGAATCACTTGAGAGGACCAGCCTGCTCCTCTGCACAGCTGTCAGTTGCACAATTGCCCTTCAGATTATAGCTCACATCTGTCATGATATCAGAAGAGCATCATGATCACCTGAATTCACTTCCTAACATCAGGTTACAAAGTGTCACAGAGACATTTTTCCATCAGGCTTCTAACCTTTTATCAAAAGGCTGAGATTCTCCAATATTGCCTTTCTAAAAAGAGAACTTGCCTTACTCAAATGGTGCTGCAGTGCTTGCCACCACATTATACATACACAATGTATATTAATAATATTATATTAATACATGAATCTTTTCTCTGGATAGACAGTTGCAGCCTAGACTGAAATCACCAGTAAAATGTCCTAAGGGATACATATACTGAACTTCTTAAGTGTTTTTAAAAGCATTCATTGCAGCCACCATTATTAATTTCTTTTAAACAGTATTTGTTAGGTATGTTAGTTACCATGCAACAAGTAACAGTCTATTATTGGTTTGAGTTATTCCCCAGGGCACCACAACTTAGAGTCTCCTCGAGCTTAAATCTCACTACAGCAGTAGCTGCTGACTGGATCACCAGTGAAGGCAAAGGGCCACCAGCAGCCCCAGAGGGTGGCTGAAGGGGGGTGATGGTGAAGCAGGAGAGGAAAGGAGGCTGCTGAGTGTGCTGGCACCTTCCCCTCATGTCAGACTTGACCATTATCATGTACCAGCATCTGGGAGTCCATAGTGCAACCCTGGTACAATATTTTGAGGGGCAGACTGCCCACCCACCCCAGGGCTCTGGGGTCAGTGCATCACCTCCCCATCCCTGTGGGTCAAAGCCTTGGCATCCTCTTACTTTCTCTGGGACTTTGGCCTCACTCAAAACTCTGGGGCACCCCATTCTTGTATTTTTATTTCTGCATATTTTCTAGCACAGGCAGAGATGTGACATGTTTTCAGTCAGCAAGGCTGCACTCATATCGTGATGGCAGCAGACTGAATTCCAATGTGGATTTGGCCTCATATGCCAACTAAATGTCTTCTGATTGCTGTCTCTCAAGCTGCCTCTTGAAGGTGAGAGGTGGACTAACATCTGAACAACATCATTGAGACTTTTTTCTTATCACCATGGGACCTGTGTCTTCCTTTCTTAGTCTTCCATCCTACAAGGAGATAAATTTTGAATTGTCTCTTCCCTTGAATATTCATCTGACATATAACTACTCTGCAGTAAAGATTCTTAGGATCCCCAATATTGGAGATATACTTACTTGCAGTGTGAACAGAAATATTGTTTAAAAGCCATGTCAAGTTCCTCAATCAATGAAGATTTTTATACTGTGGAAAGCCCTCTGTCTGTTGCTTTCTTACATACCCCTCTACATAAACTGTGAACGGAAGAGATAGCTAAGATAGTGAAGGACGTTATTTTTCACAGGAAAAAGACTCTCTAAATACTTTGTGTTTCTTAATAAATACAAGTAGTCAGGTGTCTATTCTACAATGAATTAGGCTCCAGTAACATTTTTTAAGGCAGCTGTATGGCTTCACAGAATCATAAAAGTCATGGACAGATTAAATGATCTAAGATGATATACTCATTTTTCCATTCCTCTCCTGGTAAACGATTGTGCTCTGAGCGATGTTTTTCCAGTGTTTTTTCTCAGTTCTTTTTAGAGGAATCAGACAATAGGGGCTCCCATTGTTTTCTCAGGAGGTTATTCCAGAGCCAAAAATTTCTCCCTAGATGTAATCAGTATTTTTTTCATAATATTATTGTATTTTCTTGTAGCTCATGTTGTTCATTTCACTCATACTCAGATTGTATCTTTGTGGTGTTGACACTCTCAAAACCCTCACAGGTAGTCGCTGTGATACACATATGTATCTTCCCTCAGTCACATGTTGGTCTTAAATGAGAGCTGTACCAGTGGGTTCCTGTGCCTGTCTACTGTTACCTTGGATTTAATAAATTCGTTCCAAAATAGCGATCTTCTAATAAAGATGCCTCAAAAATCTGTTTTTCCTTGCTTTATTTTTTTAACTTGTCTTCTTTGCTGTGTTGTCTAGTTTTGTTTTTCTGCATAGTCTATAAATTGAATGTGATATTGCAGGTTTAAATATGGGGTTTTTTGTTTGGGAACAGATGTCAATGTGCCAGTTCCTCCCAGTGAGGTGGAGGTTCTTAGGTACTTTGAGCTAAGAATACACACAATGAAACTTCTTTATCTCACAGATAAGCACTATCCTTTTTAAAGTGTTCTACTCATTCACATTTTTAACTTGTACAAAGTCACAGGCAAAATATAGAAAACTTGTTCATACTCATGCCAGAACTAGGACAAGTTCTGCCTTTCATCAGCAGGTGTATTGTTTAGTATGACCAACAAGCTACAAAAGCATTGCAGCTGATATGATTTGGTTTGCTATACAAAACAAATGCCTTTCTACTTGTTTAATTTGACTGTGAGAAAGAAATCCTGCAAAAGCATATTCTTACAGACCTAAAAGTTGGCTATAAAAAGTATTCCTCTGTTCTTAAATCTAAGTTAGAGCCTCAGTAGTATTTCATTCCCCTGAGAATGTCATGAATGTCTAAAAGATACCAAGTTAATTTCTGCTGAAACTTCATTGAGTCAAAAAGTACTGTAGATAATTTCAGAGCACTGTGCAAAAGAGTTGTCAGACTACAGCACTTAGAAGTGCTGGATGTTACAAGTACCTAATGAGTATGGTATGCTAAAAGCACCTCCGTTCCATTACACTTGAGATAGTACTTGAAGTAATTTCCATCTGGCTGGCTCTCAAGTATTTGCTGTTGTCCCTTTCTGAACTACAGTTAAAAAAGAAGAAAGGCTCTTTTCCACACTGCATTCCACATTTCTCAGCTCAGATTTTCTCTTTCAAGATCCTTATAATTCATTAGGCTGGAAGGTAAAATGAAAGTTTAAAATAAATAGAGATAGATGGTAGATAGATAGATAGATAGATAGATAGATAGATAGATAGATAGATGATAGATAAAAGAAGCCTTTCAAAATGATGTAACATGGATTGCAAGTAGATCAGTACAGGAGTCTTAGCCAGTGTGCAGAGGAAATTTGGTTGTGCAAATGCAGGGAGGAAGAAGCAAGGGACCTTTATAGGACAGGTATCTCCTACATAGGCACTACCAAGGGGGATCAGATCATAAAAGCAATGGTATCACTAATTATCCCCTTTGCACAAGTGGGGATAAGATCCTATAGATCAAAAAGGCATAGCCAGGGGAGAGCTAGTGCAGTGAGATTTCAGCTTTGTGGCACATCTTGCCTGCTAGCTGAGTCCATAGTTGGAAAACTAACTCCTCCCTTTCTCAGTAACACAGTTCCTCAGGTACCTTGAGGTTGAGCTAAGAAAAGTTATTGTTTACTGTGATTGTCCTATAAAAGGAATTGATGGAAAGAAGCTTTTGTTGAACAATGGGATCCGGTCAGCAGTTTAAAAATTTGAAGTTTTCTTCATGAGCGTATCTGAAGTTTCTTTCATAAGTTTGTTCATTGGCACGTCACAAAAAAACTACAGTGTTTTTCCATTCACAAAACTGAAAAATTTAAGAAAACAGTGCTACAAATTTAAGTGGATAAACCCAGATACCCCTCATAGCAATCGGAAATAAATCAGCTCTTACAGAATGTAATTCGTCTCATCCTCTCTACAGCCATCTAACAGGAAATGACTTGACCTTTGAAGAGGTATCTATGCCTTTCTATTTGTGTTTAAGGGTGAGGTATTTGCACAGTCTTTGTTCCTGCATTTGTCAACACAGATTCTTAGGCCAGCAGAAGGGAAGATGGGACAGTTAATAGGAGTAGGTAGTGGGCAGTCAAAACATCTGCATTCTCCTGTTCCTTTCCCCACTGAAGAAATCACAGAGTCATTTTGGTTGGAAAAGACCCTCAAGATCATCAAGTCCAAGCATTAACCCGACACTGTCACTAAACCATGTCCCTAAGAACCTCATCTATGTCCTGTGAAGGATTTACACAGTGCTTCCTACACATTTACATGTGGAGGAGTCCCCGTGTGCTAATGTTGTGTCTTGGCTTGTCTTCAGTCCTACCTGGTTCTAATCCAGAAGATGGGAATCCTGTGTATTTTCATTCAAGTTTTCTTGAATGCTTCTCTGAGCAAATTATTTCTGAGATTTCAGCTCTCTAGCCATGTTAAGCTAAATAAAGTCATACTTGTAAACTTCTATTGCACATATGGCAACCAGGCTCCCATATTCCTATCTGGTTTTTGGCAAACTGCTTGACTAAGCAGTAGAGTTTATTAAAAGTATAGTTGCCTGAAATTGTTGTTTTAGAAGTTTCTAAATGCCCGTTTAAAAGACTCCTGTGCCTTTCTAAGCAAGTACAGCTGCTAGTATATGAACAGCTTCTCAGTCTCCAAAAGAAAATATTGCATGATCCATTGTGTCATGCAGAAGATGAGGGGTTTCTCTTTGTTAGTTTGAGGGGGCAAGTAATTTTGAATATCACAAAAGGCTGGTATTTTTATTTGGGCTGTGCAACAGGAACACAGACATGTTGCGCATGATGTTTATGTGAGTGTTATAAACTCTTTAAGATTTTGTAAACTCTCTCATCTGCCAATCAGTTATTGCATGCATAGGTGTAAATTTCATTTACTCCTCCACAGAAACAAAATGCCTCCATTTGCTGGCAGGTGTTACCACTATGCTGTCACTCGGGAGAAAAGCATGAAGAGCATGCAGAAATGAAGTATGTCTCCCATGAGGCTTCCTGGAGAGTTTCCTTCACAGGAGCTCTGTGAGGAGAATGGGGAGAATACAAAACTTGAGAATTTGACACTAGACACACCTTCAGTACGCTCCCCACTTACAGGAATGCAACATTAGCTGATTTTTTCTTTTTTTCTTTTTTTTTTTTTGTGTGTGTGTAACGTCAGTTATTATATCATGTTTTACAAATACTTAGACTTTTTTTTCCATCTAAGTCTATATATTCTAACAACATTGGTATTGAAAGGTATCTATCAGGTACACAATGATAATGTTGTTTCACACAGGAATGACGTTTAGGACTTAGTTGTTTTCTACGAAGAATTGGGAAAGAGGAACCACTTCCCCCAAAAGGCTCTAATCCAGTAACCATGAAGCCAGTAGTCATTTATCCCTAGATAAGATTCTAGCACCAAAAAACCTCAGAGATTTTCAAATGCCAGATGAATCACATGCCTCCACTTATCATTCAGGAACGGAAAGAGCCAGTGATGACTGCATTCAAGCAGTAAATCCAAAACAACTGCTCCAAGCTTCTTCAGCCTGAGCAGTGCCAATGAGGCCAGACAGCATATTTGGCCTTCAGAGTTTGGGCATATGTGTGTATGTGTGCAGCCACCTTCTTCTATTTAAAGAAACAGGTTTATACTATTGTCTTGCACACAAATCCACAGCTAAGTGAGCTGAGGGGAACTGTAGACCAAGTTATTTCCACAGGATCCACAGTCTGCTTACTAAAGTGTAATGGTTTTAAAATCCTCTAGTACACTGTGTTCTCACTCTAAATGTACTGGAAAGCAGACTGCATGTGTTGTCTTACCAGGTTTTGGTGATGTGAGCTCCATGCCATCCTGCTGCAGGTGAATAAGATGTAAGACTATTTTAGTACAGTCCAGGCATGCAGTGGTTATCACAGACTTGAAATCCTGGAGCAGGCAGGGTTGCAGAGTAGCAGGCATTACTGGGAAGCTGTACTAACGAGGCAAAAACCTGGTATACTCTAATTACCTAAGCATATATATAGAGATTTACTCCAGAAATGTCACCTGATTCATTGATGTTATCCATCCCATTACATTTGATTGATAAGGGAAATACTTAAAAATGCTGTAATACTCCATGCAAAATTATGTCATTCAACATTGCTCCTATCGCTAGATCTTCATAGGATATACAAAGAGGGAAAATGAGAAGAGAGCCTAATCTGCTCTGGCATCCACAAAAAGGAATGGGAATTTTGCCATTAAGTGAGGCAAAGATGTCTTTTTTTGTATCTTATTTGAATGTGAGATCTTTCTAATCACAATAATTTGGGTTTGGTTTTGGTTTTGGTGGGGTTTTTTGCATCTCCTTTAACAGCCGGTAAGTTAAGGAGCAAACAGAACGCAAAATGCATTGTGCTCTGTTACTGAACCTCAGTGGTAATATTATGCAGTTATCTATTTTAACATGCTAGGGGATTGGCAAAAGCTTTTGTTTTGGAAGCTTCATTTTACAATCAAATTGCATATGAAGGCCTGACTTAGCAGAGTTTACTTACATGTTTTTCAAAAGGACCAAACTCACAAATAACCCTGGTTGTACTGGGAGCTGCAGAACGAGTGCCAAGAATGGTCCTTTTTAAAAAGTAATCCTCTTAATTGCCTGTACATAGGAATCTCCCAAAATGATAAAAAAATTTAAAAGGGATTGTCTACAAAAACATCAGGAAATAGAATGGTCAGAGGAAAAGTTGTGATGAAAATGAGCTCAGCAGGGATATTATTAACCAATCCAGACATACTGGTGATACAGTCAAATAAGAAATCCTTCTTCGAATGTCTTTGGTACACACCTGAGCTCATTTCAGACTTTCCTGGGTATCCAAGAGAATTGCCATAGGCTTTTTCCTATTTGTCTGCCTCTGCCCTCCTGAGTTTCAGCTGAATTGAGTCACCTGATCTTAGAAGTCAGAGTAGAAATTGCAGAACCTCAGAATGACACCATTGTTGTTGCAGGGTACTACCTTAATTTCTGTACCTCTGAGGGTACAACAGCAACTTTACCTAGTCTGACCCTTTAAACAGGATCAGTTCTGATCCTAATGCACATGTTCCCAAGAAGTCAAGCAAACTGGCATTAAGAGAGAAGCAAGGCAGAGATCAGAGGCTTTATGTTGCTGCTGGGCTAAGGCAGAGGCTCTGTGTGGCCTTGAGACTGCTTGCAGCTGACGTTGGTAGGAGGGGGTATTTGTGCCAAGGGAAGAGTAGCTGAAGATGCAGGCTGGAAAAATAACCCACAGGAGAAAACCTGTGAGCAAGGTGAAGTTCAGGGACAAGTGATCATAGAGGAACTAGCTTCAGCCCACTTTCAGACTGCAAAGGTTTTAGCTCCTCCTGAGCTTCTGCTGCAGTGCTTAAGGAGTGAAGAGGCTGACAGCTCATTTCCCCTGTAGGGGAGAGTCACAAGCTGCATTCATTTCTGGTGCTCCCCTGTCATTTGTGACTAACTGGGTGCCCTAGAGCCAGGTATTTGAGATCACCTGGAAAAGTCTTAGTCTCTCGTCATGGCATCGGTTCACTCTCCTGGGTTTGTTCCTGATTCTGATAAGCCCTTGCCATAAGAATAATCTGTGATTAGGCACCCCACTCAGCCTTGAGGAACAGCTGGAGAGCCCCTCCTATTCTGTGTTATTTCACACAGGTTTAGACAGTCTCAGGTTTGAAAGTTTCACTGGACCCAAGAGCTGTCCTGGCACAGAGCACGCTAGAACACCCGTGTCTGTACATGCAACATCACAGGGGCACTTTCGAAGTCTCTGAAGTCATTGCAACCATCTAATTCACATCCCACAGGGATTTCAGTAAGTTTGTATGTTTGGTCTTCAACCCATGTGCTGTAGAGAGGCCTAAGGAAAATGGGATTTACAAGGAGTCCTCAGCACTCCACTAGACCTCCTTCTATTCAAAAATGGCAGCAACACTCAAGAAACTACAGGACATTTTCAAAAGTCCTTCTTCGATGCCACTTTTGTGATGATGGGACAAGGTATTTTTCTTTCTAAAACTTGAACTTTCCCACACTGTTTTTTGAATTGTGAACAATATCAAGAGGGTTTCTTACCTCAATGTTTTAGGATGGTTTTAAGATAGTTATTTAAACTAAGCTAGCTATATGCTCTTTTTTCTCACTGAGAGGGAAAAAAAAAAACAAAAACAAAAACAAAAACAACAAAAAACCCCACAAAACTAAGAAATGCACCTGATAACCTAAAAAAATTGCAGACAATGAAAAGTCCAGGCTTATACGAAATTCTAAACAAGCGTCACTTCAATATATTTTTATTCCTCTAATGAGCTCATTTTTCAGTGACTTTTCTTATCTGATATTCCTGGAGGGCCCTTGGCATTCTTTGTATTTTTTCCCTTTTGCTTTCAGCTGCTTCATAGTTCCCTTTCTACTTCAATCTTTCATTGAGATGCTAAGCTGAGTGACAGACTTTAATTAGGTGACATTTGTGGCTAAGGAGACATGCTTTTTTAAACTAAATAAGAGAAGGCACTCTAAAATTCAAATGCACTATAAATGGCAGCTTTATGTGTGGGAGGGGGCAATACTTTTATCAGAGTGGTCATTAGCATATTTCTCCTGTGTTACGTTGGAAAGAAACTTACAATAACATTCATTTTTTGCTGCCCAACATAGTTCCAGTCTTGCCAGTCTGTCTTGCTAATTAAATCTTTTTTCACAATTATGCAGTTAAAATTGGCAATGCCTGGCAAGCACTTTGATTTAAATCCTCTTGGAGTCAATGTTGCATTGTTATAAGAAGACCTATGCTTTTAGCATGCTTATTTTGGCATTTTGCAGTCCTAATTCTAGTAATGATAATAACTAAAAAATGTTGCTAGATTTACTTTGAAAAAAAAGCAAATGGTTCATTTACAGAGTACCCAGCCTGGGTAGGTCTTGTATGAATTCCCCCTCTGGTAAAAGAAGTAGACGGAGGACATATAGTATTAAATATGGGAACATGCATGTAAGATTTGGTCACTGCATTAAGATTAAACTGTCGTGGTAGGTTTGACATATCAACATTAGCATCGATGCGGATATTCATGTGTTTCAATTTGAGTATTTAAAAAAGTTATTGAATTAAAAAAAAAAAAGTAAATAACAAGGCCAAAGGTAGGGGGCAAAGATGGATATAACAGATATTAAAACAAGTAACCAAAATAATGTAGTCAATCTATATGTAGCTGCACAGCTATAGAGATCTCCTGCAGAGATTAATGGATTATATATCAAATTCAAGAGAGTTCTGAACCATTCCACAGCCTTTTTTCCTGAAGTGGAACCTTAGGCATTTCAGAATAGTGCCTCTGATACAATCTTGGTTCAATTTCTGTAGGTGAAAGTCCTGTTAATCCTTGAAGAACTTTCCAGAAGAACAAGAAGGTAAAAAAGTGTTGTTTTGAAGTGAGTGAAAATGAAATTACATTTTCTCTTAGATAAGAGAAAAATAACTTGCTATCTCAATTAAGCATTATCAGGAAAGGAAATAAACTTCTGTTTTGTTGTAGTAGTAGCGATAAGGGAGATCATTACAGTCATCTTGTACTGCAGTTGTTTGTCTTTGACCTTGATTTTTTCCTGGACAGCATGTTTTGTCCAGTCTGGACAAAAAATTGAGTGCAATGAGACAGGAGGGACAACGGATCTTTCCAGTTCGAGTTACAAAGGATCTAAAGAGCTATTAGTGTCTTTGAACTAATCCAGCAAAGCATTTTGGGTTAGATGCACATTTAGGATAGTAAAATTTACATGACACATTAAAAATTTGTTCCTTGTTACCATGATAACTACATGTTTAACCATCGCTCGGTTATTTAGTGCAAAATATATAAAATGCCAGCTCAGAAACTCCCTTGAGCATCTTGATGGCAGTCAGGATACACTTAAAAATAAACAAATTCTTAAGTGCTTTGCTGATCTAGGTAAGAATCCCATCTCAGATACGTTTTTCTACCTGACTTCAGTGTGAATAAAAACATCTATGACGATTACTTGTCAACAGAAGGAGTCTGAAGATCAGACATTTAACCTTTAAAATATATTAAGTTTCTTTCATGGAATCAGCCCTTATATGTCTAAAATAACAATCATATTTTGTAATCTTCTTAAGGCTGGTGTTTGATATTTTTGGGGTCTTTTTTCAAAATCATGGACATGAAGACTTACACATCCTCCCTTGGCCAACCTTAGTCCTTAATTATTTGTCATGTGATCAGCCGCAGACTTGAGCCTACACCAGTGAAAGCTGCAGGCTGTAGACATCAGGTCCATCATCTTACCCATTGAGATGAAGCCTACTAGACAAACACATTTCTAGGAGAATATGTTTCCTGCACAAGTGCAGACTTGTCCTGTGCAGGTGGACAGCCATGAGACTCCCAGAGGTTTTGGTCTGAGTATGCCAAAAAATGGCAGCCAACATAAAGCAGGGGTGGCAAACACACTATATTTTTGGTTGGGTGTGGGCTGGTAGGTTTGTTGCCACCTTTCCAGTTCTCAGGGCTGCTGGACGGATGTTCTGCTTTGGCAGCACTGGGTGAGGCATGGCCAGGGCAAGTAGCTTGCTTTAGCAGCTGGAGCACAGAGCTCATACTTGGGTCTACTCTTGTCACTACTGATGCCCATTACTGCATTTTTTCAGCAAACCAATATATTGCCCATGAGAAAAATTGAGTGCCCCTTCCTTTCGCTAAGCTCACAACAGCCATTTAGTATGAAGATTTTTAATCCTGAAATCTAGGAAATAGGAGTGGAGATTTCTCCAAGAAGATGAAGGAAATGAACTTGGTTTCTCACATCCTGACAAGTGCCTGAGGGAAGTGCTCACTAAGAAAAAGACAGAGTAAAGAGTGCATCTACTCTTACCGCAAATTATATTAAATGTTTGTAGTAAATTTGAAATACCATTGAGCTCTAGTAAAGAGATAGAGGAAAAGCATTTACCGGCATAATGTTGAGCCCAAGGCAGCTCTAGGAAGAAAGCATCTGAATAATATAGTTATCTGGGTCTGCAGATTCTTCTCAGACATTGCACTGTGTACTTTTTATTTGAAAAAGTTTGCAGAAATTGTTACAGTGTTAACCCAAATCCAATGTAAATGAAGTCAATTAAATTGGGTAAGCCAATAATAAAGAACAAATTACAGGACTCAAAACAAACAATCAAAAAATTATTAATTTAACTTTTCAATTTTTGAAACCAAAAAGAAACCACCTAGTGTTTGCACAGCACCAAAGAAATGAGTTCTGATTGACACTGAATGCTTCAAATATATTAATAAAGCATCTAAACACATTTAAATGCTTTCCTGAATCAGAGCTCTTGTCCAGCATATCTTAGTGCTGTTCCCCTCACTATGCTTTCTAATGGTTTGTTAGAGCAATGCTAAATGTGCTTGACTTTTTCCAAGATTATGAAAGAAAGGTAAAATGAAACTGCTGCCACTTCCATGGCTTCTCTCACTTCTAGTTTTGTTTCTCTAACAAAGAAGACTTGAGCGGAAATTTCAAGACGCATTTTCTCTTGCAGTTTATTTCTTCTTAAACCTTTAAAATTGAAAATAATATATGGGGAGTTTCAATCTACCTAGCTGTTTATACCTATACATATTTATCTTACTATTTCTCTTCATATACACAATTATATCTCCAAAATATTGGGGGAAAAAAAAAAACCCAAAGTTTATTTATCTTATTTAATTTAATGACACAGTAACATGCCTGTCCATGACTTCAGTCTAATTTGATTTAAAGCAAACATAGAAAAATATTCGACTTTGAATAAAAGTCAGAGTTTAACCCCACCCTTCCTCCCACATCCCAACCCACCAGCCCAGAGAGAACCTAAAATAATAACACAGCAATTCTGCAATATGGCCTCAAGGTCAAGAGATTCGTGTTCTGCTACATCAAATACAAATCTGATCTTAAAAGCACCTGATTGAAACAGTACTGCTCTATTTAAAATTCAGAGTTGTGCAGATCTTAGTGTTGTGTTTACAGGTAAAAGGGGAAATTGCATACAGCTGTTGTTGCGGTTTAACCCAGTAAGCAGCTAAAAACCACGCATCACCATTCATTCACTCCCCCACTGCTGTGGGATGGGGGAGAGAATCAGAAAACAGGTAAACCTTGTGGCTTAAGATAAAGTCATTTTAATAAGACAGGAAAGGAAAATATTAATGCTAGTGCTAATAATAACAAAATTAGAATATATTAAACAAGCGATGCACTATGTGATTCCTCACCACCCATCAGCCTATACCCAGTCAGTTCCCAAGCAGTGGTCACCATGCCCCAGCCAACTCCCCAAGCTTATATACTCAGAATTACATCATATGGTATGGAATATTCCTTTGATCAGTTTGGGTCAACTGTCCTGGCTATGTCCCCTCCCAGCTTCTTGTGCACTGGCAGCCTCCTCACTGAAAAGTCCTTGACTTGTTAGAAATATTGCTTAGAAACATCCAAAACATCAGTGTATTATCAACATTCTTCTTATACTAAATCCAAAACACAGCACTATAACAGCCACTAGGAAGAAAATTAATTCCAACCCAGTCAAAACCAGGACACCACTATTACCCTGGTTTCCTTAGTGGGAAATACAGGTTTGTGCAGAGTCATTATTCTGCGCTACCAGATTTGCTAACTCTGTTGACTTCATTTAGATGATTTCTTATGTACTCTGGCACTGGGAAAGTCAGTGCTGAATTCAGGGAGTCACAGAGATGGAGATTTGGTCAAGTTGTTTTCCAGCACCACAATAAAGGTTAGCATTTATTGTACAGGTGTGTCTCAGCTAGATATCTGTGCCCAGAGTACAGCACACAAAATATTTGCTCTAGGGGCTGCTACTCCTGCTTTCCCTTTCTCTACACACAACTATGTAAAGTTGAATCTACCAAACATGTTTGGGGAAAGTAATTTGCAACTGCTACTAATATTTTCCTGTGTTATTCACTCCTCTTCCAATAGCATTGGTGTAAGGGCATGGCTATAGTACTATTTATTCCTGTAGAGGCTTTTCTTTTAAATTTACTTTCAACTGCTAACATCAAGACCAAAAGCTTTTGAAGGTCCAACTATGAGTGAAATTTAGGTGCTGAATTAGACTTTAAGCACACTTGAAGATGGAAATGAGTATGAGTATGCCTAAACAATTTTGCTTGGGTGCCAGAATGGGCAGGACTCTCCTGAAGAGAGCAGCTGAGAGTAGACCACAGCTACATTGCTTCCAGGCCTGTCACTGACTCCCTTCATGCGAGTGCCAATATCTCTTCTTGAATGCAGTGCAGAAAAGCCATATAAATATACAGGTCATCTTTCAGTTCTTCCCTCAGACCCAGGGGAAGCCTGGAGATTTATTTATCTGCAATGCCGACATTCCTTTTTCTTTCTTATGATGAGGTCAGGACAGAATTGCCACCCACTCTGAATCATAACATGGTAAACCTCAAAGCTGTGACACAGAAATGAACAGCTGGTCTTGTGTTCCCATAGAAAAAGAGAAGGAAGTGTAATCAGAGAAAGTGTTGTGACTGTGACTCTTCTTTTGATACAACTGGATTAAAACAGTGTCCACAGTTCGTCCTTACTTCCCTTAAAAAATAGTCACTGATGGTGTTAATGATACTTTGCTGCAAAAGGCATTAATCTCTCATATTGGCATGGCTCTGCTTGGCTACAGTTCTGTTAGAGTTCCTAAAGGCAGTTTGTTTAATGTAAGTTCTGATTCCTCATGCTTGCGAGCGCATTTACAGTACATCACAGGATCACAGAATCACAGAATGTTAGGGATTGGAAGGGACCTCAAAAGATCATCTAGTCCAATCCCCCTGCCGGAGCAGGAACACTTAGATGAGGCTACACAGGAACATGTCCAGGCAGGTTTTTAATGTCTCCAGAGAAGGATACTCCACAACCCCCCTGGGCAGCCTGTTCCAGTGTTCTGTTACCCTCACTGAGAAGAAGTTTCTTCTCATATTTAAATGGAACCTCCTGTGTTCCAGTTTGAACCCATTACCCCTTGTCTTATCATTGGTTGTCACCGAGAAGAGCCTGGCTCCATCCTCGTGACACTCACCCTTTACATATTTATAAACATATTTATAAACATCATGCCTCAGTCTCCTCTTCTCCAAACTAAAGAGACCCAGCTCCCTCAGCCTTTCTTCATAAGGGCAATGCTGCACTCCCTTAATCATCTTCGTTGCCCTACGCTGGACTCTCTCCAGCAGTTCCCTGTCCTTCTTGAACTGAGGGGCCCAGAACTGGACACAATATTCCAGGTGTGGTCTCACCAGGGCAGAGTAGAGGGTCAGGAGAACCTCTCTCAACCTGCTAACCACCCCCCTTCTAATACACCCCAGGATGCCATTGGCCTTCCTGGCCACAAGGGCACAGTCCCTTTCCCCTACACTGCTGTCTAATAGGTCATTCCCCAACTTATACTGGAACCTGGGGTTGTTCCTACCCAGATGCAATACTCTACACTTTTCGTTGTTATATTTCATTAAATTTCGCGCCCCCCCCCCCCCCCAACTTTCCAGCCTGTCCAGGTCTCGCTGGATGGCAGCACAGCCTTCTGGCGTGTCAGCCACTCCTCCCAGCTTAGTGTCATCAGCAGACTTGCTGATAGTACACTCTATTCCCTCTTCCAAATCATTGATAAATATATTGAACAATACCAGCCTCAATACTGACCCTTGAGGCACTCCACTAAATACAAGCCTCCAACTAGACTCCACCCCATTGGCCACGACTCTCTGGCTTCTTCCCTTCAGCCAGTTCGCAGTCCACCTTACTACTCTATCGTCCAGACTGCACTCCCTCAGTTTAGCTGTAAGGATGCTGTGGGAGACTGTGTCAAATGCTTTACTGAAGTCCAGGTAGACCACATCCACTGCTCTGCCATCATCTATCCACCTCGTTATGTCCTCATAAAAGGCAATGAAGTTGGTCAAGCACGACTTCCGCTTGGTGAAGCCATGTTGACTGCCTCTAATGACCCTCTTATCCTTGATATGCCTTGAGATGGCACCAAGGATAAGTTGTTCCATCACTTTCACAGGGATGGAGGTGAGGCTGACTGCTCTATAGTTACCTGGGTTCTCCTTCTTGCCCTTTTTGAAGACTGGAGTGACATTTGCTTTCCTCCAGTCCTCAGGCACCTCTCCCGTTTCCCAAGACTTGGCAAAGATGATGGAGAGTGGTCCAGCAATGACCTCAGCCAGCTCCCTCAGCATCCACGGGTGCATCCCATCCGGACCCATGAATTTATGGATGTCCAGTTTGCCTTAATTGCTCCCTAACCCAGTCCTCATCAACCGAGGCAAACTCCTCCATTGTCCTGACTTCCTCTGGGGGCTCAGGGGTATGGGGCTTCTCAGGACAGCCTCCTGCAGAGTAGACGGAGACAAAGAAGGCATTCAGTAACTCAGCCTTCTCTGTATCTTCTGTCACCAGAGCACCAACCTCATTCATCAGTGGGCCTACGTTGCCTCAGATGTTAGTTTTACCTGTCATATATTTGAAAAAGCTCTTTCTGTTGTCTTTGACCCCTCTCACCAAGTTTAATTCTAAGGAGGCCTTAGCTTTCCTAGTTGACTCCCTACGCCCTCTGACAACAGCCTTATATACTTCTGAAGTGGCCAGGCCCTCCTTCCATGATCTATAAACTCTCCCTCTTCCACTTGAGCTTACCCACCAGTTCGTTGTTTAACCACACAGGTCTCCTGGCTCCCTTCCTTGACTTCCTACATGTCAGGATATTCTGATCTCGAGCCTGGTAGAAGCAGTCCCTGAACACTAACAAACTATCTTGGGCCCCTTTACCTTCAAGATTGTGGATTTGAAAACCTCTGAGACTCACATCTTTTCTGTGAGGTGGTGTGAGTACATAGGACTGGGACAGACACTTAGAATCTCTTTGGAGGTAATTTTGCTTGGATAAAATAAAAGCACAAGAAGAAAGCTTCCTAGGGATCGCTGCCCTTTGCTCAGGTGGTGTGTTTAGTTGTGTGCTGTCATGCATTAAAATGTCCTGGAAGAGTCTGGCCAGCTACAATGCAATGGTACTTTTGCAGGATTTTTTTCATATTGCGTATTACTACTGTGTAAAACATGGTGGATACATAAACATTTCCCCATTTAATTTTGATTAAATGATGTGTTATTTAAACTAAAGACCATGTCCTGTAATGATAGTACCTGTCAGATCAAACACATAGAGAATTTCAAAGGAGTGGCACATACCAAAACCGTAAGTTCACTTCTATCTTTCTGCACAAGTAGTCTGGTTTTGAAGGATATTTTTGGGAATTCATTAACTTCCTTTGCCTAAGTCAGGTAACATGTTTCACAAAAATGCCTTCTTCTGAAGCACTCATTTTCTACCTGTTTTCTGTGCTTTTATCTGTTGTCTGGGTGAAATACTTGTCTCCTAATGCAAGATTTTCCCAATTTTTGAAAGTTACTGTGTGTATAGTCTTCCGAGCATTAAAATCTTTAACAAATGGACATCTACAGTACTAGAAGGAAGAACTAAAGTTAACATCCTACAAGTTAATGAGAAAATTCACATTACAGAACTGCTGTTTCATTCTGTATTTGTAGTCCAAGTGTTTGTGTGTGTTTGCTCACAAATACACACCCACATTTAAGAAAACGGCATCATACAAAGCAAGAACAGTATAGGTTATACATCATTAATTAATACCAACAAGATGCTAATATTTGGGTTTTTTGACATAGCAAAACAGAAAATATGACTGTTGCATGTTAGAGCACCTTGTGTCTTTTCATGATCAGTCCTAGTTCCTATGTTCCCATCCCTGCAAACTTGAGGGTAAATAGCAAATATCCCACTGAGGGCTGCCATCTAGCCATATGGCTGCACAAGAACGTCTGACACATTTACATTTTGGTAAGAAAGAAAAAAAGTTTATATGGAAACTTTTTATAACATTTTACATGTCATAATTTCGTCCAAAGTTTGCAGTTCCTTCAGCTGTCATTACATTTCCAGCATTGCACTCCAGCATTGTCTTCCAGCCTGCACTGCACTATGATCCTATGAACTTGACACCTAACTCACACGCAGAGAGGAAAAGTATCCACAAAGCAGACCTTTCTTCTTCCTGGCCAAAGGGACATGCAAAGAACACACCTAATACAGTATTCTATTGACAAAAAAGCAGAGAAAACAAACATTTTCTTTTGAAAAATTGCCACAGCACACAGCAGGTCCCTTCTGGCAACCTGCTGGCTGCTTACTGATGATGCTGACTAAACTACTCCCTGCATGGGATGCTGTTTGTCCTTGACCCTGGGTGACAACTGCCACAGGGAACCTGGATGTTTAAAAGCAAGTCATTACAATGCTCACTGTTATGGTGTATAATTGTTTTTGAAATATATTTGTCATGTAGTTTGTTTGTTTTAAATGAAGGCTGAGATCCTGAAGACAAACTGGGGCCTGTTTTATGTCTTTTGAGAAGTGACTCTCTTAGGTGCAGGAAAACACTGTCTGATTGGAAATGCAAAGGAAATTCTGAATTTACTGCAAAATCTGATCATCAGATCCCTAAAGCAAAAGATACAACAGAGGAATGGAAGAGGTATAAATTCTGTAGTTAACTACCGCTCTCCAGACAGTACAACTCTTGTTTCCTCACCCTGTCCTTGAATTTTAAAAATGAATAAACATTAAAAACATCCAGTAAAATAATTAAGGCATGGAATACAAGCCTGATGGACAAAGGCAGCCAGATCTTGTTTCCACCCTTGTCAAAAACAATAGGAAATCCATTTCAGACATGAAAATAAACTTCTGCAGAAGAAGTCTGTTTCAAAGCCAGAATGAAATATGGTCTCTTCACACAGGTTTGTGTTTGCTGAGTTGCTATTCAAGCAAGGTCTTCTAAGCAGCAAAAAAAGGAACTAAAAGTGCTGAAATACAGAATAATTCATCCAGAATAGGAAAATATTTGTCTCCATACTAATAACTGAAAATGGAGTAGAGTTGCATTACCTTTGCTTGTGTGACAGCCACTTTCTCTTTTTCTATCCTGTATTCCTGTGCCAAACCAAAGATCTAATTTGACAATAATGACCTGAGTACTGCCTTCCACAGAGAGAGTGACAACCATCAAGTTTTACACGTCAAAATGCTTTCATATACAAGGTAGATGTGAGGAAATGATCAGATGATCGAACCCTGTATTTCTTTTGTACAGCTCAGGATATCCTTAAAGAGCCTCTGCCACTTCTGGAAGACCCTCTGTTATTCCTATGTTGGGCTTTGCAAGGAAGCGGTACATATGGATAGAGGGCAACTGTCTGATCCTGGACCCAAAAGGATAATCTGTCCATTTTCATCAAGAAAATAAGGACGGTGTTACAAAAGCCTCAGAAAAATAATAAAGATATGAAAACATGTCTATGTCAACTTCTCAGTGAGACACTGGCCCACAATTGAACACAAAGCCACAGACTAAATAGAGATTTCTTAACCATACTATTTCTTACCACACTATTTACTTTTCAGTAGTTTGATAACAGTACTACTGTTTTCTCACACTTGATTTCTGCCATTTTTCTTCATCATACTGGAATTTCTTCTATAGAGAAATGGGAAAGATATTGCCAGAGGGAGAAATAAAAAGATTTTCTGTAGAAAAATTAAAATATGGTCAGAAAGGCTGGATTCTCTTTGACACTTAGCAAAAATTCTGATCATGATATACCATGAATTAAAAGATCCAGATGCATTAGATTTTTTAAAAAGTATACTGTATTGTTGCCTATTCTGCTAGGTACTTAGAAAACTTTGTTAAAAGATTCCAAAATTAAGATTGAGTGGTTCCTTGGAGATTTGCTGCAATATGAAAAGAACAAAACAAAACAAAACAAAACCAAAAACTACAAACAAAAACACAAACAAAAAATCCAACCAACCAAAAAAAAACCAACCAACCAACCAACCAAAACCCAACAACAACAACAACAAAATCCACCAACCAACCAAAACAAAAACAAAAAAACAGGGAATGTTTGCACCCTGCCGGTTAGTACAGCTGAATACTTTTGGAAATCAGATTTCACTGCACAGAGAAAGCATGGCTTTCTTTAGAAAGACCCCCCCAAAAAGAATTAGATGTTGTGCATTACCAAAGCTAATTCTCTTACTCAGCAAAGCTAAATGTCCATAGACTATCATCTCTTTGAGGTACATTTATCTTGTCATCACTTCCTATTCCATCTATACTGGCATGTTAACTGGCTTCATTAATCCACAAGGTGACTGACTGTAAAATTAAATAGTTATTAAAAATATCTGTCTTCTCATTTAACCCTACATCAAGAAATTATAGCCTCAGTCATATGAATTACAGAAATTTAAGTAACCAGGAAGTGATGTGGAGGAAGAACTGCAATTCTTTCCCACAGAGGACTTTGCCATTTCCAAATGTAAGTACAGTCTCATTAGAAATTCTTTGTGAAACAGAATTGTCAGCAGAAGAGCCACCAAAGCACAAGAAGCCAAGCAGGCAGGGGAGCAGGGAAGAGGCATGCAGGCAGCCTGCTTGGCTTCTGCCAGAAGGTTTTCCAAATGGCCAAGATCTTTTCCATTCTTACTGGTCATCAGGCACCAGAGAAACTGAGGTTGCAATGGAGTATTTCTCTGTCCAGATCTAATCATGACGTGAATTAGTTTTTCTGGATTGAGAAAAATATTAGTCACTTTTAAAGGCAGGATGCTGGTCTGAGCAGCCACCTTGACTACCCTTTCAAAGAAATGGCTTTATTAAGATGAACATGTAACATGTGCCTATGTCCCATTTCCATCGATGGTTAAGCACATATTTTAGATTAGGCACATGCTTGACTTTTTACTGAGTAGCAATAGATGTAAAAGCAGTCCTCATGTAAGGTCTCCCAGTCAGTTCTGTTGCATCTCAACACTGAACGGAAACACTTTTAGAAAGCTGAAAAGGAAAATCTGAGCAGAAATTGCCTGTCACCAGTTCTGTCAGCCCCTGGGGCAGCAAAAACAAATGATAAGTGAAAACTGTCAGGTTCCTCAGTTGATCCAAGGTCAGAATTTGAGCTGAACTTGCACATCCTCAGGTGTGACTCTATCCACTGACTCTCTGGATCATTCTGCCCCTGAAGACCTGCATTAGTAATAAGGTTGTAAATGAAAAACCTAATGCTTATACAACCAAACACATTGTCTCAGCTCCTTCCATATTACTACTATGAGTTATTACAGGACAAGGCTGAGAAGAGGTCCTGTCCATGCACACAAACTGTGATCATTAAGGAATTTCTAATTATTTCCTGCTGTGTTCATATTTGATGAAATTAGCGGTTTTGCTTGTTTTGCACAGAAAAACTCATAGTTGTCACCAAGGTTTTTTTAAACTGGAAGTACCAATTACTGGAGTTGATCTCAGGTCTTCACTAGAAAGAAGTAGTTTTGACACCTAAGTAGGGGTCCTCACCTGGACCATCAAAGCCAGCTAGGGGAAATTTACTCAGCATGCAACTCCACTGTGCATTGATTGCAACCTCTCCACATTTCTTTTTCCCTGAGGTCTACAATGTATTTAATCTTGCTCACAATGTATTTAACCTTGCTGGGGCTAGGGCTGAGATGCACAGTATTTACCATTGCCCATAAAAATACAAGCAGGCGTAGGGTGTTATTTAAGGATGTAATTGTGAGTATTTTGACTTACACTAGACATAGCATTCGTTTTTTCACATGCACTTTGAAAGCTGAAGGGGCATTCAGTGATGTTCGCAGTTAGAGGGTGGCACTCTTACAGAAAGAACAGCATTGTCCCTACAGATGTTCTTTCAGAGATGGAGTGCCAGATGGTCATAGGCTGTCCAGTTTCACAATTTGTAAGAAGGCTGTATTATATTTTCATTTAAGGATGTGCTTTCCAAGCTTTGGTGACATCAGTTATCTGTTACAGCCTGGCCCATTTCATTAATGTAAGTGTGGAAAAGAAAATTCCACCCTGTATCCACTTATTTAGACAAGGAAAATGGGATTCTCTTGTGGGCCACCTCAGAGTATTTTTAAAATCCCACCCATGGAGTGATTGTACAAACTGGTAGAAGTAAGTAGCCGCAGAGTTAAGGCCTTCCTTAAGTCATGGTTCAAAATATCTAAATTAATGGATTGAGCATGGAAAAAGGAAAATCAAAAGTGAGGGAGGATTGTGAGGTTTGTGTCTTCTAAACATTTTCATTCTGGACAGTTTGTTTGCAATTATAGCATCTCAAGACCAAATTGTCTGGTTTGATTCATTCATCTTGCATGATACAAAGTGCACACATGCCAGGCAGAGGGATTCACTGCTGGGGAATTCCCACAAACTGGGGCAGTCTCTGTCTACTTTAGACGCTGCAAGGAGAGCTCTGCCATCTCTCCTCCATGCCCATGTCACCACCTGCTTACCTGGACACTCATCCCCTGCAGCAAGGGAAAACAGAGTACAAATGGATATTCTCCCTGTATTTTCCACCCAGAGAGATTCAGCAGAAGCAGCATGTTTCATTTAGGGGGATCAAATCGGAGGGGTGCTTCTTGCAGCTAAAGAAGGCCCCAGTTTTTGGAGGCCTGGTTGTGTGGGGCACTTGTCCCACAAGGCAGTTCCTTGGTGTTAAGCCTCTCTCACTTCTGCAGGAAAAGGATGTGAAAAGCTGTTCTACAATCGGACAGATGTGCTTCCCACACCTGCCACCTTATATATCCATTTCTTTTGTCTGCTTCTGTTAATACAGAGCTACCCTTCTCCTAGCCATTCAGAAAGTTACTACAATGATCATTTTCCTAATCCATCTCTTTGACTACTGCCACCTTTCTCCTTGCAACTGTATTTCTTTATTCTTTCACATCAGAGAAAAACTTCAAGCTCCTCACTAGCTAGTTCCTATCTTCCCTACTATTTCACCTATACAGATAGTAAACTTCCATCTTTTGCAGTCACATCACATAATTCAATTTTCAAACACAGCATCTAAAGCAAAGCAATTTTACTGGTTTCTTTCAAATCCCTGTTGCAATCTCTCTTTTGGCAAGGCACCTGGGAAAATCTTGACAAAAGTCAGGCAGCTGGAGGACTGACACTGCCAAGAGCACCAAACATACCTGTAAACAGCCTTCTGCTGGTATCCAGCTCTGTCATTTTCTTCCAGAGAGATCATACATTTGTGGGAGAGTGACTCATTTTTAATCTTACCCACCAGGATTTCCCACATTGTCTATGACTGTGGCTCCTAGGCACAATGCAGACATTAGCTCAAAAATGCATTATTAGTAAAAGTACTAGGCAGGGTTTTTATAGCTTGTTTTCCATCACAATTAGTTTAGGCATTCAGGAAGTTTCTCTTTTGTTAGTCACATGCTTAAATTTCCAGAGAAGTATTATTCATAACTCAGCTCAGTTTTCAGAACAATAATAAACACATGTTATAAATTAATTAATACATTAATTAAATAAATGTGGCAGTAGATTCCTCACATTTTTCTAGATGAAATGTTTATAGGTGCATGCAGAGACTGGTTTTCCTAAATAAAGCCCAGGGTGCAAACTTCATACAGAAAAGAGTACAGTTTGACTATGTTTGTAGGGAATTGTAAGATCATCTCACCAAACTCTTTAAAAAAGGGATCAGCCACTGATACAGCCAATACACTTTAAAGTGATTCTGGTAGAACTCTAGCATCTTTAGAACATTATTGCTTTTATTCAAATCATACTCTTCATATCTTTTACCATTATCAGCATACCAGACATGTCATGAAATTATATCCAAGAAGACAGCCTTGCTGGGTGAAGTGATGCCTTACTTGTTTTTGTGCTCACTAGTGAAACAATATAGATACAGACTTCATGGAAAGAAAAATGTCCATGTTAACTCGAAATTCTGTAAATCTGTGCTAGCTGTTCCTAATAGTTCTTTTCTAATATTCATCTTTTCCTGTCTACATTTCTTGTCAGGTCTCACACAGCTGCAGCTAAAAGGAAAGCTGTTCTTTACGGAAGCCATGTCTGAGTTGCTGAAGATTCATTTCTGGTGCAATATATATTCTGTGGGGGACATTTCAACTGAAAGTAAAAGAGTGGAGTCACAAAATCAGCAAGGCTGGAAAGCTGCCATCTTCATACCACTGTGGTGAGGACATTTGTGATGGATATACAAAACAGATACGAGATCCCTCTTTCCCTCATCCAGCACAAAGCAATGAACCAAGGAGCAGCAAGCAATGACCAGAGTGATTCTCTGAAGCTGAATTCTCCCCTGTTGAGGTTTGGTCTACCTTCTACCACATTTTTAACTGTTTGGAGAGAGAAGATGAAAAGTAAATGATTCTTCTGTCTGGCAAGCAACTGATCTGTGGTGTCATTTTTGGAAAGTCACATCATATCCATTTCCTGTCCTATCTTTTAGTTGTCAGGGTCACTTTGATCACAGACTTTTAAGGGCAGAGCCTGTTTCTCACCATGTGTTTGCACACAACCTAGCAATGCAGGCTTCAATTTGGATCAGGGCCTCTAAGTACTACCATTGTATAAATAGCTGTTCTCAGAGAAACAAAAATCAAACACAAAAACTAGGAGGAGATGAAAAGCACACATGGTTTCCTGGTGACTCATTTTGCACAATTCTGAACACGTTGTTTTATTTTGCTCTCAAAGGCCAAGTCACACGTGGTGCCCTCCAAAGAAGAGTATGCCAGTATGCCAGTATGGAGGAGTAACCAACTGAAGAACTCGGGGCAAGTATTTAGGGACTGGGCTGCTTTTTCTCCTTTTTTTTCTTTGCTAAGTACTGCATCACTAAGCAAGTATCTCTCCCTGCCAGTTATAAATAGGCACTAGTGCCTTATCGTGTTCTCGTTCACTGGGAAAGAATGTGGATCAGCTGAAGAATGAGACACCCAGGAAAGCTGCTGAACAACAACAGCAATTTTTTTTTAAACCCTTTCTCTTACAGTCAGAGGCACACATTCTTTGCAAGTGAGTTTCTTGACCTGGTAAATGACACTAGGCTTTATATACAAAAATATTAAAAGGAGATTATGTCACTGGTAAAAATGTGCTGAAATGAAGCCTTTCCCTTTTGCAAGCCTTTAAAGGAACTTTCCAAGCTTCCAAAACTGTGCAGTCATACTTCTGACAGGCTGCCAAGTTCACATAAGGACCAGTCCAAGGACATCTTCAAAGCCAGGGTATTGATGGACACCCATATAACATGGTGTATGTTAGATACAACATTACCGACACTGGATTTCAGCAACCAGAGCCCAGAAATAATTACCTTCCCTCATTCTTGTATTACAAGGTGGATCTTGGAATAGCTGTAAATCAGTACTCCAGGAAACATGGAGATTATTAGAGAAATAAGCTATTCAGACAAGGCACTGGAAGAGGATCAAAAAGACACAAGCCAAGATCCACTAGGTATTTAGGTTCCTATCCTCCCATCAATTTCACAGTGAGCACTGATGCCTAAAAAGGATTTAAAGTCTTAAATTCTATTTTAGATGTTGGCCCTCTGTTTTATTCCCAGGTTTGTTCAGCTGACAAATCAACTTACCTCTCTGTGGAGAGTTCACAGTTCATAACTTGTAAAACATGTGCATAACACATCTGTGTTACATGTACATCTTCACAGACTTGATGCCATGACAAGAAGGAAGACAGAATATCCCCAGGCAAAAAAATTTTGGTCAAATAATTGAACATTCATTCAGCTTGTGTGTTAGGAGGTACTTAATATCTCAGCAGGTACTTCCAACAAAGCAAAGCATCAGATTTCTCTTGCCAATTCAACTGCAGCCATAAGCAATAGATGGGCCAGAGATATTTACTTTTAGAGCAGGAAAGGATAAATTAGTTTTAATATTGTCTCTTTGTAAACACCTATCCTTTCATTTCTCCATACAGTAAGCACCTAACTCAAATTGATCCTGCTTTATTCAGAGTTGCCAGGTAGGAGTTCTATTCATTTAATCTTTATCATCCCAGATCTTAGGACTATATCAAGATTAAAATAAGAAAACAAAACATAACAAAACAAAACCCATTGTATATAAATAAAAATGTGGCCAGGATTTGACCTTCAAAGGAGTAAAGATTAATTAAAAAAAAAATAAAAATAAAAAGTTATCATCCTTTTCAGCTTTTCAGTTTGGTTCTGTGGGATAATTTTAAAAAAATATTCATTATTTTAAGCTTTAGGAATGTCTTACCTAAAACATGTATAGAGCCAAAAGATAGAGCTATTTTTAGAATTATATTTCTCAGATTGTTTTGACAAAGTAAATGCCGGAGTATTTGAAAGACTTACACACACCAAGATTATGAATTTTGAGAATACACAGGTCAGCCCCTGTCTTCAGGGGAGCTTGGCAGACACCTACCTACAAAAGAAAGCTTTCCAGAAGGAAACATACTGCAATAACTTATTTGCTATGAGTGGAGTATTCAGGACAAAGTAACACTCACTATTGCCCCAGGCTCTACAAAACAGGCCCTTAGTATAGTATTTTCTAGATTACTCTGTGGTTTTCAGCATTTCCCTGATCTTCTGCTATAATAATCCATCCCCTTGAGACATTAAAAAACAAAACAAAACAAAGTAATGTTGGAGATCTATTTTCTTTCACTAAAAGCCCAGAACTCTTTTTGCATCTCAACAGTAACTGCACAAGACAGCTCTGGTTTCAAATTCAGCACGATTTCAGAGGAAAGGGATACTAAATGACAAACGATCCCTCTAACCACAGATAACTGTCCCACATACAAAGAAGACAGACAGCAACAAGAAATGTTCTTCAAGTTTCGTCTAGCAAATCTTCTGCTTCTGGTAGGAGCCAAGGGATGGTGCAGTAGCCTCAACATGAAGTTTAGGAGCACCTATTGACATTTCATTCCCACCTCTTGCTGTAATCAGAAGTCACCTAGTAACTCCAAAAGCCACCCAGGCTTCTGCAGTGCTTTTCCTTTCACATGCTGCTTTGTGGTAGTAACTAAAAAAATGGGTACACTTAAGATTCACAGAGTAACAAGAGATGATGCAGCTTCCTGTTATTTTGGTAGCTAGCAGACCTTTGTTTTTCAGAGGCAGAATTCTCATCCTGATTTTACTAATAACTGTGCTAGGAAGAGAAATTTTCTGGTTTGATTTTATTAATACCACCAAAGCCATTTTCTAAAATAAACATAACTGCAGACAGAAATCTGGGCTAGGTAAGGTAGAATTACATGAGCGGACTCACTTGCATCAAGCTTAGAGAGCTGCTCCCAAAATACATACACACCCTTTCTGCTTGAAAGTGTTGGACTTTGATCTCCATTTCCATTTAAACCACAGCCAGGGTCTAATTTCCCTTTCTTCACATTCTTTAATTCTCAAAACTAACTCAGCGAGTTCTCATCCTCCCCTGCACCTGGGGAGAAAAAAAGGCCAAAAAGGCAGGAGAACCGGCCAAAAGGAACAGGGGTGTTTCTGCATTGCTAGCTGACTTTACTCCAAGATGGGAAAAAAAGTTGACCCGCTCCTAGTAGGTGTTGTGACCCTGGTTCCCACTGACTTCCATATGTTTAGGATGTTAAGCAGATAATTAATCCTTTCTGACAGTACAACATGTGGACATTGACTAACTATCTTGTTCTTTGTTCATAAGGATCTGACAGAATGCTCTTTTTAATATACCTGGATGTCTCCACTTACATCTATTCTTGGCCACGTAGCAGAGCTATCCTCTGATCAACGATGCCTTTTCTGAGTTCTTCAGCTTGTTATGCATCTCAGAAAAAAATATTTGGAACAGTATTAGAAGAAAGATGCACATCTCATGTAACTGTTTCTTTGTTGTTTGGTATTGGTTTGGTTGTTTGTGTTTTGGATTTGTGCTTTTTGTTTTTTCTCTATTTTTTCTATCTGGAATTTTCAGGGTTTTTTTAACATAGTGGTTAATGAAACAAGGATTCTAGCCCTACCCATAAAATTCCTTTACTCTACAGCTTCCAGACTGAAGTTCAATGTAGGACACTTACTTTTCAGATTGGGGAGCCTGTGTTTTCACAAGCACAACTCAGAGTACATCCAAATTTCATCTATTTCTCCCTCTAGCACATAATAAGGAGACTTTCCTGAGAGGATCCTCCACTGCCTTGTCTGCATGATGTCAGTCCTGCAATGAGTCCACAAGGACAAACAAAATCATGGTGGCAGCATATTGATACTGTCTATAGCTGTGTGTCTGAGCCTTCACAAAGAGTCTGTGTCCAAACATTCTTTGCAGCGTGTTCTGAGGCTTTTCCACAGTCAGATGACAGCAGAATTTTACTTCCTCACAGTGCGAACATGCAACAGTTTATGCTCAAAGCATGGTAGAGACATACCCAGCAGCAAATATCTACAGAGATGGGTGCAGTCCTTTGTGTGTCTGCTTCATGGCTCTAAAACAGTCATAAGCCAGATGTAGTTTGGAAGTTGAGCAATTACAGAAATGCAGCACTTAAACCAACATATCTGTTGCACAGCAAAGTTAAATCAGCTTTGACTCAGCATCGCATTAATGTAGTCAAAGCTTAATGTAGGCTCGACATCTCAGCTGGCTTTCCCCTACTCTGTACCAGAGCTCTCTTTAGAGTACTCAGTGTAAAGAGTCTTAGTGTGAGTTTACCTGTAGTTTTGAAAGATCTTAATGCATCTCCACATTATCGAAGCAGAATGTGCCAAAGGCTCTCCATGTTGCAGTGAAATTAAAGTTTGACTATTGTACTTGCTAGCATCACAGGTAAAAACTGGGAAAATTTTACTTAATATCATGAATTACCTGTTAACAAAAATTTCTGGTCACTGATCCAGGCATTGAGAGAAAAAGAGAGAACATAAACCATTAAACACTTAATTAGACATCTTTTCTCCTCCTTCCTCAGGCTTACCTTAAATTAAACACCTGTCCTCCTTACTTCTTAGTCTCAGTTACCCTCATTTTTGCTGCAGGATACACTCAGTCCATCCCATTTCCTAGGATGAAGCAGTAAGTGGCCGAGGAAGTTGGGTTGGGTGCGCAGCAACTTCTGCCTATCACTCTGTGCCTGTTGGCTTTTTCTGTTTCACTGTGCTTCTTGCTGGTTTTCCTCAGCTGCTCTGGGGCTTCTCACTGGTTTCCCAGGGTCACCTCCTCCAAGCTCAAGAATGGTCCATCCTGGCAAGAAGGACATCAAGCAAAAGTGACAGGAGACCTGCATTGAGCAACAAGGATCTCCTGACAAATCTAAAACATAAAAGGGATGCATAGAACAGGTAGATGCAGAGAAAGGCAACCTGGAAGGAATATAGAGACATTACTCGGTTGTGCAGAGATGGGGTTAGGAAAGCCAAAGCCCACCTGGAGTTGAATCTGGTGAGAGTCATGAAGGACAAGAAAAGTCTAGGGAACATGTGGGCTCACTGCTGAATAGGGCAGGTGTCCTTGTGGCAAAAGACATGGAAGAGGTCACAGTATTCAAGGTCTTCTTCACTTTGGTCTTTGGTAAAAGTAATCCTCAGGAATCCTAGGCTCCTGAGATCAGTGCAAAAGTTCTTTCCTAAATATGTATAAGTGGGGGCACCAAAGGTTCTGCTGACCAGCCACAGCTTTGGCGTGCAGTAGATAACACATGGAAAACAACAGCATGGAGTAAGACTGCTAAAGGAACTAATATATACAGAGCAAAACAAAGAGATGATAAGGGACAGAGATGACAGCTAGAGACTTCAGGCTATTCATATTTGTGGGAGAGCCACCATTATTGATTTTACCAAAAAAAAAAAAAAATCTGGTGGACTGGAGCCCCAGTGACACGAATCCAGTCAAGACCTGAACTTCATCATAGCTGTGGATTGTTGGAACGTTAAGAGTGTTGCCTGCTCTCTGTTGCATAATTGTATTGCATGAACAACAGGACTACATTCTCTATAAGGAATTTGAGTATGAATTGTCCATCCTTTCTCTGGAGTAAATTGCACGAAGTAAGCTGTAGCATCTGTCACCATTTAATCCCTTTTGCAAACCTGATCAAGTTTCCATCTTAATCATAGTGAGATGAAAGGGAACAAACATTTACTTCAAAATCTATGCAATTTTTTCCAGTAAAAATAACTTAATTGATCATGAAAAGATATACAGAATTAAAATTGTTAGGAACTGAGGAAAATCACATTTGTTTCACATAAATGAAATGAGCAAACGGGACAGGAGGGCACTGCTTAACACTATAAGAATGCTATTATAACTGACTACCCACATTTAAAAGTTCTACACACCATAGAGATGAATTGCATATAATTATGAGTGATAATATGACATAGAGTAATGCAAAATGTTGGCTTTGTATCTGGAAAACAACCCTCTTTATTAGAGACAAATTTGCTATATAGCAGCAGACCTAACTCCATGTTAGTTTTCTGTAAGTGTTCCACTGTCAGGCTAGGGAGAGCTTGGGTGATGTAGCATTACACAGGGTACACTACTGGCAGAAGGATAATCACATTCTTGTTCCTGAGAAACAGAAACATCACCTACTTAATGTTCATATCATTGTTCCCCAATTCCCCAATTCCTATATAATCCCATTCAGCAAGCTGTGTATTAAAACCAGTTAGGTTCCTTGCCCCACACTCATCATACCTTTGCTAAAATTTTGCAGTACTGACAGTTCTCTCAGTTTCTAAACCAGAGTGATTCATAGTCAAGTTAAAAAATAAAAAACAAAGAAAAACCCACACTTTTTTTTTCCTGTGCAATGCTGTATTTAAGCTCAGATAGTTCCTTTCCCTGCTTTCTTTCACCTACCAATGGACGTAGGGAGTGCAATCCTGTTCTTTCTTTCAGCATACTAACCTATATAAGACAGTCCTTCTCAGTCTCTACCTTTTAAGACAAGACTCTCGCCCCTGTGCTTCTTTGCATGTGTTTTGTTTAAATTTCTCTTGCTGGAGAAATTGTACTAGGTGCCAGAGGTAAAATCCCCAGTGATATTTCTGACTCATCTGTAGGCTATGTCAGAAACATCATATCTGATAAATCTTAATATGATGTGTGCCTTTTTCAGGACTGGTCCTGTCAGTGTTTCATAGTTATCTTGTGACTGATTAGTACCCCCAGCCACTATAGCATACACTCCATCCTGATTTCCAACAGGTGAACTCGCAGTTTCCAATGAAATATCTTGCTGTTTACTTCTAGGTTTGTAACTTCGGCACTTCAACAATTCAAACACAGGGTAGGATTCTAAATCACCTGAGAGTGCAGAACCCATACAGCTGCTATGATTCTCTCTGTCTTGAGAAATGGTTAGCTCTTTCCCTTTTTTAGAGAAAAAGAATGACCCAAATAGAAATACAATGCATTGCATATTTGCATGACCTCACCCTAGTCTTGTCTCTTTGGAAAGTACCTTACACTTGACATGCATTCCAAGTATACAATACTTTGTAAATGTTTTTTATTCCCTCTTCCCAGAGCTTATTTTAAGCCACTAGTTCCTAAACAAGGGTCACAACCTCACTTTATTGCACAAGCTTGGCAGTATAATTGGAAGTGGGGTCGTGACCCCAGAAGTGGGTCTTGACAGACAGATGTTCTGAGATTCAAAACCCCTTCTGACCTCTTTTAACACTGTTAAAGTCTTTAGCAGTGTGAAGCACACTGTGAATGCAACAGGAGAAGATGAAGCTCCACTCACCCTCATTTGAGCGATTCGAATGAACTCTGCAGCTCTCAGTTTGCACAGCAGTCATGTTGCTGGTCTCAAGACGTAACTCCTATGTGCTTTCCCAATATGCAGTTAACAATACAATATTCTTTGTGTCCATATGGGGTATTTCTAAGCAAGCATAATGCAAATAATATAGCAAAGCTCTTAGTAATACACAGCACTTCATTAAGACTGTAGAGTTTATTTTAGGCCTCTCTGCTTAAGCTGTGAAATTATTCTGACATGCTGATAAAGTCTTACCAGGCTTCCGTAGAGATCACACACATAATTACTCTCAGATAAATTCCACTCAGTTATTCCTGTGAGCTGAATTAGTTTGGTTTAATTACAGAACAATTCATGCCCAGATAGTGCTCTGGGAGGAATTCAAGGGCAAACATAAGTATTTTCCGTAGAAAAGGGACAGAAGCAAAATAGATGCAGACTAAGTCCTCTGGTCGCAAACATTATTATTTAGGTCTATATTCTCACTCATAAAATGAAGAAATGTCTGATCATATTAGGGTGGGTGTGGATCAATGATGAAATATGTGCCAGAGAGCTCTGGTCCCATAGCTGTCTGGATAGTCACCCCTCTCACTTGTGCATCTATGTCTTCTTCCCAGAGCAGTCAAGGCATGCAATTGCCTTTCTCTCACTTCAAAACATGATTGGGAGACAATGGGACATATACTCAGATCCTGAAGCTGAGAAGCTCTCTGGAGTCCACCACTTTAGACAATGAGACTCTTTCTATGCTAGTAAGTTAAACAGTGCCCAGGACCAATCCCAAGCACTGGAATGCAATTGTCTATACAGTTCACTGTCAGAGGGCTCCCAGGAATGTTTTCAATCCCCATCAGATAGCACCCCCAAACAATTCCTGGACCTGGTCTGGGGTCTGAACATTCCTGGGATCATTCTTAGCAGGTACTTTGTATGCAGGTCCTCTATTTTGCAGGCTGAAAGAGTTTATTAGAATAGACACAGACTATTCCACCCAGTAAGCCAGTTTATATTATGTATGTATAATAGAGTGTTAAAGGTTCCATTATGTTCACTAAAGCTGTTTGTGATGTAATGTGTTATTGTGTTTAAGGTGTTGGGATCCTCACCATAGGAAGACAGCAAAGAGGCTTTCTGAAAGACTCTGAGCAAGGAGCAAGACCGTGAACAGTTTTTAATGGACCTGAAAGAGGCAGAAGTATTCACTTTGTTCTTTTTGTTGTTGTGCATCTGCTCATAATATCAGTCCCATCTTCCCCAGAGCATGGAGACAGAGATGGCAGTGGTGCTTGGAGAAGGACATGCCAGCTGAAAGAATAAACTTGCCATGGTGGATTGTCTGTGACTAACAGCACCAACAGTACAGCTTAGCCTTTTTTCTACTCTAACTGGAAAAAGCAGAAACTACAAATGTCCTCTGGTCACAGCCAGAAGTCTAGCAGCCTAGTGATTCAACACCATATATCCTAATAAGAAAGTCTCCCCCACCTCGACTAAAGGAGTCTTCACTTTATGTGTTATTACTTCCCTTAATTCTATAGTTTATTTTATTTCTTTCCTGAAGAAGAATAGCTGACACCCAACTGATTTTTTTTCTGTCATCATCACACTAACTGCTTTCCTTTTTGATGGGGACATTTTTTCTCCTTGTGAACTACCAACAGCTTTTCTTTCTTTTGATGCTGAATTCTCCACTTTCAATTTAGGCCTGTGTTTTTTGTCAGTGGTCCCCCTGAATTTTAAGTAGTTTTGCCAAAGTTCCTAATTATTATCCAAATTTGCCAAAGGAAATTAACATGCCTCTACAGGGCCAGTACTTACCCTCTTGAAATAATTGTGCAAATGTTTATGTCCAGAACTTGACAAAAATAAATCATCCTCTGCTCTGATACCATCAGTTCAAGGTCTGTGGCTCTGAGCCCAAGCGCTTTGCTTGCACCTGAACCCCACAAGCTGGCTGTCAGGACTGTGCATCAGCAGCCAGGCAGTCTTGGTCTGCTCTATTTAAACAGCTCTAGACACCTGGCACTTTTGTCATCATTTTTTGCATTGTGCTTTAGGACATATGTTCAGCTATAGAGCAGCTCTTGAATGTTCAGAGTTCACTTGTATGTGTATCTAAGTTTACTAAACCGCAGATAAAAGTGTGAAGCATGTGCTGTCCCTGGCTTTTCTGGTCAGAATGACTGAAAAAGCCCTTCTCAGATACCATATTTTCACTATAATTTGTATCTCCTCAAGATAAAACAAAAAAGTCTGTCAATGAATATTCATGCCCGCTTGAGTACACAAGTCTGGTAACTATGGCTACACGTGTAACCATAAGTAGAGCTCAAACAGTGGGTGACAAGGACAGCACAAACCTTCGAGAAGGACTAAATCACTGTGTAGTGGATATAGTCATCGAGACATACATGACAACAACTCTCATCAATGCATCCTTCTGTCCTGTTTGCTGATCAGTTTGCTTTTTTCCTGAGGAATGTGGTTGGAATTTAGGCTACATATTGCAGAAATTCTTATAAATTCCTATTGCTCTCTGTTTGTTGCGTTAGTATTTATGTTGTGATTAAACTCCTTAAAAGCCTCTGGGTAAGCCTCCAAATATTTCCATCTCAGTGGCAACTTGAAGCAAACATGATCTCAGTGTGTTTATATATTCCCAACATATTTCCCTGAACTCACCCAGTCTCCGTTTGAACTTAGGTCAGCTTGGACTGCTACAACAAAGTTAACAACTTTTTTTTTTTCCCCCCAAATCTGGCTCTTACTAGCATCATTTCATGTCCTGTAGATTTACTGTTGGAAGATATATTTAAATCACACGTGTCACTACTTATTCTTTCTGTACAACTCATGAGTTCATAGACCTCTACGACATCAGCCTGAGTCATCTCTTTCCCAGGCTGAAAAATCTTAGTTTACTTAATGTTTTGTCATGCAGAAGGTATTCTATATCTCCTTCTCTGAAGTCTTTCCAGTTCTGATACACCCTTTTTCAGATGTCAGGATGAGAGTGGCATGCAGCATTCAAGGCATGGGCATACAAGAATGTAATGCTGCTCCCTGTTTATTCAAACTTCCTTGCCTTCATACCTGCACTGCATTTCCATCTCCCTAGGATGGCACTCATTGTTGCTTACTTCATCAGACAGCTAGAGATAGTGACTCGATGTTTTGGTTTTCTTTCTATTTAGGCCTGGAATTTTAGCCCGTACAAATTTGGTGTTACTCATCAAGGCAGTGAATTTGTTAATTTTTTAATTTGTTAATCTACCTTTATGTTAGGTTTTCATTAATCTCTAATACTACTGCAGTACCAGAAGAGCTTGCTATGTTTTCAGGTGTATTTTGTACCACCATGTACTGCGGTAATCTTTTTTTTGTCAAGGCCCCAGCATACCCAGTGTCAGGATCTCCATTTTTCTCCTCTTCTTTATTAGAGTCCTTACAATACTCTGGAAGCATGCAGCATGCATATCATTCATTTGATTGCTGGCAGTCTAAATTATTTCCATTTGTTATGTGGCTATTGACCTTCTGATCTGTCTCCTTTTTGGATAATGAATCCAGAACAGAAGAATTGTCTCAAACCATGATTCTCTTCCATACCCACTAGCTTTCTTTAACACTTTTCAGTTTAAAAACTCATTCACAACCTTCTTCATTTGAAGTGCTGGAAGTCTGGTTTCTTTATTGTCTATACAAAGCCCACGTCAGTATATGTCTCCTGTATAACAGAAGGATCTCCCATTCCTATCCTCTCAAGTCCCTGCTCATCTACCATCTTTTCTGCTGGACATAGCAACTCTGCCTTTTGACTTTTCTCTCCAGCCCTGCACAGAGCACTCTAAACACTTCTGAGACCACTGCCATAGAAGCTCTGCTGTTTTTAAGGTGCCTAGACTTAGCCTCCAAAATCTCTGCCCTGCCCCTCTGTTTGCTCTTTGTGCTTGTGTGGATCAGAACTTGAGGATCCTGCCTTGTGCGTTTCACAAGCCAGCCCAAACTCCTGTTGAGATTTGCCACATTTGCAGCCCTCCCCACCCTGTTCCCAGCTGTGGGTCACACCTGTTTCCCAAAGGCAGAGTGGGACCTCAGCTCTGCTATAGCTTTGTGTGTGCACTTGCTCTCTAGCCTGGATCTTTGAGATCTAAAGCTTTGCACAAGGCTTCAAAATACTGGAGTCGCTGTGATGGCAATAGAACAAAAAATCTACTCTGCAAGAAGGGAAAAGCTCAGCCATCATTCTCCTTTCTCCCTCCCCATTGCCCACAGAGTCCCCTGCATCACTAGCCCCCTTCTTTTCCAAAAGGGCACAGACCGTTGAGTCATGACAGATGCAGGACACCGAGCCCTGTAAGAGCTGAACCACAGGCAGGCCCAAGATGTCTTGCTTCCTTTTAATTACTTACAATTATAAATCTGAGAGTATAAACTCTGCAAGTCTAAATAATATCTTCTCCCATGACTTATTAAAGTTGGATGGCATGCAGGCTTGTTCTTTTGCCATGCTGTTTCACAGAGCTCAGTCTCAGACCAGTTGGCGAAAACTCACTTGAAGTTGAGAAGCTTTTGGAAAGAGAACAGCTCATTCTGAGTACAAAACAAGTACTCTGAGGCAAGAAAGGCTTTCTCTTATTTTTAAAGTTAAGCTCATTAGGGATTGGGCTCATGTTTTGTAAGTTATGTTGCAATGGCAACAAAGCTGGTGCCTTAATCGCTCTTGGTGGAACAGACTCACCTTCTCACATCTCTCTCCTGCATACTTCTCTCCCTGCCTGGATACTCAGGTTCCTCTTGCCTTCAAATCCACCAACAAATCTGCAGGCTGTACATTCATTCTCATTCTGCCCAGAAGAGCTGTGCCTAACTGGCTGATGATCACAGACCACTTTCAATCTTTCTCACTGAGTGTATGGTGGTCTTCTGCTGAAACACTGGAGCAGCTAAAACACACCCTAGAAGCTGCTTGCAGCTGTGTTCCATATATATGCAGCTGTGCTTGTCATAATCTCTGCTTCCAGTGATTTCCACTGATTTCCAGGACTTCAGCATTCTGATTCATGAAAAGCAAAATGACTAGCAAAAAGGTTTGATTATATTCTTTTATTTCTCTACTGGATTTCATTCTTTTCCTGCATGAGGGCAACAATTCTTCTCCTTTTCCTTTTCTCCTCATTTAAAACTCTGTCCCTCCTAACTTTTTCCTCTTGTATCACAAAGCACAGTTACAGTCTCTTCCTGCTTCAGGTCAATCACTCTCCATTCCCCAAAACATTTCTTTTAATCCATAGTCCTCATCT
The DNA here is from genome assembly GCF_964273445.1 of Streptopelia decaocto. Lineage (NCBI taxonomy): Eukaryota > Metazoa > Chordata > Aves > Columbiformes > Columbidae > Streptopelia > Streptopelia decaocto. The sequence goes on from NC_138656.1 coordinate 62,952,084, forward strand.
CCTTCAGACTTCTTCTCAAGTTTGCCATTTGCATCAAACCCTGGGGAAGAACAAGAAGATCATAATATTTTAAAAGTCAAACAATTTCACAAAGATGTGCAAAGCAGAATTAAATAATTCTTGGCTCCCTTCAGATAAATGTGTACAAGAGACCATCACTTGAAACATGCTGTCACTCCTTGCTTTCCTGTCTCATTGCTTGTTTGCTGCTTCTCCTCAAAGCTGCACAGCTTTGAGAGCTTATGTGCTCCAGCCTGTCTAGGTAGACCCCAACATGCAGCAATAGTCTGTGTTCAAGGAGAAAGGATAATCCCAAGAAGAATGAAAGCTGGAAGCTTTTCTCTAGTAGTAGTACTTTTCTGTGAACCATTTTGCCTTGTTCTGCTGTTTCCATGTGGAATGGTAAAGGTAACATTGTTATGGACTGCATTATATTTTTCCTACTTGTTTACTTTTTCTGTATTTTCCACTAGATTAGAGACAGTTTTTTTCCCTCTTGAACTTGTAAATAAAAAAAACAAATTATAGATTATTTTTTCCACTTTGCTACCTTTCTCTCAGATAGAGGACTAGCTTTTATTGTGCACAAACTCAAATAGTTTTGGTGATTAAACTCACCAAGTGACTGAGGGGACAATTACTTTTCTAGACTCAAGTGTTTGAGATGTAGCATTTCAAAAATCCTCCTTGGCTAAAACACCGCACCTTTTACAAGGGTGTGAAAAACAATAACAATAAATATGGGGTATCTAGGGAAGAATACTGACTGTGGGGTCAAAAAGTACATCGACTGTGATGTCATGAGAAAAATATACTTAAACATTTTGTTCCAGGCAGAAAAAAACAAATGTTGGCTTGAACTCGTGGTGAAAGTTGCCCTGGTGAAGCGATTTGCTTTTGTCCATGCTACTGTTAAGTACATATATATGTGTACAGAAATATTCCCATGAGAGAAAAAATTGGTAATGACAAAGTGGCAGCATCATATTCTGTGCTGGATTAAAATATTTTACATTAGCCAGATCAAAGTAAAAAATTCAATAGCTGAAAAATTATTTCCTCCAGCTGTGCAGAAGAGAATGAAAAATAAAACAAAAAAGGAAAAAGAAAAAGCCACAGAAACAATTAAAAGTAGAAGAGGAGCAGAAGCCAGCCAAAACATGGCACAGATTCTATCAGATGGGCATACAGAAAAGGTGGCTGGCATGACAGCCCATAAGGAGCTGGAGAACAAAAGCTTGATGCTATGAACACTCTGCTTTGCTTTGATGTGGTTGCTAGCATCCTACCTCAGAAAAGACACTATGTGCAAGTGCCACATCATTTTACAAGCACTTGACACTAAGCATCAATCATTTTTCCTCACTAGAAACAGCTTGCCAAGTACTGTTCTCTGTTCTGGCGGTGAATTCAATGAGAACTGTACCTACCTAATAGAGACTGAAAGCTGGCCCAGGGTTTCACTTGGAAGGCATTTTGCTGGAGCTTTCCTGTCATAATGCATTCATTTCTATAGGATTTGAAATCTTTAGCTCCTTAAAGGGCTACATGGGGACACAGATATGTGGGGGTCACTCCATACAGTTCAGCATCCTGCCTCCAACAGCCTCCATTTACCGTCACACTGGGAAAGATGGAAACCACTCAAACAACTGCATAAGGCTCTTGTGGGGGGAAATGCCTTCCTGGTTCCTGCAGAGAACAGCGTGTCCCCTGAAGCATGAGATTCGATTACTTTACTCCAGAACATTAAATTTCTAATACTATTAGAAAGTCTTCAGGCTATTAGGCATTTTCTTGAAATACAGCTACCATGTTGAGCTTGATGACCCCCTATAGAACAGGCCATGTGCCTGGTATTTCCTTGTACTAATCACCAACCATTAATGTCATCACATGAGCCCTGTTCATAAGCAAATGTCCATTTGCAAGAAGCCAAGGGCCACCCAGTCTTAGCTTCCAACCAGAAAAGAAAATGTCAGTCTTGGATTTGGGACTAATAGGACAATTTGCTTGCAAAGAAGGCCTATTTCTCCACTTCCTATGAGCAGCTGTACACATGTAACACTCCAGGAACCCAAATCTTCTCTGTAGCAGGGATGTCCTCAGAGGAAGCAGGTACCTGCCAGCTGTGAAAAGTGGGTCAGCAGCCTGACCATTAGCATTTTGCCCAGAAGCTAATTCTCAACCTTACAGTGCACCTACTGTTTCACCCTGGGGGTTGAATAGAAAAAAACCCTGTGAAGGAACTGTAGTTTGGAGAACCTCAGGTCTGAGCAATTCTGAGAGAAAGAGAGAGAGGAAAAGTGAAAGTGAGAAAGGGAGAAAGAGAGAAAGGGGGAAAGAAAGAGAAAGAGAGAAAAAAAGAAGGGAAGGGAAGGGAAGGGAAGGGAAGGGAAGGGAAGGGAAGGGAAGGGAAGGGAAGGGAAGGGAAGGGAAGGGAAGGGAAGGGAAGGGAAGGGAAGGGAAGGGAAGGGAAGGGAAGGGAAGGGAAGGGAAGGGAAGGGAAGGGAAGGGAAGGGAAGGGAAGGGAAGGGAAGGGAAGGGAAGGGAAGGGAAGGGAAGGGAAGGGAAGGGAAGGGAAGGGAAGGGAAGGGAAGGGGAAAGAAAGTTTACT